>NC_137157.1:56949203-57626367 GCF_951394435.1 Stenella coeruleoalba | reverse complement strand
GTCACTCACATGATAACCGCCAGGTTCTCCTTTGTCGTTCTTAGGAAACCCTGCTTTCCTTTCCTAAGCACACAGAGACACACATACTCTCTTCGGTTTACCTCTTCTCATTCCCAGCCATCTGTTTGGGTGACTCTTAAGTGGTTCTCTTGTCAGTCCTCCCAGTTCTCTTAATTTTGTTCTCCCACTGTAGCTCAGATCAGTCTCAGATATCCTGATTACTTTCAGTTGTTCCACTTCTTGGCTGCAGCACTACCCCAGTACCACCACCTCCTCGCTGCAGTCCCCATCTGTTGTTTCCAGCTGGCCATCTCAGCTGAACACCTGCTGGTCTCTCCAGTTCATTCTGGACCCACCCCCTTTCAGTGCTCCTATCCTGGACCCTCTCCGTGAGACTGCCCATCCCCCCCCGCCCCCCGCCGTAAAGTTGTCCCTCTAAGTTGACAAAGCATTTCTTTTCTTTTCTCTGTTTTTCACCCATCTTCCTCTCCCGGGTCAGAGTGTGTGGTCCCGTTCCTGACCCGGCCTAAGGTTCCTGTCTTGCAACTGGATAGTGGCAACTACCTCTTCTCCACCAGTGCAATCTGTCGGTCAGTACTGGTTCTTGAAGCAGGGAGGTGGCTGAATAGAATCAGGGATTATTGTCCTCTGTGTAGCCTTGTTTACAACCACTGTTTCACTGGGGGGTGAGAAATGGGCTAGACAAATGGGCCCCTTTAATTCTACCTCTGTTGCTCTCTTCCTGGGTAGATACTTCTTTCTGTTATCTGGCTGGGAGCAAGATGACCTCACCAACCAGTGGCTGGAATGGGAAGCGACAGAGCTGCAGGTAGGACTGAGATGTGGGGAATGGCAGGCAGGCTCTTGCTCTGCATGGCTGCCCTGACCCGTGTCTCCTGCATTTTAGCCAGCTTTGTCCGCTGCCCTGTACTATTTAGTGGTCCAAGGGAAGAAGGGAGAAGATGTTTTTAGCCCGGTCCGGAGAGCCCTGACTCATATTGACCACAGCTTGAGTCGTCGGAGCTGTCCATTCCTGGCTGGGGTGAGTTGGGCCTTGAGATGGGTACTGGGAAAAGCTGTATGATATACGAATTAAGAGGGAAGACTGTATTCAGAGTTCAGAACTTCCAAACTGCCACTTACTAGCAGTGTAAACTTTAAAACTCACAAAAACACTTTAAACTTCATTTTTTTCACCTTTGAAGTGAGGGTAATGTATTACTGTCCGCCTCAGTGGGTTATTGTGAAGATGAAGAGAGGTAATTTAAAATGCTTAGTACAGTGCTTGACACATAGTAAGTGCTTAGGAAATGTACGATACTGTTATGTCAATTGGGAAGAACCTGAGTGTCTCACCTGTGTACTTCTTCTTTTCTTTCCTCAACAAAGGAGACAGAATCTCTAGCTGACATTGTTTTGTGGGGAGCACTATATCCATTACTCCAAGACCCGGCATACCTCCCTGGTGAGAACTGTGCATATCACTTCTCCACCAGCCCCAACCCCAGGAGCTTGGTGTCGGGGTTACAGAGTGGGCAATAGAATATTGAGGACCCATTTTGATGTGTAGCTTGACAGGGCAGCTATAGCAGAAAGGTGGCTGAGGGAACTGGGAAAGGCAGCTGGAGAAACTTTGTGAAGAAGGGGAGGAGGTCCCTTCCCGCCTGCCCATTCTTGGTCTTACTGATTGCCTCTTTTCTTCCATGCCACAGAGGAGCTGGGTGCCCTGCACAGCTGGTTCCAGACACTGAGTTCTCAGGAGCCATGTCAGCGAGCTGCAGAGACTGTGCTGAAGCAGCAGGGTGCCCTGGCCCTCCGGCCCTACCTCCAAAAGCAGCCCCAGCCCAGCTTCCTTGAGGGGAGGGCTGTCAGCAATGAGCCTGAGGTTTGGAACAGAGCAGAGGGGTCCCCACAGAGCCTCAGTGCGTGAGGTGGTGGGTGGCTTGGAGAGGGACTTTGAGCATGACTGCTAACTTTTTCAGTTCATGGAGAGCAAGGAGAAGAGTTCTTTACTCTACGCACCCCCCCCCCTCACCTGGTGAGGGATACTGTCCACTCTTCATAGGAGGAGGAGCTGGCTACCCTATCTGAGGAGGAGATTGCCATGGCTGTAGCTGCTTGGGAGAAGGGCCTGGAAAGCTTGCCCCCTGTTCAGCCACAGCAGAATCCAGTGTGAGTAGGCACACATGAGTGGGGCTTGGTTTCTTACGTGGAAATTGTTGATAGAGCCAATACCTGCCTGTCGAATTCTCTTTGCTGACCTTTGATTTTCTGTCCTCTCAACATCTTGGCTAATACTTTGGATATACTGTCCATCAGTCCCATCTGCACCCATGTTTTCAGCTACTTTCTGTCTACTGATTGCACCTAAATCTGTTTTTTCCAGTTCACATCTCTATTCTGAGCTCCAGACATAGTTGTCAGACTGTCTCCTAGATTCCTCCACCTCCACTGGCATTGCAAACTCAACGTGTACAAAACCAAACCTATTACCTTCCCTGCCAGCTTCTCCTTCTCCTTCATTCACTTGTCTTAGTGAATGACTCCCACCTTCCACCTAAAATTCCAGGCCAGAAATCTTGGTGTCATCTATCTATACCCTTCTCTCATCTCTGCTTGTATCATTTGTTCCATTACCAGGTTATTGATTCTAACTCCTAAAGAGTCCTTGTATCCATCCCTTCTCCCTGTCCTCACTGCTGCTACCTGAGATTGGGCCTCACCATCTCTTACCTTCTCCTTCCGTGCCATCCCATGCTCCACACTGCCACCAGAATGGCTGCTTAAAACTGCCTATGTTATCATCTCACCTTCCTTTTCAGAATTCTACAGATGGTTTCTCTGTGTAGTTCATAAGGCCTTTCATGATCTGGCCCCTGCCTGCATGCTTAGCGTCATATTCTGTTACTCTCCTGATAGCTAAGATAATATTCACACACATACGTAGATTTTTCCATTGAAATGAAATGTCTGTAGTTCTGAACATGTTGTTCAATAAAGATTTAAGTGTCCACTCCTTGTCAGGCCCTGTGTGCTGGGAACTGGGTCTACAGAGGGGAACGAAACAGATAAGACTGTGCTCTCATACCACTTTGAGTCTAGTGGTATAGACAGGTGTTTAAAAAAAACTGTCACTCATGAAACTAACACAATGTTGTTAATCAACTATACTCCAAAATAAAATTAAAAGTTAAATAAAACCTGTCACACAAAGGTGTAATTATAAATTTTGGTAAGTACTATGAAGGAAAAGAACAGGATGCTATGAGAACATATCACAGGAGATTAACTTAGAAAAATGGCATTTGACCTAAGACTTGCAGGAATTCCCTGGTGGTTCAGTGGTTAGGACTCCACGCTTTCACTGCTGAGGTCCCAGGTTCAGTCCCCGGGTGAGAAACTAAGATACCGAAAGCCACGCAGCATGGCCAAAAAAAAAAAAAAAAAATAGGGAACTAAGACTTGCAAGATGAGTAGAGTTAGGCAAGGGTAAGTCTGGGGGAAGGGTGTCTCAGATAGAGCAAGCATCGTGTTTGGTTCTTTATAAGGAATTTCTAAAAGGCTAGTGGCTGGAGACTGGTCAGTCAAGGGGCAGTTGGGTCAAGATGAGTTTTAAGAGGAAGGCAGGCTGAGATCATATACTCTCACACCTTGTTGTTTTTGCCCATGCTCTTCCTTCTCCCTGGAATGCCTGCATCTTACCTACCTGCTGTACAGTTGTTCAAGAGACCAGTTCTATCATTTCTTTCTCTGTAGAGCTTGTGAGAGTTTTAAGTGCTTCATCTTCTGGGAGCTTCCATTGTCATATTATGTTGTAATTGTCTCTTTTTAAACTTTTTTTTTTTTTTTTTTAATTTTTGGCTGCGTTGGGTCTTCATTGCTGCACGCAGGCTTTCTTCTAGTTGTGGCGAGCGGGGGCGGCTCTTCATTGCGGTGCGCAGGCTTCTCATTGCGTTGGCTTCTCTTGTTGTGGAGCACGGGCTCTAGGCACGCAGGCTTCAGTAGTTGCGGCGCATGGGCTCTAGAGCCCAGGATCAGTAGTTGTGGCGTACGGGCTTAGTTGCTTCGCGGCATGTGGAATCTTCCCGGGCCAGGGCTCAAACCTGTGTCTCCTGCGTTGGCAGGCGGATTCTTAACCACTGTGCCACCAGGGAAGCCCTATAATTGTCTCCTTACATGTCTGTCTCCTCGCTAATCTGTAAGCTTATTGAAGGCAGGGCCTCTCTCTTCTTTTATGGTACACATTTTCTAGCACAGGGCCAAGCATTTGGTAGATTATGATAAAATTTGAATGAATTAATGAAAGTTTGTTCATTCACTGATTTTGAGTATTTCTTTTGAGTACCTGTTGAGGATTGTTTTAAAGGTAATAAAGAATAGGAGATAGATTTTTCTCAGGTGTTTATACAGGCTAACATGTTTAAATGTGTACTTAGAGGAGGAGACAATTGACTAAAGACCCTAGAGCCAAACCAGGCTATCTTCTGTGCTTTTCCTTCTGACTGAAGGACATCCCCAGTGTCTTTTTTTTTTAATTTTTTTTTTAAATTAAACTTTTTATTTTGAGATAATTGTAGATTCACATGCAGTTGTAAGAAATTATACGGAGCATCCCCAGTGTCTTGATCAGGCAAATTCCCACCCATTCTCGAGGGCCAACTCAAGTAGTTCTGCCTCTGTGAAGTCTTAGTCTTAGGCCGGAGATACTTGCCTTCCTTCAAGCTCCTTGGGCACTTTGTACCCCTCATCGCACTGATCCAGTTAGAAGTTGTCTGATAGAACGTAACCCTCTTGAGGGCAGAACCCTGGGCGTACTCTGTGGTGGTGCATATCTGCCACCGTAGTAAGCACACTCAAGATGAGAGAGACGTTACAAGGTGACAGAAAAGGAGCACCACAGAATGTGTGGTACAAGATGCTTATGGACTCGGGATACAAGGATGACTGGGTGGAAGGCCGGTTGCCAGTAAAGAAAGGCTTTCCTGAAGGAGCTGATTTCTAAGCTGGATTTCAGAGAAAACTATGGTATTCAGTCATGGGGAGAAAAGTCAGTTAATCCAGGAGAAAACAGTGAGATCTTTCTCAAGGAAATGAGCTGTAAAATGTTCCAGGAAGTAGATGGAACATCTAACTGGATATATAGCATGCAGCTGGGAAGAAGGGTAAGGTTAACATGAGGTAATCATTGGAGTCTCTATTAGCAGAAGAGATTATGGGACTTGGTGAGCTCGCAGGATGCCCAGGGTTGAAGGACACGGTAAGTGATGGTAGTCAGCAATTGTAGATTAAGAATGGTTGGAAGTAACGCAACATTGTAAATCAACTATATACTTCAATAAAAAAAATATTAAAACTGAAAAAAGAATGATTGGAAAGATGAAAGGAAACCTGGTGAGGTGTCAGTGCCAGGGAGGGGGGTGAATACAAGACGTGTGCAGCTGAGCTTTCACTGGTGATGAAGTGTGAAAAGAGAAGAGCAGACCGAGTGACTTCCGACAGCAGATTGAGTGACATGACTAGGAATGATCCTGGGAAAGTGGGGAGGAGAGGGTGGCTATGAAGGCAATGGCTGGTTCCTGCTGGTTTGAGTCAGGCCGTGAGGAAGTGACAGATACGGGTTAGGGAGGGAAGAGTCAAGGGATATGAGAGGACTTGGGAAGGCTTGTGTATGGGCTGGCGAGCTGTAAGCATTTCAGGTAGTGAGTAGAGGTAATGTTAACATAGCACTTGGGAAGAAGGGAAGAGGTCAGTGCTGGGGACGCGTTTTTGGGTGGCACTGGCGTCTAGGAAGTCAGCAAATGATGTTAATTTTTTACACAATCTGTGGTTGGACAGATCCTGGGGAGAGTTGTCAATATCCCAGAGTTTGGAGCCTGGGAATGAGCTAAAGGAAAAGGAGTACTTAGGGTAGTAAAGAGAGACAGAGCTCAGCGTCAGAATGAGGCTTCTTAGGAGCAGTACACGAGGCTTGCTTGCTGTGGGCAAGGCCCTGTATTTGCAACCGTAGGGATCTCACGGCTTTTGGGGGAGTTTATGCTCCAGTGGATTCGTGTGAGGAAAGACTTCAGATGGACGTGAGCCTGTTACAGTAGAACAGATGCATCTGGGTGTTCTGTGCACTTTGGGTCCCTCTTGACCCTCTCTTCTCCTCCCTGGACTGTTCTCTTCCTCTTCCCTACCAGGTTGCCTGTGGCTGGGGAGAGGAATGTGCTCATCACCAGCGCCCTCCCTTATGTCAACAATGTCCCCCATCTTGGAAACATCATCGGTTGTGTGCTCAGTGCTGACGTCTTTGCCAGGTGGAGCCAGCTGCTGGGGGAAAGCCCTGAGGGAGCAGTGGGCCCCAAGGGAATAGGAGGCCTCAAGGGGGGAAGCCGGAGGGATCCTGGGTACATGGGAGGGGCTGAGATGGGGCCTCATGATCACCACATTCCTTCCCAGGTACTCCCGGCTCCGCCAGTGGAACACCCTCTATCTGTGTGGGACAGATGAGTATGGTACAGCGACAGAGACCAAGGCTATGGAGGAGGGTCTAACCCCCCAGGAGATCTGTGACAAGTACCATGTTATCCACGCCGACATCTACCGCTGGTTTAATATCTCGTTTGACATTTTTGGTCGGACAACCACTCCGCAGCAGACCAAGTAGGTTTCCTCTAATCAGGCAGAAATGGAGAGTGGGAGCAGTGGGAATATCTAGGAGACAGAAAGAAGGAACCAAGATTGTTCCCCGCCCCCCACCCCCAAATATCCAGATATTGTCCTGAAATGTGTCCCAGGCATTATTACGGGGATTCATTGTGTGCAGAAGCCTGACCAGGGCTGAAGGTGCAGCTGAGGGAGGGAAGAGACAGGACTTAGGCTCATGGGAAGGACCTGCCTTCCCTCTACCGCCTCCCTTCTCTTCCTGGCCGCCACTGTCTCAGGACAGCCCCTCTCACTCCTGTGTTTATAGCAAATACACTCATTTTCCTCTGCCTGATTATCGTCCTCATGAAAACTGCATAGTAGACAGGCTGCCAGCTGAGAGTTCTGTGCAGTTTAGCAGCACTCTGATTTAATTTTAATTTTTAGGACATATCAAAGAACTAAACAGTCCTATTATCCTTTTGGAGATTTTTGTTAATGAAGAATACAAAACAGATCTGTATTTTACAAAAGTAAATTCTAGAGCGGTGAGGAAAGAGATCGTGTGGGGAGTTGGGCAATTTATGTGAGGTGTTTGGGCTCATCAGTAAACTCCCTACAGATGACTAAGTGGTCTCTGACTGATTTCTTTGGCACTTGGACTGAATGGGTTTGGATCCTGGGTGGAGTGGCAGGAGGGAGGGGTGCACCACTTCCTCTGACTTCCCCCGGTCCACCCCTCCCCTGTCCCTTGCTCACCTCATCAGAATTACCCAGGATATCTTCCAGCGGTTGGTGGCCCGAGGTTTTGTGCTGCAAGATACTGTGGAGCAACTGCGGTGTGAGCACTGTGCCCGCTTCCTGGCTGACCGCTTTGTGGAGGGCATGTGTCCCTTCTGTGGCTATGAGGAGGCCCGGGGTGACCAGTGTGACAAGTGTGGCAAGCTCATCAATGCCATCGAGCTCAAGGTGAGAGGAGGGTCTCCTGGGAGCCCGGAAGGAGACAGTCTCTAATCTTAAGGGACTCCCAGTCTGGTCCGCCTCAGGTTCTTTTTTTTCTTCCCTTTTTTTTTTTTTTAATTGAAGTATAGTTGATTTACAGTGTTGTGTTAATTTCTGCTGTACAGCAAAGTGACTCAGTTATACAAATATATACATTCTTTTTTATATTCTTTTCCATTATGGTTTATTCCAGCTTATTGAATATAGTTCCCTGTGCTATACAGTAGGACCTTGTTGTCCATAGGATTTTTGTTTTAGCATTCAAGACCTTTCACCAGTGGCTCTTCCTACTCTGTCTTGGCAATTCATCACTCAGTTCACTGCATAAATACTTACTGAGCATTTACTATGTGCTTGGCATTGTGCTGGAAAATCGACAAGTTGAGTTCATATTACCCTACCTTTGCTCCTGCTTCATACCACCTGATCTGCATTTGTTTAGTTCTTTCTCTTTTCCATATATACCACCTTTACTTCTACTCCATGTTTATTCATTTGGTAGTTCATTCATTCATTCATTTATTCAACAAACTTTTTTGAGTCTTTAGGGTAGTCACAGTTCTAGGTGTTGAGGATGTAGCAGTGAACAAGACAGATTTTTATCTAGTGCGGGAGGAAACCAACACTAAAGATAGAATAGAGTTACTCCAGGGTAAACTGCCTGGAAGATGTGGTGGAGGGTGACTTCTGGGGGAAGAGTTGAGCTGAGTGATTAGGGAAGGCCTCTCAGAAGTAACATTTGAATTGAGAGTTTAACTGAAGAATGAGAAGGAGCCAGGAGGTGATGAGTGGGGTTAAGAGTGTTCCAAGCAGAAGGACCAGGAAATGCGAAGACCCGAGGCAGCAAAGCGCTGAAAAGGGGAATTGAAAAGGCCAGTGTGGCTCATAGTGAGTCGGGGTGGGGGTGGATGGGTGGTGGTGGATTGAGACAAGGTCAGAGAGGTAGGCAGTGACCCGATTTCCAGGGCCCAGTCAGCCATCTGGGAGTGGAATGGCACGCTGCTCTGTGGATAATGGGTAGGAGGGAAGCGAGAGAGAAGGTGGGGAAACCAGTCTGGAGGCCAGTGGTAGCTCAGAAATGGGATGACGATAGCTTGGACTAGGTTAATAGCAGTAGAAATAGCGGGGTGGGAGGGGGGAAGGATTTGAGATATGTTTTGGAGGCAGACTCTATAGAACTTGATAGACTGCAATTCGGGGTGATAGAGAAGTCAAGAGAATGACGACTTGTATGCTTTTAGCTTGAGCAGCTTGGGCGGATGGTAGTACTATCTATGAACACAGGCAAGATTGGGTGAAGAAGAGCTTTCCTGTGGA
The DNA here is from genome assembly GCF_951394435.1 of Stenella coeruleoalba. Classification (NCBI taxonomy): domain Eukaryota; kingdom Metazoa; phylum Chordata; class Mammalia; order Artiodactyla; family Delphinidae; genus Stenella; species Stenella coeruleoalba. The sequence goes on along the minus strand of NC_137157.1, from coordinate 57,617,421 downwards.
ATTCAGTGATACTATTTGGGTTTGTTAAGTTTGAGGTGCCTCCTTAGACATCCAAGGAGGGATGTTAGGTAGGCAATTGATAGAGGCATGTGGAGTTCAGGAGAGAGGTACTGAGAGTTATAATTTCTCACCTTCAAAAACCCAGATCAAAACTCATTCAGAAGCTTTCATTGGTTAGCTCCACCTGTTTACTCCTTTCGCCATCATCCTTCAATGTTTGTATAGTCAAGTTGTGCCATGAAAATGAGTATTTCTTGACATTTTGCCGTGTGAAAGCCTGTGCTTGTTTCTCACGCAAGCCCTCTCTCCCTGATTGATTGTAACTTCCTCAAGGAGAGGAACCGTGTGTCTTCTCTTCGTTGCTCTTTCTGCTCCTCACACAGCTGCGTACAGTGCAGGGCTCTGGGTCTAGCCTGTGCTCAGAGAATGCTTTTTCCTATTCTTTGGAGTGAAAGGACACAGATGTGAAACTCTGAGTAGCAAATGTTGTGCTATGCAAACCTGAGTCTGCAAGTTCAGAGAAGACCCAAGTAAGTAGTTCGTGAGTTGGCGGGGTGTGAGCGTGAGGCTAAGCTCGGTGCCAGACGGGGGACCTCATCTCTCTGTGCCTCCCCCCTCTCCTGGACAGCTCCTGGCATGTAGCCTGATCCTGACTGTCCTACCTTGGGTCACCCCTTCTCTTGACTTTCCCTTCACAGAAGCCTCAGTGTAAAGTCTGCCGGTCGTGCCCTGTGGTGAAATCCTCTCGGCACCTGTTTCTGGACCTGCCTAAGGTGAGTGGGCCTTTCCCTCAAGCCAGTCTGCATGGCCTCCTCTGCCCCCTCTGCCTCAGCCACAGGCAGAGGCAAATTTGTACCAAATCACCCTCATATATTTTTAATTTCCATTTTAAAATTATACTTAACATGCTTAAGGTTAAAAGATGTAACAGGAAAAGGGCACAAAGTGAAAGGTCCAGGCCCATCTGCCAAGAGAGATTTACTACTGCTGATTTTCCTTTGTAGCACTTGCACATGAAAGTATTCTTATGCCTTTTTTTCTCCTTAATACAAATTAGATCATGGCATTCATATTCTTCAGTCTACTTTCTTTCTTTTACTTCACAATGTGTCTTAACCAATTTTTCACTTTAGTGGATTTGCTGCTTTTTTTTTTCCTTTTAAACTTTTTATTTGGAAATAATTTCAAGCTTGCAAAAAGAGTTGCAAGAATAAGCAGTTGCTAGAACAAAGAACCTCATGTTCTTTACCCAGAAGAACCTCATGTACCCATTACCCAGATTCATGGCTGTTAAGATTTTGCTCCATTTGGTTTAGCTTATTCTCTCTCTCATACATGTATGCATCTGTACTTATATAACCTCTTTACTCTTGAATGCTGCCCGGTGTGTTTCCTAAGAAAAAAGACATATTCCTGCATAACCACAGTATGGTTAACAACTTCAAGAAATTTAACATTGATATAGTTGTGTGATCTACCAGCCATATTCCAGTTTTGCCAACTATTCCATTAATATCCTTTCTAGCATCATTTTTCCTGTAGTGTAGAATCTGGTTCTGGATCATGTATTGCATTTAGTTTTTCTGTCTCTTTAGTTTCCCTTAACCTGAAACAGTTCCTCTGCCTTTCTTTATCTTTTATGACATTAACAGTTTTTAATAATTATAGGCCCTGATTCCCCCTTTTAAAATAGAGTATTCATTCTGGATTTGTTGGCTGTTTTCCTCATGGCTAGATTCAGGTTATGCATCCTCAGCTGGAATACTACATAAATGATACTTTGTTCTTTCCAGATGATACTTTGTTCTTTCCAAAATGATACTTTGTTCTTTCACATCATGGCCATTTCCCCCTCATTGGTGATGTTAATTTTGCTCAATCAGGGTGTTACCCAGCTTCTCCACTGTACAATTAATGTTTTCCCCTTTGCAACTTATAAGCAGTCTGTGGGAATACACTTTAAGACCATGCAAGTACTTTGCTCTTCATTGAAAGGTTCCCTCTAAATTTAGCATCCATTTATTTAATCATTCTTACCTGAACCAGTTTTTGTTAAGATTTGCCAACTCTGCCACTCCCTCCACATTTACCCTTCTCCTTCATTCATTTATTTCATTTATTATCAGTGTCAACTCATGGATGCCAATTTTTTTCAGTGGTTTATAATTGATTCCTGTCCTAAATAATTTTCATATTCGAATTGTCCCTTATTTGGCCAATGGGAGTCTATTCAAGGTTGTTTCTCTGGGTGTTTCTGAGGTCTCCCATCATTTTTTAAGCACTTCCTTATTTTCTAGCATAGCAGGATATTCTAGATTCATCTTGTTCCAGTCTGGGATTCAACCATTTCTCTACCAAGCCCTGTTTCTTTTTTTTTAAGTAGGTAACAGTGTTAGAGACCAAGATTTAAGTGTGCTCATTGCTACTGGGATGTCTTTGCTTCTAGGCCCTGTCAGCAGAGAGTTAGGCATTTGTTTTGGGTTCACACTGACACCTGAAATACCAGGCCAGCCCCATGGGGTTCTTCCTCACTTTCCCTCATCTCATATTTTTATTTCCCTTCTTCCAAACAGTAAGTACTCTGGTTCCCAACAACATTATTTACTCATTTGCTCGATTCTACAATACACCTAAAAATTTCAGAATTGCTTCACCCATACCACTATCAAAAAACCTACTAAGATGAGTTTAAGGTTTATTGGCAGTCCTGCCCCTTCCCCCCCAAGCGTGGGTATATAATCAAATATGTTCAAAATTGTCTTGGCTTAGTTTTTTCCCCCTTTAGTGTGGTTGTGTTACTGAAGTAAGCCAATAAGTTTGGTTCATTTGCTTCTAGTTCTTTTTCTCTCCTCATACTTACTAACTTAATTTTTTGAAAATGTAGAACATCAGTATGCTTCTAAAACATCAAAACCATGCAAAAAGGTATACGCAGAGAAGTGTCATTCCCTTATTCCCTTTCCTGTCCAGGCTACCTTGTTCTCCCATCTCCTGTAGGTGATGGGCTTTGTTTTCTGATTTTGTCTTAGTGTGTTTATTTTTGTAAAGATAAGCCTATATGTGTGTGTGTGTGTGTGTGTGTGTATGTGTATGTATGTTATTTCCTCTTATACAAAATACAGCATACTGTGTATACTCTTCTGCATTTTGTCTTTTCCATCTAACAGTATGTTCTAGAAATGACTCCATATCAGGATTACTCCATATCAGATGATAGAGATCCTTCTTACTCAGGCTTGTTTGTTTGTTTTATTTAAACAGCTGCATAGTACTCCATTTTGTGTGGGTACCATGGTTTTTTGTTTTGTTTTTTAAAAATATTTATTTATTTGCACCAGGTCTTAGTTGCGGCATGCGGGATCTTTAGTTGTGGCGTGTGGGATCTTTTTTTTTAGTTGTGGCATGAGGGATCTAGTTCCCTGACCAGCGATTGAACCTGGGCCCCCTGCATTGAGAGCGCAGAGTCTTAACCACTGGACCACCAGGGAAGTCCTGTGGGTACCATAGTTTATTTAACCAGTTTCTTGTGTTTGCCATTTAGGTAGTTTCCAGTATTTTGCAGTTAAAAATACTATTGCAGTGACTAACCTTGTGCATGTGTATTTTTGTATTGTGGGAAGTGTATCTTCAGGATAAATTCCTTAACAGGGATCACTTGGCTGTGTCCAGGAGAAATGCATATGTAGGTTATTGCCAAATTTTTCTCAATAGGTGTTATTCCATTTTACATTCCTCCCAGTAGTGTGTGTGTGCACTTGTTTGCCCAGAGCCTCACCAGTAGAGTGTGTTGTCAGGTTTTGGATGCTACAGTATTTATGTGGATGAATCACATGAACCATCCCTTACAAAAGATTTATCTTTGTTTTTCTGCTTACAGAAGTGATATACACTTGTTTTTAAAATTTCAGAATGAGGGAATTCCCTGGCAGTCCAGTGGTTGGGACTCTGCACTTCCACTGCAGGGGGCACAGGTTTGATCCCTGGTCGGGGAACCTAGGATCCCACAAGCCACGCAGTGCGGCCCAAAAAAAAAATGTTCAGAATGAAATACATGGTGTAAAAGTGGATGTTCCCCTTAATCTCATGTGAGAATAAAGCACTGAGATATAGTTTTCCTCAAAAATTTTTTGGCCTTATGTTAATCTGTGTATTACTATTCTTTATTTTTATAAATAGGATTATATCATATGTTACTGTTTAGCAGTTTATTTAATGTATTTCTGAGATCTTTACATATCAGTACATACAGGTCTTCCTCACTCTTTTTAAAGGGCTTATAAGTATTTCATTATGTTGATATACCATATTTCTTTAAATTCTACAGAACCAAGTGAATTAGTTTTAATTTTTGCTGTGGTGAACTGTGCACTTCTTTATAAACACATCTGTACACACTTATGTGAATATTTCTGTTGAAAAAAATCCTTAGAAGTGGAATTGCTATGGCAAAGTCATGAATCCTTAATTTTAATTATATATCACCAAACTACTCCAAAATGGTTGTACGTATTTATCCTTATGGTGACCACACATGCGACTGTCCTAAACCAGCTCTCTGTGCTTCTCTGCTGTCTCAGTTGGGAAAGCCGCTGGAGGAGTGGTTGGAGAAGACGTTGCCTGGCAGTGACTGGACACCTAACGCCCGGTTCATCATTCGTTCTTGGCTTCGGGATGGCCTCAAGCCACGCTGCATAACCCGAGACCTCAAGTGGGGAACCCCTGTGCCCTTAGTAGGTTTTGAGGACAAGGTAAAAACGCTATGCTTTATTCATATCTCATATTATTCAGCCTTGGGATTGAAACCCTGGGCTAGCAGAACAGACTTGATTGTGTCTTGATTCAGTCTGAGGCTTTGGGTTGGCAAGGTTTTCCCAGTGTTCTTGCATCTTACTGTGTCTCCTCCCTCCTGACCCTCCAGGTATTCTATGTCTGGTTTGATGCCACCATTGGCTACCTGTCCATCACAGCCAACTACACAGACCAGTGGGAGAAATGGTGGAAGAACCCAGAACAAGTGAGCAGTTCTTTGTTAGCCTGTCAAAGACCTGGGGAGGGTGCGTGTATAGTGGGGGTGGTTAGGGGTGGGTAGCTGATCTTTCTTGGGCCTTTGAAGAGGATGTCAGGAGCTCTGTCTCCCAATTATATTCCATAGGTGAGCCTGTATCAGTTCATGGCCAAAGACAATGTTCCCTTCCACGGCTTAGTCTTTCCTTGTTCAGCCCTAGGAGCTGAGGACAACTACACTTTGGTCAGCCACCTCATTGCTACAGGTACCCTGGGAGATTGGAGAGGGGGATGTTCTTAGGGAATGAGGGCCAAGACAGTACTTGGAAGAAACTCCTGGAGAGGTGCTAGGTCTTGAGTTAGGAGTTGAGATGGAATAGGAAACAATTAGAACATGGAAGCTCAATGCAGAAAAGGAAACAAGGGCTTCCCTGGTGGCGCAGTGGTTGAGAGTCCGCCTGGCGATGCAGGGGACGCAGGTCCGTGCCCCGGTCCAGGAGATCCCACATGCCGCGGAGCGGCTGGGCCCGTGAGCCATGGCCACTGAGCCTGCACGTCCGGAGCCTGTGCTCCGCAACAGGAGAGGCCACAACAGTGAGAGGCCCGCATACTGCAAAAAAAAAAAAGGAAAAGGAAACAACCTGAAGAGAGCAAAAGTCCAAAGCTAAATTTTGTAATGGGTAGAAGTAAACAGAAGACCAGAATGCAGAGGAAGGATCTCCCAAGTTCTGTGCAGGCCAGCTACTCTAGAACTGAGGTTGAGGGAGAGGAAAGAAGAGTTAGTGGGTCAGAGAGGAAGGACATGATTTTTTTTTTTTTATACAGCAGGTTCTTATTAGTTATCTGTTTCATACATATTAGTGTATATTTGTAAATCCCAATCTCCCAGTTCATCCCACGAGGAAGGACATGATTTGAACAGATGGTTCTCATTCTCCTTCTCTGTCCAGAATACCTGAATTACGAGGATGGGAAATTCTCTAAGAGCCGGGGTGTAGGAGTGTTTGGGGACATGGCCCAGGACACAGGGATCCCTGCTGACATCTGGCGCTTCTATCTGCTGTACATTCGGCCTGAGGGTCAGGACAGTGCCTTTTCCTGGACAGACATGTTGCTCAAGAATAATTCTGAGCTGCTTAACAATCTGGGCAACTTCATCAACAGGTGGGACCTGGTGAGGGGTGAGAGTCAGCAGATGAGCCTGGGGTGGGGCTAGTAGGCCACGTATGCTTGGTGCGAGTTAGTTGTAGAGATGTGATTTAGCAGAGTTGGTCACAAAGTGAATTTTTGTGAATTATTTTCTTATTAATGTTCTTTGTAGAATTGGAAATGTGTTTTTTCCTAGCAAAAAGGTTCACTTGCAGACCACTGAAAAGTTTGGCTGAAGAAGGGGGTTATTTTAGCATAGGGGTAGGAGACTTCTGCTGTACTTTTCAGTTTTCTTACTTCAGGCTCACATTCCATTATCGGTCCCTATCTCAGCTACTCTGCAACCTAAAGAAATATCCTCCATGGCTACACACGCTTTCAGGTTTGCTCATTAACCACATTGAACAGATAGTCCCTACTAGAGGATTTATTTGTTTGGTAGCAATTAATGCATATTTCAACGTGATCATTCTGAGTTTTTAACTTCTTAAAAATAAACGGTTGCTTAACTTTATTAGTTCCCTTTATATAAGGGATATCTGTATATAAAACGTCTGTTATGTGCAGACTCATATTCTTACGGGAGAGGGAGAATAAGGAATTAATTTGTTAAGTTTTGCCTTCCAGCTTGAGGGAGCCAGGTGGTTTCAGTTCTGAGAAAATGCAGAGTTATGAAAATCGTGTCAAATTTCTCTAAGGAGACTGGGCAGTAACTTCTCTTTTCTCTCCCCTCTCCTGCCCTCCTCCCATCCAGAGCTGGGATGTTTGTGTCTAAGTTTTTTGGGGGTTTTGTGCCTGAGATGGTGCTCACCTCTGATGATCGGCGCCTGCTGGCCCATGTCACCCTGGAGCTCCAGCATTATCACCAGCTGCTAGAGAAGGTTCGGTAAGTAGCTATACCTCTGTCTCAACTCAGTGATCTGCTGGCATGTTGAGAGCCCCGTACTGGTCCCCCCAGAACCTTACACCTTGGCCTGCATCCTTCCTTCCCAGGATCCGGGATGCCTTACGCAGTATCCTCACCATCTCTCGCCATGGCAACCAGTACATTCAGGTGAACGAGCCCTGGAAGCGGATTAAAGGCAGCGAGGCTGACAGGTAGGTAAGGAGGTACGGTTGGCTCTAGGAATAAAGTGGCTGGTAGGCTACGTCCTCCTGGGGGTCGTGACTAATATCTTTTCTTCCTCAGACAGCGGGCAGGGACAGTGACAGGCTTGGCAGTGAATATAGCTGCCTTGCTGTCCATCATGCTCCAGCCTTACATGCCCACGGTTAGTGCTACCATCCAGGCCCAGCTGCAGCTCCCACCTCCAGCCTGCAGCATCCTGCTCACAAACTTCCTGTGCACCTTACCAGCAGGACACCAGATTGGCACAGTAGGTCTCTAGATTTGAAAGAGCCAGCTTCTCTCAAAATTCCTGCTTTTGCCAAGCAGCCTCTGGGGAGGGGTCAGGGAAGAACTTAACTCTGGGCATGAGACTCTCATAGCTATTCGAACCCCTTCCCCACTCGTCCCCACTCTTCACTTAGGCTTGTTTCTAATATAAAGTCCTTAGTATTGGTTTACAAGCCCAGTGTTTTCTGTAGCTCACGTATCCTCACTGTCCTTCATGCCAGGACCCAAGGGGCAGGGAGAATACAAAGTAACCACCTCCTCAACACAAGGGGATAAAAGTATGTACACCTCTAAGCTTTTGCATCAACCTAGCATCATTAAATAGTTTAAATAACTTTTGACCCTAGTGAATGCTTTTTCTGGATTCTTTACTGAAATCAGCAGGTATTTGCTCAGTGTTACACTCTGTAAGAGTGTTTTTTCTAGACCACTGAGTTCCTAAATGTCAGAAGTTGGGGTGGAGAGGCCCTCTATATAGTCTGGTAGAGTTTATACCTAATCAGTGAATGATTCTGGAATTCTTTTTTTCACAGGTCAGTCCCTTGTTCCAAAAACTGGAAAATGACCAGATTGAAAGTCTGAGGCAGCGCTTCAGCGGGGGCCAGGTGAGAAAGCTAAAGACTGTGCCTCACCCACCAACAGTTAGCATCCTCCAGTAGCCCTCACTCATCCCTCTTTCCATCTATTGGCCCTGCTGCTTCCTCACTTCATTTTTCTTTCCTGTCTTAGCTAGAAGAGTCCTTGTCATTAAAGGTAATCACTTTCCCCCTGAGATGTTATATAAAACTTGAGGTCAGGGGATGTATATGGTAGCAGGTGCTAACTCTGTTGTTGATCTCAAGGCAAAAGCATCCCCCAAGCCAGCAGCTGTAGAGACTATGACAACAGCTGGACCACAGCAGATACAAGTGCTGATGGATGAAGTGACCAAGCAGGTACGGAGCTTAAGCCCTATGGGAGGCTGGAAAAGCTGAATCCTAAATAGGTCGTTTCTGGTCTCACTGTTGTGATTCCCCCATCCCCTCTTCTCTTAGGGCAACATTGTCCGGGAATTGAAAGCACAAAAGGCAGACAAGAACCAGGTTGCTGCAGAGGTGGCTAAACTCTTGGATCTGAAGAAACAGTTGGCTCTAGCTGAGGGGAAACCCCTTGAAACCCCTAAAGGCAAGAAGAAAAAGTGAAAGTGAGAACTTGGCTCCTAGAAAGTCACTTTAATGGATGTGGACAGTAATAAATAAATGTACAATCTCTATATACATGCCGAGACCCTCTCCTGTCATCTACCCTAAGTTTTCCCCCTACTGAATAGATGGGGGTGGGAGGGGTCCATCGTTGGCACTGGTGAGAAGGTGGTCAGTAGATACTTCCAGGAAGGGTCGGAAGTGGCCTGAGGGGGAAGTGCTGGTCCCAGCCGTTCATGCTTGGTGCACATTAACCATCCGGTCAATCAGGGCTCGGCGAGTCGCCTCCACTTCCCTGGTCAGGCGCTCGATTTCCTGCTTGAGCCGTTCGTTCTCTTCAGCTAGCTGTACCACTTTTCTTTCGTTCTCTTGTTCTTTCTCCTTCATGCGTTGCTTTCCAGCCCGTGCCGGGGACTGGCCACTGTGTTTCCGTTTCCTGGGTCTTTCTTGGTCTTCCTCTTCTTCCTCCTGAGCCGGGGAGCTCTGACTGGAATCCGGAGAGCTGGGGCTCTGGGAGGTGCGCGTGACCGCTGCTCGTCCTGGCTCCTCGGTCAGCCAAGCCAGGGAGGCGGGGTCAAGAGTGGTGAAGGTTTTTGGTTCTTCCTTCAAAGGAATGAGGAAAGGCAGAGTAGGTGTTAATTAGCTGAGAAGGGACGGGCAGCCCCTGACCAGCGTTAGGCCTAGCATTCTTACCTCCTCGTTTCCAGGGGGTGAGACATAGGTACCCCCATTTTCATCTGAGGACAGCACCTCCTGCAAGTCCTCATACCAGGCTTCCAGCTCCCAGCTGGACAGTGTCCCGAAGGAGAAAGGCAGTGACTCAGCTGCCATCTCTGTGGCTGGATCAGGCTCTGGGAAAGGACATAGTCAGGATAGTGGGTGGGGGAAGAAGCTCCACAAAGCCGTCAGTCTACGGGTTGGCACACTGGCCTGCTGCCTGTCTGTTTTGGTAGATAAAAGTTTATTGGAACACAGCCACATCCATTTATTTACATATTGTTTACGGCTGCTTTCATGAGACAACAGCAGAGATGCATAGTTGTTACAGAGACTATTCTGTGTGGCCCTCAACGTCTAAAGTACTTACTGTCTGACCCTTTAAAATTTACCAACCCCTGATCTAGAATGATATTCCGTCTTTGCTTTTGCCCAGCACATGAAGAAGCAAGTGCCTGGATGTGCATTCTTATGGGTTCCTGGTAAAAGTCTTCGGCCCCCCTTGGGGAACTCCACTGGTTGTGTCCAGGGGCGGTCACCAGACCATCTGTGCTCCTTTCTCCTCCTGTGTGGGGAGCTTGGGCAAACAGTCCTTGGGTCAGTCTAACCTTGGTGGGGACGGAGGTGTGGTGAGACCTCACCTGACTGCTCACTCAGGGCCAGCTTTCAATTAGGACATGCTCTAAGAATAGTGATTTGGTCACCTTGTTAGGGGCAGGTCAGGAGGATGGATGTGGCCTAACAGCAAAAGCCTGCTCAGATTCAAACCGTCCTCTCCCACCTTCTCTAGGTGTTTTCATAATTTCTTAGGGCCCCAGTAAAGGGGGCCTAAGCAGCAATTCTTAGGAGCTGGTTTTGGGAAAGGGTTGGTTAAGTTTACCTGCTTTCAGGTGTGGTGATGTATGAAGATACACTTCCTTCTGGAACACTGTGGGGATCAAAGATAAATGTTAGCCATTTCTGGAAGGGGGGAGACAGGCAGGTTCTTTTATCTCCAGCTTCCTACTGCTCCTTCCTTACTTCTTGTCTTATAGAGTATAGTTAGTTATTAGTCCCTGTAGCCATTTCTAAGGACAGAGAAGAGCCTGACTTCCTTTATTTTTAGTTGCTGACATTTGTAGTCCTGATTACATAATAACAAAATCCTGGCCAACTCAGCTTTCTCTAAATTTAAGGCAGTCCTCAAATCTGCCAGGGTAAGGACTGGACTACAGGGAAGGGAAAAAATCAAGTGGCATTTTCCTAATTCCATTCCCACACTGACATCCTCCAAATGTGTATTTCCAGTCTAGACCTCTCCTGGGACCTCCAGCTCTAACTGCTTACTTGCCATTCTCTTTTTGGATATCTAATATGCATCACAGACTGAACGTGTCCAAAGACCAACTCCTGCTAATCTTCTCCTTCCAAGGTCTTTCCCATCTCGGTATACAGCAACTTTAGCTTGAGCCAAAAACCTTGGTATCATCCATGATTCCTCTCCTCTCACACCCCACAATCCAATCCAAACCACCAGCAAAACTTCTTGAGTCATTCTTCAAAACCCCAGAATCTAAACACGTCTCACCAATTCCACTGTTTCTAATCTAGATCAAGTTACTATCATCTCTCGGGTGACTGCAGAAACCTCTTGACTGCAGGTCTCCCAGTTTCTGCTTCTGCAACCCCTCCCAGAGTCTATTCACAACAGCCCCCAAAGTGAGTCTTTTAAAACTTAAGTCAAGGGCTTCCCTGGTGGCGCAGTGGTTGAGAGTCTGCCCGCCGATGCAGGGGACACAGGTTCGTGCCCTGGTCTGGGAAGATCCCACGTGCCGCGGAGCGGCTGGGCCCGTGAGCCATGGCCGCTGAGCCTGCGCGTCCGGAGCCTGTGCTCCGCAACAGGAGAGGCCACAACAGTGAGAGGCCGCAAAAAAAAAAAAAAAAAAAAAAAAACTTAAGTCAGGCTGTGTCATTCCTCTATTCAAAACCTTCTCATTTCACACATATTAAAAGCTAAATTCCTTAAAATGGCTTAGAAGGCCCTCCACAATCTGCTCTTTCCTTGCTCTGTTTTTCTCATTGACCACTCTCCGTCTTGCTCACTCTAGTCCAGCCAACTGGCCTCCTGTTCCCTAAAGATACTATGCATGCTCCCACCTTAGGACCTCTGCTCTTGCTATTCCTTCTCCTGGAAAGCTCTTCCTTCCACATACCACATGGCTTACTGCCTTGCCTATTTTTAGGTCTTTCATTTAAATATCAGCTCAGTGGGGGAATCCCTGACCACCCAGTGTAAACTGTAACCTCCACTCAGCATTCTCTACCCTTCCATGCTTTAGTTTTTTTCTATGGCACATGTTTGCTTACTGTATGCCTCTTCCCACTGAAATGTAAGCTCTGTGAGAGGAGAGATTTTTTTCTCTCTTGTTCACGGATAAATGCTGGGTCCCAAACTTAACCAGCATAGTAGGTGCTGGTTAAGTATTTGTTAGGAATCAATGGATAAATGTCCCCAATCTCTCATAGGGAAAGGAGGACGAAGTCCAGAGGCAGAGCAGCAGCTGCCTATCCCTGGGGACTGTAGATGCAATATCGTCCTCAGTGCTTCTGTACAGGGCTGTCCTCCCTGGAGAACCCTCCTTGCTTTCCAGTGTGTGGGACATAGCTTTCATCATCAGTGGAGCCCCGGGCCAGAGGGCTGCAGAGCCAAGCAGGGGGCTGACCTGATGCAATGGTTACACAGAGATTAGCTGGAGACAGGACAAGGGCAAAGAGGCAAGGACCAATCCCAGGGGAAGGACAATCCACTGGGGAGACCTCCAAATGGCTTCCTACACTTAAAAGATCCAGGATGCTCTCTTCTGCAGAGGGCTTAGGGACCTCTGGGGAAAAGGAAAACTCATCTCTGCTCCCCGTCCATCGACATCCCTCTTCCCAAAGGCTTGTGTCGGTCTCTTTTAAGATTCTCTCCTCTGCAAGGGTGCAGAAAGAATGTCCTGTGGAGGGTCCAAAAGCCCCATCTACTGACGTGGCTATGCTGGCCCTGAGACGTTGCGGCTAAGACAGGATTGGGGGTGGGGGTGGGGGAGGACGCTAGTGGCAAAGTGGCGGCAGCGGCCTGAACCACTGTCAACCAGCCTTCTCAGCGCGGGGATGTGTCCTGTTGCCCCGCCTCCCACCCGGCAGGCCTAACGAGGAGGCCTGGGGTCTGCAACGGGAGAGAAAAAATCTTCCTAGGGCAGCTGGGGCCCCTTCCCTGAACAGCACAGAGTAAGGCCTATGCTCCGGGCAGTGGTGGGATGCTGCTGTCGTGCGAAGGAAGAGGAGTCTGTAAGCACTACTTCTGAATGAAGGCTTCTCATCCCTCCCCCGGACGGTCACTTCATTGCGGAGGGTGTGGGACCACATCCTTAAGAGCGGATGCCCTAACTTTAAGGTGACAACTGGTGTTCACGAGGATGGGAGGGTAAAAGGTAGATGGGGGAATCAGTACTCGCCTCTCTCCTCAGGTTCCGGCTCTGATTTTGGCTCTGTCGCTGCCACCCGCTCATCTTCAACATGATACACTCTATGCCTTAGACTCAAGCCTCTGACCCGGATAGCGCGGAGCTGAGATCTTTTAATAGGGCCTTGCCCTCCTCTCCGGAGGCGGATCCAGAAGCCTACCAATCATAAAGCGGCACGCCGGCATTGGCCCCGCCTCATACCTTACATCCGCCACTCAGGAGCCCCAAGGCACCGCCCCCATCGCTCCCTCCCGCTTGGGGGTCGACTTAGTGTTGGACCCGGAAGTGGCTTTGGGTCACGAGGCTTCGCGGAGGAGGTGAGTCATGCGCGCGCGCGGAGGGGAGAGCTGGCGGGGGAGGGGAGGAAAGGGGGGCGGGGATGATGCAATGTTTGGCAACCGGTGTCTGCGCGCGCACGCGCAGGGCACTACAAGGGTGGTGGGAGGTGCGGGGGGGGTGGGGGAGAGGAAAGAGGGCGGGGCGCCAGCTCGCGGCACCCAACGGCCCCAACAGCGCTCAACCGTGGTTGCCCCTAGGCTGCGGTGTGAAGCCTTACTGCGGCTAGTCTCCCTCAAGAGCTCTTGTTCTGCCCACCTGACTTGAGCCCCAGTTTTACCTCCTCCACAAGAGACTCCCATTTTCTTTGCCCCTCATCCCCTCCCAGCAATGGACACAAGGTCTTTTAAACCTCCGTCCTTTGAAAATTTGCATCCAACCACCAGGGTTGTTTGCATCTTCTTGAGTCTTCCTAAAGGGGTCCTCTCTTTTAGCTCCCTGGCTCCCTCAGAAGAGGCCAAGTAACTTGAATCCCCTTGGTAGTCATTTTCAGCTCCTCCTCGCTGAAGAGCACCCTTAAACTCTTATCTTTATAAAGTTTTTGATGAGCCCTTGGCATGCAGGAATTCATGTTCTTTGCCGGGTGGCCCCGATTCCCACTCTTTCCCTTATCACCTTCCCCCGTGGTGCTCTGGTGCCCTTCACCAAAGATCAGGCCCGCCCTTTTCAGTGTACCAGACCTGCAAGTCCTTTGACTCCCTGCTGTGAGGAGCGGGGCATAGGCCTCCTGCTTTCTAGGTGTTTGGGCTACAGTAGGGCTGTGTTGCCTGGAACACTGCGTGCACGTGAGCGCACGACTGCCTTGGACTAGGTTGTCAGGAGCCCAGATTCTAGCCTCAGCGGTCCCTCACTTGCCCAGGGATCCCAGGCCTGCCTGCCACCTAATCTCCCCGTGCTTCACCGTTCTTGTTAGTAAATAAAAGATAACGAGTTATGGAAGTAAAATGAGAGAATTATGAACTTGGAGGCAGCTTGAACAAAAGTGAAAAGCACCGTGGAAAATGCAAAGTATTTTTCTAGTGCCATTAGGTAGAAAACAGAGGCCATATGGTGGCCTGTTACATATCCTGTCATACCCTCATGGGGGCAGCCGGAGTTTGTCCTAAGTAGAAACTGTCAACAAGGCTGGTTGTGGCTGGGTGGCAGCTTCAGGCGGTGGTGTGACGGTGACAGGTCTTTGGCCAGGCCTGCACCATTGCTCCAGAGCTCCATTTCTCCTTCTGTAAATGGGGGTGGGGGTGGGTTGGAGCAGATGGTCTCTCCTGGCCCGAAGACATGACCAGGTTGTCAGTGACAGGCAGAGGTCATGTGACTTGACAGGCCGGGGTCGTGTTGTGACTTGTTGACCTGGGGAGGCGGGTCAAGTCCCAGCACACTACCCGGGAAGCCTTTGGGGGCGGGGCAGGGCAAGTCGCGACTTTCATCTTTTGGGGCCGGTTCCTCCCGGACCTGGCATTCCTGGCTACCCCAACAGATTGTGGCTTCGGAAGGGGCCCCTCCCGGGGGAAGGCTGGGATTGGCCACCAGTGGCCTGGGAAGAGGCTCGGATCCTTCCGCTGAGGCCGGGGGGGGGGCGCGGGGGGGTGGGGCCCGCGTGGGGTGTTTGTTCTCTTGGGGATTAATGGGGGGTTGTGGGGGAGGGGTAGGCGCGCTCCCGCATGCGCACTGCGGCCCCTCCAGTTGGCTCGTCCTTGTCCGCTGGGCGGGGGCCCGGCCCCGCCCCTCTCCCGTCCGGGCAGCGGCGGCGGCAGCGGCGGCTGCGGCGGTGGCGGCGGCAGCGACGGCGGCGGCGGTAGCAGCCTGCGCGGTGCCTTCTGGGAACGGAATCCCCAGGGCTGCCCCTGGCCCCCATGGCGCATGCGTGGGAGGCCGCTCGGTGATCCGCGGCGGCGGCAGCGGCGCTTCCTGCTAGGACCGGCCGGGGCCGTACCGGAGGCTCGGGCTCCACCGACCCTCCTCCCACTCCCTCCCACTCACCCTCTGGGCCGCGACTGCGCAGGGCGGGGCCGGCCGAACCATGGGCCGCGGTGAGTGCAGGGCCCGGCCCCCCCACCCCGCCCCTCCCCCTCCCCCTCCCTTCCCCTCCCCTCCCCTCCCCTCCTCTCCCCTCCCCTCCCGTCCCTACCCTCTGCCCCCTCCGCGTCCTCTCGGCCCCTTTCCCTGGCCCCATCCCCATTCCCCCGCCCTCACCTGCCCCCACCGTTTTTCCCTCTCACTGCTTGACTTTTGCCTTCTTCACCTCCTTCCCCTCAGTGCTTCGCCCACCCTCCGCCCGCCCTCTCCCCAAGTTCCTTCCTACTTCGTGCGCCTTCCCCTCCTCCCCAAGCCGAGGGAAGCAGGCTGGGTGACAGGCGCCTTGTTATGAGAGGGAAAGTTTAGAAGCCGCCAGTGTGGGGTGGGAGCGATGGTAAGGTTGGAGAGGATACTTGCAGGTTTGGGGGGCGTCCCCATGTACATCAGAGGAGAATTCTTCTTGGAGGTAATTTGAAGCCAGTGGGACAGGAGGTGCTGAATCCCCTTGCCTTAGGCTTGGGGGAAAATTGGGAGTTTCTGAGAATCGTGGGAGAAGACCCAAATGAACTAGATCAGTGATTGTCTAGTGGAGCCAGGCATGGGGGGAGTTATGCTGGTACCACCCCAGCGGGCAGTTGGGCAATTGCCTGGTGACCTGTGGGGCAATCTACTTTTTATATGATCTTCCTGAGGGGGAGGGAACAGCAGGGGCCAGACTCTCTGGGAAACTTCCTAGTGGCCTGGTATTATAGGAATTAGCCCACACTCTTGGCTGAAGGTTTCTCTCCTTGGTGGGACAAAGGGGCCTTACCCTTTATATGCCTAGGGATTGGGCTGTGATTCCTTGGTCCCTGGAAGCTGAGGCTTTGACCCTCTGGTCCCTAGGGACTGGACATGGAAAGGATGGTTGTGGACTCAGCCAGCAGATCCCTGAGATCTTTATGGGTACTTACCTCATATTATTAAGGATCTTTCCCTTGAGAGTTTCCTGGGCTGTGGTACTTTCCTAGCTTGGGCAGATTCCTGACGGTCCCTCCTCTCTCCTGTGTTGCAGGTGTGGGCTAAGCCGGCGGCCCCGGCTTTAGACTGGACCCCACAATGTTTGCAGAGATGTTCAGGTAGCCATGGTGGGATGGCAGAGGGTTCCCCCTCATTCACTCTCCCAGCTCTCCGAGGGTTTCCCCTTGCCTCCGAGTCCTCTTGAGTCTCCCCACACCTTTGCTTTTCTTAAGTGCTCCCTCAGGTACCCAGCCCAGTTTAATCCTCCTAATGCCACATGGATGTCTGTGTTATCAGGCACGTGGGAGCTGATTACACACAATGAATGGGGGCAATGAGAGCAGTGGAGCAGACAGAGCTGGGGGCCCTGTGGCCACATCTGTCCCCATCGGCTGGCAGCGCTGTGTTCGAGAGGGTGCTGTGCTCTATATCAGGTATGACTCCCCAAAATTCCCCAGTTTCTATCCCCAGGCCCTTCAATTGCCTGAGTTTTCTCCCAACCCTCCTCTCAAAGCCCAGATTGCTGGTGCCCTGTTCCTCTTCTCTGTTCCTCCTCCTTCCTCAGCCTTTTTGCTCTCTTTGTCTCTGGCCCTTTGCATTTCTTCTCTCTGTCTCTTCCTTACTCTGCCCTTCCTAGGAAGGTCTTTGACTAATGAACTGTTCTTTAAGAGTCTCTCCCAATTCAGTGTCAACTAATCCCATACTCTCTGACCTTGTCCTCTCCCAGCCCAAGTGGCACAGAGCTGTCTTCCTTGGAGCAAACCCGGAGCTACCTCCTCAGCGATGGGACCTGCAAGTGCGGTCTGGAGTGTCCACTCAATGTCCCCAAGGTCAGAGTGGTGAGGGGAGCCAGAGAGTATAGGGATGAGCCGAGAGAGTTAATGCAAATCGCTGACTGTGGTAGCTCTTCTCACAGATTCTGTTCCCTCAGGGTCCCTGTCCATGCTTCCACCTTGCAGGTTTTCAACTTTGACCCTTTGGCCCCGGTGACCCCGGGTGGGGCTGGGGTGGGGCCAGCATCAGAGGAGGACATGACCAAGCTGTGCAACCACCGGCGGAAAGCCGTTGCCATGGCAACTCTGTACCGCAGCATGGAGACCACCTGCTCACACTCTTCTCCTGGTGAATCTTTTCCACTTTACAGAGACTGAGGAAAACTTAAGGGCCTGGAAGAGGGATGGTGGGAAGAGCTTTGTGAGAGGGAAGCAAGGAGAAGGGTGGAGTGGGGAGCTGCTTGGTGAGAGGAGGGTACAGGGAAGCTGGGAATTTATGGGAGAAGGGATGGAGAAGACAAAAGAAAGTTCTTGGAAGGGGAGCCACAAGTTGATCCTTTGTTTCTCATTTATTGCAGGAGAGGGAGCGAGCCCCCAAATGTTCCACACTGTGTCCCCAGGGCCTCCCTCTGCCCGCCCTCCCTGTCGAGTTCCTCCTACAACTCCGCTTAATGGGGCTCCTGGCTCCCTTCCCCCAGAACCACCTTCAGTTCCACAGGCTTTCCCCCCTCTAGCGGGCCCTGGGGGGCTCTTCCCACAGCCAAGGCTTCCCGACCCAGTCCCCTCTGGAGGCAGCAGCAGCCCTTGTTTCCTGCCAAGGGGCAATGCCCCCTCTCCAGCTCCACCTCCTCCACCTGCTATCAGCCTCAATGCCCCCTCATATAGCTGGGGAGCTGCTCTCCGATCCAGCCTGGTGCCCCCTGACTTGGGCTCTCCTCCAGCTCCCCATGCCTCCTCCTCACCACCTTCTGACCCTCCTCTCTTCCACTGTAGTGATGCCTTAACACCCCCTCCCCTGCCCCCAAGCAATAATCTCCCTGGTCCCCCTGGCCCCCCTGGTCCTGCCACTCAGCCACCAGTGTCTTCAGCCACTATGCACCTGCCCCTGGTCCTGGGGCCCCTAGGAGGGGCCCCCACGGTGGAGGGGCCCGGGGCACCCCCCTTCCTTGCTAGCAGCCTACTCTCTGCAGCGGCCAAGGCACAGCACCCCCCTCTCCCCCCTCCCAGCACTTTACAGGGCCGAAGGCCCCGTGCCCAGGCGCCCTCAGCTTCCCACTCCTCATCATCACCCCGCCCCTCTCAGCGTCGTCCCCGCCGCCCCCCAACTGTACTGCGATTGCTAGAAGGGGGAGGTCCTCAAGCCCCTAGACGGAGCCGCCCTCGGGCCCCCGCTCCCGCCCCACAGCCTTTTCCTCTCCCTGAGCCCTCCCAACCGATTCTCCCTTCTGTGCTGTCCCTGCTGGGACTCCCCACCCCTGGCCCTCCCCACTCTGATGGAAGCTTTAACCTTTTGGGGTCAGACGCACACCTTCCTCCTCCCCCAACCCTCTCCTCAGGGAGCCCTCCCCAGCCCAGGCACCCCATCCCGCCCTCCCTGCCTGGGACCACCAGTGGCAGCCTCAGCAGTGTGCCAGGTATGTGAGTGTGATGGAGCCCTTCCTCCCTTCGGGTGGAGAGACAGCCAAGGCATTTACGGGGAATTGAGAGCTCTGTGGTGGTTTTCTGGGTTGGGGGCAGGGAGGTTGGATTCTTCGGACGCTGGGAGGAAGGACCTCCCTTGAGCTGAACCTCTCTTTTTCTTTGCAGGTGCCCCTGCCCCACCAGCTGCCTCCAAAGCCTCCCTAGTCCCTAGCCCTGTGCTTCAAAGCCCATCCGAAGCGCTCGGGATGGGATCGGGCCCAGCCTGCCCTCTGCCTCCCCTGGCTGGTGGGGAGGCTTTCCCGTTCCCCAGCCCCGAGCAGGGCCTGGCACTGAGTGGAGCCGGCTTCCCGGGGATGCTAGGGACCTTGCCTCTCCCTCTGGGTCTGGGGCAACCTCCGCCTTCTCCATTGCTCAGCCACAGTTTATTTGGCGTGCTGGCTGGGGGAGGGGGACAACCTCCCCCGGAGCCCCTGCTACCCCCACCAGGGGGACCTGGCCCTCCCCTAGCCCCAGGCGAGCCCGAAGGGCCTTCGCTTTTGGTGGCTTCCCTGCTTCCACCACCCCCCTCAGACCTTCTTCCACCCCCTTCCGCACCCCCTAGCAACCTCCTTGCCTCCTTCCTGCCCCTGTTGGCCCTGGGCCCCACAGCTGGGGATGGAGAGGGATCTGCAGAGGGAGCCGGGGGTCCGAGTGGGGAGACATTTTCAGGTTTGGGAGACCTGCCCCCCTTGCTGTTCCCCCCACTTTCAGCACCCCCCACCCTCATAGCTTTAAATTCTGCGCTGCTGGCTGCCAGCCTGGATCCCCCGTCAGGGGCGCCCCCCCAGGTGAGGATGAGGATGAGTGGGTGGGACAGAACCAGAGGTAGAATCAGAGATAGGAGCCGGGAATCAAAGGCTTTCAGTTTCATGTCTGAGCTCTTCCTCAGGGTCTTTGGGGAGGGCTTAATTCTTGGCTGGGGGTAGGATGGCTGCAACAGCTGGGTCTGTATTTAATAAACATGGCCTACTTCATGTGAGGCTTCAGTGGGATTGTACATATGAAAGTACTCTAAACTTACTGAATACTTTACACATGTAAATGTAATAACTATTCTTTCTCCTTAGCCCTGTGTCCTGAGTGCCCCCCAACCTGGACCACCTACCTCCAGTGTCACCACGGCAACTACTGACCCGGGGGCCTCCTCTCTGGGCAAGGCCCCCTCCAACTCAGGGAGACCCCCCCAACTCCTTAGCCCTCTGCTGAGTGCCAGCCTGCTGGGTGAGTCTGAGGGAAGACTCTGGTGTGGGAGAGAAGAAAGGAAGCAGAAAAATTGAGAGTAGAGGCTGGATGAATTAGGGAAGAAAGTCTCTGACCACCGGGTAAAGGCTAAAAGAATAATAGGGTCTGCTCAGCCTAGCTGGTTGGCCTAGGGAGACCCTTGACTTTACAATTCCTCAACAGGTGACCTGTCTTCGCTGACCAGCAGCCCTGGAACCCTCCCCAGTCTGCTGCAGCCTCCTGGCCCTCTTCTCTCTGGCCAGTTGGGGCTGCAGCTCCTCCCTGTGGGGGGAGCTCCTCCACCCCTCTCAGAGGCTTCTAGTCCCCTAGCCTGCCTGCTACAGAGTCTCCAGGTGAGGGTATGGGTGTGGGTGTGTTTGTTAGGGAGAGAAGTTTTTCCCAAACTGGAAGTATAGACATTTTGAGTTAACAGTAGCAGAGGGACTGCATTTGAGACTGACTGAGATTTTGTTTTGTCTGCAGATCCCTCCAGAGCAGCCAGAAGCCCCCTGTCTGCCCCCTGAGAGCCCCACCTCAGCCCTTGAACCGGAGCCTGCCCGGCCTCCCCTCAGTGCCTTAGCCCCACCCCACGGTTCTCCCGACCCCCCAGTCCCTGAGCTGCTCACTGGGAGGGGGTCAGGGAAACGGGGCCGGAGGGGAGGAGGGGGACTTAGGGGCATTAATGGTGAGGCCAGGCCAGGCCGGGGCCGAAAGCCTGGCAGCCGGCGGGAGCCTGGCCGACTGGCCCTCAAGTGGGGGGCACGTGGTGGCTTCAATGGACAAATGGAACGGTCCCCAAGAAGGACCCACCACTGGCAGCATAATGGGGAGCTGGCTGAAGGGGGTGCTGAGCCCAAGGATCCATCCCCTTCTGGGCCCCATTCTGAGGACCTTAAGGTGAATGCAGAGTGATGGTGGCCTGGGCACAAAGACTCTGAGGAAAGGTTGAGGCCAAGGCGCCTTCTCCTAACTTTTCCTACACACACAGTCTGTCTTTTCTCAGGTGCCCCCAGGGGTAGTCAGAAAGTCTCGTCGTGGCCGGAGGAGAAAATACAAGTGAGTGTTGGGCCCACCACAATACCGGCCTTTCCCCACATCTTCTTGGGTTTATAGAAATAGCTCAAGAGTGACTTGGCTTTCAAAAAGGCAGATACTTGCTTGAATATGAATAAGGATGTTACGCCTTTACTATCCAAACGTAGAAAGTTTCCCACCCAAACTCTGAAATTCACCTGGTGCTTGGGGAGGTGTTCCTGATCATCTGTGCCCCTTATTGCAGCCCTACCCGGAACAGCAACAGCTCCCGCCAAGACGTTACCTTGGACCCCAGCCCCACAACCCGCGTAAGTGTGCGTCCCTGTGTGGGTGGGTGCGAGTGCGTGTACGGGGTGAGGCAGGAGGAGGTCAGTGGGAGTGGGGAGAAAATAAAGGACTTCCTGATACCTAGCTGTTTGATCACTTCTTTCAACTTCCCCTCTTGTATAGGCGGCTGTCCCTCTGCCTCCCCGGGCCCGCCCTGGCCGTCCTGCCAAAAACAAGAGGAGGAAACTGGCCCCATAGCAGCCATACCTGGAGCTGGATCTGACCCTGACTGGGGAGAGCTGAGTGCTGAGCCTTGGGAGCCCCTGCCAGCCACGTGCACCTGTGGACAGTGGGTGGGGGCACTACTCCCCACTCAGAGCACAAATGCAACCCCTTCCCCACAATCCCATCCTGAGCCATTGCAGGGGGTAGGGAGGTCACCCCCTCCCCCCCAAAGCCATGTCACTGAAAAGGCCTGGGGGGGGGTATATGGCCCTCTCCCCACCAGGCTAAGGGGAACACCCCTTTCCCCAGGTCTTTTATTTGTTTAAGTTATTTTTGCACAAATGACTCTTTTATATTTAATTCGACTTCATTGCCTCCCTTCTTGAAGCCAGCAGGCTCAGTTTACAAACCTGTGAGCTACTGTTGGCTGCTGCCCTCCTTCCCAGTGAAAGGTACAAAGCAATAAGCATCATGCACCCTCCCCTCACCCCTACAACACCCCTCTGCCTCTGGCTCAGGTTGCTCAAAGCACAGATCCCTTCTTACCCCTGTCCCCAGGTTTGAAACACATAGCCTCATTTCAAGGTGTAGCCAGCTTCCCTCTACTTTCCTCTGGGATATAAAAAGGGGGTAAGGGGGCAAAGAGAGCCGTCTGGGTCTCTCCTCCCATACACACTACACTGCCCCTTCTCCCCCCATCAAAACGCTCAGAGACGTTGTGATGATGCGACTGAGGATTATGCAACGTGGTCCAACCGGAGCGGCCAGCATGACCAGCTGTCCAGGGGCTGCCTCCTGCCTTTTCTTTTGTAAAGACAAGACCTTTGGGAGTTTTAATTCTGTTTTGTACTTGCCCTTTGGGGCCTCCACTGCTTTTCTATGGGAGACACTCTTAATTTAACAGATGAGAATATTTTGAAACTCTGGCTCTGACTCTGTCCTCATTTTTTCCTTAGTTCTTTTGTAAGAACAGGTTACAATTTAAATCCTTCTCTTGTAGTAGAGAGTGGCTTAGACTGTCTATTACACTGTGAATGTCTCTCTCTCTAGTGCTGCCTCTTCCCCAGGAAACAGCAGAGGCCACACAGAGTACAACAGCATTTAATGGTCAGAAACAGTTGTACAGTATTACAATCAGTCACAGAAGCTGTGCTGGAGGACAGGATCCAATCCTTCCCCACACCAGGCAAAGCAGTATTGGACAGGAGCTGGCATGTGGCTGGGCCCACGTCCTCATCCCCGTGGCCTGAGGGGAGACCACCATCTAATATCCCCCAGGTTCCACTGCTCTTCAGAGGAGGGGTGTAAGCCCCACATGCAAGAAGAACCCCTTGCCCCCAGTGTCAGATGGGATGTGAGAGTTATGATTAAGGGGAAACCCTGTGTAAGGTGTTAACGGAGTTCAAAGGGGTAGGGATTACCCCTGTTCTCCATCTCCCAAAGGTGCTCACTTTCCCAGTTTCTTCATCCGTTCATCAATGTTGGCAAAGTTCCGCTCAACTGTGGACAGGTTATCACGCATCGTTGTCTGCACCTAGAAAAGTGACAGAGCTATTTTACTCTTTGTCAGGTTCGGGTGCTTACCTGAATGAGGACCTAAAGAAATTCTCTTACAGAAGGCAAAAAAGATATGGAGGGGGATTCCCTGGTGGTCCAGTGGTTAGGACTCAGCACTTTCACTGCCAGGGCCCCGGTTTGATCCCTGGTTGGGGAACTAAGATCCCACAAGCCACACGGTGTGGCCAAATTAAAAAAAAAGAAAAAAGAAACGGAAACAAGTTGATGGGCCCCAGAGCGGGAAGGTTATTGCACCAGTTTCCAGGCTGCCCTGGAATACCGTGGACCTAGCACAGGGTCTGCCAAGCAGGCAGGCTTCTTAAGAATTCCCATCCTGACTTTAACCAGAACAGCTCTTTTATCTGTTTTATGTAATGAGGAACAAGTAAGATTTTGTTGACATGAGGGTTTCACAGGTCCAGTTTTAGAAAACTGCTCTGGAGGAAGAACATATACCAAGCACTTTAATTTATCTTGATGGTCCTACGATACAAGACAACTTTAGTGCTTCTCCCAGCTCTGAGAACAGTGCCCCCAACAGAAACCGAGGACTCGCTATGTGCTGGGCACTGCTAAGAGAATGAAGGAAGAGGCGAGGCTCACTGCCCAGCATCAGGAAGGAAGTGGCAGAATCAGGTGGGAGCCCAGCTCCTGATTTCAAAGCCCATGTTCTATCCGATGTGCTGTGCCCAGAAGCATCTGGTTGAGGACCCAGGGCGGGTAAAACTAAGCTGTGACTACAGAGTGAAGGGGTAGGTTTTATAGGAAAAACTGAGGTTTACTGAACTCTTAACAATTCACTCATATTATTTCACCTAATCCATAAAACTCTGAGGTAGGTGTAAGTTTCCAGATGGTAAGATGGAGGTTCATAGATTAAATAAGTTGTCAAACGTCCCACAACCATTGAGAAACAGTATGGAGACTCAAACCAAGCCCCTGCCATACCACCATGCCACCAAATGGGCTAAGGCAGAACCCTATGGAGATGAAGCTGGAGAACCTAGCCTGTGTGTGCTGGGGAAGGGAAGTAGCTGACCAGTAAAGGGGCACACACCTGGGTCAAGAGGGTGGCGCTGTCCTTGAGGGAACAAGCGATCATCTGCTGTGTCGTATCCAAGTGTGTCATAAGCTGACCAAACTGCACGGCTATGAAAGAAGGTCAGAACGGTATGTGTGGTGTTAGAATCCAAGACCAGAGGGAAGGGAACGAAAGCTGCCCACTTTCTAATTCCTCTTAGCACCCCTGGCAGCTGGCCTCCCACCTTGTTCATGCAGCTGCCTGATGGTGACAAGTCTCTGCACCAGCTCAGGAAGGGTGGAGGCGAGGGGGCTCCAGCGCTGTATGGTTTCATACAGCTGGTGCACCTGGATGGACAAGACAGTGGCCAACCTTCAGCGAAGTACACACTGACCATTCACTAGGGTGGGAAAGGTCAACTTGGTGGGGCAAGAGGGAAGCACTGCCTTTTCTCAGCTATTAAGAGCATATGAAGACAGGGACCTGAGGATTCAGTGCTCTCATGCTTTGCTCTTAACCACCAGAAGAGTACATAAGGGAGCAGGAAAGGGTATGAAGATGGAGGAAAGGTAATTCCTGACCTTGCTTTGTGCATCTGCATCCTCTACAGAAGCTTTATGCTTGGCAATCTCATTCACTTTTCCCAGGACACTCTGAAAGCACAGGTTTTAAGGTTTATAGGGCATCTAGGGCTTCCAGAGTCCCAAGCTACCTGTAATCCAATTTGCCCCCCACTTAATACCTGTAGCCGAGCCTCCACTTGGTCCAGAACTGCAAGGTCCAGGGCGCTCACCTTTGCTTGCAACAGCTCTACAGTCTCCTGGGGGCGGGATTTAGGACAAGCTTCATGAAGGGGAAGAATCAGACTAGAAAACCCAATCCCGATATCCCCTCTGTAATCCAAACACTCCAGTTCCTTTTACACTCACCATAAGGCAGGCTCCCTGCAGACCTGCAGAAAGGGGATTCTGATGGGGAAAAGCAGGAAAGAAGTCAGTGGTTCTTATCTCTCCATGCGATTACCACCTTCTCCCATCCTTTCTGGTTCTAGCGGGCAACCCCTGGCTGATCCTGTAACTGGAGCCCTTTCCTGACTCCTCCCAGGATTCTGTGGAATGCTGTGGACCTCAGGGCTCAGGGCGCAGGATATGCGGGTTAGACTAAGTATAGGAGAGCACCTGACCTGAGCATCCTGATCACAGCGTACAGCTGCTTCCAGCTCCGCCAGGCGCTTCTCGAGTTCTGCCACCTAGGGGGAGGAAGGAGGGGAGATTTGCCATCCACCTCCCTGCTGCTGCAGTGGGAGGTAAGATCCTGCTCTTTGCTTGTCTGCTTACCACTCCCCTACCCTCTCCCCACCGCTCTGCCAAGGGACTTCTTTCCCTGGAACACATCCCTAGTCAAAGTCTTCACTGAAAGTAGATGGTGAGGCAAACACGGAGAATGAGACATCAAGAGGAATCAAGCATTCCCAGCACCCTCTCCCCAGATGTGATCCCTTGGAGGGAGCGAGGCAAGTCTCTAGAGCCACATCTCCCTGGCCCCCCAACCAACAATTACATACATACATACATATATACATACATACACACATACATACATACATACTTTGGCAGCTTGAGAGAACTTGTCCTGCTCAGGCCGAGAATGTAGTTCATAAGTGACAAGGCTGCTATCTGGGGGTGTCCCACTAGTGGTCTTTCCCCCTGAACCAGTCCCTTTGCTGTTCTTTGTTGCTTCCAGCTGCAGCAGTAGGCGCCTAGGTCAGGAAACCAGAAACAATGTCATGACTTGAAGGATGTGGGTCAGCCCAGTCACTCTCGTTTCTGCCTCACAGTCAGCATTAAGGAACAGCTAGGCCACTTCTCCCCTTCGTATCCCTGTCAGTACCTGGCTGAGTCCCTCTACACCCCAGTCACCAATGATTTCCCAACGAAGTCTGGCACCCACTTAGCCAGAGCTCCATCGGGGTCAGTAAGGTTGATTGCGGCATCTGGTCCCAGCAGCTTCTCCAGATGGGAAGCAACCAGCTGCTGCTTCAGGGCTGCCAGCTGTTTGGCCAGCACCACGGGGGTCAGCTTCTCCTCAGTGGCTGACTCCTTCACTGTCGTCTGGTATGAAAACAAACAGACAGTGAGGGGTGGCAAGAGTGAGTCAAGGAAAAAAAATAGATCAAGACCCTTAAAAATAGCTGCGGCTGAGGACTTCCCTGGTGGTGCAGTGGTTAAGAATCCGCCTGCCAATGCAGGGGATCCAGGTTCGAGCCCTGGTCCAGGGAGATCCCACATGCCGCGGAGCAACTAAGCCCATGCGCCACAACTACTGAGCCTGTGCTCTAGAGCCCACGAGCCACAACTACTGAAGCCTGGGCACCTAGAGCCCATGCTGCGCAACAAGAGAAGCCACCTCAATGAGAAGCCCACACACCGCAACGAAGAGTAGCCCCTGCTCACTGTAACTAGAGAAAGCCTGTGTGCAGCAACGAAGACCCAACGCAGCCAAAAATAAATAAATAAAAATAAATTTATATTAAAAAAAAATAGCTGTGGCTGAAACTCACTGGGATGGTCCTTACCCACCTATAGTACCGAATATAAATTCATGTGCATTTCTAAACTCTGAAAACCTCAGCCCCTTATCCAGGAGCTTAGGGAAGCTTTCTCCTCTTGCTGGGAGGTCTTCCTCTGCTACATAAGTCATAGCAGAGAGGGGAGAAGAGAGTTTATAGTTACCTTGATTTTCTCAACTTCAGTCGTCAGCTCTTGGACCTCATGCAGCAGTCTCTGGTACTTTTGCTGGGGTGTCTCCTTCACTCCCAGACCCTCTCCAAGCTAGAGAGCAAGCACAGATGGTGATGTTACACCTCCCAGTAGAGGGAACCTCAAGAATTGGTCCAAACCCCAGGCCTAGTTTGTAAGTGTATCATGCCCAACTCAGAATCCACGCCATCCTAGTCCAGGAGGACTGGAGATGGCTGGAGGCCTGGAGACGCTCCAGAGCAAAGAGCAGGGGGACAAAGCATCCTCAACTGCATCCTGCTGGCCTCCTCAGGGCCCCCAGCCACAGAGAAACTTGGAATCCCAACTATGTCCCTTGATCTCTCTCCTAAATGCCCGCTGGGTAGGACTGCTGCACCATTCCCATCAACACACACACAACAAACCATCTCGTATTCTCCAGATTCATATCCCGTTCTTTTGGTTTTTCCAATTCGATCTGAGAAATCTGCCAAGAAAAGAAGACGGAATTGAGGGCCTGATCAAGACACATGGCAGTCATGGTCTCAGATGACTGTGAGGGCTTCCATAAGACAGCCCAAAGCAAAAGTCAGTAAGGCCTGAGGTCAGGCTTCCCCATCCAATTTCCAACCGGGTCTCACCAAGTCCCTTTGTTCCCACTCTCTTGTCTTTGAACTTGTCATAGGCAGCATTGGGATTGACAATGATGTGCTCCACACTTGTACTCGTCAGCTCCTCCTGCAGGAACAGGTAGTTCAGACCAGGGGCAGACTCATTCCCACCCTCGAACTTCCCCGACCCCACAAAATCCCCAAGCCACTGGGAGACTGGGCTGTACTTTCCCAAGGGGAAAGAAGGGCGGCTCCATTCCAAGCTACAGACCCAGGTTCAACCTAGGAAATGAAAGCTTCCTGGTAAATTTGGAGTCTCAGTTGTATAAATATTAACACCCTGATTCAACTGGGAACAGAGGCAGCATAACCTCCCCGCCCATTCTGTACATAAGCCTCCCTATCCCCTCCCCTTCCCCAATGCAACTGGGCCCTCCCAGTTATCTGGCACACACCATGCATTCAGGGCAAGAAATCAACTTGACTTCTTTCAACCTCCCCCTCCTAAAAGTAAATTTCCTTGCTGCTGAGGAAGTCTATTTTCAAGCTAACTTCCCATCCTTGCTGGAGGGAAAGAGGAGACAATCAAGCTACTAACTCTGAGAGTGAATATCAGGACTTTGATAGCTGCTGAAGGGAAGATACCAGCTCTTAGATACAAAGGGAAGGTTGGCAGAAGGCCTGACCAGAAGCCTTGTTTCCAGGCTGCCGTGAAGTCAGGGAATTCAGGGGATACAGAGAAGAGGCAAATGCTTTTTAATTTTTTGGCCGCGCCGCGCGGCACATGGGATCTTAGTCCCCCAACCAGGGATCGAACCCATGTCCCCTGCGTTGGAAGCGTGGAGTCTTAACCACTAGAGTGCCAGGGAAGTTCTTTGCTGTATTATTATTATTATTATTATTTGCGGTACGCGGGCCTCTCACTGTTGTGGCCTCTCCCGTTGCGGAGCACAGGCTCCGGATGCGCAGGCTCAGCGGCCATGGCTCACGGGCCCAGCCGCTCCGCAGCATGTGGGATCTTCCCGGACCAGGGCACAAACCCGTGTCCCCTGCATCGGCAGGCGGACTCTCAACTACTGCGCCACCAGGGAAGCCCACTGTATTAGTTTTTAAGGGACATCTTAGAAGCAACAAGCATAAGCTGTATCTGTTTGCCAAGAGTACCCATGGGCAAAGGCCACGTTTAAGTCCTGAAATGGAGATAGCCCGGATCTTTTCAGAGAAGCTGCAGTACCTGCCTCTTCTCCCTGACCCTTCTGCTGTTTCTCAAGCACTGAAGCTCTTCCATAAAGAGGGGAGGTGGTAAAGAAAGTGAAAGAGATTTCACCCTAAAAATTGATGCAGAAAGGTTCCCTCCTTACTAGGTATCTATTAGCTGTTCAGATTCTAATAACTGCACCAAGACCATGCCCTCCAGACTGCATGTCTCTCCTTCAATTGTCAGCAGTCCGACAGGTCTCATTACGTTACTGAAGGAAGTGGAAGGAGACCAGAAATCCTTTTCTGTTGGGGTGGACATCTCCACCTTCCACAGGAAGAAAGTAAAGACAGTCTTC
This sequence comes from Stenella coeruleoalba, assembly GCF_951394435.1. Taxonomy (NCBI): domain Eukaryota; kingdom Metazoa; phylum Chordata; class Mammalia; order Artiodactyla; family Delphinidae; genus Stenella; species Stenella coeruleoalba. The sequence continues at coordinate 57,588,457 of NC_137157.1, read as the reverse complement.
CCTCCTTTAGCCAGAGCAATGATTCTCAACCCTGGCTGCACAACAGAATCACTTAGAAAAGGGGCGGGGGGCGGGGGAGAGGCCTGGGTTCACCTCTGTAGATTCTGATTTAATTGTTCTGGGGTAGGGCCAGGGTAGTGGGCCAGGTCATTCTAATATGTATCCACGACTGAGAGTCTCTGTCTGTGTGTGTGTAGTAGGGGTTGATTGGTGGGGGAGCAGTTATGATGGAGAGACATGGAGAAAGAGCAGCAGACACAAGCTCCATCCTTCATCTCTGCTCTGCTATTACAAAAGGAACCAGTGTGAGTGGCAGCTTTATAAATAGGGAGGAGGGGGGTAAGGAGAAAATATCAACTTCGACCTTTACCTCTTCTTCAGGGAAGTACTAGTCAGAGGGGCAAGAGCTAAAGATTAAGGGAAAATAAAAGGGTTCAATGTCCCATATGCAAGTGCCTAGGGGAAGAAACAACTGAGTCCTAAATTATTCTCTCCTTAATTTTCTCTGAAATGTTATGGCCAGAGCACACACTGGCCAAATAATTGTGTGGTCTCTGGCCTCTAAAAAGTGTTTGTCTGAGAAGGACTCATGTCCAGGAGAAGGACTCATGTTCGGGAAAGAACATCACCCTCTCTCAAGTTCCCCCTCAAGAATATGCCTCTCCTCCTGTGAGTGCCCCGATCAAGGCCAATGAAGTAGGAAAAAAAACCTCTTTGGGAGGCAGAGTCTACAGACCAAGGAAAGAAATTAATCACAGCTACCATTTTGTTAAGCCCTTATTGTAAGCCAGGCACTATGCAGATGAGAACCTGCTTTCCTAAATAGGGAAGGTGTGGAATAAGAAAGGGTCAACAAACAGAGCATGAGTCTCAGAGGTTCTGGGATGGTAGGAGGGATGGTCAGTGCTTTCATCTCACTATTCCTGCTGCAGGAGCACATCCTGAGGCAGAAGGGCTGCCCGACGCTGGCATCCTCTTGGAGCCTCTCCGAGGGTGTGGCCCCGGAGACTCAGGTCGACAGCATACTTTAGCCCTCCGGTGGCACCTACTCCGCCAGTGACTCGGAGATCTGGGGGCATGGGCTGGAGGTAATGTCATTACAGTGATTCGTGAGATGGGAAAAGGTCAGCTGGGGCTGGGGCTGAATAGAGGGACAAAAGATTTAGTAGAGATAAAAGGACAGAGAAACAACTGCCCATCATAGCACACCCCGTTAAAAAGCACATGAAAGGTCAGGCTTCTTACCAGCTCCTTGTGGTTTCCCCAGAGGTGAGAAAATCAAAAGAGTTAAAAGGAAAGGGAGTGGGGACATGGGGGTGAGGGAGGGAAAAAAAAGACAAAATTGTTATTAGCAAATTGTCACATGCACTACATGATAGTCTTCAAACATACTGCACCACAGGGCCCAGGGGAGCCTAGCAAAATTTTGGGGCCAAGAAATTTCAGCTGGGGTCACCACATACCCCAAGAGAAAGAAGAGCTTGGGACCCTTTCCTCTCTGATGGTGAGGATGTCATGAAGCTTTGCCATTAACAGCGGCAATTCAGGATCATCTGAGAACTAGTAGTTAGATGTTGCAAGCTGGTGGCATGGAAGAGGACAGTGGGGGGAGAGAAGGCTGAGATGGCGGGGAAGCTGTAGAAATGGCAGAATGTGAAGCAGAGGCTGTGAAGACATTCTGAGAACGTGTAGCTGATTGAAGGTCCATGATTCTCAAGGGGGCGTTCATGGCTCAAGTCTTCTTATCTCTCGGTTTCTCTAGTTTTGAAGAATTAGGCATTTGGATGGCAGAATCAGTCATAATGAGGGTGCTCATGTGGGTGGTTTGATATGACTTTATGTTAAGCAGAACAAAATATGTCAGGTACAGATGGTGAGTTTAAGGAAATCCGAAGTACCTAATTGAAGCCCCATCCTCATTCTCTGTTGCCAGAGGAGAGGCAGGGCAAATCCTGGTCCCTTGCGTAGTCTGGTGTATTATTTACATCCATCTTGGGTGGTTGGGAACTCACCCTACAGCTCTGAGGGATCCACAGCAATTCTGCCATGATGTGCTAGCACAAAGAGTCCAAAAGACACCAAGATTCACGGCTACCAGACATGTGCAGAACATATTTCTTCAACCCTCTGTTCACAAGGTTCACAGGGGTTGGAGGGTACACAAGGGGGAAAGGTGAGAGTATTTCAAAGAGGCTGTATTTTAGTTCAGGCCACGTAGACAAGGCTCCACTTCCAGGCAAGACTGGTAAAGAACTGCCAGGAGAGGAAATCCAGCTGTATGCACAGCCTTTCCAGGATCTCTACTGATGGGCAGACAGAAGTGTGGGAAGTCGAGGATGGTTATATGTATATGAAAACACATGATGGGACAAAAACAACTGCATCCTCTCCCAGAGATTTCAGCTAGATACATCTGAACTTCAACCTCGCCATTCCCGTCTCATGCCAGAGTCCAGCCCAGCCGAGACTCCTCTTTCAGCTCAGGGTAGAGGTGGATCCAGGTCCTGTGGTCTAGGCTGGGATGTCTCTGCAGAGTGGGTGTAAGCACTCACAGGTGCACACATGCAAACACACAAGGGGAGGCACACACACTATACCTTTCTCTTACTTGCCTCACCAAGCTAAAACCAGCTTGAGAAAAACTCAAGGATAAAGAGAGGACAATGGGCCATAAGTTCAAGTTCAAATCATCAGGAACAAGCAGAATGGGGGAGGAAAGAAAATCAAAAAAAGGAAAAGTGGTATATTTGTTTGTAAATAGTATATACCACCTCCAGGTCTGACCTATGCGTGGGTTGGGAAATGAGATTTTAGGGATAATTTCTGTAACCTGGAGTAGTAATAGTCACCATGGGAACCTATTACACCAGCCAACTTGATTAGAAAATTCTAAGTGCCCTGATCCCAGGTACCAGTTTACCTGGTACAGGACTCTCAGTCCCTCTCACTAATAACCTCCCAGACGCCCCAGGGTTGTTTGGCTAAGTGGCTATGCCTCAGAGGGCAAGACCTGAGGTTCCAGATCAGACACGGGAAGAGGTCACTGCTGCTCTCTGAGCCTGTTAGGCTCTGTGCCAACACCGCAGCCAGGGGCACTTCGGAACCATGATGACAAGGAAGATGGATAGTGCTGTAGAATAAAACTGTCCAGGATGGACCAACATAGTGCTGACCATCCAACCATTTCTAAAGGAAGGGTACAGAAACAGAAAGACTCACGAAAGCACAAAGAACCCAAGCTAGTACCTTAAAAATGTATATAACACCCCTTTCCTATCCCATTTACTTTTCTCTAAAGGCTTAGCATAGGGGAATATTAAAATGAGGTTTTTACCAGGTATAATCCACATACAGTCAAGAAGTGAGGACTTTTGCTGTCCCCCTTGTTCTCCACCCTTGTCCAGAATGGCTAAAAGTCACTCCCTTTCTCTTAACTCCATTTCAGTCTGTGGAGGAGAAAGGCAACCCCCTTCCAACTCCAGCTCTTAAATGCCTTATGTCCAGAAGCAGTCTTAGTCTCCATGCTTCTATCCCATCCTCCATTGGACAGTTGTATTCTGCACACCTCACAAGGGGAAGAGACAATGATCCATGAATCATAGCTGTGCTTCTAAACCTTGATTAAGGATCTTTAACCATGAGGCCAGCAGGCCCCTTAGTGATCCAGCTAGAGATGCATTAGAATTTAAAACAATTAGCTGCAACAATAGCACAGTGACAGAGCATTGCATGCGAGATGGCAAATGAAAAAACATGCAGAGAAGAAGCATCGAATGGTCTTACTTGTGCAAACTAGTGTCCAGGCAAGGTGGTGAGGAGGGAGGATGGGGGAAGCATTAGGAAAAACTCAGATAAGTTCAAGTGCGCCAATAGTCAATGAACACAATCAAGCATACTCTGTGATATCCTAAACTGCAAGGAAAAGAATCTACTATTTCACATCTCAGGCTGGTGGAGTTTTCAGCATTATCTACCCTTTGGAGAACCAAACCTCTGCCACAGACCCACCAAACTAAGGCTAGGTCACTTTTTCCCTTTCACGTGCATCAGGGATAGTTACAGCATAAAGGGAGGGACTAAATCCTATTTCTAGTGAGTTTTCTAAATTTACTCCCCTTGTTCCGGCAGTTCAAAAGCCATGAGCAGAATGCCACACAGACCCAAAGGTAGGCTGTGGGCCCAGGGGGGAAGAAATTCCAATTGGGAATTAGCTTTCCTGACAAGACATTTTAAGAAAAGTTTCCAAAAAGCCCATCACCCCAATCAACCCAGGAGTGTCTGAAATGCAGAGGGGATCCTCCTAGATTGAGGAGTTAAGAGCTAGACTGTGCCGTTTTCTGGCCCATTCACTTTAGAATATTTTAGTTCCTGCTAAAATTGTTTTGAAGGGATAGCAGGAAAATCAGGATTATGTTTACCAAAAATAAAACCTTCTACTACTTTCCTCCCCCATCCTCCCCACTATGGGAATCGCAAACTTTAATGTTTAAGTTAAACTAGCAATTACAATCTTTAGGGGCTATTATAGGATATTATTTCCTTCAGCAGCCCAATTTCTTCCACAGTGGAGCAATGAGAAAGGAAGTGAAAAGACAGTGAAGGTCAATACCCCTTGACTATTTCTTTAAATAAAAATCTGGAGACCGCCCTGAAAGGTTCCATACGAAGCCGGTCGTCCTGGCTGTCTCCAGGGAGTGGAACTACGCAGTGGCAGGCAGCGGTGGGAAGAGACACTTTTTGTTCTATGTGCATATATTACTTACTTCAAAAACTAATAAAATTAAAGTTGAAAATAATCTGGAAACTAAGGCAGAACATGCTCTCGCCAGGAGTGAAGAAGGTGACTGAAATCTCATGGTTCAGCCACAATAGTGGTGATGTGCACTGTCACCTGTACTAGGTCTTGGGAAGGTAAGTGAGAAGGGGACAGGCTGCTAGTGAGAATCCAGGCCTCACAGAAATGAGGTTTCTGGATTGTCTAAGTACAACCCACTGCTCCTCAAGTTGCACATATACGTCAGTATTAAGAGCAGTGGCAGAACCATTACTCAGCTGACTTCCTGAAAGCTGCCCTCCTAAGGCCCACAGGGACATGCAGGGGCCAGAGACATTAGCTGACATCAGGAAACATCTCAGGCCTCTCCCACTCCCGCCAGGGCTCTTGAAGTAGCTGAAGGTCTCCCCACCCCATTTACTCCTCCCTAGTGATGGAGAGTCATTTAGCTGAGCCTTAGGTGATGGAGGCAACTTAGCTCCTCTTGTATTTACCATCCAGTTCCTATATACTTCTATACTGGCATTCTGGGCTACATGCTGCAGGAAATGAACACTTACGGTGTGCTCTCCCCATCAGCCACCCCACTAGATGCTACTAAAATAGGCTGCTCAGGCTCAGCAGGGAGGAACAGCCAATCAGGGATGCACATTCAGTTCTTCCATGCCTGGGATGAGGGTCATGTTCTTTTTATTAAGAGATAGCCCATAACTTCAAAAGGAGAATTACAATGTATTTTTTCGTTTGGAAAGGAGACTGCTATATTACCTGTCTGTATCACAGCCAGCGACAAAGGGACAAAGTTCCACTCATTATCTCACCATGAAGGCTTGATATTTTCTAGGCAGAGGCCTAGGCCAGAGTTGAACAGTCTCTGAACTATGGTAGTAGAATGGAGTCCTCGGTATACATACTCCTGCCCTTTGAGGTCAGAGACTGCTCCCTAATAAGATACCTCTTAGAGTGACAGGTCTACACCTAGGTCCTGAGCAATGACAACATCTGCATTATCTCCAGATACTCAAGTTTGGGGGACAGACTGACATGCCAGCAAGTACAGAAGCAACAAGGAACACACCACTCTGAGAGGGGACAGGGAAGGTGTTCCCCACAAAGTAGGAACCACTTCCACATGGGGGAAATCAAATAAGGAATAAGTGAGTACGCCAAGCCATACATTATAAGCCAGCCACCAGCATTCTCCAGAACTAACCAGCCCCACAGACATAACCACAGGACTTACAGACACACATACTGAGCCTGTTCCCACTGACTCTTGGTCACAACTTTATTGAGATCTCACACCATCAGTGTGACCCTAGCCCAGCTCTCCTTGGAAACTACAGAACCTAAAACACATCCTATAAGACATGTTAACAGATCTTTGCTCCTCTTGGCACTTACATATAGAATTTTTACTATGTTGATTTCATTCACTCAATTTTTTCTTTCATGTTTCCTACACGTATCCTAACTCCCCCATTAGTCTGGGTGATTTTTGAGGGCAGGGACATTTCTTCCTCTGCATTGCACAAAAATCAACAGAGAATGAACACATTCAATAAATAATGCTAAGTGGTTTCCCTTATGGTTAAAATGTGTCCATAACTAATTCCTTCCCCTTGAGTTCTTCTTGAATCTGAAAGTGCTACCAGGGCCTCTCCTCTGCTGATATGAAAGATTTATGTGCTTCCTCAAATCTGTTTCGCTCTAACCAGGTTCCTTATCTTCCTAAAATCTCGAATTCATTTTCCTGCTCCTTGGCCAATGGATACTGTATATTCACATAAAAGAGTATTCCTCAATACTTCAAAGTCTAGCTCTTGTTAGGATAATAACAAACATGTACTGAGCAATATATTTTATGAAATAGAAGGCCTAGGTCTTAACCTCAAGCAGTTTGTAAGTCCTCAGGATTCATGAATCATTACCATGGACTAGTACCTAGAGCCCTAACTAAGTCACTAGCCCCCAACCTGTTTTAAGATATTCCAATTGTATTTAAAAGGCCCAAGTACCAGGCCTCTTAGCTGTAATTCCACTGACCTGACTCTCCTTCCTGGCATTGCTCATTTGCAAGCCCTGCGACATACATACCACCCAGGCTGGGTTGGCATACCCGCTTATTGCTGTGGGTGGCTCACCAGAAAAGGGAAAGGGCCTGCCTGGGGGAGAGAGATCAGAGTCCAGAGGAGTCCTGAGGCAGCACACAGTCTTACCGCATCAAACTCCGCTTGATCATCCTCAGGCAGGTCGCTGGTTTCATAAACATCTGGCTCGTTCCTGGCCTGCAGGTAGAAGCAGTGACCACCCAACCTCACTACCCAGCATCCACCAACACCCCTAACCCCACTCCATTTGAACAAGTTAACAGAGAAAGCAGGCTGTGACGCCACCATTCTGCCCCTTCTTTCACCTGCCCCGTGACCTGCCTGTCAGTTCCCATGTCTCAGAGGGGTGGGGATAACACTGGGGACATCTGATGGTTAATGGTGAATGTTAAGTGATGACAAAGATGTCACCCTGAATCTGAAGGGGGGCGGGTCCTCGGCACTCATGTCAGGAGGAGAGGAGCTATCATTAGGCCCTGTACACACTACCCTGGCACAAGGGCTGAGAGTGACTCAGGACCTTAGTACCCAAGGTCCTATCCCAACCCCCACCCCGAGAATGCAGGCAGGGCAGCACAAAGGGAGGGTACATGCCGGCCTGTGCGGGGGTGGTTTGGGAAGGAGGTTCCCCAGAGGACATAGTTCTCCATCTGGCACAAGAGGGGTTCTGTCACGGTAACCTCGTCACTCTTGCCAGGGTGAAGGCCATCACCAAATGGTCTGGTATGTGTGTCTCGGGAGGGGGTGGGGGGCTCATGGGAAGATTTGGGGAGACACGGGTGGTGTTGACACGGATGGCAGAAGCACTCGAGCACAGTGCTAAGTGCCTGGAGATGATTTCTGAGCCGAGAAACCGGCGACTGCCGGAAAGGGGCCTTGTAGGCCGTCCCACGGCCCAGCCCAGTCGGGTAGAAGGAGTCCGGAGGGTGCAGCGGCCGGTCGGGGAGCTAGCGGCGGGAGCCCTCGGGGCGGAGGAGGGGTTTCAGGCGGGAAGGGTCACGGGTTGCTGTCTGTTGGGGGTCCTTAGGAGGTCGGGGGCGCGGTCTTGGGGAGCCAGGGCCGGCCGTGTACTCACAATGCCGGGAAGATCGGCGTATTTAGGGTCCGCCATGGCGGCGGCGAGGCGGGGTTGGGGGACCGGGGCCTCGGTGGAGCCGGGGCCGGTGTTCGGGTAGGGGAGAGGCTGGGTCCGGGTCCAGGATAAGGCGGCCGCAAAGGGAGCGGCGGAGGAGGCGGAGAGTAGGAAGTCTCGCGACAGGAGTAGTACAGGGGAAGGGTGAAGCAAAAGTCGCGAGAACAACCCGCTACCACACCCCTGGAGTGACAGGGATTGGCGAGAACAAGACCTGGGAATGACGTAGTGGCGGGGAAGCGTCGCCTAGGATTGTGGGATATGTAGTCTTGGATGATCCGGCTTGGGCGGGTGACGGACAATAACGCGCCTTGGGAGTTACCTCGTACGACTTATTTTCTTTCGTTTTTACGTCGAGTCTGTGAAAGAGCTTTTATAATTCCTGTTTCTCGAATAAATTTGGACTCCCAGAAATTAAATGACTAGGTAAAAATAACACAACTAGGCATGCTATGGCACAGCCAGGGCTTCGAAACAACAATAACAACAAGTAAAATTTAGTAAAGATTTAGTCATGTTAGGAATGAGAAAGTTAAGTAAACTTCTCAGGTTAGGGCTGTCAGGTAAAATACAGAGCACCTAGTTAAATGTGAATTTCGGATAAACAACTAATAGTCTTTTCAGTATAAGTACGTCCCATACGGTATGGGACATACTAACACACACAAATTATTAGTGTTTCATCTGAAATTCAAATTTAACTGGGCTTCCTGTTTTTGTTTTTCAAATCTGGCAATTCTATCTCAAATAGAATAGGCACTTGGTAGCACCATGTCTGTCTGAATACCTTCTGTGCTCTTAATCCCTTCACTAATGGTTTTCAGACTTTTGAATTTCACAGTTCAATACAATTAAAACAACAAAAAACCTTCTTGAAGATAGGCATAGTATTGCTACCTTTTTATTTTGCCAAGTAAGTACATTAAAAAAAAAAAACCTACTCTCTACTATTACCATCATTACTTAGTAGAAAAGTATGGAAGGACATACAGTACTCTCAGAATAAAAGTCCTTTGAAACAATAAATCCAGCTTTATTAAAAAAACTTACCACATTCCACATTGTGTGGTGGCTTTTTGGGGGAGGGATGCATACACATGAACTTTTTTCTCTGACCAGTGACCCTCTATGGACTAGCATTTTGAAACTCCTTCACTAAGGATGCCATCCTGGAACCCTTGGGCGCCTGAGGTTGGGCTATTTCCTGAGCTTGCAGGATGCTGCAACAATTAGAAATAGTGCCAGACCAAGTGACTGAAGAAATGCCTATATTTCTGAGTTTATAGGAACTCATTGTCATTCTATGTGTCCTCTCTTGGCTCCTCCCCAAGCCTCTTTCTCCATAGTCCTACTGCCTACCCATCCAGCTTCTTATGCTGAACCCTTTTCCTTCAGTTTCCTTAAGATTCAAGGTGAGTTAGGGGTATATGTCCAACTTGGAGACCCCTTCAGCTGCCTTCCGAGTGGTTAGGTCTTGTCTGGCCAGGCCATCTTTCTCTCCTCCTTGCCTCATAGTATAGTATCTAAGTGACCCTAGACACTTACCAGGCAATTGCTAGGCAGAACCTCCATCCCCTCCTCCCTTCTTCTCCCATCACCCTGCTCCTCCCCTTGGCCTAGAGCCTCAACTCCTGCAGTCTAACTCTGTTGGCCAGCAGAGGCCCTGTGACGTGGAGAAAAATCTATCTGGCCAGTTTCTAGGTGGTTCTGTCCAGGGGCTGCAGCAGGAGTCTGACCTGAGGGGAGGAAGGACACAGAATATCTAGCCTTGGCTCTTTTTTTCCCAGGGAAGGGAGAGAAACAGAAGAAGGGCCTGAGAAAGGGGCTGGTGTGTTGGGACTCTGTCCAACAGTACTGAGACAGGAAACACTCACGTAGGTGCCTAAACCTGCCTGAAGCCCAAATGCAGTTGTCTGCTCTAGAGGTCCTTTCTCAAATCCCCTCTGGCCTTACCCACCGCCATCATCACCCCTCCATCACTGCTTTCTGACTCCCTTTCTCTTGCAAAATTACTCTTGCCCACCTCCATCCCAGCCCCAACCTATGAGGCAAAAATAAGAATTTTACCTGCTTTTGAATTCTAATAGGCCAGAATAGGAGTTTTTCTTCCTTCCAACTGGGGACCTATTGTGTATGTTGGGGAGAGAGTAGAGTGCACCTTTGGATGTAGAAGGGGAAGGGAAGACCCAGACCTCCTTTGACCCTCCTCTCTGAAAAAATGGGACCTGGACACCCACCTCCATAGGGGTACAGGCAGCTGCCCTTGAAGGCTGAGTGGTGGGCTGGGAATCTTTGCGAGGGTTGTGGGGAGAGGGGAGGAGAGGTGTGCTCCCACTTTGGAGAGAGGATTGTGATGGGGGTGAAGGATGCCTTGGAATAAAGGTGTAAGCACTATTGACTCTCTTCCCCGGACAGTAGACAGGCCCACCTCGGATCCCTTAGCCCTTCCAGGGGGGTGGAGTCCGAGCGAGGGACAGACGGGTCCGGGATGCAGGGGGTGGGACGCAGTGAGTGACTGAGGTGGGGAAGGGGTGAGGACCAGATACTCTCCGAGGGTTAGGGGTGGGGAGAGGAGGCGAGAAAAGAGCAGAGGCGCCGCGGTTCGGCGGTGGGCGCCGCGGCGTGGCATCCCCCAGCGAAGGAAGCCCCGCCCCGCTCCTCCATCGCCGCCCCGCCCAGGCCCGCAGCGCCGCGCTGCAGCGCAAGGGGCGGAGAGGCAGAGCGCCGAGAGAGGACCAGACGCCCAGGTCTCCCGCATCCCGGTGCCGCAGGAGCGAGGAAGCGCGCCTCGGCCCTGTTCCCCAGCCTTCGTCCAGGCGCCCGCCGCGCCTTTCTGAGCCCCAGAGACCGAGCGCCTGTCCTCCGCCTGGGCCTCAGCTGAGCCCCTCTCCCCCGGAGCACATACGCCCCTGCAGCAGAAGAAGTGCCCCAGCCCGACACCGGCGACCACCATGGCCGAGACCAACAACGAATGTAGCATCAAGGTGCTCTGCCGATTTCGGCCCCTAAACCAGGCCGAGATTCTGCGGGGGGACAAGTTCATCCCCATTTTCCAAGGGGACGACAGCGTCGTTATTGGGGTGAGTGCCGCCCCTGGAGGGAATTTCGGAGAGGGGGCGGGAGGCTGAATCTTTTCCCCTGCCGAGCCTCAGCCCCTGCCTGTCTCTGCGCCCTCTCTCCACCGCTCATCCTCCATCCTTTTCGCCGCAGCCCCTCCTCTCCCTGCATCAGGATGGCTGGGTGTGGCCTGGCCAGGCCGGCGGCCGAGTCTCTGCAGAGCGAGAGGGGGCTACTTTCCCGCGATCAGGGGACCGGATTCCCCTTTGCTGCGCTCTGCAGCGTCCCCACCCCTAGAGCCAGTCCCATGTTTTTCTGATGTTTTCCTTCTTCCCTAGGGAAAGCGCATCTTCCCTTTGTTATTGGCTCAGATCTCTACCCCCCACCTCCCAGGAAGGGGGAGACTAGTGGATGGGCTAGATGAGAGGTGGGCAGTCCAGGGTCTCTGCGGAGGTATAAATGAGAGTGGACTCTAGGATCAAGGCCTCCATCATTCCCTGAAGTAGTTACAGCCTGGACTTGGGGGGAGGGCACAGGTCTGATGAAGGGTTTTCAGAGAAAGAAATATGTTGGTGCCACACCCAGTTTGGTGGGGGAGCCTCTGGGTCCTAAGGAAATGTCTGCCTTTCTCTCCCAGGTACAGTAGGAGGAGGATTTCAGACCCCTCAGCTCACCCTAACAAATAAAAATAACCAAACCCTGAGATCCTAACAAGTAGTTGCGTATTCATCCTTTCTCTTGATGATCCAATAAAAAGTAGCAAACCATCTCCTCTACCTCATCATGACAGCCCCTACCCATGGAAGAGGCCTTGTTAAGAAGGAGAACTAGTATTTACTGTGTGCTTGTTACTCTACATATATTATTTAATCTTCAAAACAACACTCTGAAGAAGGTATTAATATTTCCACTTTACAGATGAGGAAATTGAGGCCCAAAGAAGTTGAATGACTTTCTCAAGGTCACACTGTTAATTCACGGATCTGAACCTAAATCTGTGACTCCAAAGCTCACGTCTTTCCTTCTGTATCACATTGCCTCCACGGTTTTCTGTTCTGGACTTTTATCTGTGATGGCTCCAAAGGAATTCCTAGGGAATTCCTCACCTACCCCTCCTTTCCTAGATTGGTTGGGACTGTCAGGCTATGGGGTGAAAAGATCTGGGGTTCAGTCCAATAGGGAGTTAGGCTTAAGGGCTGCTGGGCCAGGAAACTGTAGCCAGTTTGAGAAGGGAGAGGCCCATATAAGGACCATCCTCAAGGTCAGGGGCACTTCTTATGTGTCTTTGATCCACAGTGCTTGGCACAGGGCATGCTTGTTAAAAGAATGAAGGGAAAAAAAGGGAGGGAGCCTGGGCCTTCTGAATCAGTGAGATTGGGACTTTGAGTAAACATGCCTTAGGAAGAGACTTGCTTACATGTCCTGTCCCTAAGGGCCCTAGTCCATCACCAGGCTCTCTCACCCACACTATGGACTCAAGTGGGTGCTTTCGCCCTGTGTGTGTGCTTATGTATGTGTGTGTTTGCCACATAGAGAGGGCCCCTGCTTCTCTTTGTCTCAGGGACGTTAGACCTTGCAGTCTGGTCAGTCTGGCCAGGCTAAAATAATGCCTGGATCAACCCTCGGGGCCTCTTCCCTGAATAGTCTGGACAGTGGGCGTTAGCTGTGAGAGTTAGAGCTTGAGGGCCCCCTGAGACATAAAGGCTGAGAAATAGGAGAAAGGTAGTTACAGAGGAACAAATGCACAAAAGGCTTCCACTTTTAAGGCTAGCTTCCTTGCTCTGGGTTTTTTAGGTAAATCTGAACCAACTCCTTTAGGCTCTCTGGGCCATCCATCCTGGCACGGTGGGCGCAGGGCATGGGGTGATGTTGGGAGGAGTTGTGTTGATCTGTCCGATTTGCCTAGCTAAACAGGAGAGACGTGGTGGAGGTTGGGAGGGAGGAGAGATGAAGAGAGGCCCAGGGCCCCCTGCCAATTCAGATTCTATCTTACTCCACAGCTGTTCCTTCCTTATCTGTTTTGCCTGATGTTTGCAGGCCTGTACCTTTGTCTTGCTCTGTATCTTCCCTTGCCCTAGCCCTTCCTGTCAATCTCTCCTGCCAAGATAAGTGCTTATGGGGGGGCCATTTTGTCTCAGGCAGCATCCTTGGAGCTTGCCTTCCCAGCCTTTCTATTCATTCCTCATTCCGGAGGATGAGGGCTATAGGAGAAGTGATTTTGAGGAGTGCCTTGAGGGTCCCAACAAGGGAAAGAAATCTCCCATTCCCTTTCTTCTCTCTCCCTCTAGCTCCCTTTGGGGACCAGTGTGTGGGAAACTGAGGAATTCATGGAGCAAGCAGCTTCAGGATGTCTGGGAAGGTGAGGGAAGGATGAAGGTGGGAGAGGCTAATCTCTCCAAGCCCAACCCCTGCTCCTTTCTCTGACGGCTCTCCTCTCTGCACTGCGGCTAGCTCTGGGCTACAGAGTCCCTAATGTTCATGGGCTTTTCTGCTTGGCAAAATGTAGGAGAATAAGCTGGGAAGACAGCCCTGTGAGCCATATCCACACCGGCCCCCCATGACTTCTCCCAGGAATCTGGGGGATGGAGCTTTGCCCAAGTTAATGGCCTGAGTCATAGTAGAAGGGTGTCTGGGTCACTGTCTGTGTGTGCTATGTACCTTGTTTTGCTCTTTGGGTCACTCAGAATCCGCTGTGACTTTTTAAGTGGACCCCTTTAAGTGTCTCTCTGCCTTGGTCTTGGTGGGCAGAGTGCCTGGTGTCTGAGCTGTTGCATCTATACCAGACACGGGAGGGATGACAGCAGGGAAACACATAGCCTCTCCGCCCCCCCCCCAACTTCCTCTGTCCCTCCCCTTCCCTCCCTCCCTCCCTCCCTCCCTCCCTCCCTCATTCAAGTATCTACCACATTCTACCTCCCTTAGGTCTCCTGATGGTTAAGTGGGTTCTTAAGGAGGCAGAAAAGCAGGGTCACCAAGTACCTCATTTGGAAAAGCCAGGTTGGGACCGGCAGGATTATTGGAACAGGGTCAGTATTGTTTGAGGTGGCTCAGGATTCCTTTGATGTCTGAAGAGAGTGAGTAGTCTCCCCTTAGCCTTGGGCGAGTCTGTAAAGGAAAATGGAGAGGGGAGGTAATGTTCACTGTGGCCAGTGTCTCTCCAGCATTACCATGGCAACAATCCCCAGGGGTGTCACTATGGAAATCAGTCCTGGTGCTCTGAAGTTCAGCCTCTACCAAGTGCTTTAGCAAAGGTTGAAAAGGTTGGTCGTCTTTGGACCCCTGATCTTAGGCCCTCCCATTAGCTTTAGTCAGCACACACAGTGGAAAACTCCAGAAAGTGCTGGGAAACACAGTTGGACAGGAGACAAGGTAGCTTAGAGTGGGTCAGAGGAGAACAGAGTCCTGGGTTGGGGGACTCTGAAGAGAAGCCCTCTGGAATAGGCACTGAGGAGCGCTGAGACTGCTGTGGGTGGAGACATAGTGGAGCTCAGAGGCATTCCTCGAAGGTGGAGGGTCTCCCTGAGTGTTTCTGACCTAACAGTCTTCTAGTCCCTGACGCTGTACTGAGTCACAGAGTCTTGGATTATTACCTGGAGGTAGAGATGGTGAGGGAGGCTCCTTGGAGAGGATGGGTGGGAGAACTGCATTCTTCTGAAAAAGGGGGTGAGGTTGCCAAAAGGGAGTGATGAAGGGCTTTAGCTCTGTCCAGAAACATTTGGAGAAATGCCCACATGGAGGGGGGCGGGTGGGGTAGGGGAAGGAAAAGCCACGATAAGGATCTGACGCAGTGTTGGTACGTCAGTTCTGGGATCCCTTTGGCAGTGTGGGTCTGGAATCAGACTGCTTGGGTTTGAAACCTTGCTCTACCATTTCTCAGCTGTTTGACTTTGGGCAAGCTACCTTACCTCTCTGAACCTCAGTTTTCGCATCTATAAAATGTAATAATAATTGTACCTACTTCCTACGATTGCTGTGAGCATTAAATGAGATAATGCATATAAACTGCTCAGCACAGTGACAGGCACATAATAAACTCCCAATAAGAGTTAGATGTTATTATCATTTTATATGTGCTGTCTCCCCACAAGCTAACCTTTGGCACAACTGGGCAGTGGTTAACATTTTCCCCTCTTACTGGTTGTTTCATCCAAACATCCAGGTCCCTAGTATCTTCTTGCTCTCTTCTTCCATCAATATCTGTGCTTCTTTAACAAATATTTACGAAGAGCATCCTGTGGGCCAGGGACTATGCTTGATGTTGGGGATTTAGAGGGAATCCCTGCTTTCAGGAAACACTTGGTCTACACAGTGATCCAGGCTGAAAAGTGGCCTGGGCAGAGTCCTGGGAGGGGGTATCAGAAATGGCTTTTGCTAACTGTACGTACACTTCCCCAGATTCTGATAAGAAATCTCCCACAATGTACTACAGTCTGACTTAGAATAAATATGTCATGAAAGATGTGAATAATGGTGATGCTTCCCATGTGAGCAGTCTAGAAGTGGAAAAAGTGGAAAACCACTGGTCTAGTTATTCTCATAAAAAGATCTGACAAAACGAGTTCACCGTGGCTGTAATCAATAGAAAATCAAAAGACATTTGTACTTCAACAGATATAAAAATCTTAAGAAATGAACTAGATTTGGGACTCAAGGGCTCAACCAAGAGGAGGGAAGTGGTAGAAGGCCTTCCCAGAAACCCTAGAATTGTATCCATGGCTTTCTCTGCTCACGAGATTACTAAGTGCACCCATTTTTAGCTCTTGGATATTTTTTATCCTCATGGTTCCGAGAATGCCACCCTTCCTCCCTCTCTGGTCTCTTCCTTCCTCCCAGCCTAGGCTGAGGAAAAGGAGTTCCTTGGGCAATAAGTACCTTCAGCACTTGGAGAGCGCCCTCCATTTCATTGAGTCCACAGCACCCTCTGGAATCCTGTAACTGGGAGTGTTAGAGAAGAGAGAGAGAGTTAATCCCCACGTTCCCAGAAGGGAAGAAGGGAGCGGCGAGGTTGGCTTGAGAGTTATGTTTAATCCCCTTTGGCTGCATGCCTGGCTTCAAGAAGCACGGATAGACATCATTGGTGGAGAAGAGGTGAGAGTCACTGGCCTGAGATGGACATGTTTTGTTTGTTTCTATTTCTTGGCCACTGGATGGGAGAAATATTGAGTTAGATTACAATTCAAGAATCAAGGATCAATGATAGAATAAAACAAATTGAAAGAAAGATATTACCACTTAGAAGGAGAGGCGTCAAGGCCACTTAAAATCTGTTTATTGTAACACTGTATGATTTTATTCTGTGTAATAAGAATTTTATTCTTTGTAATGAAGTGTAATGACGAACGGTATAGATAAAAAGGATGAAAAATTCACAAAAGTCCTATGAACAATT
Organism: Stenella coeruleoalba; assembly: GCF_951394435.1. Classification (NCBI taxonomy): domain Eukaryota; kingdom Metazoa; phylum Chordata; class Mammalia; order Artiodactyla; family Delphinidae; genus Stenella; species Stenella coeruleoalba. The sequence goes on along the minus strand of NC_137157.1, from coordinate 57,571,994 downwards.
CATAAACTCACTCAAATCTTAAAAATAATCAAGGTAGATTTTTCTTTAATAATTCTAAACATAATCATAATCTGATTACAACACTAATATATTTTAATTGTTGACAAAGTTAAAAACAAAGAAAATCACATAGAAGAAACTAAAACTCACTCAAAATCCCACCCCCCCAAAAAATACTGTTAACAATTTGATGTATTTGTTTCCAGTAGTTTTTTCCTGCATATATACATATAATAATTTTAATAAAAGTGTATCATAAACTATATTGTTTTGTAACCTCTTTTTTCACCAACAAAATATCATGACTATTTCACCATCATTAAATATTTTACATAATTTTATTTATTAAGAAAACTAAGTTAATTTTTTAATGTCTTACATGCACATGTGACAAAATTCAAATGATATAAAAAGATATACAATGAAAAGTAAGCCTCCTTCCTACTCCTCTTTCCTAGCCACCCAGTTCCCCTTTCAGAAGGCAGCCTTATTGCCAGTTTCTTGTGGATCCTTCTAAAAGAATATCATACATTTACAAGCAAATACATATATACATGCATGCACTTTGTTTTAACACAAATGATAGCATACTATACATTTTGTATACATATACATATAGTATACATACTATACATTTTGTTCTGTATCTTGCTTTTTTTTTACTTAACAATGAGTCTTGGAGATCCTTCTATATCAGCACAGATATCATTCTTTTTAACAACTGTATAATTTATTGTAGGGACATGCCATAATTTATTTAGCCAGGTCTCTATTGATGGATGTGGATATCTAGGGTTGTTCTAGTCATCTGCTATTACAAACACTTGAACGACCATATGTATATTTAAGGGCCCAGCCAGTGCAATGCATCCTCAAACTATTTTTGGCCACTGCATGCATGTGGGATCTTAAGTCCCTGACCAGGGATCGAACCCATGCTCCCTGCAGTGGAAGCATGGAGCCTTAACCACTGGACCACCATGGAAGTCCCATCGTCAAACTATTTTATTTTGGCCACTTTGATAGGTTAAAATGCTACTTTATAGTCTTAATATTCATTTCTCTTATAAACAATGAGGTTGTGCGTAATTCATATTTTAAGAGCCATTATCACATCATTTTGTGATGTGATATTTTATGATAGCACTTACTGAGGTATAATTTACATACAGTGAGTGCACAAATCTTATGCAAACAGCTGGATGAATTTTATAACATATTTTGACACCCATGTGACCACCACCCAGATTGAAATCTAGAGCATTTTGATTGCCCCCGAAAGCTCCCTTTTGCCCTCTTCCTGTCAGTATCACCCCAAGGCAACCGCTACTTTGACTTCTGTCACTACTAATAAGTGTTGTTTATTCTTGAACTTGATATAAAAGGAATAATACAGTATGTGCTCTTTGAGTTTCAGTTCTTTCACTCAACTCCTTTTTGAGATTTATTGGTGTTCTATTATGACATCATTTTATATTTTAATTAAAAAAAAATTTTTTTTGGAGTATAGTTGCTTTACACTGCTGTGTCAGTTTCTGCTGTACAGCAAAGTGAATCAGCCGTATGTATCCCCTCTTTTTTGGATTTTCTTTCCATTTAGGTCACCACAGAGCACCGAGTAGAGTTCCCTGTGCTATACAGTAGGTTCTCCTTAGTTATCTATTTTAGACATAGTAGTGTATATATGTATGACATCATTTTAAATAGCAGCAAAGAATAAAATATATGTACATGCCATAGTGTAATCAATTCCTTGTATTAACCAGTCCCCTAAATGTAACTCCTTTCAGTTGTCTTCAATTTCTCATTATTATAAGCAGTGTTGATAATAAACATTCTTGTAGCTAAATATTTGCTACAAATATTCCCCTAGTACAAATTCTTAGGATTAGAATATCTGGGTCAATGGATATGTACAATCCAAGGATTTTGATTATGCATTTTTGAATTGCCCCTTAGAAGTATGGATGTACTGTCCTACCAGAAAAGAATGAGCATGCTCCTTTCGAAGAAGTTATACCCCCTTGAACCCTCATCTACACTGCATATTACAATTAAGTTTTTGTTTTCTAGTTTGATAGGTGAAAAATGATGTTACTGTTTTTTTCTTCAAAAATGTTGATCATCTTTATGTTTATTGAACATTTGTATTTCTTCTTCTGTTGTTAGGTCCTAACTCTTGTCTATATTTTTCTGATTAGTTTTGTCCTTTGTTACTAATTTATGAGAGTTCTTTATGTAGTAAGAATATTAATATCTTTGTTTAAAATTTTTTCTTATTTAAAAATTATGTATTTTCATTTTGGAATAGTTTTAATCTAAATCAAAAAGAACAACAACAGCAAAAAACTCCTAAAATCCCACTGTCCAAGGATAGATACTGTTAACACGTTTTTCTGTGCAAGCTATACATATATACATATATATAATTTTTTTTACAGACATGGACTAATCCTTCATATACTCTTTTGTGTGTGTTTTTTTATACTGCATACTATTTTAAAAACCACTTTTTTCTTAAAATTATTTTGTGCGTACCTTGTCATTACACATTTTTCTGTAACATCACCTATTCTATTTTCTTTTTTTAATTTCAAAGTAATACATTGTCATTGTAAAATATTTACATATCACAGAGAAAATGTAGTAAGCATAAGTTCCTGTCATTCTGCTCTCCAGTCATAACCACCATTAACAGATCTATATACAGTCTTACGTGTCTTTTTTCTAAGACTGTTCTATCCATATACTTTTTAAAAATGTATAATCACATTATACAAATTGTTTTTATTTTTTCACATGATCAGTCTTGGACATGTCAATATATGTAAACCAACCTTGCTCATTTTTTTTTTTGCGGTACGCGGGCCTCTCACTGTTGTGGCCTTTCCCGTTGCGGAGCACAGGCTCCGGACGCGCAGGCTCAGCGGCCATGGCTCACGGGCCCAGCCGCTCCGCGGCATGTGGGATCTTCCCAGACCGGGGCACGAACCCGTGTCCCCTGCATCGGCAGACTCTCAACCACTGCGCCACCAGGGAAGCCCCAACCTTGCTCATTTTAATGGGGGTAGATTATGGAGGTATCATACCCGATATCTTCTTGATGGATGTTTGAACTGTTTCTAGTTTTTCTTGGATACAAACGGCTGCAGTGAACACCCTTCTACACACATCTTTAAGTGCTTAAGCAAGTGTGCTACACACATAAAATAAATTCCTAGCATTGAAATCGCTGGGACAGAGTATGACCAGCATGGACTTTTAAATATTTAATAGAATTGTCCTCCAGAAAGCCTCTATCAGTTTACAGTACTCCCTTAGTTGTAGAGAGCACCTTCACAATTTCTTTCTCTTTGTGGATTCTGTTTTTTGGGCTTCAGAATCTTTCACCACAGAGACCAGATAAATATTCCAGGTAGATATTTATCATAAGCCAGATTTAAAAAAATTTTTTAATGTTAAAAAATATTTATTAGTATAAATAATATTTTCCTTTTTGCAGAGAAGTAAAAAGAAGGAAACAAAATAATACACTATCGTCTCACTCTCTTTGGCATTAATAAAACAAGACAAAACAAAACACTTGTACATGGTTTAAAAATGTAAACTTTCCGGGATACAGACTGAGAAATGAAAGCCTCCTCTCTCCCAGTTTCTCTCCCCCAAATAACCACTGTTAATACTTTTTTTTTTTTTTTTTGTGGTACGTTAATACTTCTATATAATTCCTTCTGGAAAAAAATTCTCCACATGTTGATGCAATATTGTAGCTATACCTAGACCCACATCTTCAGCTTTAGCCAACTTTTATGATTTCTTTTTTTTTTTTTGAACCGCAAAGACTGTTTATTTGACACCAATAGCATACATCATAGTAAAAAGGAAACCAGTGATCCCAATTTAATGTTGTTTGGGGGACTCTAAGATAAAATAATAAAATAAGTGGTATTAACAGTGGAAAGAAAGAGACAAAACTATTACATGCATATGATTTCATACTTGGTAACTCAAAAGACTGAACAAAGAAGCTAATAACATTAATAAGATATTTTATAATGTGATTGGATAGAAAATGAATAAATTGAAGGACCTATTATGTCCCAGGATCCAAAAATACACCTTATAATAAAGTATGACTTTTCTTAATTAGTTAAAACGTGTCTCCCAAACTCTGGTGTCCATAGATCTGAAGGTTTACATATCAGTTGAAGAAAGATGGACTCTAGTAAAATAATTTGACAACTAAGTCATAGTCTCTTTATACCGAATGACGGGAAAACACGACTGAGTAGTTTGTCACTTATGATGGAGAACAAGCATAGTCACATTTAATCTTACCAGAGATCTTCCCTTTAATATGACTAGATAGCAAATATATTCTGTTTGGCTCCCTGGGTTGTAAATATTTTGTATCTTTAGCATTCTTATCAGCACATGTGATTTATAACATATTATCTGAATTAAACAAAGTACTTGGAGGTCTGAGTGACTTGCTTCACAGTTTCTCTTAACTTAAAGCTGCTTCCCTAAAGGGAGATCTATATTTCTTTTTTTTTTAATTAATTAATTATTTTATTTTTGGCTGCATTGGGTATTCATTGCAGTGCGCGGGCTTCTCATTGCAGTGGCTTCTCTTGTTGCGGAGCACGGGCTCTAGGCGCGCGGGCTTCAGTAGTTGTGGCTCACGGGCTCTGGAGCGCAGGCTCAGTAGTTGTGGCGCACAGGCTTAGCTGCTCTGTAGCATATGGGATCTTCCCGGACCAGGGATCGAACCTGTGTACCCTGCATTGGCAGGTGTATCCTTAACCACTGTGCCACCAGGGAAGTCAGAAACCTAATATTTCTGATTTCATATATTCTTTTCACAAAGAGAGAGCTTGTGTTAATATTTCCACAACAGCTCAGTAGTTCGGTATTTGTGTATTTCATTTACACAATAGGCAACATACTATACATCTGTCCCTAACTTTGCGTCTTTCACTTAATACATCTTCAACACCTTTTCATATCAGGACATATGGATCTATTGAGGAAGATATTTTTTAACTTAGTGGTAGATTTTTTTTTTTTTTTTTTTGCGGTACACGTGCCTCTCTCTGCCGTGCCCTCTCCCGTTGTGGAGCACAGGCTCCAGATGCTCAGGCTCAGCGGCCATGGCTCACGGGCCCAGCCGCTCCGCGGCATGTGGGATCCTCCCAGACCGGGGCACGAACCCGTGTCCCCTGCATCGGCAGGCGGACTCTCAACCACTGCGCCACCAAGGAAGCCCCCAGTGGTAGATTTTTTAATGTTAATATATTGTTCTTCACTCTCCACAGCCTGTGGCCCTCTTGTCTTTCCCCATTTGGCTTCCCAGGCTGGGGGTCTGGGATGGTGAGTGCTAAATCATCACACCAAGACTGAGATCCACTCATGCAGTCTCGCTGTGTGACACTCCTCAATGACATTCTACCCCACAGACACAACTCCTGATGTCAGTACTAAATTTTGCCTCTCGTTGGTTTCCCTCATCCCCATAATTGTCCACGTGTACAGAAGGTTGAAGAACGGGTGCCTTTTCGGGTGTTTCTCCTCCCTCACACCTGCCTGCTGATGTCTGCCATCTGTTATTTCCATTCCAGGGGAAGCCATATATCTTCGACCGTGTATTCCCTCCAAACACGACTCAGGAGCAAGTTTACCATGCGTGTGCCATGCAGATTGTCAAAGGTAATGAATGTATTTTTAGAATGTACTTTTTTCAGGCTCCTCATTCCCTACCCCACTTCTCTCTACCAGTGTTCTTTCTCTGCCATCTCTTCAGATGTCCTTGCTGGCTACAATGGCACCATTTTTGCTTATGGACAGACATCCTCAGGGAAGACACATACTATGGAGGTGAGGGTTCTGACTTTTATGGGAATGAGGAGCTGGGAGTGTTAATAGGAGGCCAAGGAATCTCAGTAGGGAAAGATCTAGAAATTGAGGGCTGCCTGGTACAGAGGATGAACGGAGGGCAGCGTTATAGTGGAAGTTTAATGGAACCCCTTCAGCCTGCTGCAGTTCACCCTCCTTTCCACTACTCCAGTTTTCTTCTTTTCACCTGGAAAAGCAGCAGCAATGAAAGTCCAGAGAGCTGCTCACGTCCCTCCTCCTTCCACTAAAAGGTAGTGACCACCCCCTAAGTTAGGACAGTCTCCTTAGCAGCTGTTATCTCTGTGTTCATCTGCATACCGCCAAGTTGTCTGATCCCTCCTGAGCCCAGCCTCATTCCAGAATACCCTTACTCCCCAGGGAAAGCTGCACGACCCTCAGCTGATGGGAATCATTCCTCGAATTGCCCAAGACATCTTCAACCACATCTACTCCATGGATGAGAACCTTGAGTTCCACATCAAGGTGATCAGGGCATGACTGCTGGGCATCCTCTTATGGGACTGGGAGGGGAAGATCTAGTATGAACCCACTGAGATCCTGGCGCCCCAACTTATTCTCCACCCTGGTTACCTAAGTTCTTCTCTGCCAACATAGTCTCTTCTGCCCTTTCCCTCCCACCACCACCATTTGAGTGGGTTGCGTTAGCCTGAGATCCCTGTATCAGATTTAAGATAGGCCCTCTTCACTTCATACTTCTCCTTTCTCCCCAACCAGGTTTCCTACTTTGAGATTTACCTGGACAAAATCCGCGACCTTCTGGATGGTGAGTGGTGTTTAACCCCGGTGAGTGGGGTGAGGAGGGCAAGGAAGAGAAAGATCACATTGCTTTTGGGCTCTTGGGTTTTGGTACTGTTTGGCGAGTGATGCAGCAGGCACACAAGGACACACACACTTGTACTCATGTCCCTTGCCTCCACTCACCAAGAATTTCCCAAACCGAAAGGGTCAGAAGATGAGCTTAGATGCCCAGGCCCACATATAAACAGCCTGAGTCTAGCTGCAGCCCTGGGGCTGGAATCCTGCAGGAGGAAAAACAGCCTTCAGCGCGTGCAGGGGGTTTAATCTTCACAGGGGAGTCTTCCTCCCTCTTGCACATAGAGGAATCCACCATCCGAGTAGACTGCAGCGTGCAGGGGTTGGGGAGGTGGGGGGCTGGAAGTGCTGGCCTTGCTCACCCTAAATTGTCTTGATTCAGTGACCAAGACAAATCTGTCTGTGCACGAGGACAAGAACCGAGTGCCGTTTGTCAAGGTGAGAGTGGGGATGGGACACCCAGGTGGGGCCAGTGTATTGAGAGTGCAGGTGTAGGAGGACGGTAGACCAAAGGCCCACCCAGAAGTTGGAGGGCGGACATCCTGGTGGGGTGAGACATGCCAAGGGGCTGGGGAGAGTCCGGAGCCCGGGAAGAGGCACCGTCTTGAGAGGTCATTTGGTCACTGTGCAGGTAATTTAATTTGCAGATCAAAGTGCATGGGTCACTGTCCATTTGCCCCCTACAGGGTTGTACTGAGCGCTTTGTGTCCAGCCCAGAAGAAATTTTAGATGTGATTGATGAAGGGAAATCAAATCGTCATGTGGCTGTCACCAGTGAGTGGGGAGATAAGGGGATCTTGACCGTGGGGTCTGCCTCTCCTCTGTGCCCTCTGGGGCTGAGGGACGCGAAAGTGAGCAAGGGAAGGCTGTGTCTTCCAGAGGAGGAGGGACGCTTGTCTGTGTGACCCTGAGACCTGCTGCCGGGGAGACGTAGGGGCTAGGCTAGTCCCGACGGACACCCCCTCTCTTGGCGGGTGGAGGCAGTGGTCCGTGGAATCCGGGGCTGAGGGCTTCCGTTACGCAGGGGGTGGTACGGGGACTGTTTCATCCTCCCTCCTACAGACATGAATGAACACAGCTCTCGAAGCCATAGCATCTTCCTCATCAACATCAAGCAGGAGAACATGGAGACCGAGCAGAAGCTCAGTGGGAAGCTGTATCTAGTGGACCTGGCAGGGAGCGAGAAGGTTGGGGGTCCTGTCGGGGTGGGGTGGGCAAGGAAGGAAGCCTTGGAGGGGGGTGGCCTTTCTGTAAATCAAAGTAACTTTCTTATTGAGCTAGAATTCACATACCATAAAGTTCACCCTTTTAAAGCATATAATTCAGTGACTTTCAGTATGTTTGGCAGGTTGTGCGTCATCACCACTAATTGCAGAACATTTTCACCACCTGTTGACAGTCATGCCCTCTTCTCCCCTCCCCCATCCCCTGGCAACCACTAATCTACTTTCTGACTCTGGATTTGACTTTCTGGACATTGCACATAAATGGAATCATATAACGTGTGTGTGTGTGTGTGTGTGTGTGTGTGTGTGTGTGTGTGTGTGTGTGTGTGGTGAGGTCTGTAGCAAGAGCGTTTAGGGAAACAGAGGAAGGGCCTTCTCTGTCCTTTCCCTCTCCCCGTCTCCTTGGACTAAGCCACCTTACGTGGAGAAGAGGTGGGGAGAGCCCACTCCCTCTGCAGCCGCTCACGACATACTCACTCCTTCGTGCCCTGGTAGGTCAGCAAGACTGGAGCAGAGGGAGCCGTGCTGGACGAGGCCAAGAATATCAACAAGTCCCTGTCAGCTCTGGGGAACGTGATCTCTGCGTTGGCTGAGGGCACAGTGAGTGCTCCTTAGGTGTCCGCAGCCCTCAAGCCCCACCCCGTCTTCTGCCTTCTCCTAATGCCCCACCTCATCATGCCAGTTCATGGGTTGCTCCGCCCCTAGTCAGCACCACCGTCCCTTCTTTATTTTTATTTTTTAAATTTTTTTGGCTGTGCCATGCGGCTTACAGGATCTCAGTTCCCTGACCAGGGATTGAACCTGGGCCACAGCAGTGAAAGCCCGGAAGCCTAACCACTAGGCAACCAGGGAACTCCCCCACCATCCTTTCTGATTCCCCCGTTGAATTTTTTTTTCTGATTTGCGGCCTCTCTCTTTCCCCAGAAAAGCTACGTTCCATATCGTGACAGCAAAATGACACGGATTCTCCAGGACTCCTTGGGAGGAAACTGCCGGACAACCATGTTCATCTGCTGCTCACCGTCCAACTACAATGATGCGGAGACCAAGTCCACCCTGATGTTTGGACAGCGGTCGGTGGCAGGGTCCCCTAACTCCCTGCCGCAGCCCCTGCAGCGCTCTCCCCTCAGGGTCTTGTGAGCCTTAATGGAGGTCTCATCTCTTCGTTCTCCTCTCCAGGGCAAAGACCATTAAGAACACTGCCTCCGTGAATCTGGAGTTGACTGCCGAGCAGTGGAAGAAGAAATATGAGAAGGAGAAGGAGAAGACAAAGGCTCAGAAGGAGACGATTGCAAAGCTGGAGACAGAGCTGAGCCGGTGGCGCAGTGGTTAGCAACGGGTCCAGTGGGTGCAGGGAGCCAGAGAGGGCTCCTACGATCTCCAAGGGGGGCTGCGTTTCCGGAGGGGTGCAGTAGAGCAGTCATGAGAGAAAGCGAGAGCGGCTTGACTGCCTTTACCCCCACCCCCCGAAAGGTTGACGGTCCATTTGGCAAGAGAGATGGAGGCCTGGAGGTCTCCGCATTGTACAGTGAGGGAGGAAGGACCCTCGGATGCAGCTGTCCCTTCTCCCATCCCTCACCTTGTTCCACCCCTTTGCCAGGAGAGGACGTGCCAGAGACGGAGCGCCTGGCTGGGGAGGATGCTGCCCTGGGAGCTGAGCTCTGTGAGGAAACGCCCGTGAACGACAACTCATCCATCGTGGTGCGCATCGCGCCTGAGGAGCGGCAGAAGTATGAGGAGGAGATCCGCCGCCTCTACAAGCAGCTTGATGACAAGGTAAGGACAGCCGGGCAGGGCACAGAGGTGAGAGCCCAGTGGGATGGTAAGTGAGGGATTAAAGAAGTAGATTATCCTGCTGTTTTTCTGATTTTAAAAGAGATGAATGTTCATTATTGAAAATGTGGAAGATAAATAAAAATACATAGAAGAAAATTTAAATCATCTCCTCCCACCATTCAGAAATAAAGCCACGCAATTGAGATGATACCATATATGTAACTTTGCATCCGATTTTTCCATTCCTCATTATATAATGAGCAATTTCCTACTTTGTTAACAACTCTTCATAAAAGTGTTTTAAAACAGCTGCCTAACAGTCCATTTATCAGAATGTATTTAACCATTTACTTAGTTACAGGCCTTCTAGGGTTTTTTGTTTGTTTTTTTGTTGGTTGGTTGTTTTTGCTATTATAAATCGCTCTGAAATGACTATCTTTGTCTCTTGTGCGTAAGACTTTGCTTTGGAATGATTTGATTAGAATGGAGCGCGAGAGTGGGATTTCTCAGTTAAAGGATATGAACATTTAAAGGCTTTTGCTGTGCATTGTCAAGGTTATACCAACTTCTAGGAAGAAAGGGATTAAAAAAATGAGGGCAGGGGTCAAGGAAAGAAGCCGAGGGAAAGACCCCTTTCTTTTTTTAGGATGTGGAGTTTCTAAATCAAAGCCTAAACTAGCTGGATTTGTATCAGGATCCACGTGTACCCCAACCCTGTAAGTCTACACTGGAAAGAGTAGCTCCCTTCACCCCGCCTTTACCCCTTTTGCCTCCAACAGGATGATGAGATCAACCAGCAGAGCCAACTCATAGAGAAGCTCAAGCAGCAGATGCTGGACCAGGAAGAGGTAATGGGAAGGAGGGCAAGACACGAGAGGAGAGGGTTGTGTGTTCACCCCTGAAAGGCATCAAAAAGACCTTTTCCTGATAAGATGGAAGAAGGGGCATTCTGCTTAGGGCTGAGTCACCCTCCAAGACTCTAGAAATCTGGAAACTTAATTGGGGTTTTGCTTAAAGCACGGATGCCGGAGTCTGGGTGCTTCTTCATTCTGTTGCCCTACTTCTGTGAAGCGGAAAGCCCACTTCCTCTTGACTCTTGCTTTGGCCCTTGCTTCTCTCCTAGACCCATACCTGGGTGGGGGGCTCAGCTTCCCCAGACCAAGGGGCCGTCGAAGTGGTCGCCGGCAGAGGACTTCCTCACGTGGCTCGCCCCTCCCTTGCAGCTGCTGGTGTCCACTCGAGGAGACAATGAGAAGGTCCAGCAGGAGCTGAGCCACCTGCAGTCGGAGAATGACGCCGCGAAGGACGAGGTGAAGGAGGTGCTGCAGGCACTGGAGGAGCTGGCCATGAACTACGACCAAAAGTCCCAGGAGGTGGAGGAGAAGAGCCAGCAGAACCAGCTTCTGGTGGATGAGCTGTCTCAGAAGGTGGTGAGTAGCCGGCTCGGAGCTCCCTGGCCTCAGAACATCCTCCACATCCAAAGGGACCTCTGCTTCCTGATGGGGCAGGATCACGTTTGCACCTTTGCACTGCCGTTCAGTGTGTCGTGGGACACTCCCCCATCCCGCCACTGCACTTGGCCCTTCTGACCCCTCTCTCTTCCAGACCCTTCTGCAGGGCTTGTGTTCTCTTCATCGCAGCCATCAGGGTCATGCATGAAGGGAGAGGCCTCCGCCTGGGCTGGGGAGGGGAGCAGGAAGATGGCGATGGGATGACCTGAAGGGCTGTCCCCAGGCCACCATGCTGTCCCTGGAGTCTGAGTTGCAGCGGCTACAGGAGGTCAGTGGACACCAACGAAAACGAATTGCTGAGGTGCTGAACGGGCTGATGAAGGACCTGAGTGAGTTCAGTGTCATCGTGGGCAACGGGGAGATTAAGCTGGTGAGTGGAGAAAGAGGCGGCAGCCTTGTTCAGGTCATTCTCGTTCTGGGCCCTGGTGGGAGGTGCCGGTGAGACAATCCAGGCCCTCAGGGATACTGGGAAGGCGGGGTGCCAAAGATCCAGGAAACACGCCTGCAAACTAGACACAGGAAAGCAGGTAGAGGTTTGCATAGACTCAACTGAAATACACATTCTAAATCCACACACCAACTGAAATTCACATTGCTGAATAAAGAAGCAGTGGAGATGTGCTTACAGCAGGATTTGGAGATGGGAGCACACAGTTAGGAATGACATATGCAGATCTGTGGCAGTGACAGTGACCCGTCTGGGTGATCAAGCAGGTCAGTTTGACTACAGAATATCCTATTGCTCTACAGGATGAAAGAAGGTGACTGTCAGAATTGGATCTTTAAGCACAGAGAGAGGGATTTAGTGTGAAATGACAGGTGATACAGAGCTGCTAGAAGTCATCTGGAACATACCCGTCCCACCCGAGTCCCTGTGTCTCTGGGTGTGTGTGCCTGGGGGCTAGGCCGAGTAGAAGGAAATGGATAAAGGGCTTCCCGGCAGCAGAGAGGCACCTCCTCCCTCCCTTGCTCTCCCACAGCCGGTGGAGATCAGCGGGGCCATCGAGGAGGAGTTCACTGTGGCCCGACTCTACATCAGCAAAATCAAATCCGAAGTCAAGTCTGTGGTAAAACGGTGCCGGCAGCTGGAGAACCTCCAGGTCGAATGTCACCGCAAGATGGAAGTGACTGGGCGGGAGCTCTCATCCTGCCAGCTTCTCATCTCCCAGGTGAGTGCAGAGGTCCAGAGCCTTTGGGTGCCATGGGAGAGGACGGGCATTATGCTTATGGGATAACTCCTAGCACCCATGTTTATGTCAAGAGCCTAGGGTCAACTGAAGTCAAGGACAGAAGAGCTGGGGGGAAGCATGAGAGGGTCCAGGCTAGAGAAGTGAAGGATCGGGGGGTACTGCCCTCTGATCCAAGAGGGTCTAAAGGAAGGGTCTCCAGAGGAATATCCCTCGACCCTGCATCCCCATGGGAGGTGTAGCAGGAAGGGAGGAGAGCTGGAGCTTATGGAGGTCTGCACTGCCTGGAGTTGGGTCCTTTGCTGCATCCATCTTCTTCCTCTCATGAACCCTCACCCCACCAGCATGAGGCCAAGATCCGCTCCCTGACGGAATACATGCAGAGCGTGGAGCTCAAGAAGCGGCACCTGGAAGAGTCCTATGACTCCCTGAGTGATGAGCTGGCCAAGCTCCAAGCCCAGGGTGAGGCCCTCTTAAACGTCCAACCCCCCCATCCTGGGATCTAAGATTGCAGAGGGGACAGGGAGGGAAAGTGACAAACATCACAGGAAACCACCCAACGGCACACTCACCAAAGCATTAGACTGAAATCGTGGAGTCCAACTCACATGCCGCTTAGCACGCTCTTGCGCGTAGCTCAGCTTCCATGAACCATAAACCCTGCATTGTTCTGTGTCCCTGCTGTATGAAATTGGACCGTCGTCACCCAGAAGAACATCCCTGTGGGCCCATTCTGGGTGGACGTGCCTTGCTGTGCCTGGAGCTCTGGTCACAATGTGAAGTTCTGTCCGGAGGAGGTAGGTCTGATGTAAGCTGTCTTCCCCTCTCTCCCTCAGAAACTGTGCATGAAGTGGCCCTGAAGGATAAGGAGCCAGACACACAGGACTCAGAAGATGTGAAGGTGAGTGGGGAAGGCGTGGGGAGGACTGGAGCCCAGCAGGGCTGTGCTGGTCCTCACTGAGCGGGTGTCTGGGAGTCTAGCTTTGAGCTTGGGGTGGGGTTGTTTGCAGAAGGCCCTGGAGCTGCAGATGGACAGCCACCGGGAGGCCCATCACCGGCAGCTGGCCCGGCTCCGGGACGAGATCAATGAGAAGCAGAAGACCATTGACGAGCTCAAAGAGTAAGAGTTCCCCAGGGAGGCTCGTCTCCACCTGGTCCCCTCCCCTTGCTGTGCCTACTCAGATGCTCCCTCTTGCACCAGGATCCGGTTCTTTACCTTCCATGTGTCATTCCCCTGACAATGACAGCCCAACTCCAGGAGGTACAAGGAGTGAGGACTAGTCCCTATCTGCAAGGCTATTCTGATTAGATAGCTCAGGGCCCCTCACCCTGTCATGGAAGCAGTGGCCTGAGTCTGCCTCTGATACCCGAAGGTATAGAAGAAAGAAAGTGTTTGAGGAGCTGGGCTTCCCTTTGCCTCTTGCTGACGTCTTTTTGTTCTCCCCAATACCTCTTTGCCCCCCGCAGCCTGAATCAGAAGCTCCAGTTAGAGCTGGAGAAGCTTCAGGCTGACTATGAGAAGCTGAAGAATGAAGAACATGAGAAAAGCACCAAACTCCAGGAGCTGACGTGAGTGACGGGTCTACCTGCAGACCCTACTCAGACATGCTGCAGAGGCAAGACACAATCTAGATGTGAATATGGTGACCACAGGAAGCAAGTGCCTCAGAAGAACAGTTCGATGGGGTGGGGAAGGGGGAAAAAGGGAGGCTTCTGTTCAATATTAGCAGACATGGAAGGATGTGGGGGATGTTTTGTGACGTGTAAAAAGCAGGTTACAAACAGTAGGAATGGTGTAATCCCATAACAGTTATGTGGGATATGCATGCATGGAAGAGTCTGGAAGGATGGACACCAGAATGTTCCCGGTGGTTTGATCTGTAAGTAGTAGAATCATGGGCTTTTTATGGAACTCGTTTACTTATCTTTTTTTTTCTTTTCTAATTTCTGCACTGTGAACATGGGTAACTTGTGTAATATATAATAATAAAATATAGATCAAAGGAATGGAGGAGGGAGGAGAGAGGGAGGCAGGGAGGCCCTGAGGGATTCTTCTGTTTCCCTCTTCCTCCAGATTTCTGTATGAGCGACACGAGCAGTCCAAGCAGGACCTCAAGGGTCTGGAGGAGACAGTTGTGAGTGGTTTCCTTCCCTGCCAGGTTAACAGGGTATGGGTGGAGGGCTTCAGTTCTTCCTCCCGATTTCTTCCTAACCCCATTCCTCCTAGCCTTTCTGCAGAGTCAGTCTGTGGCATGATCAGGACGCACCTTTTCCTAAAGGATGAGTGACTCATTTGTCTAGAGAGACTGAAGGGTCCAGTAATTTGGGAGGGGGAACGGTGACCGGGTATTTGGAGGACCCCAATTTTTCATCATTGTTTCCAGGCCCGGGAACTCCAGACCCTCCACAACCTTCGCAAGCTGTTCGTTCAAGACGTCACGACTCGAGTCAAGAAAGTGAGTGCCGTCTCGGGGTCTCCCCAGCCCCCATATCCTTCCCCTTTCCCCAGGCTTCTCCAGACCCTGTGGCCTTCAGTGGGGCTGGCTGGACCTGGTCTGGGTGGGACCTGATTGGCCTCAGGACAGCCACACCTTTCCCCTGCCTCTGTCTCTCATCAGAGTGCAGAAATGGAGCCCGAGGACAGTGGGGGGATTCACTCCCAAAAGCAGAAGATTTCCTTTCTTGAGAACAACCTGGAACAGCTTACAAAGGTTCACAAACAGGTAAGAGTGAGGGTAAGGGGTGAAGAGAACTCTTGAGGCCGGGAACCTAGGATACCTAAATCTTTGGAAGCCCTTGGATTTAGGAAAATCTACTTGCATGTTTTCCTTACTTTTCCCTTTTCCCTTTCCTACAAATCCCTTCTTTATCCCGTATTTGGTTCCACTTTTACCTTGTTCTTGGTTCTATGCCTGTTTTCCCTTTCCCAAAGCTCCCAGCCTGCCTCTGCTCAAAGTGGAATTCCCCAGGCCTACGCTGTTGGAGGGAAAGGTTGAAACTGATAGAGGTTTCAGAGGCATGGGGCCGTGACCGTACACAAGGGATACTGGTCAGACGTTAGCCAGAGACGGAGAGCAGAGAGACAAGAAGTCAGGAAGCTGGGCTTTCTCTCATGGAGAGGACTCCCTCTGCCTAGGCCTGGGGCAGGCACACAGGGCAATTACATGATGTCCTCAGACGGCCCAACTGGCCCCTGGTCAGGGCCAGTGAAAACTCCTGTGTATTAAGTTGCTGCCTCTCTATCCCCCTCCTTGCTGCTGCGGTTCCTTAGGTGGAAGACTGGGTTTCAAAGGTATGGGGTGGGGAGGTGGAAGGGGCAGTCCAAAGGAGTCAGGACAGGAAATGTTTGGGGCATACATAGAAGGATCACCCTGGCTAGCGCCAAATAGCTGAGCCTTGAAGACAGATGCAACAGACTGTCAACTGGCTCTTTTAACTGATTCGTAAAATAAACCCTAACCTATGCTTCATTCCCTTCTTTTCGAATCCACCTTAAAATTCGTTTTAAACTCACGTTCTCATTAAACTACAGCTTCAACTTCTTTTCTTCCCAGTGCCATACCCAGCATATATAGTAAATACCCAGTACATCTTCTTATTTTTTTAAATAATGAAGAAAATCCTAGAACTGTGGCCCAGTGGTAGTCCACAGGGTTTATTTATTTTATTTCGACCTGCAGAGGGCTTTAGTACCATCTTTCCCCCTTTACCTATTATAAAACAGTGTGAACAACATTATAGAAAAGTTGAAAGGGAAGAAACTTTTGTAATCGGTTTTGTCATTCTTTTTCATTTCTGTGTTCATTTTCCTTCTTAATCCAAATGCATATTACATTGCTTTTTTTCCCCAATTTTTGTCATTGTAGTAAAGTACACATAACATAAAATGTATGACCTTTAATCATTTTAAGTGCACCATTCGGTGGCCTTAAATCCATTTGTAATGTTGTGCAGCCATCACCACCATCCCTCTCCAGAGATAAGTCTTTTCATCCTGTAGAACTGAAACTCCATCCCCATTAAATAAGAACTCCTCATTCCCTGCTCCTCCACCCCCTGGCAACCCCCATTCTACTTTGTCTCTATAACTTTGACTACTCTAAGAATCTCACCTAAGTGGAATCATCTGGGATTTGTCCTCTTGTGACTTGTTCATTTCACTTAGCATAATGTCCTCCAGGTTCATCCACATTGTGGCACATTTCAGGACATCACAGGCTGTTTTCCTTTTCCCCCATGAAGGCTCTGCCTCTGTTCTAAGTCTCAAAGACCAAAAGCTACTCACCTATAGGAGAGAGGACTCCTAATATCCTACCTCAGGGGACACAAGACTAGAAAGGAAAACATGAGTGATGTAGAAACCTCTCAGTCAACAGAATCTTAAATAGCCAGGGCCATAACCCTATTACAAATTAAGCTAAGTTATTGTCACAGCAAAACATTGTTTATAATCTGTAGATTGTCCAAAATTAAAGGGACAATTCTCCCAGTGTTCCCTGCTGCACTGATTTACCTGATATCTTCCAAGGCCGGCTCCTCCTGCAATCTGTAGGGCCCTAGTCATTGTGTGACACCTTGTAAAAAGATCAGGAAGTCTTTTCTGGATGCAAGGTGGTTAATACCACGCTGTAGCTTAATTTAAATGGGGAGAGGGACAGCCCAGGAAATCCTTGAACATGAAGGTAATGAGCACAAATGTTTGTGAGACTTCAAAACATTTTCTTTCCTTCCTATGGGGCGGCCATGTGTGTATGTGTATCTGTGTCTGTGTGTGTGTGCGTGTGTGTGTGGTGCGTGGGCTCCTGTATTCCAGCTTCTGCTCCTGCTCTACACTGCACCTAACCTGCACTCAACACCATCTCCACCCTCCAAACTGCTACTGTGCTCTTGCTGCCTCGCCCTGTGCATGCCCACAGAGTCATCTCTGGGGGAGGGGGAGGGGCCTCATTCCCATGGTTGCCCTGGGGCTGTTGGTCTGGCACCAGCTGTGAGATATTGGGGGGTTGGTGGTGTTTAGGCCAGGAGGAGACTGGAACTCTTGCTCTCCCAAGCGTTCTGGGCTACAGAGGAGTTGGCATGTTTTTGCTGCCTGGAAAATGATGGAACTTTTTAATGCCTGACCACCGTTTGCTAAAGGGAGAAGGAAAGAACTGGCCAGAACAGCAATTAGGTAAAGGGAATGAGGCCTTTGGAGGAAACCACATGGTCTCCACCTTCCCTGACATGACTTTTCCTTATTCTCTCTCCCACCCTCACCCCCGACTCTGCTGCCTTGTTCGCCTCTCTCCCCGCCTCTTCGCCGGGGCTCGTCCCACAGCTGGTACGTGACAATGCAGATCTGCGTTGTGAGCTTCCTAAGTTGGAAAAACGACTTAGGGCTACGGCTGAGAGAGTTAAGGCCCTGGAGGGTGCACTGAAGGAGGCCAAGGAGGGCGCCATGAAGGACAAGCGCCGGTACCAGCAGGAGGTGGACCGCATCAAGGAGGCCGTTCGGTACAAGAGCTCCAGCAAACGGGGCCATTCTGCCCAGATTGGTGAGTGGGGAGTGGGCGTCAACAGGCGTACGGGAGGGATCACCACCTGGGGGAACCCAGCAAATTCCTCAGTGTAACCCCACCCCAGCCTCACCCCACCACCACTACAAAACAGTAGAAAAGTGAATTACCTTACTTGCAACTCAGTTCAGCTCTAGCTAAATGACCTTGCAGGGCAACTGCAAGGTAACAAATAGCCTCTTCACGGTCATTTTCCTTTCTTTGCCGCAGCCAAACCCGTCCGGCCTGGCCACTACCCAGCATCTTCACCCACCAACGCCTATGGCACCCGGAGCCCTGAGTGCATCAGTTACACCAACAGCCTCTTCCAGAACTACCAGAATTTGTACCTGCAGGCGGCACCTAGCTCCACCTCAGACATGTAGTGAGTGACCGTGGGCGGGCTGAAGTCCCAACCCAAGGCTCTCTGCACCCTATAAGGCATAAGACTGGGTTAATTATTGGGTGAGACTTAATTCTTTTCCTAAGTAGCTTCATTTCTAACCCTTTCTCAACTTCACACCTTTGATTAGAAGGTGGGCATCTGCCCTCCCAGCCTGAGGCCATGTTTGTTGTCCTCTGGTCTCTGGGGATGGGAGGGGTGGATGGCTTCATCCCTGAGGGTGAGTGTGGATCAGTGGTCCTCGGAATAGTGGAAGGTGGGTGCCAGAGGTTGCATCTCTCTCCTCTGCTCCATCCAGCTTTGCAAACTCCTGTACCAGCAGTGGGGCCACATCTTCTGGAGCCCCCTTGGCTTCCTACCAGAAGGCCAACATGGACAATGGTGAGTGAAAAAGATGGGTAACCAGCCTGTGGGATCCCCAGGGCAAGTTGAAAAGTATCAGAAAAGTAAGTGACCCTGCACCTACAGCTCAAACACTGCATCCCTTCAGGGTCTTGGACGCTTAGAAGTGGATTCCTCTGGTCACGTGCCTGTCCCAACCCTTCCCTTCCCTTCCCCTTCTCCTCTCCTCTGTGAGGGCTGAGGGAGGCTTTTTCTCAAACAAAATAATGATGCAGCTTGGGGTAGTTTAAGACGAGTGCCACAGACCCAGATGGCAGCTATGTTGCCAAGACACTTACCTCTTTCTCCAAGGGATTAGGATGAGAGAGGGTTTGAGGAGACCGTTAGTAACACCCAATCTCTTTTTTCCTTCTTCCAATCTTGTGTTCTCCATGATGTTCTCTTCAGGAAATGCCACAGATATCAATGACAATAGGTACGCCGGTTGCCACTGCTCTTGGGCTCTCTGGGTGGGACCAGAAGAAATGGTTACATTTCCCTCATGCCTTACTTAGAGGTTCGCTGGAGACTTTGGGGAAAGGAGGAGGAAATGAGAACCATTCTCGCCATCACTGTGTTGTCCAGGAGGTCCAGTCACCCCCAGCCTCGGTGTAGGACACTGTCCCCTCCTCCAATTCTCCCTGTGGTTCCTCCCCATGCCAGCTATGGGGGCTGGGAGAAAACGCCATGGACGTCTGATGACCTGGGTTTCCCTCCTACTTTGGGGAACTTTGTGACCTTGGGCAAGTCAGCTCTATCTCTCTGGCCTTGATTTGCCCTGTATTCCTGCCCTTCATTATCTCACCGGGATGCTGAGAGAGCAGAGTGACAGGAATGCTGTCATTTATACGGAGCTGACAATGCTGTGATTATGCTGGGTCTCTTCTTCCAGGAGTGACCTGCCATGCGGCTACGAGGCTGATGACCAGGCCAAGCTGTTCCCTCTCCACCAAGAGACGGCAGCCAGCTAATCTCCCACACGGGCTGCTGCATACCTGCACTTTCAGGTAGTTTCAGGCCGCTTCCTCTGACCAGCCTCAGGTTGCCTCCTTTCTTGCCCTCAGCTTCTTTGTTTCTCCTGCTTTTTTTTAAATCATCTCAAAACTTTTACTATATAGTTGTCCCTCAACTCCTGCTGTCCCCTCCCAGGGGCTACATCAGAACTGCCCGGTGTCCCCTAGGCACTGGCCTCCCCTCCCCCCTTGTGCTTGGCCGTAGTGGGAACCACAGTACCGCCTTTATGCCACTAGGGGTCGCTGCAACATGTCAAAAGAAGTGGGCAAGGGCAGTGTCCATCTAGAGCCGCAACACAGGTCACAGAACCTAGTGGTTATTAGGAGACCTTGGGAGATCTCTGTGTCCTATACTCCTCATATCTGTATATGTCACCAATGAGCTTTAGCAAATGCCCCAGGAAGTCTTTTTGTTCGTCTAGCTGCTGTATCAGCACTCCCCTCCAATCTTGCTAGTGGAGGTGGAAAACAGCTGTGTGCCCACCTCCAAGCCCCACCTTCACCTCTGTCCTGGGTCCTCTCCCCTGTTCCCTGTGCTCTCCTAGCAGCACAGGCACCTTCCTGGTTCTTGTGTGTCACCAGGCTTCTCGCCAGGTTGCTTTATGGCTCAAAACGGGCACTGGGATCCTGTTTTATTGTCCACCTTGGATCCTTGGAGAACGAGAAACGAGAGAACATGGCCAGTCTCCTAGTGGGCGGCATCCAAGCTGAGCCCTCTCCAGGGGTTTTCCAGGGTAATAGGCCAGGTGCACGTAGGCAGAAAGGCATGAGAAGCAAGCAGTGGGAATGGGGGAGGGAGAGTTAGGGAAGGCCTGTGGGTGGAGGAGCAGGAGATGGCAGGGTGGCGTCTGGCTGTTGATATCAAAGGAACAGGACTGTAAACCCAAGTTGGCACAGATGCCACCCTGTTCCTCTTCAGTGACCGGGCTGCAAGGTGGTTCCTCACAACCTCTTTCTCTTTCTTCCCCAGTTTCTAAGAGGGACTGAGGCCTCTTCTCTCAGCATGCTGCAAACCTGTGGTCTCTGATACTAACTCCCTTCCCCAATCCTTGTTGTCCGACTGTACTATGTATGATGTCTTCTCTTACTCTGTATCTCTTTGTACTCTGTATCTATATATCAAAAGCTGCTGCTATGTCTCTCTCTTCTCTCTGTCATACTCTCTAGTATCTAATGATGTATTTAGCAATTTCTAAGCATAGTATACCCTCCTCATTTGGGGCCATAGGGAGGAGGGTCAGTGTTTCTTCTTCCTCTCCTATATGCATCTCTCACACTGAATGGTGTTAGTCACGGAGATGATAAAAGGAAAATGGGAGCTAGAGGGCTGTGATCCTTCACAAACACACACACACACACATGCACGTACACAAAGCCTTAAGCAGAAGAATGTCTTGGCGTCATGAGAAGATACAGAAATAGACTCTTCCTCCCTCCTCTTCCACATTTAGCACAGGGGAGGGTGAAATGGAAGGACTGCTTAAATTATACGGTGAATTTTCTTCAGACACCCCTCACCCCAACGGAGGGGTTCTGGGTGTGCACCTCTGCCCCCCGAAGTCTGCCTTTTGCCTCCCTCTTCCTGTGCCCCCTGGACAACCAAGAACATGGATTGCTCAAGGGACCACTTCCCTTTCTCCTCAAAACTCCTTTTGATATTCTCTACCCCAGAGCTCATGACCAGAACCCAAAGCTGCTTAAAATTATTTTGAAACCTTGAGGAGGCCAACCCATTTCCAACAATCTGTCAAATGGTTGCTCATCTGTCCACGGTGAAAGTTATAGCCAAGCGTAAGCAAAATGAGTCCTTCTTTGGCTTTGGGGGTAAACAGACTGGAAAATTCCTAAGTATTTTTTTTGCCAGAGTGATGGGCTGGATTCCTTTCTCTGTCCCATATTGGGCTGCATGTTCTTCCCGTCTCCACCTTTTGGTTTGGGGGCTTCCAGTTCATTGGCAAAATAGGTATCTCGAAATGCCTTCCTTTCAAGCTGGAGCCTGACTTTTCCCCGATGATACACATTAAAAAATGTTTTTTTCCAAAAAGAATTCCCTCTGTAATGTCCTCATCTGGTATTAAGTGCACTTTAAAGAAAAGGGCAGGGCAGATTTTCCAGAGGTGGAGGAGCCCAAGGGCTTGACCCAGGGGGCGCCCCCCACTCCCTATGGAATTGACAGGACTATTGTTTTGTTTTCATATCCTGTCCTACCACATGGTGCTAAGGTGGCTTTCCAGGTAACTGCAGGGATGGAGAGTGGAGGTCACAAGCCAGTCCAAATCAAGAAATATAACCTGGTGTCCAGATAGCCAGTCTTATCTGGGTTGGAAGAACAGGGTAGCAGGGCAACCCATCACCTAGTTTCTAAGTCAGGAAAGAAAGCTCAGTGTGAGTGTCAGCTGGTAAATACAGCCTGTATTGGCCTGTGACTCCTTCAGGCGAAAAAGTCCTTTCTCCCTTTACCTGTTAGGCCCTTTTTAGCAATTAAGGAGAAATGCAGGGAAAAAAAAAAAAATACCAGAGGGGTGTAGAATAAATCCAAGGCGGTGATATTCAGACATTTTTCAGAACCAATCTTATACAGAACCCTGACATAAAGAATAGCTAAAAGTGACGCAGACCTGGGCAGTTTGCATTTTTGTTGTTTGGTGGAAAATGCTTCACTAGTTGAGGAGCCCTTGAACAGTCCTTAAGAGACCCCAAGGATTCTGTAGAGTAGATTGAAAACCACTGCTCTGAGGAAACGGGTTCAATCTGGCTCCCCTGCCCCAAGCAAAGAGGGAAAGGGTGGGGTTGGTGAGCCACGCTGTCTCCAGACGCAAGTGGAGAGGAAGGAAGATACCTGTGCACCTGGAGACTTGTGCTAATGTCGGCCAGCAGGGCACCCAAGAATCCAGTGAGCTTTATGTAATCTTGCCACCAAATGACTCTTTTAAAACACAGAAGAAAATGTGAAGGTGTAGGGCAGATGAGGAGAGAGGTGACAGAGGGAACAGCCTTCTCTTTAGCAAGATGTAAGGGAAATGTAATTCACTTACATAAACAAGAAACGACACACACACAAAGCCTTCACCAGAAGCTTCACTCCACATCCCCCTCCTCCCACCCTCTCACCACATTCCTTTCAGAGAGCCAGGGTCTCCACGAGGGGCACCTGGCCTGCCCCCTCACATCTGCCAAAATGTTGCATGCCAGCGTGAAAGACAAACCAAACTGCACCAACCCCAGTGTGTATTTACTTGATGTACATAGATACCTTTAAAATAAAATAAATTCAATGATGGCTCTCCGGTGTTGTAAGTCTTTATCCCTCCCCAGTCTCACTCCCTTCCCTGCATGTAATGGCATTATGACAGCGTGGGATATATCCTTCCAGGTGTTTTTCCATATATTTACACGCAGGCTTTTTTCCCCCACTTGACAATATGTCCTAGAGATCTTTTCATGTCAAGATACATATTTACCTCATTAAAAAAATACATGATTTTTCATAAACGTATCCTATAATTTATTCAACCATTCCACTATTGGTGGACATCCATCTAGGTTGTTCGTAATTTTTAACAAAAAATGGTATCCTGTTTTCTTCACTGTTTTCCCCAGACCACCCTCAGCCCCAGCATCAGTTCCATCCCTCTAGTGTGTCTGCAACCCTCCCTCGCCAAGAGCTCAGCTCTCTTGTCCCAAGATTGTTTACCACAATCACCCTTCTACCCCCCATTTTAGAGCATAGCCCTACCTGTCTTCTCTGCTCTTCCTTCAGAGTTTCTGAGATAAGTGAAGAAAACCATACGACCAAAACACTAGGGCAATTAAAAACAGCTCCAGAGGTAACTTGACCTTTGGTGCTGATTTACCGTTCCTTCTGTGTGTCCCCGCTGTTTTCTCTCCCACTCTCCAGAGCAACTGGTCTAAACCCTCACTCCTCAAGATCCCTTCTCACCGTCCTCTCTTAGGCAACAACTCTGTTTTAAAGGGTAAATTAAGGTGACTGAGTGTGTGAAATTCTTCACCTCCCCGCCCCCCCCACCTACACACTTAACCTCTGTCTATACAGATCGCTTTCTCCCATCTGACAAGTGATAAATCTCCCTTCTCTGGACTAAATCAAGGCCCTTCCAGATCTTCATTCCTGAGGTACTTACAAAGACTCAATATATAAAATAACTAATGAGAGCACTCTATTCAGTGCTCTGTGGTGACCTAAATGGGAAGGAAATCCAAAAAAGAGGGGATATATGTTACAATAGAAACTAACACAACATTGTAAAGCAACTATACTCCAAAAAAAATTAAGAAACTAAAATAAAAAATATATAAAATAACTAAAAGTGATGCAGACTTGGGCAGTTTGCATTTTCTTTGTTAACTTCTGTCTCAGTGATTTCTTCCCTTGTCCTTGGTAAGGTCTCCCTTAAAAGTGTGTTTTACTGTTTCTCTATAAGCCACTCCCCACCTTGTTTTCTCACAGCCAAATTTCCTGATGAAGTCCCAGGCTTCCCTTCCCCACTTCCTCACCTCCTAGTCATCCCGCAGCCCACCTGGATCTGGCTCTTGTTCTGCTGAAAGTGCTTTCCAAAGGTCACTAGTTGCCAAAGACAATGGGCACTGCTCCTTCCATGTCTTGCCTCACCTTTCCATGACATTTGACACTGCTCTCCATTCCTTCCTTCTCGAAATTCAACTCCCTTGGCTTTTGTGACCCTGCTCTCCTGGCCCCTTTTACTTCTCTGGCCACCCCTTCTCAGTCTTCTCCCACTAGCCTCTCACATGGTGGCCTATACCAGGGTTCAGCCTTTCCTTGCCCTCCCTGGGAGGTGTCATCCTCACCTACGGATTCTTCGCAAAAATTAAACTTTTATCCCCAGCCCAGATCATTCTGCTGAACTCTGGGCCCATATGTCCGGCTGCCCTCAGGTGCCTCAAACACGGTCCAAATTGAACTCTTGTTTTCAACCAAAACTGCTCCTTTTCATGTCACCACCATCTCTCTACACCTTGGCCAGAAGCCTAGGATTCATTCTCAATGTCTCCCTTTCCCTCAAATCCCACATCCACTAAGGATTTTACAAACTGACATCAAACTATACCTTTAGATGCCAGCCCCTTCTTTCCATCCCAATAATCATTGTTTTAGTTCCTCATCTCGTGCCTAGACTTTTGCAGTACTCTGGTCACCCTCCAGAATGATGCCTGAGAGGTCTTTCTAAAAGCACGAAACCCACTTAAGGGATCTCCTACTTCGTAAAGAAATGCTTTCGGGTTAGCTTCAGGGCGGAGGTTATTCCTAGAAACTGGGCAAAACCGGAAGGCGGCGACTTTGCAGCAAAGAAGTCCTAGACCGAAGGGTTAAATCAGGCCAGTCCAGGCAGCATCCCCTACGCCTGGATGACTGGTCTGGGCCTCGCGGACTGCTCGCAGCCCTCAGGGCAAAAGGCTTCGGTGCGACTCCCCACCGCCAGGTGAGTCCAGCCAACGCGCGGGCGTTGGGGCAGACGTGCGGCCGCCAGGGGCGGAGTCAGCCTGCCCCGCCCTACTCGCGCGCCCGCGGGCCAGCCTCCGGTCACGTGACGGAGGCGCAGGTGAGCGCCGCTTCCGGGGTCGGGAGACCACATCGCGGCCGGCTCCGGCTTTCACTCGGTTGGGTGTGCGGGAGACTATGGCGTCCTCCTCGGTCCCGCCGGCCACTGTACCGGCGCCGACAGCGGCTTCCGGCACAGGTTTCGGCTTCGCTTCCAAAACCAAGAAAAAGCATTTCGTGCAGCAGAAGGTGAAGGTGTTCCGGGCGGCCGACCCGCTGATGGGCGTGTTCCTGTGGGGCGTAGCCCACTCGGTGAGACCCGGCCCCGGCCCCGGCCCCGGCCCCGGCCCCGCGGAGGCCCTGTCCGAACCTCTGAGCTCCTCCGGGCTTGTCTGTTTCCAGGCTCCCGCCTCCGGAGCCCCTAGCGCTGCCACTTTTCCCCCAGGCTGTTCTGGTCTGCCCACCTGCCCTCAGGTGTTTCACCCAGCGTACTTTCTCGCTCTAGACCTTTTTTTTTTTTTTAACGTAGACTTTTGTCTCTCCCTCCGCCCGTTACTCCTCCACTCTGGTTCCATCTTCCCCAACTGAAATCCAGCTCCCTGCTTCCTTCCAGTCCGTTCCAGCCTCAGGCCACGGAGACCGGCCGGGACCCGGCTCCGTCTGGAAGGACATTAGGGAGAGTAGCTCTTCTGGCTTGGTGGTGGTGAGGTCTCCAGTGAGAGTGTAAGTGTAGAAAGGGAGCGGAGAGGGTAACTGGATGAAGGGAATCGTTCACTTCTCCTTTGCACCTTGCTTTACAGCCGCCGTCAGTGACGTTGGAACCTTGGCTTTGGGGGAAGCTCCAGGCTTCCTGGACCTTCTAATCCTGCATGTCCCTTCCTTTCCCTTCCAGAGGTACAGCATTTCAGAGAAGCTACCCCACCCTGAGCCTAGTGGTTGCACTTACTCAGCACTTAATGTATGTAAGCCTTTGGTCTTAATTGCAACCCATTGCTGGCTGGAGTAATGGTATTTGGTGTAAGTGGGGGTCATCTTTGACCAAAGAGCTGGCTCAGGAGCTCTGGTCATGGGGACATTATGGTGGTGAACTTTAGAATCAGGGAACTGCTGTCGAAGGTTGGCCTGGGAATCCGGAGGAGGCCAAAAGAGGCCGGCGCATCTACTTTCCTGAGGGTACCTCAGGTGAAGGAAGCACAGCCATTGCCCCCCTTCCCTCAGATCTGGATTGGAGGGATGCAGTGACCTTGAATATGACAGGCAATATTTAAAAAAAAATTTTTTTTTAATTTATTTATTTTTTGGCTGTGTTGGGTCTTCGTTGCTGCCCGCGGGCTTTCTCTAGTTGCGGGAGCAGGGGCTACTTTTCGTTGCGGTGCGCGGGTTTTTCATTGCGGTGGCTTCACTTGTTGTGGAGCACAGGCTCTAGGCATGCGGGCTTCAGTAGTTGCGGCACGTGGGCTCAGTAGTTGTGGCACATGGGCTTAGTTGCTCCCCTGCACGTGAGATCTTTCTGGACCAGAGGTCGAACCCGTGTCCGCTGCATTGGCAGGCAGATTCTCAACCACTGCACCATCAGGGAAGCCCCCAAGCAATGTTTTAAAAACTCAACTTCCTTGAAACATTATAGTCATGGTAGTGCTGTGGAGGTGGAAGGGGATGAGGAGGAATACAGTTTTTGTCACATTTTTATTTGTGGCTTAGAAAGTCATCTGGGGGTGTGTCAGCTCCCTTTTGCATTTGTGGCTCTGTGGACTGCTCCCAGCTCAGTCTAAGGCACTTGGTATGGGCAAGGCTGATGGAGGTGGGCTGCCTCTGTTATGACTCATCCATCCATCCCTTTGGGAAACTTAAGAAGGAGGGTTTTCCTTTGGTAAGATTGGGGAATTACACATAAGACCTGCCTCAGCTTCCCTAGGTATATATACTTTAGCCCCAATACCCCACCCTCCAGCCAGCACACATTTACTTCAAGGGTCTGGAATGGAGAAATTCCTTGAACATATGCCTTAGTGATGATTCAGCCTGCTTAACAGCAGGTGGCGAGGAGGGGGCATGAAGAACTGTAGCTGAATTTTAGGCTGGGAATCTCTAGTGGGTTTTTTCTTTTTTCCCTCTGGAGGAATGTGTTCTGTCCTCCTTTTCTACTGAGAATGAGAGGAGCTGGTTTTTCATTGCAGTGTATGGGATTTAGGTTAGACTACACTTCATAACCTCTGTCGAATGATCAAGTAAGGATAGGCAAGGCATCTGTTTATTCAGTTAATAAACACTTCAGGACCACTGTGGGCCAAATATTGTGCTAGCTAGGCACCTGAGTGATGCAGATGACCAGAACTGGTCCTTACCAGAGCTCACAACCCAGGTGGGGAACTCACGTAAACTAGAGGTTAGAGTCAAGTGATAAGGGTGCGTGAAAGATACTGTGGCAACAGTGGGGAGAAAGCACATCTCCTGGGCATTTCTTAGTGCAGGATCCCCCTTTCCACCCTGAATTAGCAGACTGCTGATTCTTGGGGCTGAGGAGAGCATGTGATGCTTGCATCCTTTGGGATGTGGGTTGGCTTGACTTCAGTGAACAGATGCCTAATGAGCTCATATCCTTTGCCTGCCTGCATTCCCTCTAAAATCAGCTGTTTTTCTTTTATCTTACACCTAGGTAGGTGGGGACCTACTACAGAGAACTGGGTCAGAGTGGTCAGGAAGGACTGGTCCTGTTTGTAAGGAGATGCCTCCTTCAGGATATGGACGTTTCATTCTCGCTGCTGTCGACTCCTCAGAGTCCCCTTAACTCTCCTTGTACTTTGAAAACACCTTTTGTTTCCAGTGGAGCATGGAACTGTTTGTCTTGAATGTCTTGAGTCTGCTGAGGGTCTTTTTTTTCTCTAGAATTTGTCACAGCTTTAAAAAATAGTCCAGAGTCGCTTACGGAGTTTGCCTAATATAAAATGACTGTTGTGAGCATGAAGTTCCACGGGGGCGGGAGTGTGAGGGGCTGTGTGCAAGAGTTGCTTACTGCAGGCCTTGGGCAGCAGAAGATGGCAGACACATACTCTCACCTTTGTCAAGCATATGCATAACCAGCGTTTTTAAGGGAATGAGGTTTGATTTGCCCTTTTCTGACTCTTGCCCAGACACAGTGCATAAGTAGCTCTCCACACCCCTGCTCACTGGCTTCCTGTTCTTGTGTTGGCTTATCAGATCAATGAGCTCAGCCAGGTGCCTCCCCCGGTGATGCTGCTGCCAGATGACTTTAAGGCCAGCTCCAAGATCAAGGTCAACAATCACCTTTTCCGCAGGTATGTGGGAATCCCCACCCTTCTCATGTCAGCCTTCCTAAAAGAGAAAATAAATAATTTTAAGAGTTAAGATTGAATGAGTTGAAGGTTTTAGATTTAGAAGACAACTTACAAGTTGTTATTGTATTGTCTAACCTTCCTTCCTATGCAGAAATTCAGTATTTTGTAAAGAAACCACTAAAATAATTTCCAATGTTCCTTACACCCTTATCTATGTGTACTAGTTTACCTCTCCTCTAGCCTGGAGGTTCACAAAGTAATAAATACGTTTAGATGCCATTACCATTAGCTTCTGAGAGGGACTCCCTGAAAGAAATACCTGAGTCCTGTAAGCCCTCCTAGTATCAGAAGATGCCATTCAAGACCTATTGCTTATTTAGGGATGTCTCTGACTTGCTTGAGATTTGGGAAATGCTGCTGTTTGGATGGGCAGTAGGTCGTGGTTCTGCTTAAGCCGCTTACCAGTCATGTGACTTCAGCAGGTCACTCAACCACCCTGAGCCAGTCTCCCCTTCTATAAAATGGGAATAATACACCTTTAAAGGACCTCACACGGGTTTTATGAGAGTCAAATAAGGTAATATGTGTGAAGGTGCTTTGTAAAGTGTCATGCCCTACATAAATATAAGGTAATATTGTTACTTTGTTTCTTATCTTGAAAACCTCTATTGCAGGGAAAATCTGCCCAGTCATTTCAAGTTCAAGGAGTATTGTCCCCAGGTCTTCAGGAACCTGCGTGATCGATTTGGTATTGATGACCAGGATTACTTGGTGAGAGTCCATTGGGTGAGGATAGTCCTTTCTCCCTAACAACTGGGGAATCCGTGGGACAGTCATGTTTGGAGAAATGAGGGCCTTCACAGGTATTCTTTATTTTTTTGTGGTCACAGGCATCTAAAAAAATCTGAAGAAAGCTATAAACTCTGTCCTTGGGGGGAAATGTAGATACATTAAAATTTTTGCTTTCAATTTCATTTAGTCCATATATGGACACCAAATTTAGAACCCTTGCTCGTCCTCTTACGTCAAGATTTTATCCACTTTCAGGTGTGTTCAGTTGGCCACTGTCCTAGACTTGCATCTCCATATAAAGGGGAGGAAAAGAGCTTCTAGCCTATTTTGTGTCCCCAGGTGTCCCTTACCCGAAGTCCCCCGAGTGAAAGTGAAGGCAGTGATGGTCGCTTCCTTATCTCCTATGATCGGACTCTGGTCATCAAAGAAGTATCCAGTGAGGACATTGCTGACATGCATAGCAACCTCTCCAACTACCATCAGGTCAGGTCTCTCTCCAGCCTCATTCTTCCCCTCCCTACTCATAACTCAGCTCCAGAGCACTTGGGAGACTTCCTATCCCTCTTTCTCCCTATAGCCCATTTTGCTCCCCAAGAAGCATTTGACATCATACTTTTGAAAACAAGGCATTTCAAAAAGAGAGCCTCTGCATACCGATTTGTGTTTGATTAAATAGAAGAGTTCGTGTTCCTTCTTATTTGGCACTTCTAATCTAAAACCGCTGTGAATTGATAGATACATAAAGGGTACATGTATAGCAAAGTATAAACTTTAGACTAAGTCAGAATTAGATGAAGTGTTAACACCAAATGTACTATCAGGAATAAATGCAGTCTGGGGAGAAAACCAGGATAAGTGCACAATTGGGATAGATTGGAGGAGAGAAGCCATGATCGTATCCAGCCCTAAGTGGGATTAGGGAAACTATTCTATCCGATCAGATGAATTTGGAATGTGAAGTTTCTGGACTATTTTGGGAGTAAAAACATGCCTGAATATCTTTCTACTGAAGAAAAATCTCACCAAAATCAATGAGCAAGGAATAAATGAAAGATTCTAAAAGAGTTTTTGGTTATTCAACAAATATTGGATGTCTGTTGTTATTAGGTCTTATGTGAGGCAGTAGAGAAAGAGGTGAATGAAATGGCCGTGGCCCTTGAATTTCTCTTGTTCTAATGGCAGAGACCAGTAAGCTAGCGTTAGTTAGCACACAGCAAGCTGCGTGCAAGGAGTAAAGGTATCTAGGGGATGCTCTGGGGTGGCAGAGGAAGAGCATCCCAACTCACCTGGGGCAAGAGGTACACTTGGTAGGCTCAAAGAGAGTTTTTTAGAGGGAGTATCCTAGAAGTTGATTCTTGCATGACTAGTAGGGACCAGCCATTGGACAAGGAGGAAGAGAGCACTCTAGGCAAAGGAAAACAGCACTTGTAAAGGCACAGAGCCATGAGAGAGCTTGGTGTTGTGGAACTGCAAGAAATTCAGTGTGACTGGGATAAGGTATTGTGGAAAAACAGTTAGGCAGGAGCCAGGCCGTGAGGGTTTTATAAGCCACACAAAGAGTTTGGGCTTTATCCTGAAGGTGGTTTGCAGGGGAGTGATATATATGTTATTTAGAAATATCTCTGTGTCAGCATTTTAGAGAATGGATTGCAGGAGGGAAATACTGAGAGTGGAGATACCAATTAGGAGGTAATTGTAATAGTCCAGGTGAGAAATGACAAGGGCCTGGAGGGATGATGCAGTGGAGGTGGAAAGACCTTTGGGAGAATTGTGAGAATTAAGGCAGAGGCGCTCCAAATTCCTGCTTAGGGATAACTGGTTGCCCAGTGACCAACAGTTGGGAAGCAGAAAAAGAAACAGGTTTTTGGAAGAAGACAGTTTGGATTTAGGCATGTCGAGTTTGTGGTTTCTTCAGTTCATGCAGATATAGATGTCCCATAAGTGGTTGGGGTATGGAGTTTGGGAAAGAGGACTAGATTAGAAGTCTAGATTTCAGAACCATAGGTGAATAGATGGTAACTATCGCCATGAATGTATTATATTGGGTTGGCCAGAAAGTTCGTTCGGGTTTAAGATTATGGATGTGTCGAGTGAAATGAAAAGAAGGTTGAGGAAAGAACCTTCTGGAGCAAGAAGAGAAAAGAGCCCATAAAGGAGACTAAGAGTTGTCTGACGCTTTTTTTTTTTTTTAACGTGATTGCTAAGTTTAATTCAACAGCTATACACACTCCTGCCTTGTAAAAATAACAGAATGCTCCTCTCAAAGTTACATAGAGACGTGAGCACAAGTTTGCTGTTTTTAATACAGCTCTACAAAAAAGTTGGCACCAAATGCACATAAAAGAAGTTTTAAGGCTTAATAAAAATACAGACTAGTAACTTCTCAATACAGCTTGGAGGCTGAGAACAGGATGCTAAGAGTTAATGAAACTTCCAGATACAGGCAGTCCCCAATGTACAGAGCATTTTCCACATGCAAATGGCCTCCCCCATCAGGTTCAAAGGAGCAAAAACTTTTTCTTCTGTTCTCCCAGTGACCAGACTACCCTGGCTCTCTAAAGCCATGCCCACGGCCCCAAGCAGGGAAGATGAGAACAAAAGTAAGGCCGCGTGGTCAGAGGCCTTACTCTGCTGCCCAGAGGCTCTGCTATGGTTGTGTTTTCCTCCTTCCCACAGGCCTCTATCCCCAGCTCTGCCCCAGAAGTCCCTGCCAGGGGACAGATCTAGAGACCTCTTCCCCTGAGTGGCTGACGGTGAGGCTGAGACTGAAGCCCCAAGGGCCAGCACCATGTCAGGGTCTTTTTGGCGAGAGTTGTCAGATGCTTTTAATGATTTATGCCCTACTGCATTCCACACAGGATTTGAGGATAGAGAGGAGTGGTGTGATGGGAGCTCAGAGTGAAGAGAGTTTTAAGGAGAGGCTGGTCAGTAGTATCTAGTGCCAGCCAGTTGAAATATGATGACTAGATACCCATGAGATTGGCAACTGAGGGATTTGAGGCAGTGAGGAGTAGAGAAATTTCAGAGGAGAAATGAGGGTATAATCTGATTTCAGTCGTTTGAGGTATGAATGAGAGAGAGGCAGTGGACTCATGGCTGACTAATTTTTTGAGAAGGTTGGCTATGAAGAGAAGTAGGCAGCAACACCGAGGGAGATTGTCGCATTGAAAGAGGAATTTTTTTTAAGAATCCAGATTATAGGCCATCTTGCAAACATTTTTACGGTGGGAGTCTAGCCCACCAAAGAACATTGGTCTAGATCAGTGGTCCCCAACCTTTTTGGCACCAGGGACCGGTTTCGTGGAAGACAATTTTTCCACCGACTGGAGCTGGGGCCGGGGGCGGGGGATAGTTTAGGTGGTAATGCGAGCGATGGCGAGCTCACCCACCACTCACCTCCTGCGTGCGGCCTGCTTCCTAACAGGCCGAGGACTGGTACCAGTCCGCAGCCCGTGAGTTGGGGACCCCTGGTCTAGATAAAATCATTTTGTTGATGTAATTTCTACTACTGGTTCTGTGACTACTTGCGTATAAAGAGGGATAATAACATGTACCCTTCCCCATCTCAAAGAATAATAAAGACGAAAGGAGAGATGGCGCTTTAAATTTTTTTTTTTTTTTTTGTGGTACGCGGGCCTCTCACTGTTGTGGCCTCTCCCATTGCGGAGCACAGGCTCCGGACGTGCAGGCTCAGCGGCCATGGCTCACGGGCCCAGCCGCTCTGCGGCACGTGGGATCTTCCCGGACCAGGGCACGTGTCCCCTGCATCGGCAGGGGGACTCTCAACCACTGCACCACCAGGGAAGCCCCACTTTAAATTTAAGAGACATTATACATATGGGATAAATGAAAGGAGATGATGATTCAGAAACTGCACGGATACCAGGGGCATCTTTAGAAAGTCCCCACATCCCTTCGGAGCTTCTGTAACCTCTACTTGAATCCCTATGGAATAGTAGCATTTGAATTCCCATCCCTGAGCTGCTCGGCCTCTTCCCCTTCCTTCCTCCCTTCCACCCCAGTACATTGTGAAGTGCCATGGCAACACACTGCTGCCCCAGTTCCTGGGGATGTACCGGGTTAGCGTGGACAACGAAGACAGCTACATGCTTGTGATGCGCAACATGTTTAGCCACCGTCTCCCTGTGCACAGGAAGTATGACCTCAAGGTAAGGAGAGGAGGTGAGGGCTGAAGGGGAGACTCCTGATGACCTGAGGGAGGGGAATGGCCAGGGAGGGCACTGGATGATGCATTTTAAAGGAAAGAGGGCTGTGGGTTTGAGGACTTGTCTTAGGAGCTGGGTCCTGACTGTTCTTTTAGCCACTTCTGCTGACTTTGTCTTTGGGTCTCTCCACAGGGCTCCCTAGTGTCCCGGGAAGCCAGCGATAAGGAGAAGGTGATATAATTTTAGATGATAGGGTGAGGGATGGGGGAGGGCAGGTCAAAGGGACCTTCTTGGGATAAAGAGGTAGGGATCCCCAGCTATTTACTCTTATCTTAAACCACCAGAAAGAAGAGAGATGTAGACTTTTCCTGATCCAGGGATTGTTTGGAAGGGGCAGTGGGAAGAGCTTCTTTGTCACTGGCATGGGTTAGTCCATGTGGAAGGTTTCGGGATGCGTGAAAATGTCAGACTTCAAGAGCAAAATGCCTACCAGCTGCCTCCCATTCTGAGCTCTGTGTTCAAGCAGCTGTTTTTGCTTCAGAAGAAAGAAAAGTCAGAATGGAGGTTCTGGACTGAAACCATAGGCAGAAAGTAGGGGGGTGTGATTTGGGGTACAGCCGTAGTGGCTGAGTCTGGGGAAGCCACCAGAGGTAAGAACAGGCTCTGGGCAGCATCCTAGTGTTAAGTCAGTTGAGAGATGGGCTGTAAATCTGTCTCCCCTAGACACCCCAGAGTCAGAGACAAAGCCCTACATAGAGCAGGGTTTTCTGAGAGCGTGGGGTAAGGGCTGTATTCCCAAGATGTCCCTTTACCTATTCTCAGGTTAAAGAATTGCCCACCCTTAAGGATATGGACTTTCTCAACAAGAACCAGAAAGTTTATATTGCTGAAGAGGAGAAGAAAGTCTTTCTAGAGAAGCTAAAGAGAGATGTGGAGGTGATGGGTTGGGGTGCTGTGGGAAGTGGCTTTGTTTCCCTTTTTTGCTCCCCACAGGGCAGTTGCCCATTCACAATACAAGGGAACTCCTCCCCTTCCCTTTGGGTTCTCTGCATGTAGGGGAGTTGGATAAGAATCATGAAAATCCTCTAGAGGTGACTTACGGAGGGGGTGGCTGGCTTGAGCTAAAAGAATGATCTTAGATACCCAGGACAATTAGGTAATAAAGGGCAATGGTATACTCCCAACCCTCAATTTTTACACTTCTTTTCCCCAGGAGGGCCCCGGAAATTCAGGGATGGAGGTATAAGGGTGGTACTTGGAAGTGGAGAGGGAGATCTGGGGCTTCTCATTTGTCAGTGGGGTTTCAGTTCCTAGTGCAGCTGAAGATCATGGACTACAGCCTTCTGCTGGGCATCCACGACATCATTCGCGGCTCTGAACCAGAGGAGGAGGGGCCTGTGCGGGAGGAGGAGTCAGAGGGGGATGGGGACTGTGCCCTGACCGGACCTCCTGCTCTGGTGGGCTCCTATGGCACTTCCCCTGAGGGTATCGGCGGCTACATCCATTCCCACCGGCCCCTGGGCCCTGGAGAGTTTGAATCCTTCATTGATGTCTATGCCATCCGGAGTGCTGAGGGTGAGAAAAAGCCTGGAAATTTTAAGGGTGGGGAGGGTGGTCCCTGGAGGACAGAGACCAGGGTGGTGGGTGGAGAGGCTGTTTAGCTTTTCAAAACAGATCTGACTGGTTCCTGGGGAGAGGGAATTGGGATTGTACTTGCTCTTCATTGCTGGTCTCTCTCCCCAGGGGCCCCTCAGAAGGAGGTGTATTTCATGGGCCTTATTGACATCCTGACACAGTATGATGCCAAGAAGAAAGCAGCTCACGCAGCCAAAACTGTCAAGCATGGGGTGAGGGTTCTCTAAAGCCTTTCCTTTCTTGTCTTGACTATTCAAGAGCCTCTTGTGCCAGAGCAGTGGGGTGGCAGAAGGATGAAGGGTTGGGTATGGAAATGATCTGGAGTGGAACTGAGAGTGGGGAGTTGGGGAGGGGTGCGGGGCCTGACACCATGTTCCATACCTCCTCTCACAGGCGGGGGCAGAGATTTCTACTGTCCATCCTGAGCAGTATGCTAAGCGATTCCTGGATTTTATTACCAACATCTTTGCCTAAGAGACTGCCTGACTCCATGGTGACTGCTGCTGTGTGTTCCAGGTGGTGGGGTTCTGAGAGGCTTTGGGGGAATTGTGGGTATTCTGGCCACTCTTCTGCTCTTTCTCTTTTGCTAACTTCAGGCTACAGGCTTCTTCCACCCAGATAACTCATTCTTGTTGAGTAGGCTCTTCCTGGCCCTCAGAAATACATTGTCCTCTTTCCTCTTCCTTTCCTTCTCCCTTCCCCTCCAACAAGTCTGCTTGCTTCATTAGTGTTACTGTTGACTCTCTCCCAAGTGCCTTGATCTTTGTAAAATGTCCTGTTGTTTCTATAACATAGGAGGAGCTGGGGGAAGGGTGTTGTTTGCCATCTTCAGGACCTGACTGGACAGACGGACCTGGCTCAAGCTGCTACTGTGGATGCACTTTGCTGTGTGGGATGAACTAAGAGTGTCTGAATTTTGCTGATAACTTTATAGAGCTCACTGTGGCACACTTCCTTCCCCGTAGGCCCTGGGATGGAAGATTTTCAAAATACTACAGATGTGGGTGCAGGCATGCACACATACGATGGGATATGGCCAATCTTATGCGGCTGGGGTGGAGAATGGTGGGCGGGCTGGCAGCTCATGGAGGTGGGACCTCTGAGGACTCTTGTGATTATGCAGGGAATTGGAGGTCTCTGTTGAGGGTTGACTACTCTCCAGGCTCTTCCCTCACTCCACGTTCACCCCCACCAGAGATGGCCACAGTGTTGGATCCTGGGTTTGACTGTCACTGCTCTTCACCAGGACCTCACATCCCTCCTGGAGCTGGAACCCTTCATTGGGGGTGTGGCCAGTTCTGGAGGCTGGGAGGATGAGCCAGGGGTATAAGGTTCACTCCCTATGTTAAATTTCCTTTCTTCATGTCTAGCCACCCCTAAGGTTTTAGACCGAGCAGAAGGGAATATCTCTACCTGGGTTAACCCTGGTTATTTCAAGAGAAAGGAAGTCTCATGTGTGGGAACCTCCTCTACTCTCTGGAAGTGTGCCCATAGCATACTTACTTCCCCTCTCCTTCCCAAACGCTTTTTCCAGTTGGATTTGTTATTCTGTTCGTCTTATACTGCTACTGTGTCTCTCAGGGGACAGATGGCCGCCTTTGTCATCTTCACTCTCCACCCCCAGAGAGGAGTCAGAGCCATAACCCGGCCTCCTCCAAAGATAGTTGAGTTAATACGTGATATTCTCAGAATGTAGCAGACCCTGATGAGCTGAGATAGTGTACTCCCTTCCCCACAATGCCCTTGGGGCTCAGGCAGCCATTCTTCTTGTGATCCTACATCCCCCCTGAGGCTTCTGCACTTCTCTGAAACATAAAGATGGGCACCAACGAGTGGCCTGTGGGGTACAAAGACTCTTGCTCTGTATCTGCCTGGACTGATCTGTCTCACAAGAAGTCATGAGGTCATAAAGGAGAATTCCTCCTGCCCCTCCATCTTCTGCTCACAAGAGGAGTCCCTAGTTAAGGATTAGAGTCCCTATAATATGTTCCTGTCAGGAGGCTGATGGATCTTTTTCATTCCAACCATCTACCTTCCCCTGTTGAATGCAATAAAACTCCATGACACCAGCAACTGTTCTTTAGAAATGGGTTTTCTGACCATGTGGCTGATGTATCATAAGCATTATGGTCTTCTTCATTTGTTGCTTCTGTTTTTTTTTCATCTTTTTTGTTTTATTAATAAAAAAGATCTTGTGTATTTACTCCTGTTGCTGTCACTATATAGAAAATAAATTATTGAATCCAAATTCCTTCACAGAAATGCCTCTTCTTTCCCTCTTGCTATTTTGGAAGCCTGGGCTTAGGGATGCAGAGACCAGATGAAGAATTCTGATTGGTCTTTAAGGTGTTGGGTCCCTAAGGATATGGGTTTCAAGGTAGATGGCTGTGAACTTAAAAAGGTGTTGAGGAGTGTGCATGGGAATGGAAAACATTCCCCAATTTTGTGGGAGTTAGCTATAGGGGGGCCAGGGACAGCTGAGATGATGTGACCCTCCCTCTTCCCCCAGGGTTTTGGGCTAGATCACACTCCCATCTCTGTAAAGGTGAGCACCAAGCACACATGAGCTAAAGGAGAAGGAATTCAGTGTTCCTGCAGGCTTCCTGGAGAGAAGTCCTCTGTCTGCAGGGCAGGAAGAGTACAGCAGGGTCCTGGGAAAGTAATGAAGAAAGTGACCAACCACCCAGATGGAGAGGGAGTAAAGAAAAGGGGGTGGATTATCAGAAGTTGCTGCCAGTCTGGGAGATCCATCCGGTGCTTCTGGCTGAGGAGGTCTTTTGGCTGGTGGAAAAACCTGGCTTGATGTGGCCCCAGGGAAGTGAGTTGGACTGGGGGCGGAGATTGCTCTGATGTGGGAAGCAGAAGAGAGAAGAGCTTTTTTTTTTTTTCTTTGAGAGTTTTTAACTCTATTTCAACCATAGACTTGATACTACCATCACTCCAAGGCATTTAAAAAAAAGATGTATTCACTTCGCATTCTGCACCAGCCTCAGTATCCCTGTTTGTGTAAAGAGAAAAATCAGAGACACTTACCAATACCCATCTGGGAGCCGGTTTTGCGGGGTCACAGAAGGTAACAATCTGGGAAAAGGCAAGCGATGAGGCAGGGGGTTGAAATGGTTTAGTCCTGGACTTATTTTTTAGAACGAATGCTTTTTTACTATTACTCTTCTTCCTACTCCATATTCCTCAAAGGCCTTTCTAGAAAAAGGATCACAGAGAAATTGCCCTCTCTTCCCCATCTACCTAAGCGACACGCCTCACCCACCCATCCACCACCACCTCCCAGAAGCTGCCACGAAGCTGGCTGGGAAAGAAAAGGGAGAGGGCCCCCCTCCCGGGAGGGGGAAGCGAGGAGGGTGGCGTCTCTAAGAGATTTAACCTCCCACCCGCGGTTCCACGATACCACCCCAAGCCTCCGAAGATTGGGACGGCGCCTCCATTTTTGTTTTGGGGCAGAAGAGCGGGGGCTTGTGGATAGAAGGGGTCAAAGCAAACGGTGATTATTACCTCTGAAGGGGAACGGGGGGGGTGCCATCCTTCTTCCTTCCCTTTCCCTCAGTCTGCACCCCCTGCAAACTCCCCCCCCGCCCCCCGCCACCTTCTCGGGGTCTCCCCCCCACCCTGGTTGCTAAGGCCCAGACCGTCATCCCAGCAACAGCCTCAGTCATGTGACCGGCAATGGCGGCGCTGACAAGAGGTAGGTGAGCCCGGCGCCCCCCACACCCGCCGCGCGCCCCCCGGGCCCCGCTCATACCTCCCCGCGCGCCCTCCGGTTCCCCCTGCGCCCCCTCCTCCGCCTCCTTCCCCCGCGCGCGGCGCCGGGGCCCCCTTCCAGGCCCCGCTAATGCTCTGTCACCCTCCAGCCTTGGCCTCCATTCGGGGGTTCTGGGGCCCGCGATCGGGCCGACATCCACCCCACCCAGCTGTGGGGTTGCGGGGGCTCTGCCGAGCGGGCCATGTGGGAGGTGGTTCCGGGTCGGGTCTTGCAGGAGGTCGTGGGGGGAGGGGTGGAGATGCCTCAGTTGATGCCCGCAGGGACCCTGGCCCTTCCTGGCTGCCCCTGTGGGCGGCCTCTGTCTGGCGAGAGGGACTGGCCCCGTGTCCGGCCTGGGTTGCCCCAGAGGAATCGGACCCAGCATAAACTGTGGCCCCGCCTCCCTTTTCTGTGCCATCAGGACTCGGAGCAAAGGACACCTAGGTCCTGGCTTCTCTCTGATGGGGAGAGGGTGTTCCACCTGGATGGACAGTATGAGCCGAGGCTCTAGGGTTCCAATTTCACTTTCTGAATCTTGAGCTGCATCTGGCCTTGAGGGGACTATGATGGAGGCACAAACGGAGAGCTGCTCCCCTATGGATCAGTCAAGGAATTGAGGTCACGCTAATGGCCCTTCTTTCTATTTGGGCTGCATTTGGAGGTATTGTAGGGATAGCTCTGTAGCTGAACACGGCAAGACTCCGGGGAAACATCAGGCTGCTCCAGCGGATCCCTCTGCCTGAGCCCCACCCCTCCCTAAATGTAGCCTAGGTAGCTGGCAGGCTTGGACTTCACGTGCCGGGTTTAAAAGGTGACAGCCACAGCGAGAACTTTCTTATTGCAGGGGCTGCTGCCACTTTGTTGGCATTCCAAGCAGACTCCAGCAGAAGGGACCGGGTTAACTCTCAAGGAAGGCTCCCTAGCAATAGGGGCTGAATTATTCGGGAATGTGGAGTAGGGCGAGGAATTGGGGAGCAAAGGAAATATTCTTGTCCTTGTGACCTGAGGGAGGTGGCAAAAAAGACCTCTATCTGTGTGGGCTTTTCCCTTCCAGACTTCTCTTATCCATGCCCCTAGGCTTTCTTAAGAGCCTCAGAGCTGAGGAAGAGGAAAGTTAGCATGCTGAAGTTCCTTCTTTAGCAACTTGGAGAGTGGCTGGGGATGGAATTCTGCAAGAGACAAGGAGAGGAAATGAAAGAGGAGGTTTTGTTTCTGGGCAGACTGGGGAAAATGGTAACATTTGTCATCCTAACCCAGTCCCCCCCCCCCACTCCCCCTGCCCCAGTCCTGGTCAGCTGAGTGTGGAAACAGAGGGATTTCTGCTGCTCTCATCGTCCATGGGCTTTCCAGGTATCTGCCTTTCATGGGAACCTCAACTTTCACCTTTAAATTGGTTGCCTCTATTCCACGTTCCAAGTAATCCCATTCCCAGTAACTTACACCCAGATCCCGTCTCTGTTAAGTGGGCTGCTGGGTTGGGGCTTGTGGAAATGGGAGAAGGGGTTTTTCATTTTCCCTCCTTTCCCTTTCCACCCACCAGGTCACACAACCTACAAGTAGGGAGCAGGAACAGAGAGAGAGAGCCTGCATGCCAATTCTAAGCTCTTCAGGATCAAAGTGAGCAAAAAGGAGGGCAAAAATCTCCCTTCCTTTTACAGAACTCAGTTCTCACCTGATGTGGGGGGAGGGGCCGGTTGTTTCTGTGATCTCGGGAGCAGTATAGGAGAACCAAGATTGATGCTCGGCTTGGATGATAATAAAGATATAGAAGCTTTCTTGCTCTTCAGTGGGTGCTGGAGTTTGAAAGATAAGAGGAAACAGAACATGAACTTGGGGGAGGAGGTGGGGGTTGACCTCTGAGTGAGTGGAGATAATATAGGGTTGGAAAGGAACGGGAAGTAGGAGGCACTGATATTTGTCAAATGGGGACCCCCCACCCTGAGTCCTTTTCACCCTGGGGGCAGTGTCGTTCGTCCTGTCCAGAATGGCAGCCTGTGGAGGCACCTGCAAGAACAAAGTGACTGTCTCCAAGCCTGTGTGGGACTTCCTCAGCAAGGAGACCCCTGCCCGGCTGGCCCGGCTTCGGGAGGAGCACCGTGTGTCCATTCTCATAGACGGCGAGACTTCTGACATCTATGTCCTCCAGCTTTCCCCTCAGGGCCCTCCCCCAGCCCCTCCCAATGGGCTCTACCTGGCCCGGAAGGCTCTCAAGGGGCTGCTCAAAGAGGCAGAGAAAGAGCTGAAGAAAGCTCAGAGGCAGGGGGAGCTTATGGGCTGCCTGGCTTTGGGGGGTGGGGGGGAGCACCCTGAGCTGCACCGCCCAGGCCCGCCCCCTCTCCGAGCAGCCCCACTCCTGCCCCCAGGGGCACGGGGGCTGCCCCCCCCTCCTCCTCCCCTGCCCCCTCCTCTTCCCCCCCGCCTTCGGGAGGAGGCAGAAGAGCAGGAGAGCACCTGCCCCATCTGTCTGGGGGAGATCCAGAATGCCAAGACATTAGAGAAGTGCCGGCACTCATTCTGCGAGGGCTGCATCACCCGGGCCCTGCAGGTGAAAAAGGCCTGCCCCATGTGTGGCCGTTTCTATGGGCAGCTGGTGGGCAACCAGCCCCAGAATGGGCGGATGCTGGTCTCTAAGGATGCCACACTCCTCCTACCCAGCTATGAGAAGTACGGCACCATCGTCATCCAGTACGTCTTCCCGCCCGGTGTCCAGGGGGTAAGAAGCCTATGGCCTGCCCTTACCCTTTGGTTTTCCCTGCGCTTGTTCTCTGACCTAGGAAAACTGGGGGAGGGAGAGTATGTTTGTTAGATGTGATACAGTCTTGCTGTCTCCCGGTATGCCTTCCCACTCAAGTGCCCTGGAGCTAGAGGCCCCCTTGAAGCCTAGCTTTTCCATCCCCATGACCCCAAGGCACCCGTGAAAATAGGTATGAGAGAAAGGAATTGAATTCTATTTCTTTGATGAACTTGGATGTTGACATCTATTCTTGGCAGAGGTGGAGTCTGTGGACGTGGTGGCTCAGGTGCGGACAGGCACGGTGGGAAGGGTCTGACCCCCCTTAACAGTGCTGGGAGCGTTACTCCATTCCAGATTTATGAGAGGGAAAACCTTGATGACAGTGGAAGGTTAAAATAGGAGCGGTCAAGAACGTAAAGGTGTCTTCCTGCTTGACAAAGAGTAATGTCCAGTTCGGGTTTGCAGAGTGATGAGGAAGCTCTGAAGGAGAGTAATAGAAAAATAGAACAGGTTAGACAGTGGAAGATGCATTGGGAGTGTTTCAGGTGGAGAAGGGAAGGCTGAAAGACCAGTTATTCCCAGTCTTCACATTTCTGCTGAGTTATCTGGAGAGTAAGGCCTAGCTACTTTTGAGAATTCATTTGTTGCTGAATTGAGGCTTGAGGGATCGGGACAGCAGAAAGGACCTCTTAATGATGAGGATTTTGTCTGGAAACAGGCTTCTGCTGCCCAGACCCTAGAGCTGCACCTTCCCTGGCAGGCTGTCGCTGCCCCATCAGCGTTAGCTGGGGGTGTACGGCCAGAAGGCTGGCCAGGATGACCCTCAAGATGCCCAGCTGCTCACTGCCCACTCTGCCTCCCCCACCCCAGGCTGAACACCCAAACCCAGGAGTTCGGTATCCTGGCACCACACGGGTGGCCTACCTCCCGGACTGCCCTGAGGGCAACAAGGTGCTGACCCTGTTCCGCAAGGCATTTGACCAGCGTCTCACCTTCACTATCG
Organism: Stenella coeruleoalba; assembly: GCF_951394435.1. Classification (NCBI taxonomy): domain Eukaryota; kingdom Metazoa; phylum Chordata; class Mammalia; order Artiodactyla; family Delphinidae; genus Stenella; species Stenella coeruleoalba. The sequence goes on along the minus strand of NC_137157.1, from coordinate 57,529,333 downwards.
GCACGTCCATGACCACAGGGAGACCGAATGTCATCACCTGGAACGACATCCACCACAAGACCAGCTGCACAGGGGGACCACAGCTGTGCGAAACGCCTTCTTCCCTTCCCTTGGCTCTACCCCTTCTCCCCATTTCTCTCTGGGAGCCTCCTAACTGGAGAGGACCACCCCCAAACTATTCAACCATATTGCCTGTCCCAGTTTCTCCTGTAGTCATCCTGGTCCTAATGTGCCCAGCTTAACCTACAAAAATAAGCAGAGTTGGGCTTAGTTATCTTGGGTTTGGATAATCTCAGGGAAGGTGGGGAGGGGCTAGAATGGGGCACCAGCATGAGGGTGAGCCTGGGGGTAATATGAGTAAGCCTGAACGGCTAACCCTGACCCTCATTTCTCTTTGCTCCCAGGTTTGGGTACCCGGACCCCACCTACCTGACCCGGGTGCAAGAGGAGCTGAGAGCCAAGGGCATCACCGATGACTGAAGGACATCCCCTTTGGGAGGCCCCTGCTGTTCTCCTTCAGTAGGACCCAGTGGGAGCCTCTGTTGTCTCTCCCTCTGTCCCCCTCATCACTCAAGTAGGGGACTGTCTGACTGGGGAAGGGGTTCAGAGAAGGAGGGGCGATCCCTTCCCCAGTCCCCCACAGGCTGAGTGCTTCAGTGCAGTGTGAGCCACTCCCTTCTGGCAGAGTCTGATGTCCCAGGCTCTGCTCCCCTCCTCCCCCTGTACATACTCCCAGTCTTCCTGCCCCCTCCATTGCCCTTGGCTTTTTCTGGTTTGTGATGTGCTCCAGTGACTAAGCTGAGAAAGGACCTGGGTGGGGAGGAGAGGGTCTCTTGATCCCCCCCCCATACTGCTCCACTGCTGAATTTCTGCTCGGGGAGGGGGGTCAGTCTGCTGTGAGCCCCCGTAGAGCCGGCCACATATGTTCTTCAGAAACAATACCCCTTCTCCCTTAACCTTGTCCTTTCTCTCCTGTGTCTCTGTCTTTGTCAGTCTTTCTCCCACTCTTCTCTGCCCCCTAGAAGGAGCCTCCTTACCCTGTTCTGGAATCGCCGCCAGACTGTAGCTTTTAATTTAATAAAAATAAAGTAAAATATGCAACTCTCTATGCCACACCCGTTCTGTTCTGTGGGCCGGGGGTGGGGGGTTGGGAGGTGGGGTGAGAAGCTGGACCTGCTGAGAGGGAGAAGGGGGTGGTGATCGGGAACTCCCTGGGCGCCTCCCCAGGCTCTCTGCCTCCAGAGGGCCTGGGAAAACGGCAGGTACTTAGTGGGCTCCAAGATAAAACTGCGAAGCCTTGGATCGTGCTTCGACAGCGGAGTCAGGATGAAGTGGGGTTTGTTGCTGAACTACAGTTGCAGAGAAAGGAACAACCCTACCCCTTTTGAAAAGTTTGGCTGGGGTGGGAGTGGGGGCGGAGCCTGGCAGGGGGCGGATTCCGCGGCGGCAACTCCCCGGACGCACGCTGGCCTCAGAGCCCCCCAGCTTCCGTGCCCCCTCGGCTCTGAAACTTGGAGGAGGGTAGGGGTCCAGCATGAAGCCCCCGGAGCGCCCCGCCCCTGGCCGCACTGACCGGATACTGGGGGTCATGGGGGGCATGCTGCGCGCATGCGCCCTACCCGGGCAGGAGGGGGTAAGAAAGGGGGACCACGGTGGGGTCGGGGGTCTTTAGGGGGCTTCAGGATGGCTGCACCCCACAAACTCAATTTACCCGCAAACAAGAATCCTTCGGGGTAGTCGCAGGAATCCAAAAGTTCCATTAAGAGCATCATAGGCACGTTCTTGGGTAAACTGCTCCCTCCACCCCAGCCTTGGCGAAGACCCTTTTATAACAAAGTGGATTTTGACAGGAGGGAGAAGGGGAAGCGGGAGGTCTAGGCTGGCCGTGGAGGGCGGGTTTCTTACGATCACTCTGTCCCCGCAGCCCCCGAAGAGAAGCCCCCTAGGGCTGGGGGGGACCGAGCCAGAATCTAACTGTACGGAGGGGAATCAGAGAGGGGAGCGCGAACGCGAGGTCCCCGCCTGGGCTCCGCTGCCCGGTAAGAAGCTAGGGGTGGGGTGGGGCACAGTTTGCCATCCTGCGCAAAGTGGCAAATTAAAAAATATGCTGCTCGTATTAGTATAAAGGTTCGCATCTAATTTGCATGAGACCCATATAGACGCTGAGACCTCCACGCTTCTTCTCGCCCTCTAGCCCGCTGTGTGTCCCCCACCTCAGCGGGTCCCGAGCCCCCGCTGGCGTAGTGTCCCCGCGCCCCACCCCTGGCCCCTCGCCAGCCGAGTCTCCAGGACTTCTCCTTAATTGGTGATTAGCCTCAGCTGGAGTCCCGGGGCCTGGAGGAAAGAAGGGTCCGGCGAGAGGGCGGCACCCGGGCTGTGTTCCCCACAAAGAGCTCCCCATTCACGCATCCCCTACTGGGGGACCTTGTCCACCCCTGCGCGGCTAGAGACAGTCCCAACCCCAGGACCTCTTCGCACAGGCTAAGGCCCCATCCGCCGCGCCCTTCTCCGCCGCAGAGGCCGAGGGGCGACCCTAGCCGACCCCGCCGCCGGGCTTAACCCCCACGCCAGTGCTCCGCAGTCGGAGCCGGAGATGCGGGAGGGAGGGGGAACCCGGGGCTGGGGAGCCCAGGCTAGAGAGGAGGGGCGGAGGCGCTGGGGACTTGGAGTGGGTACGAGGTGGTGCCTGGCGGAGGGGGAATTGGGGCGGGAACCCAGCACTGGCTGAAGGGGGAAAGCGAGGGAGAAGGCGGAGCTGGGCCGCAGAGGCCCCTCCCCGCGGCGACCCGGCGGCGGGGCCTGTTATTCTGCTCGCCGCTCGGCGGGGACCCGCGCAGCGCCAGTGACTCGGGGAGTCGGCCCCCGCCTCCTCCCCTGACCAGGCCTAGAACTACCCCCAATCCGGGAGGCCGGAGACGCAGCTGGAGCGGCTGCCGCATCCCGGCCCAGCCTCCTCCACCATCCCTCCCCTTCCCGCTGGACATCTGGACCCTGGGCCCCGCACCGACTGGGTTCCGGAAACCCTCCCCGCCCAGCTCGGCGGCCCGGCCCCGCGCCGCCCTCTCTACAGAGTCCCCAGCCCTTTTCCAGACCAGACTTCCGCCTACCCCTGGACCCCCGCCTTCCTATTCCCTCCCTCCCCCCGCCTCCCCCAGCCTGGAGCGGGGTAGGAGGGAGGGGGGGTGTGCGCCCTGCGCCGTCCCCGCCCCCCGTAGTTCCCCCTGCATGGCCTGCCCGGGTCGGGGGTGTGGGGGGGCCCGGGCGCCATGCGGGGGGGGCAAAATGGGGGTCGCTGTGCCTGTCCCCGCGTGATCCGAAAAGTGCTGGCAAAATGCGTCTGCTGCTTCGCCCGGGGGGGACATGGTGAGTGTAAGGTCGCGAGGGCCCAGTGTTGAGTGGGGGGCGGGCTGAGGGTTCAGGACTTGTGTCTGTCCCGGCCCTAGGGATTTAGAGGCTGGAGACTATACCTGTGTTTTCCAGGAAAGTGACCTAATAGATGATCTCTAAGATCCCCTCTTGCCTTCAAATTTCTAACAGTTAAAAGTTAAGGAAATTGGGGAAGGGGCAGGGGACTCCTCTCAACTGAGTGTGAGAAAAACCCATCCACAATCCCCTTATGCCTAGACCACATCTTCCCTGAAATCCTTCTGCTGAGAATCTACTTCAGATCTGAAGAAGGACAGGGGGATGGAGGAATGAGGGATGAGGGGGGTCTACCAGGGGCTTTTTCCCAAATCACAGCTCCGCTGTCCCTGAGCCCAGGCCAAGGATAACACCGATGAGCTCTCCTCACTTGCCCCCTCTATTGGGTTTGTGCATGTGCTGGGAAGGTGGGCTGCAGAGGTCTTTTCTTTTTATAGTGACTAGTGCACTTGGTGGAGGAGGGGTCTGGGGGTGGCAGATGGGCTCTTAAGCTCTTTTTCTCCCCCCCCCCCGCCACCACCCTTCTCAGAGAATGGTCTGTACCCATTGCAAGGGGGAGGGTTGTAGGAGAGCAGATGGCCACCCCCAGCTTCCAGTGTCTTCCCAGATGGCTGCCCTCACCCCCATATTGGTGCCATGCTCAGATATGGGGGAACCCCCACATGTAACTGGGGGTTCCAGGCCTAAGGAGCCAGGTGTTTTCTGTCCTTCTTCCCAAGGGTGTCCTGGTGAAATTTTCTCTCCTGGCCAACTCCAATGAGGATGGCAAGAAAGTGAGCCCTGAGGGAGAGGGGCTGAGCATCACAGAGCAGAGACTCTCGGAGCTCCCTAGGGACCCTGAATCTGGAACTGAAGCAAAATTTATCACCCCCTTTCTCCCCCTACCCCACCCCTTTAGAATCCTATTCCATTGCTGGCAGTGAGGGGAGTATCTCGGCTTCAGCTGCCTCGGGTCTGGCTGCTCCCTCTGGCCCCAGCTCTGGCCTCAGCTCTGGCCCCTGTTCCCCGGGACCCCCAGGGCCAGTCAGTGGCCTGAGAAGATGGTTGGATCATTCTAAACATTGTCTCAGTGTGGAAACTGAGGCAGAAGGTGGCCAGGCTGGACCATATGAGGTGAGGAGGGAGCACCAGAGAAGCATGTAGGACATCCATGAAGGGTGCTGGGAGAGGGCAGGTTGAGGGGGCCACTGGTCACTGGGGAGACACAGCTACTGTCCCTGACCTTTGAGACTTGACCTCTGGCCCCCAGAACTGGATGCTGGAACCAGCTTTAGCCACAGGAGAGGAGCTGCCAGAACTGACCCTGCTGACCACATTGTTGGGGGGCCCTGGGGATAAGACGCAGGTATGAAGACATGAGTCTGGCGTGGCTCCCCTCACCCAAGAGGCATCCATTTGCTTACTCTGGGATGTTCTTCCTTACAGCCACCTGAAGAGGAGACTCTGTCCCAAGCCCCTGAGAGTGAAGAGGACCAGAAGAAGGCTCTGGAAAGGAGTATGTAAGTGTCCACACACTCTCTATCCCAGACCCCCGCAGTCGCGCAACTTCCAGAGGATTGTCTCTCACATTTTAGATTTGAGACCTGGAATTTCCCCTGAGGTTGGCTGTGGTAATGAAGGGGCTTCTAGTCCAGGAGGGAGGAAGTGGCTAAACCTGTTCTCTTCCCAGGTACGTCCTGACTGAACTGGTAGAGACAGAGAAAATGTACGTGGACGACTTGGGGCAGATTGTAGAGGTAGCTCCCTTTTCCCTTCCCAGCCCTGGCCCAGCCCCTTCCCTCTCCCCAGGGCTAATGTTAGGAGATGCCTTGTTGCTCCTCTGTCCCACCTTCCCAGTCTCCCCTACATCCTGGACTTCTTGGGGAGGGGAGGTTCCCACCAGGACTGGCTCCACACACTCATGTTCCCACCCAACCTTCCCACAGGGTTACATGGCCACCATGGCTGCTCAGGGGGTACCCGAGAATCTTCGAGGTCGTGACAGGATTGTGTTTGGGAACATCCAGCAAATCTACGAGTGGCATCGAGAGTGAGTGATGGATCCCTGAGAGCGAGGGGAAGGGGCGTATGTCTGGTGGTCTCTGTATCCTACCCACGGGCCCACTGTTGCCTGAGGAATGTTTGGAGAGACTTCGCGGGGAACACTACCAGGGCAGACAGCTCTGAGTTGCTTGGAGTAGGGGTATTTGACCAACCTTTTCCCTCCCTACCCCTCCAGCTATTTCCTGCAGGAGTTACAGAGGTGTTTGAAGGATCCTGATTGGCTGGCTCAGCTATTCATCAAACATGTGAGGCTTGACAGAGTGGGGCCCAGGAGGGGAGGGGTTTGGGAGTGGGTCAGGACTTTCTGGAGATGTGCCCTCTCTCCTCGCTCACTCTACTCTTTCTTGAATTTTACTCCTGTTAGGAGCGCCGCCTGCATATGTATGTGGTGTACTGTCAGAATAAGCCCAAGTCAGAGCATGTGGTATCAGAATTTGGGGACAGCTATTTTGAGGTCAGTGGCTGAGATACCTTGGGGAAAGGGGGACAGAATCGTCAGCATGAGCAGGCTTTCCAGGCTGCAAAACCACCCCATCTGTCCCTGTCCCCAGGAGCTCCGGCAGCAGCTGGGGCACCGCCTGCAGCTCAACGACCTCCTCATCAAACCAGTGCAGAGGATCATGAAATACCAGCTGCTGCTCAAGGTCGGGGCCACCTGTTCCCTGGGGGCACGGCTGGTTGGGATGGCCCTTTCCTCATTCGTCTCCCCAGGGTTCCTAAGGCTCCCCACCCAGACTTCGGGGGGGGCCCTCACCTGTGTCCTCAGGGGGAGGATGTGAGGGCTTTTGAGGATGTTCTCATAACCTCCCTGAGCATTTCTTCTCTGTGTCTTAGGATTTTCTCAAGTATTATAGTAGAGCTGGGATGGAAACTGAAGAGCTGGAGGTGAGTACTCCCAGATCTCACAGGACACACCACGCACACCTCATCTTCTTAGTCTCCTGGGTTCCTCCAGCTCCACGGGTGGTGAAGGGGAAGGCTGGTTGGCGATAGAGACGTGGTCTGAAGACGCCTCTTTTCCAATGATGACAGTGCTCTTCTTTTCACTTGTGTCCCAGCAAGCTGTGGAGGTCATGTGCTTCGTACCCAAGCGCTGTAATGACATGATGACCCTGGGGAGACTGCGGGGGTTTGAGGTACAGGGATGGAGCAATGCTCTTCTGCCCCAGGCTGAGCACTCAGGAGATCCTTACAGGGAACTGTGCTCTCCTGGGGCTGACAGGAGATGGTTGGTTGGGAGTGTCAGGGGAAGGAGGGAGGAGCAGAGAGTTGCCCCTTTTCTCTTATTGTTTTTCTCAAAGGCCACTCTCCTTTGGTTTCAGGGCAAATTGACTGCTCAGGGGAAGCTCTTGGGCCAGGACACATTCTGGGTCACAGAGCCCGAGGCTGGGGGGCTGCTGTCTTCTCGGGGTCGAGAGAGACGTGTCTTCCTCTTTGAGCAAATCATCATCTTCAGCGAGGCCCTGGGAGGAGGAGTGAGAGGTGGAACGCAGCCTGGATATGTGTACAAAAGCAGCATCAAGGTGGGGAGGGTGTCCCAAGGGAGAGGTCTGACTGGGATAGGGGAGGCCTCTGAGAGGACAGTGGCCCCTCACATCCTCTTTGGATTTGTTGGAGGGGACAGGAACCAGAGAGGGCCTGAAGAATTGGGGGGCTACCTCTTATTTGCCAATCCAGGTGAGCTGCCTGGGACTGGAGGGGAACCTCCAAGGCGACCCTTGCCGCTTTGCACTGACCTCCAGAGGGCCAGAGGGTGGGATCCAGCGCTATGTCCTGCAAACTGCAGACCCTGCGGTCAGTCAGGCCTGGATCAAGCAAGTGGCTCAGATCCTGGAAAGCCAGCGGGACTTTCTCAATGGTGAAGCTCTCACCCTCCCTCCCCGACATCCTCCCTTGGTCCTTGGATCTCCTGAATCCCTCACCGCCCAATCTCTAGTCCCTGCCCTCACCCCAGCTTCTCCCCATCCCTCATCCTCACTTTTCCACAACTAGCTCAAGATTTAGTAACTCAGAATCCCCTAAAGCCTCAAGCGACTTACATTGGCCGACAGTCCTTGAGAGCAGAGCCCCTGGGAAAGGGCGTGTCTCTGCTGTAACCCTCCTTCTGTCCCTTTGTTTGCCCCAGCACTGCAGTCACCCATTGAGTACCAGAGACGGGAGAGCCAGACAAACAGCCTGGGACGGCCAGGAGGTCCTGGGGTGGGGAGCCCCGGGAGAATTCGGCCTGGAGATCGGGCCCAGGTCAGCACACACACACCCATCAATGGCTCTCTTCCCTCCCTGCTGCTGTTTCCCAAAGGGCAGGTGGCCAGAGTCCCCCTGTCCCTGGACACACAGGTATGAGGAATGGAATTCCCTGGTTGTAAGGGCAGAATGGGGAGGTCCTCTCTTGTTCCAGGATCCCCAAACCTCCTTCCCCTGTATCATTCCTTTCTTCCACCACCTTCCTTTTGTCTGCCCCTTCCTACTTCCCATCTCTTGCCCTCCCCCACTCCAGTTTAACCCTGAGAGAAGCTGATGGTCTCAGATAATCTAAGATGTCTGGCAAGAGGGGGTGGCTTGACTAGGGCTTACACTGACAAGAGAGGAGTGAGGGTGGATTCCTGAACTTTTGTGATCCTCTGACTTGAGTCTCTCTTCAGGCCTCCAGTGACATCCCCCAAGCTCCTCATGACTCTCCTCCAGTTCCACCAATTCCAAACGCCCCCCCCTGCCAAGCCAGACTTGCCAAGCTGGATGAAGATGAGCTGTAACTGGTGAAGGCCATGGGGGTGGTGCTGACTCAGCCACTCCGTTCCCCCAGGAACTTCAGGGCAATCCTCTGGCAGCGCCCCAGAATTCCTCCCTCTTGGTGTATCTGGAGGGTGGGCGAGGCTGGGAGTGTCAACTTGCAGGAGGGAACCTAGACTCAGAAAGACTTCTTTCTGCCCAAGAAACATAGGTTCCTTCAGCCCCCACCCCTATGCATGCATCACAGGTCCCCCCCAAAAGGAGGAAATGTGGGTGGGTAGGAGGGCTGGGGCAAGGGCCAGACAGAAACTATTGGTTTTGTTTTTGATTTTGTTTTTTCTGTTTTTTGAGAATAAAGGTTTTGTTATATCACTAAAGCTGCTGTCTTGGCAGAGGGAAGGGGAAGCTGAAGTAGGGGTAAGTGGGGTAAAGGGGTATGGAAGAGATCAGCTGGCCCCTCAGATCAGTCACTTGAGGAGGGGCCTGGTGAAAGGAGAAGGGTGTGGGATGTAAGATAAAAGATGTCATTATCTTTGTCCCTCACCTGCGGTTGCAGCAACTCTCAGTCTAGACCTGGAGCTTAGGGCTACTGGAAAACCCTAGAACCTTGACGTATCCTCCCCTTTGCCCAGTCCCTCTTTCCCTCCCCTCTGGTCTCTGTTCTAGACCCCACTGGAAAGCCCGCTGTGGGGTGACTTCCCACCATTCCCCCCAACACCCAGATTCTAAAGCTCCGAATGCCCAATGTACCTTTCTTTCTGGGGCCACCATGTTCAGCTCAGGGAACATGGGGAGGTGAGAGGATGCTGGGGTGCTGTGTCCCCTTCTGGCTCTGGGTGTCCTTACTTTTGCTGTCTGGGAGGTTGTAAGGCATATCCATACTGAGCAGGAAGGGATTCTTCTTCAAGCCACAGACCCAAGAGCGGAGAGCCCAAAGGGGTCTTCACCTCTCCCAACTTCTGGGACAGCCCCTGGGACAGAGAGCCAAACGTGCAGAGATCCGTGTCCAGATGCCCTGTCCTGGGTCCTTGGGCATCGGTGTGTCCACTGTGTCCATCCGTCCCCTGGGCCCAGTCACGTGTACTTGAGCTTCCTCAGCAGACAATAGACTGCTGGGGTGGGAGGGTGAGGAAGAGCTGGAGTCTCCCTGTGGGCCTGAGGTCTCTCTGGCCACAATGGGGGGAGGGACCTCTAAGGTGAAGGGGACAGGACGTACAGCCCAGATAAGACTTCTGGGGAACAATAGGAGGAATTGAAGAGGGGAGACCCACCCTCACTGTACCCCACCCCCAGGGCTTTGGGGTCAGGGACTGGGGAGGGCTGCTAAGGATTCGTGTGCATGGAGGAGGGGATGGGGCAAATAACAGAATTCTGGAGCTCAGAACCTTTGAATCTCTTTAGGGACCACAGGGGTACATGAGGTGGGTGGGTGACCCTTTTGTACTTAATTTAACCACATACGTGTTGTTGAGTGCCTACTTTGTGAATAGCACTGGAACGTAATAAACAGTGCTTCAGTGTTTTTGGCTTCTGAGAAATAAAATCAAAGTTCCCTGTCTGTTCAGTGTTCCCCCTGAGGCCCTGAACTGGGAATTTAGGCCCAGCCACTCCCAGCAGAGGTGTGTGTGTGGCAGGGCGGTTCTCTATCCATCCGTATCCAATAGCAGCTGCTTCCCATCTAGATAGTTTGTGAAACAGCTGAGGCCAATGGAGCCCCTTACACTTTCTGGGGACAAGCTGTGCCCCATGAGGATTTGGGTCTGGGGGGGGGCGGGGAAGGGAAGTTGGAACGCCGCTGAACTTTCTTGTGGGCAATGCAGCGGCCCTGGGAATGACCAGTAACCCTAGAGGAGTCAGCGTCTGTCTTCGCCCAAGGTGCAGATGCGGAAAGGAACCGGGAGCGAGAAGGCGGGAGTCAAAAGACCTAGGAGCGGTAAATAGTGGGTGTTGGGTGATGGGGCGCGTTTGTCTTTCGCCCTGCCTCTCTGGCTCCTAACCCTTTCCACGGCCATCCCTCCCCCCATAGCAGGCTGCAGAGCGAGCGATCTGGCCAAGGATGTCTGAGGAAACGCCTAACGTAGAGACACCCCCTCCCCAAGGCGCAGCCGGCTCCTGACTGTAGAAGGTCCCCAAGAGAGGGCGCCCTCCGGGACGGGATTGGACCCTGCTTCGCGGAGGCGGGACTCGGGGCCCGCGGGCGGAGGGGTATTTAAGACTGGGCGGAGTTGGAGGTGGCAGAGGGCAAAATGAGTGGGCTACCCGGTGCCAGCACCTGCCCAGGTCCGGGAGAGGCCTCCGACCTTAAGTCCCCCCTGGGCGCCAAGTTCAGGGAACCTCTTACCGAGGCCCGGTTTCAGCAGCTCTTCGGGGACGCAGAGCAGGAGCCCGAGCTACTCGCGGAGCCCCGCTGGTCGCGGCTGCGCCGGCTTTGGAAGCGGCGGGCCCGCGCCTGTTCCGGACCGGGGCCGTGGCCCCTGCTGCGGGCGCGGCTGCCCCCGCTGCGTTGGCTGCCCCACTACCGCTGGCGGGCCTGGCTGCTCGGGGATGCGGTGGCCGGAGTGACCGTGGGCATCGTGCACGTGCCCCAGGGTGAGCGGCGCCAGCAGCAGCCTGTCAGGGGCCCAAGCTCTAGAGGGCTTCGGGTTGGCACGGGGCCTGGGAACCGGGAGCGAAGTGGTGGGTTAGTGTGGCTTGAGGGCTCGGCGACAGGGACCTGAGGCCAAGTTCTGGGTAAGGACAGTGGAGCTCCATCAGATCCCCACCCCCAGCTCCCCTCATCTGTGCAATTATGCGCCAAGTCTTGGACACGGTCCGGCCCAGGGAACTGGAGAGAGGCAGGACGCCTGCCCCCCAGGACGCGGCCGACACAGATCTCTGACCTTGTCCGCCCCACGACCTCCCATCGAGGCCCGTTAACCCCTCAGTTCCCTCATGTGGCGGGATTTAGAGTCCCCGGGCCAGCCTCTAAGAGTGCGGGAAGGGAAGGACAGTCCTGGAGGCTGGGCACCCTGCCGCCTAACCTACACACCGGAGACCTTTCCTTCCACTACTCCCCCAGGCATGGCTTTTGCCCTCCTGACCTCTGTGCCCCCAGTGTTCGGACTCTACACTTCTTTCTTTCCCGTCCTCATCTACACCTTGTTGGGTACTGGGAGACACCTGTCCACCGGTGAGTGACCCAGTGACTCCTCTCCTTCTCTGTGGGGTGGAAAGGACAGGGGTTTGAGGCTTCCGTTCTTGTAAGCTCCCTCGCCCTTATTCCCGTCTTCACGCCCCCCACCTTCCCTTCCGCCTCTGCCGCTACACTGCCGTGAACCTCTGACCTAGACAGTGCTCGCTGCGGGTGCTGAGTGGGTGCAAAGAGGCGGGAGTTTACTCGGACTTTTCCCCTCCATGAAATTTGGTTAAAATGAACGTCTCTACAACTTGGAAGAGGGGAGAGGAGATACTCTGTCGCCCAAAGGAGCAGGCAGTCCCCAGGGCGTCTGCAGGAGAGGGCAGTGACGCAGTTGGGAGCAGTTTTTTCCCGGCGGGCGCTCCCTCCTTTCCTCCCTCACCTCTGGTTCCGGGCTGCTGCACCAGCTCTTGGCCCCAGAGTCTTCACCTGAGCAGCAAGCCTTCTAGGAGAGGGCGTCTGACGGCAGCATCCTGGGCGGAGAGCGCGAAGCCTGGGCTGTCGCCGCGCCCCAGGTGGCACAGCTGGTGATCTCTGCGTTTGTCCCCCGGCCCTAGGAACTTTCGCGGTACTCAGCCTTATGACGGGCTCGGCCGTGGAGCGGCTGGTGCCTGAACCCCTCGAGGGGAACCTGAGCGGCATTGAGAGGGAACAGCTGGATGCTCAGCGGGTTGGTGCGGCTGCGGCCATGGCCTTCGGGAGCGGGGCACTGATGGTGAGGGAGGACCTTGGGGGAGGACCCTGAGGGAATCCACGCTGGGGGCCCGGAGAATTGGGCCAGGGGAGAGGGAGGGACAAGTCTCCAGCACCGTTCTAGGCGGGAGAGGTGCGCGGACAAGCTGGTGCACTGCGCCGGGGCTGGTCTGCTCCTTCTCCAGTGGTGATGGCTCATCTTCTCCCCTGCAGCTGGGAATGTTCGCGCTGCAGCTCGGCGTCCTGGCCACCTTTTTGTCGGAGCCTGTAGTCAAGGCGCTGACCAGTGGGGCCGCCCTGCACGTGCTCGTGTCCCAACTGCCTAGCCTTTTGGGGTTGCCCCTCCCGCGTCAGATCGGCTGCTTCGCTCTCTTCAAGGTGAGGGTGGGAGAAGAGCGAAGAGGCTTCTAGCGGTCCTGGGAAGAGGGAAGCCCGTAAAGAAAGGAAGTGGGGGCGAGTGGAGGGATAGTGTGTGGCATGGGCGGAGAAAAGGTCAGAACCACGTGGCTGAATGAGGGTCGCTGAGGAGGTGGAAGCCCTGATGGGGGCCAGGAGAGGCCTCGCCTCAGTCTGGCGGGTCCGCGCTGGGGGCAGTCGACCCTGGCCCCAGGCCCTCTGCTCACTGCCCCTGCCCGTAGACGCTGGCCGCCGTGCTGACGGCGCTGCCGCGGAGCAGTCCCGCCGAACTGACCGTCTCGGCGCTCAGCCTGGCTCTGCTCGTGCCCGTCAAGGAATTGAACGTGAGGTTCCGAGACAGGCTACCCACCCCGATCCCAGGGGAAATCGTCATGGTGAGGATGGGGTCCCAGCCCCGTGCACCGCACAGACCCTGCCCGTCCGGTAGGAACTGGCCGCTGCCGCCCCTTCATGGAGTGCAGAGAGGTCACAGATGAGAGGTCCTGCTTACATGTGTACTTTTCCAGGCCTCTTCCCAGAACACTTTGACCCTCGGGAATCCCCCACCCAAACGTCCCCCCTTCTCTCAAAAAGCCGGCTGTAGGCCTCTTAGAAAGCCTTCTTCCTCCTTACAGCGCCCCCTTGCGGTGTCGCTCGCCACGGCACCTTCGCTCCCGTCTCTCCCCTCGCCGGTCCCGCACTGTAATTCACGGTTTATCTTCCTCCCCGCGTCCACCTACATTTCTCTCTCCCGCCCCAACTAAACAGGCTCTCCTCGTCTCCACAGATACCCCATATATCCCTTGATATAACCCAGCTTCCCTGCTTAGAATGGCTCGATTGCACCTCTTGATATCCACCATCCCTCATAGCAGCCCCCTCTTACTTCTTCCTGTCCCTCTCTCTCCATAGCTCCAGGCATACATCATTCTTCTTTCCCATCCCCAACCTCCTTCACTCTAAACCAGTTGTTAGGCATCCATCCCCAAAACATCCCAGCTACCCCAGTTGCTGGGCTCCTGCAACCACCTAATCCTGCGTTGCAATCCTCTCTCATATTGAGCTCCTTCCAGCATCTGCCAGGGGCCTGTCTCCTCCCATGCTCTAATTTGCTCTCTTTCCCAGGTGCTTCTGGCCTCCGTGCTCTGCTTCACCTCTTCCCTGGACACAAGATACAACATCCAGATAGTTGGATTGCTGCCCGGAGGGTAAGAGAGAATGGAAAGGCACCAGTTTTCTTTCCTCACAACTCTCCCACCCAGCACCTTCCTCTGTCCTGCCCTATGCCATTTCCTCTCTCTTGCTCATATCCTTATTATACCCAACCCATTCTCACCATGGATTCCTCTCTCTCTAGATTTCCCCGGCCTCTCCTCCCCAACCTGGCTGAGCTGCCCAGGATTCTGGCCGACTCGTTGCCCATGGCACTGGTTACCTTTGCAGTGTCTGCCTCCCTGGCCTCCATCTATGCAGACAAGTACAGCTACACTATTGATTCCAACCAGGTGTGACTTTGAGTGAGGACCCCAACCTCATTCAGGGGACAGCCCCCTAATGGGATTCCCCCCTCCCAGCCATGCCTTTGTCTCCTCTTCATCTCACTGCATCCCTCCAGGAGCTCTTTGCACATGGTGTCTCCAACCTCATCTCCTCCCTCTTCTCTTGCTTTCCCAACTCGGCCACATTGGCCACAACCAGCCTACTAGTGGATGCTGGTGGGAACACACAGGTAAGAGCACGTCCCTGGGTGAGGAGAAGGGGGGAGGGGCATCCAGGTTGGGTGGTGGTGGAACAAGTGGAAGATTGGCAGATCCCCAGTTGGCAGCTCTATAGAGAAGGATGGAATTCTGTGAGGGAAGGTGAGTGAGGAGATGGGATTACCTGGGTAGGAGGTATAGAAGAGAAGAAAGGTACATTAAGACCTTTGTAGACTCTAAGCACTGAAAAAGTTTATGGTGCCCTATGTGCAGTTCAAAATAAGAACAATACTATCTGGAAAATAAATTTAAGAAACAAAATTCTGGTGTTTTTCCTTGTGAGGACATTTTCTTTTAAAAAGAAATATCACATATCAAAGTCTCTCCCTAATGTTTTTGGTTTCTTGTACTTTGTTGGTGCCCTAAGCATGTGATTAACCTGCTTTTAGGGTCATCCAACAATGGCTTTTAAGATGAAGGTAGGCTGGTGGGGGAGGGATAAGTTGGGAGATTGGGATTGACATATACACACTGCTATATATAAAAATAGATAGCTAATAAGGACCTACTGCATAGCACAGGGCACTCTACTCAATACTCTGTAATGACTATGGGAAAAGAATCCACAAAAGAATGGAGATATATATATATATATATATATATATATATATATATATATATATATATATATATATATATGAATGACTGATTCACTTTGCAGTACAGCAGAAACTAACACAACATTGTAAATCAACTATGCTCCAATAAAATTTTAAAAAAAGATGGAGGTCAGCTACAAAAATAGGGATGTTGAACTGCATCTTGGGGCAGACCAGCAAATGACAGGCATTTAATTGGGGGAGGGGAAGGTAGGTGTGAGCGGCAGAATATCAAGCAGGGGGTTGAGGAGTGAGGAGTATCAGTGTGGAAGGGGATTTGGGAGGAGGGAGACTTCCAAGGAGGATGAGGCAGAGTAGGCAGGGAGACCAACTCTCACGCGGGGGTGGGTGAGGTTCCCTCCCTTCTTTGCTTCCGTCCCTCCTTCCCTCTAGGTGGCAGGCCTCTTCTCCTGTATGGTTGTCCTGTCTGTCCTGCTGTGGTTGGGGCCCTTCTTCTACTATCTGCCCAAGGTAAGCAGCAGAGGAGGTGGAGGGGTGGCTGGGATGGGTGGCGACATCCCTCCACACTGGGGTGGTCAGCTTACCTCCTCTGCCCCAAGGCTGTCTTGGCCTGCATCAACATCTCCAGCATGCGCCAGATGTTCTTCCAGATGCGAGAACTTCCACAACTATGGCGCATCAGCCGCGTGGACTTTGTGAGAAATGGCAGCATTACCCTCGGATGCCCCCTCCCATTTACCAGCGTCCCCAGCCTCTGCCCTTGATCGAAGCTAATTGTCCCAGTCCTAAGTTCTGCAACCCACCCCCCCCCAACATGTATACCTCCTAATCCCTTTACTCAGAGACAAGGTGAAGGGTGGAGCTTGAACCTCTTCAGACCTGAATATTTGTAACTCCCCAGATGGTTCAAGGTCTGGGGTCATTACACTTGGTGTGTATCCCCTATTAGGTCCATCCCGTTCCTTCCTTCTGTCATTGTTTCTACTTTCTCCCGGGCCATCCCTCCCCATCACTTGCCCCGGCAGTCACTGCCCCTGGACCCCTTTCCCTGGCAGGGATGGCCTGGCATTTCTTTTGGTTATTTCGCTCCCATCCATGTCCTGCAGGCTGTGTGGATGGTCACATGGGTGGCTGTCGTGACCCTGAGTGTGGACCTGGGCCTGGCTGTAGGTGTGGTCTTCTCCATGGTGACTGTGGTCTGCCGCACCCAGAGGTGGGAGTAGAGATGAGGGGAGTCAAGATGAGCGGAGGGAAGAGAAAAGAGTGCCTGGGGTGACTCTCCAGCCAGGTCAGGCTGGGAATCTGACCCCAGCTTCCCGCCCAGGGTACAGTGCCTGGCACTTGGACTGGCTGAGGGGACAGAGCTCTACAGGCCACTCAGAGAGAGTCACAAGGTGGGTGGGCTACAGCC
The DNA here is from genome assembly GCF_951394435.1 of Stenella coeruleoalba. Classification (NCBI taxonomy): domain Eukaryota; kingdom Metazoa; phylum Chordata; class Mammalia; order Artiodactyla; family Delphinidae; genus Stenella; species Stenella coeruleoalba. Next base: position 57,513,145 of record NC_137157.1, on the reverse strand, counting down.
GAAGAAGGAAGGGAAGATTAGACTCGGATGTTTCACTGACCCTCTGACCCCTTAGCTCCTCCAGGTCCCAGGGCTCTGCATCCTGAGCTATCCAACACCGCTCTACTTCGGGACCCGTGGGCAGTTTCGCCGCATCCTGGAGTGGCACCTGGGGCTTGGAGAAGGAGGCAAGGTGAGGGACTTGGTCAAAGGGGCGTGTGGCTTCTTTGGGGGTGGGAGACAGGTGGGTGTTCTGGGGGGGGGTCATTGTGCTCAAGGGGTGCATGTTCGTGCTTGTGTCTCAGAGATGGTGACTACCCTTTTCTACTCACAGGAGGCTCCAAAGACAGACGGCCCACCTGATGCAGGTGAGATGGGATGACAATGAGGGAGATTTGGGCACGACCCATGGAGGCATCTGGGTACTCCTGCCTTCTGCCATCCTAGTTGCTGAGCCTGTCAGAGTGGTAGTCCTAGACTGCAGTGGTGTCACCTTTGCAGATGCTGCAGGGGCCAGAGAAGTGGTTCAGGTGAGGGAGAGGGTAGGTTAAGGAGAAAGTCCCCTTGTCCCACGAATACTCTCTGATATAGGATTTAACCCCCTGCCCTCCCCCCCGCCCCACGTAGCTGGCCAGCCGATGCCGAGATGCTGGGATCCACCTTCTCCTGGCTCAGTGTAATGGTGAGATGTGGAGGATGGAGGGATCTGGAGAGTGGGGAGTGACTGGACGCTTGCAGGGAAGGAAGAGGACACGGTGTAGTTGTAGGACCTGAGAGCCTGACCCCTTCTCCACACAGCCTCAGTGCTGGGGACACTGACCCAGGCAGGACTCCTGGATAGAGTGACCCCAGAACAGCTGTTTGTGAGTGTCCAGGATGCAGCTGCATATGCCCTGGAGAGACTGGTGAGGGGGCAGTAGCAACGGGAGTGGAAGCCAGGAGGTGCTGGGCTATGGCAAAGGAGGTGTGAGTCAGTGACTGAAGATCCAGGCAGAGGGATTTGTGAAGGGGGCTGAGGAGGGAGATGAAGGAAAGGGGTGGGGATGAAGTGATTAGTCTATATAAGACTAAACCAGGGAGACTGGGCCCAGCTGTGGGTGAAGAACTGAGGAACTAAGGTTCCAAAGCAGGCGGGGTACCCCTGAGAGGTCTGCCAAATCTTGGGTGCGGGAGGGGGGCACCTAATCTACTTCTGACATGTCCCTTCCCTTTTCCAGGAGCTCACTGGTCCAAAGACTTGCACAGTGTGGGTCTGACCCGGTCATGTGGAGTGTGGAGGGTCCCAAAAGCATGTGTGTGAGGAGGGCCAGGGTCCCCGAGCCCCCTTACTTAATGTAACTAATAAAATGAAGCTGAAAGTCTCTGGGGTTCATGAAGTGAGTCTGGGTGTCTGCACACAGACCCTTGGTGCCCCATTCCTCCATGCGCACAGCATTGCAGAGACACAACTGAAAATGGCTTTCACCTGTATGTTCACTGGTCCCCACACCAGCTCCCGTCACCAGTTCTCTCCATGGGGTGGGGCTGCAGTCGCTGCACAGAGTCCTGGATCCAGGGATGCGAGGGAGGCCCCAGCCCTGGGAATATATACTGGGGGCTTCCCCACCCCCTTGGTCCCAAGGAGATGAGAGTGTTTCCGCTTTAGGATTTTAGAGTCCCCATGGGCTCTTTGGCACTTGGAAAGCAACCCCCCACGTCCTGCCCTATGGGAAGGGGGTGGGAGGAGGACTTGGCACTGGCTGTGGGATGAGTTACGGCTCCATCATGCCCCTGGGCACTCGCAGAAAGGAGGAATGTCACCAGGACAAGCCCCTATTTGGGATCAAGTTCTGAAGGAGATTGGAGACAGTCAGTGGAGTGGTCACTGGCTGGTGGGCTTTGCTAGATATTCCTGGCAGGTGCAAGGAGGTAGGCCCAGCCTGACGGTTGGAAGGCCCCGAGTGGCCGTCACTCTGAGGTCATGCACTGGAGCCGGTGTTTGAAGAAGAGCAGGCGGTGTTTGGCCACCTGACTTTCATCCAGGGATCCCGGGTAACGGTACCGAGCATAAGTCTCTGCCCTGGCGTCCCGTGATGTCCAAGGCAACTTCAACTTGGATGCGTGATCCACAACAACGTCTGAGCAGGAGCCCACCTGAAGAGAACCAAGTCCATCCAGGAAGAATTCTGGGGGTGGAGGAAAGGCGAGGACACAATGAAGGGTCTTGAGGATACAGAGGCCCCACCGTTAAAGGAGAACTGAGATTTGGGATATGCTGGGTGCATATGCAAAGACCCCATTTCTAAGGACCTTGGGCATGTAAATCAACCCTTTTGAGTCTTAGTTTTACTCTTGTATAAAATGGAGTCAATATCCTTACCTTGTGCTTTGAAAACTGATCCTCCGCCCCACCCCCCGCCCCTCCCTGCCCCGCCCCCAACACACACACGCAGAGGTTCAATAAATGCCGAATGGGCTGCTCCGAGGTGGTCTGAACCAAGGGATACGGCTGGGAGCGAGATAAAGGTGCAGGTGGCAGTGGTGGGGAAGCTCAAGACGGACCCAGCAGTTGTACTGGCTGTGGAGGTTTAAATGATGCTCGGGGCTGAGAGGGTGGAAGCTCTCTCTCTTGCCCGGGCACAGGTCTTGGTAAATCTTCGTAGAACTGCTCTAGGGGCCCCGGTAGCAGCCGTGGGCTCCGCGGGGGTGGTCGGGGAGTAGTACCCAGGGCCCTTGGCGCCTTACTGCACCGAGCCCAGCCCAGCGCCCCGCGGGATCCCTGCCGGGCCCGGCCAGGAGGGGGCGCCACTCACCCAGGTGCGCCACGCGGCTGAGGCGCGGGTCAAAGCCGACCTCGCGCACCTTGTCAGTGCGCGCCAGGAAGAAGTTGACCACGCCGTCGGTGACCACGCACCCTGGGAAGCCGACGAGCTCGTGGTGGAAGCCGCGCTTCTGCCGGAGGCAGTTCCCGCGGCCTGGCGCGCCGGGCTCCACGCTCAGCAGCTGCCGGTACGTGGTGGCGAAGCCGGAGATCTCGCGCACCGCGCCCCCGACCTGCCGGGGCGGGAGGACGGCTGCAGGCGGGGCGCGGACCGGAAGGGGATCCTCTCCCCCTCCAGGGCGGCTCTCCTGCCCTGTCCTTTCCCGCCTCTCCCCTGCAGGACCCAGATAGTGCCCCAGGCTCCGCTTCGTCGTCCCCTCCCGTCCCAGGGCTGGCTGCCCTCAATCGGGTCTACCGGCCGGCCGCGGCCTTAGACTGCCGAAGGCTCTCCTCCCACCCTACATCTCAAGGCCCCTCCCCTACCAGGTCCAGCGGCGTCCGCTCCAGCACGTCCACAAGCCTCTCCAGTCGTGTCCGCGCCGTGAAGACGAAGTCGTCGTCCACCCACAGCACGTACTTGGTGGTTACTTGGGATACGGCCAGGTTCCGGCCTGCGAACCAGCCCTGGGGAAGGGTAAGTACGGTTGGCGATGCTGTCGAGATAGAACGTAGCCCTCTGCCACCTTTTCTCCTCACTCCTGACCCCTCTCAACAGCCTATGCCCCTCTCCAAACTTTCGAGTGCTTACGAATGGCCGGGAGCTAGGTAAAAAATGCATTTCCCACTTGTGTGAGGCGCTGAGTCAGTGTTCTGGGGGAAGGTATTGGAATGCATTTCATTCATGCGTTCATTCATTCATCAACTATCTACTGAGCCCCCCACTAGGTGCTAAGCACCATTCTCAGAACGCAGCGCTGGTAAGACACACGATTCCTGCTCCCGTGGAGTTTACATTCCAGAAATCCTCATGCTTAACAGGCGCCTCAGTGATTCTGAGGCAGGTAATCGTGGAATCACTATGGTGGAGACTGCAGACTGAGGGTGCGCCCCCTCCCGGTGCCCTGTGGCGCACAGTTCAGCCTCGCTGGCTGCTCACCTTGCCAAAAGGCATGAGATAGTGCTCGATGTGGGGACCTCTAATGCTCTCTGGCTTGTCGCTGTCGTCGGCGATTACCACTGTGACTGTCGGGTAGAAGCGGCGGATGCTGGCGATGAGTGCCCGTAGCCGATTGTAACGAAGGAAGGTCTTAGTGGCAATGGTGACCAGAGCGCTGATGTTGTACTGGGCTGGGAGTGAGGGGCAGGGTTAGGTGCAGAGGAGAGTAGGGAGTGAAGAGCAGGAAGACATCTCGCAGGGGTGTCTCCCAACTTGTCGCCCTCTCCCAACTTGCTCTCCATCAGGGCTGGATCTATGTCCCTGAACATACCAGTCTCACCTCCCAGGGGTAGAGACCCAGGTGGGTACAGCTGAGGGCTGGGTGGGTGTCTTATGCGTATGGTGAAGGCAACTTTGTGTCCCTCGGTGGAGAACCGGACTGGGAAGAAAGGACATGAGATGTGGCCCCTAGGGCTTGGACAACATTGTCTTTTCAGTAAAACAATATTTAAGCGCCTACTCTGTGTAGCACTTTTCTAGGTCCTGTTAGACAAGAATGCAAGGTTCTTATCCCCATGGAACTTACATTTTAATGGGTGGGAGAAAGATGATAAAAGAGTTCATTAAAAAGCTAACCTTTATTGAGCATTTACTATGTGCCAGGCACTTTTAAAGTTACCTTAAATATATGGACTCATTTAATCCTCACAGTAGCCCTATTAAGTAGATTCCTACTACAGAAAAAGAAGGCACAGAGAAGTTAACATGTCCATAATTACCCAACTGTTAAGCAACAAAGCTGGGATAGGAACCTAGTCAGTCTGGTTCCAGGCTAAGTAAGTAAGAAAATTCAGATACAGATAAGTATTGAATAGAAAATAAGACAAGTAATGTGATAGTGAAGAGGAGCCATTTGAGCTGAGATCCAAATGATACGAAGGAGCCAGCTATGCAAAAATCTGCGGGAAGAGCATTCTAGGCAGAGGGAACAGCAAGTGCAAAGGCTCCAAAGTGGGAGCAGGTTTGGTACAGAAGCCTTGGAGAGAAGCAGGAGGACTGTGTTATGCCCCTTTTGCTAGAGGAGAAATGGGGGCTCTGGGAGATAAAGCCCTTTGCCCTCTAGTAAGTGGTGGGCTGGGAATAGAGCTTGAGTCTTCTGGCTCCTGGGGCAGGTCACTTCCTGGGGCCCCCATGGTTGGCCTGAAGGGGGGACACACCCAAGGCTCGGGTTTCCCTCTGGCCTGCTCCAGCCCCAGATGAACAAAGGCCCCTTCTCTCCCTCCCTGGCCCTGCTGGCCCAGCTGAAATGCCCATTGTGTGGCTGGGCAGCGCTGGCCATGGCCCGAGTGTCTCCCACACCCTCTGCCACTTGCTCGCTCCTGCCTTTCTGGGCTCCCTGTGTTCACCCAGCCTGTTACTACCTCCACCTGGGCCTCGCACCTATGTCTGCTGTGTTTGCCTGGTAGCTTCGGCTGCTATAAGTCACCAGTTGCAGCTGCCGATTGAGTTGGTCCAGCCCTGGGCTGGTGAGGGTGAGATCTGGCTGCCCCTCTCCAGTGAGAGTCACTCCAGTCACTTCCCCTGCCACGTCCCAGGTGCCCAAGGAGGCAGTCAGGTTCACCTGGGAGAGGGGATTGGAGAGTGCAGAGTGAGGCCCCAGACCCACCTCTTGCCTCCCTGGTTCCTCCATCCCTCCTTTGGCAGCTTTGTTGCCCTCCCGGCATCCTTAATGCCCACCTGGCCTCCTCGCCCTCCTGTTTCTTCTCACCTGGTATACCTCCTGACCAGAAGTGGCCTGCAGGCTCAGTCCTGGGAGGAAGGAGAGGGGATCAAAATCACAGACAATCTGGAATTCCTCATTTTCTCTTCCCTCTTTCACCACACCCAGCACAGAATTTCTCATGCATCCCTCTTGTTGAGGCCACAGCAGGGCACATTGCGGGGCATAGCCTAGAGTAACTTATTTTTTACTCCTTCCCATCAAAGCAGTAGCTCTTCTGTGGCCTGCCCTACCTGTTCACCTAACTTTGGCCAGTCAGCAAGAATAGACCCTTCTCCCCAAACCTCTCCAGTCACTGTCTTCTACAATTCCTGACAATCTTAGAGTCCCTTCTGTCCCCATCTCCCACCTCATGAGCCCTCCCTGACCTCAAGTCTCCCACCTCCCATTCCAATCTTCCCTCATTCTTCCTCACCCAACCTGGGCTCTGCCACCCCCCACCATGGCTTAGGTCATCCCCTAGGACCGTTCTCCCCACCTGGCACCAAGATGCTCCTGAGGGGCTGGACCTCCACACCCTGCAGGGGGTACTGTAGTGGGGAGTTGGCAGGGGCTATGAGCAGCTGGTCAGCAGCAGACTGGCTCCTGGCAGTGAAGGAGGGGGAGGACAGAGGAGCAGTCAGGGGGAGACGGGCTGTCCCTCCTGCCACACCCACCCTCCAGGCTTCCCCCTGCTCTCCCCCTACAGAGTCATGCCCTCCTTTCCCACTGGTACCGGTACCTTGAAAGGAAGGCCTGGAACTCCTGCTCCCTCAAGGCAGATGCAGCCCTCAGCTCCTCAGGGTCAAAGGCCTTGGTGAAGTCAATGGCTTGGACCTGCCTCTGGAAGGGGAGGTGAAGGCTCCCCCCACTGGACTCACAACTGCAGTTGTTTGTGGACAGCAGCCTGGAGCCGGGAGGAAGGGTCCTCAGAGCCCAGCCATGCAGCTCACTTATCCCACAGAACATTTACACAGGACCTACATCTTGGCCTTTCAACCCTGTCCATCCAAAATCTGTTCCCTTAAACACTGCTCTTCAAATAGTCCCCAGGAGGAGGAACCACCAAAGGAATGACGCATCCCCTAAATCTGGATTTTACAGAGGTGTAGAATAGGGCCAATTGCTAGGTGTTCAGAGTTGCCTACACGCCATTAGGACCCCACCTGGACTCTCCTTTCATAGGGAATCACCAGGACTCAGAAAGTCAGGGCCCTCCCCTGACGGCACACCCTCCCTTCCCCGTACCGTGACAAGGTTCTTGGAGGACAGATTTGTCCCCCCCGCCAGCACAAGACTCAGTGGCCCCCTCCACCTCCCACTTCACCCCTCTGCAACCAGTCGTGGGGAGCCCAGGCATCAGAGCTCAGCAGTGGAGGAAACAAGAGCTTCCCACGCCACCCCCCAGCGAGTGCCGTGCCAGTACCACGACTCCTTGCACTCACCCCACCACTTGCTCCTTGATCCTGACTGGGATGTGTGCGTACCGGGGCTCGGGGGCAAGACCTGGCAATTCTGGCCTGGGGTTGCCCTGCAGGGGCGTCCACAGCGCAAGAGGTGCCTGGAGGCCCGGCGCGACCCGGGTGCTCACGTACAGGAGCCCCAGCGAGGCGCAGGCGAGCAGCAGGACCAGCACACAGAGGGCCCGGCGGCCCAGCCGCATCCTGGGTGGGCGGTAGGGATGGGAGAGTGAGAAAGGTGGGGAGCGAAGGCGTGGGTTGGGGCCCCCGCGCTTCCGGAGGCTCCTGCCGGCCACCCGGGGCTTTCCACATCTCGCGCGCCAGGATTTGCATAGCGAATCGGTACCCCTGTCCCCTCCCCTCACTTCCCGGGCCTCGGGTCTCCCGGCCTCCTTTCTTCTCTCCCTCTCCCGCATCTTGCTTTCCTCTCACGCCTGAGGCCGGGCATCTTGAAGCAAGAAAACGTTGGAGGTAGTGGTTTCGATGCGGCGGCTCATAAGTAGAAGAGTACCATTTTATCAGAATAGCGGGTGTTCCCGAGCCCGCCACCTCCCCTGGCCCGCGCATCCCCCAACCCCTCAGTCCGAGCATCACCTGGCCCCGGCTGGGCTGCAGAGGGCAGCGCCACACCTTGCCTGTCATGAAAAATGCAGAATCACGCCCGCGCTACTGGGTGGCCCCGGCGGAGGTGACCCCGTGAGTGGCCTCGGGAAGCTGTGCGGGGGGACAAGGTGGACCTGCGTGCGCGCCTCTTCCCGCCTCCGGCTCGGCCCCTCATCCCGCCCGGGCACTGACCTGTCTAACGCTCTGAGGCCGCCGCAAGATTTCGGTCCGGGCTGCGCCAGGCTCTCAGCCCCAGCCTGGGGGTCCTCATGGGGCTGGAGGCGGCCTGATGGGGGAGTCGGGTGTGAGGCTGAGAGTGAGGGGGATCCTCCTGCCTCCCGAGCGCGCCCGACCCCTCCCGCCTTCGGACTCTCCGGGCTTTGTAGACCAAGGCGCTGGGGTGGTTCTGGGCGTTTCCTGCGGAGGTGGGGATCGGAGTCCAGAAGCCGCCGCACCCCAGTCCCAGAAACAAATCCGAGGCTCCCCGGTACCCTGTTCCACTTGCCGGGCCGGGAGAGGTCGGGCCGCCGCCCGGCTCTTCAGTTCGCGGTTCCGCGCGGCTCAGCTCCCGGGCTGGTTCGGCGGAGGATCCGGCTACGCGCGGGGAAGGAGAGCGCTGGGGCGCCTTCTGGTGGGCGCCGAGGACATTGCGGGGGCGCGAAGCCCGCGCCGAGCGCAGGTCCTTCTCTCTACCCCCCCTCCCCCTCCAGCCCTTCGCCTCCGAACCCTGGCATCTCCCCCGCCTGCCCCCGATCCCAGTCACTCTATTCCCTATGCGTTCGGAGCCGCCCTCTCGTCTAGACTGTAGGCAAGGACAGGCGACAAGGGCTTCGGGAAGAGTTGGGGCGGAGACGCCCTGTAACCCCATTTCAAGGAAGATTTGGGTACTTAGGGTGAGATAAAGGAAGACAGACAAGACTCTGGAAAATAAAAAAATGCCTGGCTAAGAAAGACAGGTTCACAGCCTCCCTCCCATGCTCGCCTCCCCCCCCCCCCAACCCCCAACCCCAGTTATCTAACGAACACTCAGTGATGTACCAAACACTCGGCAATTCAAGGGCCTGCTTATCCTGACTGCTCCTTGTTGCAGGTTTGCGGGAGGAAAGAAACCCCAAACAGTGGCTAGATTGGTTGTAGTTCTGCGTGCAAGCTGCAGACCTGTAGACTCCCTTCTTTGTAGCTGGATTCTTGACGCTGTCCTAAATTCCGTGGTTCCACGGTTCCAATAAAAGATGTCACGATTTAATGGGGAAAAAAGATATAATAAGAAATGTAAAATAATGAAAATGTGGGGACGGGGAGAGGGAAGGATGGATTGTTGGATGAATTGTGTACAAAGAAATGACTAATCAGCTGGGGAAAAAGTGCGATTCTCACCCTCCTTACACCAAAATAAATTCCAGATCTATCAAGTATTTTAGTATTAAACGTGAAACCACAAAGAGCAGTAAAATAATTCATGGAGTTTGTTTTGTTTTTTATGGTCTTGGAGTGGGGAAGAGATATATAAAAAATATTTAATATCAAGATATATAAAAAACTCGAGTGAAAAAATTTCTATAAACAAACTTGAGAGAGAAATGACAAACTGTGAAAAAGTATTTGCAACATGTAAGACAGATGAAGGTCTGCTTTTCTTAAGAGCTCTAAAACATCAGTAAGAAAAAATGGAGACTTCCCTGGCTGTCCAGTGGTTGAGACTTCACCTTCCAGTGCAGGGGTGCAGGTTCAATCCCTGGTCAGGGAGCTAAGATCCCACATGCCTTGGGCCAAAAAACCAAAACATAAAACAGAAGCAGTATTGTAACACATTCAATCGAGACTTTAAAAATGGTCCACATCAAAAAAAAAAAAGAAAAGAAATCTTAAAAAAAAAAGAAAAGAAAAAATTATCAATTACCACCAAATGAACAAAAATTGTGATTAGGCAGTTGACAGAAAAAGTGAAAATGGCTTTTAAAATATATGAAATTATACTTGACCTTATTCATAATAAATAAAATGCAAATTAGAATAACAATGAAATGGTTTTTGATTACCAAGTTAGTAAAGGTCAAAGAGCTTGCTAGCACATTGAGTGGTCAAGTATTTGGAGAAACAGTCACTACCATACATTGCTGTGAGTGTAAACTGACACAACTTAGAGCAATTGGCCAATCTATTAACACTTAAAATATTAATCATTTAAATTTTAAATATTAGTAAGTTAAAATTTTAAAGATATGGTTCAGTCAGACAATGGAACACTGGGTTAATCTATATCTATTGATACTGGATGATATCCAAAGCTGTTAAGCAAAATAAACAAGGTACAGAACAGCATATATAGTTGGCTCCTGAGTGTGGGTTTTAGCTTCTGGGTTTGTCCAAAATCTGGAAATGAAGTGCTGCCATAATAAAAACCTAAAAATGTGGGAAAGACTTTGGAACGGGGTCTTGGGTAGCAGCAGGAAGGAATTTGAGGAGTGTTAGTGAAAGACCTAAGAATGTTGAAGAGCATGTTAGTAAAAGCCTCATGTCTTTTAAGGAGGCTGCTGATAAAGAGAAGTGAGGAAAGTAGGGAAATTGAAGGAAAGGGGGTCCTTGTTATTGAGATACATTTAGCAACATTGTCACCAGCAGTGGGGTGGAAAGTAGAAACTATACTAATGAATTGCAGATCTCATTGAGGAGATTTCCAAGCAGAATGTTGAAGGTGCCATCTGGTTTCTTCTTGTTGCTTTTTTTTTTTTTTTAATAAATTTATTTATTTATTTTTGGCTGCATTGGGTCTTCGTTGCTGCGCGCAGGCTTTTCTCTAGTTGCGTGAAGCGGGGGCTGCTCTTCGTTGCGGTGTGCGGGCTTCTCATTGTGGTGGCTTCTCTTGTTGCAGAGCACAGGCTCTAGGCGCATGGGCTTTAGTAGTTATGGCATACAGCCTCAGTAGTTGTGGCGCACGGGCTTAGTTGCCCCGCGGCAAGTGGAATCTTCCCGAACCAGGGCTTGAACCCATGCTCCCTGCATTATCAAGCGGATTCTTAACCATTGCATCACCAGGAAAGTTCTTTTTTTTTTTTTTTAATATTTATCTGTTTATTTATGCTCTGGGTCTTAGTTGCAGCATGTGGCTTGTAGTTGCGGCATGTGGACTCTTAGTTGCGACATGCATGCCCGATCTAGTTCCCCGACCAGGGATCTAACCCAGGCCCCCTGCATTGGGAGTGTGGAATCTTACCCACTGGAGCACGAGGGAAGTCCCTCTTTTTGTTGCTTATAATAAAATATGAAAAGAGGTAAGCTAAAGGAAGGAATGCTAACAAAAAGGATCTGGGGATTGTTGGGTTTGAAAATTCCTAGCCTCTCCAAGGACAAATGAAGCTAATATTTAAAAAATGGCTTGCAGGCAAAGATCATATCTAAGGAATGCTCAAGAAAACATGGTCTGAAAATGAAGCCAAGGAGGTGAACATAAATTCTTTGTTAAGAAAGAGTTAAGGCAGTGCCTCAGAGAATAGTTCAGTTTAACAATAGGACTCTCAGTGATCAAAGGAGAAGCTCAAGGAAGAGAAAGGTTTATCTATAGTATTTGTGAATACGGCTTTCATTTGGTGTAGTTAATCTCAATAAGATTCACAGGAGGGCTTCCCTGGTGGCGCAGTGGTTAAGAATCCGCCTACCAATGCAGAGAACACGGGTTCGAGCCCTGGTCCGGGAAGATCCCACATGCCGTGGAGCAACTGAGCCTGTGCGCCACAACTACTGAGCCAGCACGCCACAACTATTGAAGCCCGTGCACCTAGAGAAGCCACCGCAATGAGAAGCCCGCGTGCAGCAGCAAAGACCCAACGCAGCCAAAAATAAATATAAATAAAATAAATAAATTTATTAAAAAAAAAGATTCACAGAAGACCTATAAAGATTTTAAGAGAGCTGTATCTGCAGAATTTTATTGGTGATAGAATGATTCTCTCTTATCATTCTGATAGATAAATGTTTGCTGTTTTAAGTCCCCCAAGTTTGGAGTAATGTATTACATAACAATAGATAACGAATACTGAATATTATACAATTGACCTTGAACAATGAGAGGATTACAGGCACCAACCCTCAAGTCGAAAATCTATATAGGGACTTCCCTGGTGGTCCAGTGGTTAAGACTCCACATTTCCACTGCAGGGAGCACAGTTTAGATCCCTGGTTGGGGAACTGGTCAGAGAACTAAGATCCTGCATGCCGTGAAGTGCAGCCAAAAAAAGAAAAGAAAATCCGTAGTCAGCTCTCCATATCTGGGGTTCTGCACTCACGGATTCAACCAGCCATGGATCGTGTAGTACTGTACTATGTATTTAGTGGGAAAAAAAATCCTCATATAAGTGGACCTGCACAGTTCAAACGTGTGTTGCTCAAGGGTCAGCTGTATAGACTGAGAAGAAATGGTCTGCAACTATACACGATAACTCATAATGCTGAAAGAAAAAAGCCAAACACAGAAGATTACATTCTGTGTGATCCTTTTTATTAAAGTAGAATACAGGCAAAATTTATCTGTGATGTTTGTAGTCAGGATCATGATTATCTTTGAGGGGTGGAGTAGTAACTAGAAGGGGTCAAAAAGAATCTGGGTGCTAGTAAAGTTGTGTTTCTGCATTGGACTGCTGATTACACAAGTGTGCTTAATTTGTAAAAATACACAGAGTTGTATACTTGTAATCTGTATACTTCTCTGTATGTATATTGTACATGGATACACAGTTTAAGAATATGTGAGACTTTCAAATGCCTGCTTCACTGGGTCTCATCCCCTCCAACTTTCCCAAAGACTGTTTCTGCCATTCCCCGCCCCATACATTGTCAGTCTGTCCTCCACTGGCATGCAAACATGCTGTCTTTTCTTCCTTCTTAATAGACCCCTCCCTTGACCCCTGCCTCACCTTCCAGCTACCTCCCCATTTCTCTGCTCCTCTTTATGGGAAAACTTCTCCAAAGAGTAGTCAACATGTCCCTTCCTCCCCTGGATCCACATCAATCCAGAATCTACCCCATATTTCCACTGAGTCTGCTGTTATAAGATCCCCCATGGCCTCCTTTCTGCTAATCCAGTGATGACTTCCCTGTCTTCATCTTACTGAGCAACTCAGCAACATTTGACACCACTGGCCGTTCCTCCTTGAAATCCTCTTTTCTCTTGGCTTCTGAGACATCATGCTCTCCTTGCTCCTCACTGGCTGCTATCCTATTTCCTTCACTGAATCCCCTCCTTTGTGTGATCTCTCATTGTTAGAGGGCCCCACGTTCAGTCCTTAGACCTTTCTCCCTGGATTCTCTCACCAGACAATGTCACTTAACCTGTAGGGGAAGAAAACTTTTTTCCCCTATGCCCTTAGGTTTTATACCTGGAGTACTGCAAATTAAACTGACAAAAGACAGATTAACATGAGAAAAGTCTTATTATGTATGCATATGGAGGGCTTCATAGAAAAGAACTGAGATCCAAAGAAGCAGTTAAGCCTGAGGCTTATATACCATTTTAACAAAGAGCAGTAAATTGTGGAGAAGTAATAAGGCAAAGGCAGAAGGGTTTGGGCTTCTAGGAGTGGTAAATTGTGAGACGGTAAAAATATGGGGGAAAGGAAGGTAAGGGTTATTTTAGTAAGGTTTGTTGTGCAGACTCCAATTTGTGCAGTCGTGGGGTGAGAAGTGTCTCTGGTTATTAAGAGTTGTTCTTCTTTCCTGGTCTAGTTGAGGAGAGGGGGGGACACCTTCACAAAGGAAAATTTATACCCTACCTTTGGGCAGATAGGGGAAGGGTAGAGAGCTTTTCCTGAGTCTGCTGCCTCCAGCTCAAAATAATCCTTATGCCAAAGTTGCATATTTTGGGGTCACATCCTCTGATCCCCTTCACAGCCCATGGCTTTAAAGCCCACCTATCTGCTGATGACCTCCAGAAGAATAACCCCAATCTTCCACACTATGCTTCAAGACCGTAGGTCTAAGGGCCAACTCGACATTTCCACGTGGATGTCTAATATGTATTAAAACTTAAAAAGACCAAAAAAAAAAAAAAAGAATATGTGAGAACAACATATTGCTTTTGAAAATATTCAGAAGCTTTTTTCTTCAAGCAGTACACCCAATTTCAGTGGGGTGGTTCTTCTTATAGTCACCTTGGGTCAATCACGTAGCTGTAGCCATCTGGCAGCTCAGCGGGGGCTGGGTGATACAAGTTGCCTTTACTCACATGGTGGGAGTTTGGTGCTGGCTCTTAGCTGAACTTCTCTCTCCTTGTGGGCTTTCATCCTCCGAGAGGATAACCTGGGTTTCCTTACATGGCAGTTTCAGGGGAGCAAGTGGGTGAGAGTGGAAGCTGCGTGGTCCCTTGAAGCCTTGTTTGCAATTCACATAACATTATTTCTCTCTCTCTCTTTCTCTCCTCTCTCTCCATATATTTCTCAAATATATTTCTGCGCCAAAGCAAATTTTCAGGCCATCTCAGATTCAAGGAGTGGCTACACTCATAAGTGGATATGGATGCAAAGAACTTATGACCATTTTTAATCCACCAATATCACCAACGGCCAAATCTTTAAATCCAGGAACTGTTTCTTTTCTTTTTTTAAAATAATTAGTTAATTAATTTTATTTATTTATTTGGCTGCGTTGGGTCTTTGTTGCTGCGCGTGAGCTTTCTCTAGTTGCGGCGAGCAGGGGCTACTCTTCGTTGAGGTGCGCAGGCTTCTCACTGCAGTGGCTTCTCTTGTTGTGGAGCACGGGCTCTAGGCGTGTGGGCTTCAGTAGTTGGAGCACACAGGCTCAGTAGTTGCGGCGTGCGGGCTTAGTTGCTCCACGGCATGTGGGATCCTCCCGGACCAGGGATCGAACCCATGTCTCCTGCATTGGCAGGCAGATTCTTAACCACTGCGCCATCAGGGAAGTCCCAGGAACTGTTTCTTAATTAGGTACTTTTAGAAAGGAAGAATGTCTTAATAACTTGGTGTTAACATTACAAGGAGTAGTGCTGTGAAATGGCAGAGCTACGTACACAAAGGTACCTAGAAGTAAACATATAGACAATAACAATCAACAAAAGACCCAGATCTTCTAATACCCTTTTCCACTAAAAGGAAGCAGGCTCCTCAGACTCATTCCAGGTCCTATCCCAGGACTGGGACAGGAAAAGTTAAAGATGAACTTGGAATGTCAGAAAGCAATGAAATACTTTAAAAAAAAAAAAAAGGATGGGAGCATGTTCAAAGGACACACACAGGAGCAAGCTTAAAGGGGCTTTCACTGGCTGAATCTGGGAAATTTTTTTTTTTTTTTTTTTTTTTTTTGTGGTACGCGGGCCTCTCACTGCTGTGGCCTCTCCCGCTGCGGAGCACAGGCTCCAGACGCGCAGGCCCAGCGGCCATGGCTCACGAGCCCAGCCGCCCCGCGGCATGCGGGATTCTCCCAGACCGGGGCACGAACCCGCGTCCCCCGCATCGGCAGGCGGACTCTCAACCACTGCGCCACCAGGAAAGCCCTGGGAAATTTTGAGCACCAAAATAATTTAAGATAGGAATGAATTATAAACCATTGAAAAAATAGGAATCCATGAGTCCACACTGATAAGAAGTACATAATTGAATAAATTAATTAATGTAGGAAAAGAGAAACTGCTGATTGATAAATATGTGGGAAATGATGAAGTGGAAAATAATTCTGCAACCATCATAGTAAAAATTGTTTTGGGCAAGAATCATCAATGAGTGCTAATTCTAAGGGAGGAAGTTTGATGAGGAGTAAGGTGTTTACAGAATTTGAAGTGTCTCCCCACAGTTTTCTTGTTAGTTGTAAGAGGAAAGATTGTAACTGCACAGACAGCACCTTGACTCCGTAGTCAGAATTAACATTACTAATGAGGGTCAGAGGACATGGTGTGCCTCCAGGTATGCCACCCTGAGAAAGACACAGCATCACTTATGCAGTATTCTGGAATAACTTGTATTCTAAATATGGGAAAACACACAAGCCCTAATTGAGGAATATTTTATATATTTGAAAGAAACTGGCCAATATTTTATTTTTAAATGTCAATGTCATGAGAGACAAAGACAGACTGAGTAACTCTTCCAGATAAAAGGAGACTAAAGAGACAACTAAATGCAATATGTAATCGGAGATTGGGTCCTGTCCTTGAGGGGAAAAAAGTGCTGTAACAGACATTTCGGAGACAAATGACAAAATTGGGATATGGATGGTAGCTTAAAGTCAATGTTTTATCTTTGTTAAGAGATAGATGGTAAATGTTAAATTTCCTGACGTTGATAACTGTGGTTACCTAAGAAAATATCTTTGTCCTTAGAAAACATACTCTGAAGTATTAAGAGATAAAGTGGCATGATGTATGCAATTTACTTTCAAATGGCTTGGGAAAAGAAATAATAAAATGTGTATGTGTTGTATATATATGTGTGCATGTGATATATACAATATGTAATTTATATGTCATTAATTTAATAATTATTAGCTATTATGAACCTAAACCACAGAAATGTGTCTGGCCGGGGGCATGAGGCAGGCTCTGAGGAGCTCCTGTTCTTTATGTCTCATCACAGAAAGAATTCAGTGAGAGGCAAAGTGATTGATAAGAAGTGACTTATTAGAATAGGACACTTGTCTGCTGTGTGTATTTATGAATATTAATGAATAAAAACTGCTTGGCTGGTATACCTTAACTACTTCATGAGGTTTTTTTGCAGCATGCAGGAGTTTTAGCGACCTTGTTTTTTAAAAAATTAAATACAAGGAGTAAAACTTAAACAAAAATAAAAGCCCAAAGCTTTCCCAAACATTACTCAATGATTATGCAGCAAAAGCGTTACTTGACAAAGTAGCTTTTGAATGATGTCTGCCTGATTCACCTTACTTTGCGTGCCTCTGTGCACAAGCCAGCTCTGCAGTGGAACCTGGGGTCGGAGCTGTGTCGTGCTCTGCCCTGTGTGACTGTCCTACGGTCCTGTTAGTCATCTTACCATGCAGAGCTCAGCCTGTCTAACTCATCCATAGAAGATACACCAGCAAAGCTGCTGTGAGAATCTGTTGCAGGTGTCTGAGTGCCCTAAAAACAAATCCTGTTCTATTTTTTTAAGTTTTTACTTTTTGTGGTTGTTTAAATTTTTTTCAGTTGTTAAATATGTTTTATTCAGGTGTAGATAAATTTCATTTATTCACTGTTCAACAAAGTTAAAATTTAAAAAAAAGAGTGGGATGCTTGTGAGGCTTACAAGTGGACAGGCAAGGGAGTGTGTGCTGCCCTGAGTATTTAGTAGGTTACATTTTTATAATCAAAGGAAAAGAGGGGAGGAGGTGCAGACCACCTTCTTCTTCATTCTTTGAGTCTTCCATCATTAACTCCTCCTTCATGTCGGGCAGGGGAGTTTTTGACCCTAGATGGCCCATCCAGGACTGTTGTGGTGCTATGGAAAAATTATTTTAGGTCTCAGTATAATGAGGGTTTTTCACTTGGAAAAGTCACCTTTCCCTAAATTATTGTTTTTCATGTGCACAGAGAGCATGTCCTAGGGGTCATCATTGGGCAGGGTGTAGGCCTTATTTTTCCACTATTGTTTTATTGTCTTGAGGCATAACTCATGCCTCCATTGCATGGTTTTGTGAGTTTGCTTCGTTTTGTTGTTAGGCAAGCCTGTTATGATTGCTGTTAGTATGAGACAGTTTCACTTTTTTTGTGCTAATATTATGATATTGTATTGTTGATATTTTCTTGGCACTTTTGCCATTTTCTTTTTCTTTTTCCTTTTTTTATCAGTTGACTCACTTTCTTTCTGTCTTCCTTCCTTCCTTCCTTCTAGTTTTATTGAGATATATTTGACATACAGCCCTGTATAAGTTTAAAGTGTCCAGCGTAATGATTTGACCTACATACATCATGAAATTATGATCACAATAAGTTTAGTGAACATCCATCATCTCATATAGACAAAATGAAAGAAAAAATTAAAAAATATATTTTCCTTGTGATGAGAGCTCTCAGAATTTACTCTCTTAACAACTTTCATATATAATCTACAGCAGTGTTCATTATATTTATCATGTTATACATTACATCCCTAGTACTTATGTATCTTACAACTGGAAGTCTGTACTTCTGACCACCTTCATTCAATTCTCTCTCCCTCCAGGTCCCTCTTCTGGTAACCACAAATCTGACCTCTTTTTCTATGAGTTTGTCTGTTTGAAGTATAATTGACGTACAACATTATGTTAGTTCCTGGTGCACAACACAGTGATTCAGCATTTCTATACATTACAAAATGATCACCACGGTAACTCTGTCACCATACAAAGTTAGTACATTATTATTGACTATATTCCCCACACTGCACATTTCACCAACCATGCTTCGTTTATTTATTATTTTTAAAAAGTCTTTATTTATTTGGCTGTGCTGGGTCTTAGTTTCGGCACGCGGGACCTTCACTGTTGTGTGCGGAATCTTCATTGTGGCACATGGGATCTTAGCTGCGGCATGCAGGTTCTAGTTCCCTGACCAGGTGGTGAACCTGGCCCCCTGTATTGGAAGGGTGGAGTCTTAATGGCTGAACCAGAGGAGAAGTTCCATGACTCATTTACTTTGTAACTGGAAGTTTGTTCCTCTTAATCGCCCTCATCTATTTTTTTTCATCCGCCTAACACCACCCCGGCCCAGCAACCATCTGTTTATTCTCAGTATTTAAGAGTCAGTTCCTCTTTTGTTATGTTTGTTCATTTTCTTTTTTAGATTCCACATATAAGTGAAACCATACAGTATTTGTCTTTCTCTGACTTATTTCACTTAGCATAATACCCTCTAGGTCCATCGTGTTGTCACAAATGGCAAGATTTCATTCTTTTTATGGCTGGGTAATATTCCGTCATATGTATATGTCACATCTTCTTTATCCATCCATCTATTAATGGGCACTTAGGTTGCTTCCATATCTTGGCTATTGTAAATAATACTGCAATAAACATAGGGGTGCATGTTTCTTTTCGAATTAGTGTTTCTGTTTTCTTCGGATAAATACCCAGGAGTGGAATAGCTGGATTGTATGGTAGTTCTATTTTTAACTTTTTGAAGAATCTCCATACCGTATTCCATACTGTTTTCCGTAGTAGCTGCACCAATTTACATTCCCACCAACAATGCACGAGGCTTCCCTTTTTTCCACATCCTCACCAACACTTATTATTTCTTGTCTCTTTGATAACAGCCATTCTGACAGGTGTGAGGTGATATCTCATTGTGGTTTTGATTTGCATTTTTTTGACGATTAGTGATGTTGAACATCTTTTCATGGGCCGGTTGGTCATTTGCATGTCTTCTTTGAAAGAAATGTCTATTCAGGTCCTCTGCTCATTTTTTAATTGGGTTGTTTGCTTTTTTTGCTATTGAATTGCATGAGTTCTTTGTATGTTTTTGATATTAACCCCTTATCAGATCTGTTGTTTACAAATGTCTTCTCCCATTCAGTAGACGGCCTTTCGTTTGTTGATAGTTTGCCGTGCACAAGCTTTGTAGATTGATGTAGTCCCATTTAAAAATTTTTGCTTTTGTTTCCCTTGCTTGAGGAGACATAGCCAAAAAAATGTTGCTAAGACATGTCAAAGAGTGAACTATGTTATCTTCTAAGAGTTTTATGGTTTCAGGTCTTATATTTAAGTTTTTAATCCATTTTGAGTTTATTTTTATGTATGGTGTGAGAAAGTAGTCCAGTTTGATTCCTTTGCATGTAACTGTCCAGTTTTCCTAACACCATTTATTGAAGAGGCTGCCTTTTCCCCATTGTAGATTCTCACCTTTTTTGTCATAGATTAATTGACCATATATGTATGGGTTCGTTGCTGGGCTATCTATTTTGTTGCATTGATCTATGTGTCTGCTTTTGTGCCAATACTATACTGTTTTGATTACTGTAGCTTTGTAGTATAGTTTGAAACCAGAGAGCATACCTCTAGTTTTGTTCTTCTTTCTCAAGATTGTTTTGGCTCTTCAGGGTCTTTTGTGTTTCCATACAAATTTTAGAATTATTTGTTCTAGCTCTGTGAAAAATGCCATTGGTATTTTGATAAGGATTACATTAAATGTGTAGATTGCCTTAGGTAGTATGATCATTTTAATAACAATATTAATTTTTCCAGTCCATGAGCACAGTATATCTTTCCATTTGTTTGTGTCATCTTCAATTTCTTTCATTAGTGCCTTATAGTTTTCTGAGTACAGGTGTTTTACCTCCTTAGTTAGATTTATTCCTAGGTATTTTAATTAATTAATTAATTAATTAATTAATTTAGGCTGTGTTGGTTCTTTCTTGCTGTGCATGACTTTCTCTAGTTGTGTCGAGCGGGTGCTACTCTTTATTGTGGTGTGTGGGCTTCTCAATGCAGTGGCTTCTCTTGTGGAGCACAGGCTCTAGGCACATGGGCTTCAGTAGTTGCAGCATGCAGGCTCAGTAGTTGCAGCACGCGGGCTCTAGAGCACACAGGCTTCAGTAGCTGTGGTGCACGGGCTCAGTAGTTGTGGCTCATGGGCTCTAGAGTGCAGGAGTAGTTGTGGTGCACGGACTTAGTTGCTCCATGGCATGTGGGATCTTCCTGGACCAGGGATCGAACCCATGTCCCCTGCATTGGCAGGTGTGTTCTTAACCACTGCACCACCAAGGAAGTCCTATTCCTAGGTATTTTCCAATGCAGTTGTAAATGGGATTGTTAATTAATTTCTCTTTCTGATAGTTCGTTGGTAGTGTATAGAAATGCAGCAGATTTTTGTATATTAATTATGTATCCTGCAAATTTACTGAATTCATTGATGAGTTTTAATAGTTTTTGGTGGTGTCTTTAGGACTTTCTGTATATGGTATCATGTCAGCTGCACAGTTACAGTTTTATTTCTTCCTTTCCAATTTGGATGCCTTGGGCTTGTCATAGCAAGCCTTTATTATGTTAAGGTATGTTCCTTCTATACCCACTTTGTTCTTTTTTATCATAAAGAAATACACACACACATATACAAACTATAGTTTAAAGAAGAATGACAAAACTGACCACTGTGTACCCACCGTTTTGTTTAAGCAATAAAACATGACTTGTTCCATTAAAGCAGTCATTCTCAAAGTATGGTCTGTGTACCCCTGCGAGTCCCCAAGACCCTTTGTGGGGAGTCCATGAGGTCAAGGCTGTTTTCATAATACACCAAGGTGTTATTTGCCTTTTTTGCCGGTTTGACATTTGCACTGAGGGTGCAAAAACAACGGTGGGTAGAACTGCTGGCCCCTTAGCACTAATCAAGACAGTGGCACCAAACTGTACTGGTCATTGTGTTCTTTACTGCCACACGCTTGCAGTAAATAATGCCAGTTTCACTTAAGAATGTCCTTGACAAAGCAGTAAAAACCATTAGTTTTGTTAAATCTCAACTCTTGAGTGCATATATTTTTAAACTCCTGGGTTACAAAATGGGAAATGCCAATAAAGCACTTCTGCTGCATACCGAAGTACGGTCATTTGGAAGGAAAGTATTTGCATTATTTAGATGCAAGCTGAACTAGTCCTTTTTTTTTTTTTTTTTTTTTTAAATGGAACACTGTTTTTACCTGAAAGCATGATATATAATACTATGTTTGTTGAAATCTGGGAATTTGGCAGACATTTTTACAAAAATAAATGAACTGAGTCTGTCACTTGGAGGAAAACTACTTGGCAGTGTTTTTTGCCAATGATAAAACTGGAATTTTCAAGTCAAAACTAGAATTTTGGAAAACTTGTACCTGCCAGCTGAGCTTTATAATTTCCTGGTACTTAAAGACTTTTCTGATGAGATTGGCGGTAATATTAATGAATATGATTTTTTTGATGCTGTGTAATAAAATGTGTCAACATTTGGAAAATCCACATAACTCCATGAACCAGTGTTTTCCAAATGACCAATTCGTGATGTTACAAAATTATATAGGGGTAAATGTTCCAGTCAAAACACAAGATGTATTTTAATATGACAGAGTAGAAAAAGCTTATTGATAGGATTTCAGATTCCACATTGCAACTAATCTTTAACAAACTCCTCCTTGTGGAGTTGTATAAGATCAAAGAAGAATATCCATAATTATCTGAATAGGCTATTAAAATACTCCTCCCTTTTCCAGCTACATAGCCACATTTATTCATGTATTTTAATCAAAACAACCTATCACCATAGATGAATGGAGAAGCAGATATGAGAGTCCTGCTATCTTCTGTTATTGTCACACACTAAAAAAATTTGCAAAATTGTAACAGCACCCCTCTTTTCACCAATTTTTTATTTTGAAAATATAGTTATTTGTTAAAATATGTTATTTATGTTAAAAGTGGTGGCTTTATTATTATTATTTAAAGTGACATGAATATATATATTTAAAATTTCTCAGTTTCAATTTCTAGTACAGTAAATATCAATAGATATAACCCATATAAACTACAGTTGTTCAGAGGACTCAAGTAGTAAGAGTGTAAAGGAGTCTTGGGATTAAATGTTTGAGAATTATTGCTGTAAAGCCCCTAAAGGACCTTCCCTATTAAACCTCTTTCCTGCTCCTGTGTAACTCCTATTCAGAGTTTCAGTTATTCCCTTTCTCTTTCTTACAATTTACCGTATATATTCCGCTTCTCGATCACATCTCCTGCCCACATTCTACTGCTGGTGGGATTTGGCTTGTTTCAAGTTTTTGCTTCTACAGATATTTTTGTACACATTTCCTGGTGCACAGGTGCAAGAATTTCTTATCGTATATACACAAGTGGAATTACTGGATCATAGGTCAAGAAATTTTCTGGATCATAGGTCAACAAATTTTCAACTTTATGAGGTAGTGCCAGATTATTTTCTAAAGTCATTGCACCAGTTTACACTCCCACCAGTAGTATATCGAAGTTCCAACTGTTTCTCCAACCCTTGCTGGCATTTTCTGTAGTAAGACTTTTTAACTTGTGCTGATCTGTTGGCTGAGAAATATCTCATTTTGATTTTCAGTTTCAGTTTCTTCCTTAGTTATGAGGTTAATCCTCTTTTCATAAGTTTAAAGGTTGTTTGTATTCCCACACTTCAGGAAATGCATATTGAAGTCTTTTGCCCAGTTTTCTATTGGATCGTCTATATTTTCAATTTGATTAATGGGAGTTCATTATATATTATGGATCTTTGTCCTTTGAAGGCCATTTCTTGAAAACATCTTCCCTTAAGTTTAAGACTTGTCTTTTTACTCTTTTTATGATAGCTTTTTGATGAACCAAAGTTCTTAATTTTAACGTAGAAAAACATCTTTTCCTTTACAGGTAATGCGTTTGATTTAGAGTTCACGATGAGATTCTCTCCTACTGTCTTCCAAAAGCTTTGGAGTTTTGCCTTGAACATTTAGGCTTATAATACTCCTGGACTTGATTTTGTGGATGATGTGAGGTAGGGGATTCAAATTTTTTTTCTTTATGGACTTCTAGTTGTCCCAGTATCAATTACTGAAAAGCCTATCTGCAGCGCTCCTCTGTCATATTATTTTGTGTCCATATGTGTGGTCTGTTTCTGGGTTCTCCATACTCTTCTATTCATCCACTTATCTTTCTCTGCACCAATATTACGCTGTTTTAATTACTATATCTTTTTTTTTTTTTTTTTTTTTTTTTTTTTTTTGCGTTATGCGGGCCTCTCACTGTCGTGGCCTCTCCCGTTGCGGAGCACAGGCTCCGGACGTGCTGGCTCAGCGGCCATGGCTCATGGGTCCAGACGCTCCGCGGCATGTGGGATCCTCCCGGACCGGGACACGAACCCGTGTCCCCTGCATCGGCAGGTGGACTCTCAACCACTGTGCCACCAGGGAAGCCCTAATTACTATATCTTTAAAAGATGTCTTTATAACCGGTAGGGTAATTTCTCCCATCTTGTTCTTCTTCATGGCTACTCAGCCATGTAAATTTTAGAATCAGTTTGTCAGGATCAACAAAAATAACAGGATTTGACTGAGATTTCTTTTTTTTTCCTTCTGTTTTTCAACTTTCATTTCACTAAAATATATCATGTGACTTAAAAAAAATTAATTTGTTTATTTTTTGGCTGCGTGGAGTCTTCGTTGCTGTGCGCGCAGGCTTTTTCTGGTAGCGGAAGCGGGGCTACTCTTCGTTGTGGTGCGCGGGCTTCTCATTGCAGTGGCTTCTCTTGTTGCGGAGCACAGGCTCTAGGCACGCGGGCTTCAGTAGCTGTGGCACGCGGACTTCGTAGTCGTGGCTCGCGGGCTCTGTAGTTGTGGTGCATGGGCTTAGTTGCTCTGCAGCATGTGGGATCTTCCCAGACCTGGGCTCGAACCCGTGTCCCCTGCGTTGGCAGGCGGATTCTTAACCACTGCGCCACCAGGGAAGTCCCTACCTTGACTTTTATAGTAGTCATTTCCTTACGGCTCTCTATGGTTTAAGTTTCCAAATGTGACTCCCTAGACACGATAGACTTGCCTAAGACCCAGTCTTAGCCTTCCCCTTTTATGTCACTTTTTTTAATGTCACTTTTAAATAGGCAAACATTTTTAAACTTTACATTGAGATATAATTTACAAGGCATAAAATTCATCCATGATATGTGTACAGTTCTACAATTTTTATTTAATTATAGTTGTGCAACCATCATGGCAATCCAGTTGTAGAACATTTCCATCACCCCCAAAAAGTTCCCATGTGCCCATCTTCAGTAAACCCCCACTCCCACCCCCAGTCCAGGTACCCCCTGATCTGCTTTCTTTCCCTAAGCTTTGTTTTCTCCGGCATTTCATGTAGATGAAATAATAAAATATGTAATCCTTTGCATCTGACTTCTTTCATTTCACATAATATTTTTGAGGTTCATTCGTGTTACAGTGTGTATCAGTGCTTTCCTTTTTAGTGCTGAATGATATATCACATTTTGTTCACCTGTTCATCGGTTGATGGACATTTGAATTGTTTCCAGCTTTTGGTTGTTATGAATATTGCTGCTATGAACATTCGCTCTTAAGTCTTTGTGTGAACATGTTTTCATTTCTACTGGCTATTAGCAGGTATAAGTACTTCATTCTTTTTATGGCTGAGTAATATTCCATTACATGTATATACCTTATTCTGTTTATCCATTCATCCACTGATGGACATTTGGGTTGTTTTGGCTATTGTGAATAGTGGTACTATGAACATTCATGTACAAGTATGTTTTGAGTATCTGTTTTCAATTCTTGGGATATATACCCAGAAATGGAATTGCTGGGTTATACAGCAATTTAACTTTTTGAGGACCTGATAAACTATATTCCATAGTGGCTGCAGTATTTTACATTCCACCAGCAATGTACGAGGGTTCCAATTTCTCCACATTCTTGCCAGCACTTATTTTGTATCCTAATAGGTGTGATTTTTTTAAAAATTGAGATGTAATTGACATATAGCATTGTGTAAGTTTAAGGTGTATAACATGTTGATTTGTTACGTTTATATATTGCTCTATGATTAACACCATAGTGTTAGCTAACACCTCTATCATGTCTCATAATTATCATTTCTTTTTTGTGGTGAGAACAATTAAGATCTAGTCTTTTAGCAACTTTATAGTTTATAATAGTGTTGTTGAATATATGATTTTTAAAATTATAGCCATCCTAGTGTGTGTGAAGTGGTATCTCATTGTAGTTATTGTTTGCATTTCCCTAATGATTAATTATATTAAGCATCTCTTCATGTGCGTGTTGGCCATTTGTATATCTCTTTGGAGAAATGTCTATTCAGGTTTTTGCCCATTAAAAATTTTGGGGCGTTGTTGTTGAATTGTAGGAGTTCTTTATATATTTTGGATATTAATCTCTTATTCAACATATAATTTCCAAGTACTTTCTACCATTCTGTTGGTTGTTTTTCACTTTCTTGATAATGTCTTTTGATGCATGAAAGTTTTTAATTTTAATTAAGTCCGGTTTATCTATTTTTTCCCTTTTGTTACTGTGCTTTTCGTGTCATATCTAAAGATCCATTACCAAATCCAAAGTCATAAAGATTTACTCTTGTTTTCTTCTGAGTTTTTAGTTTTATCCCTTGTGTTTAGGTTGTTGACCCATTTCTTACTCTTTCTTATGGCTGCATTTATTCTATTATAAATCTGTACGATCATTTATCTAAATAGTTTCCTGTTAACAGACATTTAGTTTATTTTAACTATTTTATTAAGACAAAAGTGCTATAGTGAATAATCTTGTACCTATAGAATATATGTAGATTAAGTTCCTAGAAATTCACTCTTGTAATTTTGATATGTACTGCCAAATTGCCCTGTGTAGGTAACTTATTCTCTGTGGTGGTTAATTTTACGTGTCACCTTGACAGGCCATGGACCACCCAGATATTTGCTTAAACATCATTTTTGGATGTGCCTGTGAGGGTGTTTCTCCATGAGATTAACATTTGAATCAGTAGACTAAGTAAAGCAGATTGACTTCCCCAACGTGGGTAGGCATTACCAAACGGTTGTGGGCCTGAACAGAACAAAAAGTCTGAACAAGGAAGAATTTGATCTCTCTCCGCTTCCCTGCTGTGATGGTATATCAGTCTTACTGTTTGTGACGGTGTATCAGTCTTCTCCTTCCATCTGGCTGGAACTTCTACACCATTGCCTCTCCTGGTCCTCAGGCCTTCAAACCTGGACTGAACTTACACCACTGGCTCTCCAGGGTATCCATCTTGCTGACTGCAGACCATGGGACTTACGCTCCATACAACTAATTCCTTATAATACATCTCCATATATATATTTATACTATTCATTCTATTTCTATGGAACTCTGACTAATACACTATCCCTCCAGAAAAGTATAAGAATGCTGGTTTCCCTACAGCCATGCCAACTCAGTGTATTTTTAAACTTTTGGATTTTGGCCACTCATCAGATAGGCATCAGGTAAAGAATGGTGTCTCAGCTCCGTTTTTTAAAAATAGTTATTTATTTGGTTGCCCTGGGTCTTAGTTGCGGCAGGCAGGCTCCTTACTTGTGGCATGCAGCTCTTAGTTGTGGCATGCATGTGGGATTTAGTTCCCTGACCAGGGATTAAACCTGGGCCTCCTTCACTGGGAGCGGGGAGTCTTATCCACTGCCTACCAGGGAAGTCCCTCAGCTCCATTTTAACTTGCATTTTTTTCAGGAAACGGTATGTAATCTCACTCATGTTGAAGAGCTATTGTCTTTTTTTCCTCCTTTACTCTTTTCTTTCAACCATTCGATTCTTTACTCATTTTTCTAATGGGGTGTTGATTTTTTTTCCCTCTCAGTTTATAAGAGCTCTTCACATAATAGATTATCCCTATGTCCATGATAGGAGTTGCAACTATTCTTCTAACTTCTTGCGCAGGATGCTTCCCTCACTCTCTCCTTTTCTAATCATGCATTTAAAGCTACCCACTTCAGGGAATTCCACAGCGCTTAGCGATTAGGACACCACAGCGCTTTCACTGCCGAGGGCCCGGGTTTGATCCCTGGTCAGGGAATTAAGATCCCACAAGATGAAAAAAAATAAATAAATAAAATAAAGCTACCCACTTCACTCTGAGGACCATGTTGGTTGCATCCCTCAAGTTTTTTTTTTTTTTTTTTTTGCGGTACACGGGCCTCTCACTGTTGTGGCCTCTCCTGTTGCGGAGCACAGGCTCCAGACGTGCAGGCTCAGCGGCCATGGCTCACGGGCCCAGCTGCTCCACGGCATGTGGGATCTTCCCGGACCGGGGCACGAACCCGTGTCCCCTGCAGTGGCAGGCGAACTCTCAACCACTGCACCACCAAGGAAGCCCCTTTTTTTTTTTTAATATTTATTCATTTATTTATTGGCTGCGTCAGGTCTTAGGTGCGGCACATAGGCTCAGTAGTTGCGGCGCGTGGGCTTAGTTACCCCGCAGCATGTGGGATCTTAGTTCCCAGACCAGGGATCCAACTGGCATCCCCTGCATTGCAAGATGGATTCTTACCCACTAGACCACCAGGGAAGTCCCCCATCCCTCAAGTTTTGATATGTGGTGTTTCCATTTTCATAATGATTTGTACTTGGCTTCAGGACTTATTTAGAAATGATGCTGATTATATTTCTAAACAAATGTGTTTTGTTTCTGTTGCTTTTATATGACTGCTACTGAGTTCTAACTTTGTGCCATTCTGTCAATGATTTTTTTGGTGATTGCTGAGGCTTTCTTTGTGATGAGCTTTGAAAAATAGTCTGGGTGTGCTCGAAAGCATGTGTTTTCTCTAATAATTCAGTTCAAGATTCTAACTGTGTTGTTCAAATTTTCTGCTAATTTTTTGTCCAGGTACCAATCAATTATTGAAAGGTTGGGTTAAAATCCTCACTGTGATGGTTCATTTGGCAATTTTGATCACTTTTCCTTTATAAATTTTGAGGCTGTGTTAGGTGGATATAAATTGAGAACTGTGGTATCTTCGTGGTAAATTATTCCTCTTATATTTGTCTTATACCTTAATGTTCTAATCATTTTTTCCTAATCACATTTTTTAATTATTGTGAAATATATCACAATATGTAAAGTTGTATAAAACATACACATATTATAATAAGGTATATGTATAATAAAGTGAGGAATAATAAAGGAAATACCAATCTAATCACTTTATGGAAAAGCACTGACAGGACCTTAAAAGCTCCTCTGTGCCCTGCACACCCCATCCCTCGTTCTCCCTTAGCACAGAGGTAACCGCTATCCTGACTTTGTGAGGATAATCCCTTTGCTTTTCTTTAGAGTTTTACCATATGTATGCATCTCACTGAATTTAGTCTTTTTCTGAACTTTATACAAACGGCATCATATCACATGAAAACACCTAGAGTATATATACAGAAGTCACTTGTTTCTTTACTGTTTTGATGAGATGCATACATGTCGATGGCTATAGTTGCAGTGCATTCATTAACGTGCCCATATACTATTCTTTTGTATAGTTCGTCATCTATCCACCCAAATTACTTTTCATGGACATTTGGATTGTTTCCATTTTTCTGCTCTTACCAAAAATTGCTTCTATGAACAACATTATTTTAAGTACCTCCTAATATTATGTGCAGAAATTTCTTCAGGAAGAATTTCATCTGGTAGTACATCACTGGGTATAGGATATGAAGGTGAACCCATATCCTATTTTAGTATAATGTCCACTTTATTTGGCAATGCCAATTGTTTTCCCAAATGGTACTCCACTTATAGTGTATAAGAGTTCACAATGTGTCATATCCTGGCCAATACTTGGTATTGACAGACTCTTAATTTTTTAATAATTTATTAAGTGTTTAATGGTATCTCATTATGAATCTAATTTGCATTTCACTGATTCCTAACAATTGATCATATTTCAGGTTTTTATTGACTAATATGAAACTGATTTAAACTAATGTACTTAATTGATATCCTATTAGGTCAAACTTTAGTATGAAATTAAATGAGTTATTTATTTTAATGTTAAACCAATTTTGCATTCCAGAAATGAACCCAGTTTTGTCATTATGTATTATCCTTGACTATCCTTTTTATATCTTGCTGGATTCAGTTTGTTAATTTGTGTGTGTTTGTTTGCTATTTTTAAAATTGAGATATGATTGACATATAACATTATATTAGTTTCAGGTGTACAATATAATGATTTGATATTTGTATGTATTGTAAAATGATCACCACAATAAGTCTAGTTAACATCTGTCACCCTACCTAGCTGCAAACATTTCCTTGTGGTGAGAACTTTTAAGATTTACTTTTCCAGGAACTTTCAAATTTGCAATACAGTATTACTCACTATAGTCATCATTCTGTACATTATAGCGCCATGACTTATTTTATAAATGGAAGTTTGTGTCTTTTGATCCCCTTCACCCATTTTGCCCACCCCTTACTCCCCACCTCTGGGAACCACTGATCTGTACTCTGTATCCATGAACTCAGTTGTTGTTTTTATTTATTTATTTATTTATTTTATTATTTTTTTTTTTTTGCGGTACGAGAGCCTCTCACTGCTGTGGCCTCTCCCGTTGCGGAGCACAGGCTCCGGACGCGCAGGCTCAGCGGCCATGGCTCACGGGCCCAGCCGCTCCGCTGCATGTGGGATCTTCCCAGACCCGGGCACGAACCCGTGTCCCCTGCATCAGCAGGAGGACTCTCAACCACTGCGCCACCAGGGAAGCCGTGTTTTTAATTTTTAGATTCCACATATAAGTGAGATCATACAGTATTTGTCTTTCTCTGTCTGACTTATTTCACATAGCATAATGTGTTCAAGTTTCATCCGTGTCGCAAATGGCAAGATTTCATTCTCTTTTATAGCTGAATGACATTCTATTGTATATATATACACCACATTTTCTTTATCCATTCATCCATCGATGGACACTTAGGTTGTTTCCATCTCTCGCTATTGTAAATAATACCGCAATGAACATCAGGGTGCATATATCTTTGAGTTAATGTTTTCCTTTTCTTCTGATAAATACCCAGAAGTGAAATTGATGGATCATATGAGAGTTCTATTTTTAGATTTTTGAGGAACCTCCCTACTGTTTTCCATAGTGACTGCACCAATTTACAGTTCCACCAACAGTGCACAAGGGTTGCCTTCTCTCCACATCTTCTTCTTCCTCTTCAACATTTGTTATTTCTTGTCTTTTTTTTTTTTTTGCCTTGCCTTGCGGCATGTGGGAACTTACTTCCCCCACCAGGGGTCGAACCCGTGCCCCCTGCAGTGGAAGCGGGGAGTCTTAACCACCGGACCGCCAGGGAAATCCCATTTCTTATTTTTTTGATAAATAGCCATTCTACAGATGTGAGGTGACATCTCTTTGTGGTTTTGACTGCATTTCCCTGATAGTTAGTGATGCTGAGCACCTGATTTTCCTGTGCCTGCTGGCCATGTCTTCTTTGTAAATATGTGTATTCAGATCTTCTGCACATTTTAAAATCAGGTTGAATGTTTTTTGTTATTGAGTTATATGAGTTCTTTATAGATTTTGAATATTAACCCCTTATCAGATATTGTTTGCAAGTATCTTCTCCCACTCAGTAGGTTGCCTATTCATTTTGTTGATGGTTTCCTTTGCTATGCAGGAATTTTTAAGTTTGATGTAGTCCCACTTGTTTGTTTTGCTTTTATTGCCTTGGTTTGGTGTCAAATCCAAAAACTCATCACCGAGACCAGTATCAAGGAGGTTACCACCTATGTTTTCTAGTTTGTTAATTTTTTAATAAACTGATCCTGAGAGATACTGACCTGTAGTTTTTCCTCCTAGTACTGTTCCTGTCCTTATCATGGTTTGGTAACAAGGGTATACTAACCTCAAAAAATAAGTTCAAAATGTTCTCTCTTTTTCTTCTATGCTTAGAGGAGTGTATAAGATTGTAATCTTTTATTCAGTTTTTTATAGAATTCACTTGTAAAACCATCTTGGCCTAGGTTTTCTTTTGAGAATATTTTAAACTAGGATTCATTTTCTTTAGTAGTTTTAGGGCTATTCAAAGTTTTCAGTTTTAGTAAGTTATATTTTTTATAAATTTGTCTATCTAATTTTTCATACTATTTTCATAAAGTTGTTCATGATATCCTTCTATTTATCTTTTTAATCGGTAGCATATGTAACTAGGTTCCTCCTTTCCTTCTTCATGGATTATTATTATTTTTCTTAAATATTTATTATTTGGGACTTCCCTGGTGGTCCAGTGGTAAATAATCCGTCTTACAATTCAGGGAACGCGGGTTCGATCCCTGGTCAGGGAACTAGGATCCCACATGCTTCAGGGCAACTAAGCCCGCATGCCACAGCTACAGAGCCCACATACCCGGGAACCTGTGCGCCACAACTAGAAAGAAGCCCTCATGCCTCAATGCCTGCAGCAACTAAGACCCCACCCAGCCAAAAATAAATAAAGTAAATAAGCAATAAAATAAATCTTAAAAAAATTTTTTTAATTATTATTTATTTATTTGGCTGCGCCAGGTCTTAGTTGCAGCATGCAGGATCTTCCTTGTGGCATGCGGGATCTTTTTCTTTTTTTTTTAGTTGTTGCATGTGGAATCTCTAGTTGCAGCATGTGGGATCTAGTTCCCTGACCAGGGATCAAACCCCCGCCCCCTGCATTGGGAGTGTGGAGGTTTAGCCATTGGACCACCAGGGAAGTCCCATCATGGATTATTTTTGCCTCACTCTTTTGTTATTCGTCAATCTCTCCAGAGGTTGATCAGTTTTAGTAGTATTTTCAAAGAACCAATTTTTGGCTCTGTTGAGCTTCTGTATTGTATTTATTCTCTATTTTATTGATTTCCACTCACTCTTTATTTTCCTTCTGTTTTTTGAGGGGCTTAATTTTCTGTTCATTTTTCAACTTCTTTTTTAAAGAATTGAGATATAATCAACATACGTTATATTAGTTTCAGGTGTACGACATAATGATTGGATATTTGTATACACTGCAAAATGATTACAATAAGCCTAGCTAACATCCATCACCACACATAGTTACGTTTTTTTCTTGTGATTAGAACTTTAAAGATCCACTCTTTTGGCAACTTTCAAATATATAATGCAGTGTTATTAACTGTATTCACCATGCTGTTCATTATATCCCCAGGACTTATTTATTTTACAATTGGAATCAACTTCTGGAAATGAATGCTTAGCTCATTTATTTCCAGCTTTTCCTCTTTTATAATATGAACACCTCTTATAAAATTTTCACCAAGTACTACTTTAAGTATCTCTCACAAGTTTTTATGACTATTTTAATTTCCTTATATAATTTTAAAATGAATAATATTTTCCAACGATTAAAAATCCAGAAGGTATAAAAAAGTGTACAGTGAAAAATCTACCTCCTGTACTTATTTCCCATCTGCTCAGTTCTCATTGTACCCTCCCCCCACCCTCAAGGTAACCCTGCTGTAAGTTTTTCATGTGTCCTTTCAGCCTCTCTTTGTGCATTTACAAGCAATTATGACTAGAGATTCTTTTTTCTCTTCCCTTTATTCACACACAAATATAGGATATTAAATGCACTGCTCTGCAGCTTGTTTTTATTCCCCTTAATAAAAGGGAATTGTGTTCCCCCTCAGAGAGTTTTCAGTAGAAATACATATAGAGTTGCCTCCTTTGTTTTTATGGTTGCAAATTATTTCGTTTAGGAATGTTTCATCATTTTGTTGCCATTACTATCCTGATTAAAATTGTTTCCCCCAATCTTTTGTTATTACAAAAGATTATTACATTGTACGTATGTACATGTATAAATACATCCATAGAAGTATAATTACTGGGCAAAAGATATGTTTATTTAAAGATTGTATTTTAAAAAACATTTTATTATGGAAAATTCAAAACAAATATAAAATTAGAAATGTTATAATGAGGACTTCCCTGGTGGCGCAGTGGTTAAGAATCTGCCTGGCAGTGCAGGGTACATGGGCTTGAGCCCTGGTCCGGGAAGATCCCACATGCCGCGGAGCAACTAAGCCCGTGCGCCACAACTACTGAAGCCCACGCGCCTAGAGCTTGTGCTCTGCAACAAGAGAAGCCACCGCAATGAGAAGCAAGTGCAATGCAACTAGAGAAAGCCTGCGTGCAGCAACAAAGACCCAACGTAGCCAAAAATAAATCAAATAAATAAATTTAAAAAAACATAACCATCTATGATATCTCACTAAAAAATTACCAGTAATTCTTTAATATAATCAAATATTCGGTATTTCCAAAGTTTCCTAATTATCTCAATTTGGTTTTTTTTAAATAAGAAAATTATAGGCTTCCCTGGTGTCGCAGTGGTTAAGAATCCTCCTGCCAATGCAGGAGACACGGGTTTGATCCCTGTTCCGGGAAGATCCCACATGCTGCAGAGCAACTAAGCCCATGCGACGAGCCACAACTACTGAAGCCCTTGCGCCTAGAGCCCGTGCTCCGCAACAAGAGAAGCCACAGCAATGAGCCTGCGCGCCAAAGTGTAGCCCCCACTCGCTGCAACTAGAGAAAAGCCCGCATGCAGCAACGAAGACCCAATGAAGCCAATAATAAATAAAATAAAATAAATAAATAAATAAATTTTTTTTAAAAAAAGAAAAACTATGCTTGGCTTGTTTGAATCACAGTCCTATTAAGGCCCATATACTCCGTTAGATTGTTATGGCTCTTTAAGTTTCCTTTAATCTATGGCTAATCCCACCATCATTTTTTATTTCCTGCCATTTATGTATTATTATTAATTAAAAATTTTTTTAATCAATTTATTTATTTTTGGCTGCGTTGGATCTCTGTTGCTGCGTGCAGGCTTTCTCTAGTTGCGGTGAGCGAGCGCTACTCTTTGTTGCGGTGCACAGGCTTCTCACCGTGGTGGCTTCTCTCGTTGCAGAGCACGGGCTCTAGGCACGTGGGCTTCAGTAGTTGCGGCACACAGGCTCAGCAGTTGTGGCTCGCAGGCTCTAGAGCGCAGGCTCAGTGGTTGTGGCCCACAGGCTCAGTTGCTCCGCGGCATGTGGGATCCTCCCGGACCAGGGCTCGAACCCGTGTCCCCTGCATTGGCAGGCGGACTCCCAACCACTGCGCCACCAGGGAAGCCCCATTTATTTATTATAGAAACTAGATGTTTACCCCCTTGTTTTCCATAGTCTGCTTTTGCTGATTGCATCCCCAGGTGTCTTTTAATGTTTTCAGTCCCCCTGTATTTTCCGTAAATTGGTAGTTAAATATTGATCAGATCAGATTTCTTCTTTCTTTTTTTGTTGATCCCACTTTTTGGCCACACTGCGCAGCATGCGGGATGTGGGACCTTAGTTCCCCAACCAGGGATGGAACCCATGCCGCCTGCAGTGGAAGTGCAGAGTCCTAACCACTGGATGGCCAGGGAAGTCCCCAATCCCACAAGTTTTGATATAACAATATTTTCATTATCAATAAATTATAAATGTTTTCTAGTTACATTATGATTTCTACTTTGAACCATGGATTCACAAACAAATGACAGAAGAGAACATGGGTGATCACACAGTATATTTATAGGGCCAGAATTGAGGGTAGTGTACATCACTTCTCACACCATTGGACAAAACTCAGTCATACAGTTCCATCTGACTACAGCAGAGACTAGGAAATGTAGTCTAGCTGTAGGATCAGGAAGAAAATGAAATCGGTTTGGTGAACATATGATACGGCTTTTACCAGAGTCTATCCTTTTAGTCACCAAATATTCATTTTATTTTTACTCACACGTGTATATAACACACTCACCTCAAGTGAGAGAACCCAAATTCCCATCTAGTTCTTGCATCAAGTTCAACCCAAAATCTCAGAGTGATTTGAAGTCCTCTTCCTCAGTTCCAGATGTGGCTCCTCTATGCCTGCCCACCCCCTCACTTATAGGTACAGAAGAGCTGCAAATACACACTGACACTCAGAAGAGGAAAGAAGGGAAGGAAGACCAGCTGCAGTCAATGGCTCTTAGTGATATGGGCATCCTGCAAGGCAGGCATAGTGAAGTTTCCTGCTGTGCAGCAGAGAATTCCTCTGATTAGACTCTGGTTCTGCTATTTGAATAAACCTTGTTATCTGTATTCTCCAAGGAGCCACCTTTGGCATGGGGTGGGGCGTTTACTTATTCTCTATCCTCATGATTACATCTCACGTAGGCTTTGGAGAATATTCCCTCCTTGGGGCCATACAAGTTTTAGAGCCAACTTTCTATAGTAGAAATTTGGAAGCCATATAGTGGTTTTACATTTGAACTCTCAGAGACAGTTTGTGGTTTCCTTGCAGTGCAATGCTGCAAAAACTTAGAGGAGATTTTTCCTGTCTCTTAATTCAAGAGAGGACACATTCTTAATCTGTGTTTTGCCACAAGGCTGGATATTAGTAAGACTTTTTGATCAGGGCCTTCTCAATTTTATTTCTCACTGTTCTAAGTCTTAAAGCAATAGAGTTTTCCAACAGTTTAAGACCTAATGTTTCTGGACATGTAATTCCCTTTAATATTTGCTTGCAAAAAAAAGCCAGTACTCGCCTGAGCTCATCTCTTTTTTGTAATGCATCCAAAATTTTCCAGTGCATGCCATTTGATTCTTTCCAACCTCTTCCCTTTGTGCTCAATAGCGTATACTGTGTTTTCCAAATTATTACAGGCATCATTTTACCAAGTATTTTGTCATTGTAGAACATGATGTTCCAGATAGTGTCTTTGGTCTCTTAGCTCCACACCTACCCTTTTGGAACATCTTCTCTAATGTCAGATAGGACTACTTTCCTAATCATGTTGTTTCCTGTTATGTTCTAACAGCTGCTGGAGGGAGCTGCAGTGGTAACATTGGTAGCAATGTGATTCTGAGTTTCTGTTCGGGCATCCGGGTTTCAACAGCAGCAGCCTCAGTGCTCAGCAATGGTAGATTCTGGGTAACACCATTTTCCCTTTTGCTCCACTGGCCCTAGAGTTAGTCACATCCTGCACTTACTAATCATTGAATAACCTTATCTTCTGCTCCACTGGCCCTAGGGTTAGTGACTTCCTGCACTTACTAATCATTGAGTAACCTTATCTTCTGCTCCACTGGCCCTAGAGTTAGTGACTTCCTGCACTTACTAATCATTGAGTAACCTTATCTACCCCTTTTTTCTACTCCATCCCTCGTGGCACTTTGTAAATGATTATCTGTATTAAATTCTCTCTATTTGAAATACCCAGAAGTGTTTCTGTTTTCCTAACAGAACAGTGTTTACTGTCTTGTTTACTAACACAAATAGATTGCCATCCTTTGAGCCTCCAGTATAGTTTTCTCATTGCTGGCCACCTGATTGCTAGGTCAGTGCCGTATATTTTGGTTTTTGTTACAGCAGCACACCACTTCCACTATCATAACCCTGGTACCAAAGCCAGACAAAGAACTACAATGAAAGAAATCTACAGACAAGTATCCTGTATGAACATAATGCAAAAATCTTTGATAAAGATTTCTATTCTTTCTATTCTAGCAAATAGAATTCAGCAGCATATTAAAAGGATCATACACCATGAGCAAATGAGATTTATTTCTGGAATGCAAGGATGATTCAATATACAAAATTTGATCAGTGTAATAGCCCACATTAACAAAATGAAGGGAAAGGACTGCATGATCATCTCAGTTGAATAAGCAATCAAATAAACATTCAGTTGCTGGAGAGGGTGTGGAGAAAAGGGAACCCTCATACGCTGTTGGTGGGAATGTAAGTTGGTGCAGCCACTATGGAAAACAGTATGGAGGTTCCTCATAAAACTAAATATAGAATTACCATATGATCCAGCAATCACACTCCTGGGCATATATCCAGACAAAACTATAATTCAAAAAGATACGTGCACCCCTATGTTCATAGCAGTGCTATTCACAATAGCCAAGACATGGAAACAACCTGAATGTCCATCAACAGGTGAATGAATAAAGAAGATGTGGTACATATACACCACATATATATACCATATATACCATTTGCAGCAACATGGATGCAAGTAGAGATTATCACACTAAGTAAGTCAGATATCATATGATATCACTTATATATGAAATCTAAAATATGACATAAATGAACCTATCTATGAGACAGAATAGAATCACGGACATAGAGAACAGACTGGTGGTTGCCAAGGGGGAGGGAATGGGGGAAGTGATGGATTGGGAGTTTGGGATTAGCAGATGTAAACTATTATGTATAGAATGAATAAACAACAAGATCCTACTGTATAGCACAGGGAACTATATTTAATATCCTACAATGAACCATAATGGAAAAGAATATTTTTTTTAAAAAAGCAGGGTCTGAAAGAGATATTTGTACACTCATATTCATAGCAGCATTATTCACAATAGCCAAAATGTGGAAGCAACACAAGTGTCCATCAAGAGATGAATGGATAAGAAAAATGTGGCATATACATACAACGGAATATTATTCTGCAATGTGCTACAGCATAAATGAATCTTGAGGACTTTATACTGAGTGAAATAAGCCAGTTACCAAAGGACAAATACTATACGATTTTACTTTTATGAGGTACTTAGAGTAGTCAAAACCATAAAGACAAAAAGTATAATGGTGGTTGCCAGGGGTTGGGGTAGTGGATAATAGGGAGTTATTGCTTAATAGGCATAGAGTTTCAGTTTTATAAGATGAAAAGTGTTTACAGGATAGATGGTGATGATGGCTGCACAACAACGTGAATGTACTTAATACCACAGAACTGTATACTTAAAAATGGCTAAGGTGGTACATTTTATATTATGTATATTTCAAAACAATAAAAAAGTCCTTTAAGACAGTTGCTTGCCTATATACCAGCAATGAACAAGGGGAATTTGAAGTTTAAATCACAATCATTTACTTTAGCACTCCCCAAAATGAAATACTTAGGTATAAATTTAACAAAATGTGTATTATATCTTTATGAGGAAAACTATAAATTCTGATGAAAGAAATCAATGAAAAATTAAGTAAATGGAGAGATATTCATGTTCATGGATAAGAAGACTCAATATTGTTAAGATGTCAGTTCTTCCCAATTTGATTTATAGATTCAACACAATTCCAATCAAAACACCAGAAAGTTATTTTGTGGATATTGACAAACCAATACTAAAGTTTATATGGAGAGACAAAAGACCCAGAATAGCCAACACAATATTAGGGAGAAGAACAAAGTTGCAGACTGACACTGCTTGACTTCATGACTTCCTGTAAAGCTACAGTAACCAAAACATAGTGGTATTGGTGAAAGAAGAAACAAATAGATCAATGGAACAGAATAGAAATCTCAGAAACAGGGACTTCCCTGGTGGTCCAGTGACTAAGACTCTGCGCTCCCAATGCAGGGGGCCTGGGTTCAATCCCTGGTCAGGGAACTAGATCCTACATGCCGCAACTAAGAGTTCTCATGCTGCAACTAAAGATCCCGTGTGCCGCGACTAGGACCTGGTGCAGCCAAATAAATGAATAAATATATTTTTTAAAAAAAGAAATCTCAGAAATAGACCTACATAAATACAGTCCACTGATCTTTGAGAAAGGAGCAAAGGCTGGGAATTCCCTGGCAGTTCAGTAGTTAGGACTTCACGCCTTCACTGCTGAGGGCCTGGGTTCAATCCCTGGTTGGGGAACTAAGTTCCACAAGCTGCGAGGCACAGCTAAAAAAAAGAGAGAGAGAGAGAGAGAGAGGAGGGAGCAAAGGCAATACAATGGAGAAAACACCATCTTTTCAACAAATGGTGCTGGAACAACTGGACGTCCACATGCAAAAAGAAAATGAATCTAGACACAGACCTTACGCTCTTCATAAATGTTAACTCAAAATGGATCATAGGGCTTCCCTGGTGGCGCAGTGGTTGAGAGTCCGCCTGCCGATGCAGGGGACACAGGTTCGTGCCCCGGTCCGGGAAGATCCCACATGCCGTGGAGCGGCTGGGCCCGTGAGCCATGGCCGCTGAGCCTGTGCGTCCGGAGCCTGTGCTCCTCAACGGGAGAGGCCACACAGTGAGAGGCCCGCGTACCGCAAAAAAAAAAAAAAAAAAAAAAAAAAAAAATGGATCATAGACCTAGGTATAAAATGCAAAATTATAAAACTCTTAAAAAACAACGTAGGGCGTAGAGAATGGACTTGAGGACACGGGGAGGGGGAAGGGTAAGCTGGGACGAAGTGAGAGAGTGGTATGGACTTACATATACTACCAAATGTAAAATAGGTAGCTAGTGGGAAGCAGCTGCATAGCACAGGGAGATCAGCTCGGTGCTTTGTGACCACCTAGAGGGGTGGGGTAGGGAGGGTGGGAGGGATATGGGGATATATGAGGGAGGAGATATGGGGATATATGTATATGTATAGCTGATTCACTTTGTTATAAAGCAGAAACTGACACACCATTGTAAAGCAGTTATACTCCAATAAAGAGGTTTTTTTAAAAAAATAACAGGGGAAAATCTAGATAATCTTGGGTATGGCAATAACACTTTAGACACTACATCAAAGACACCATCCATGAAAGGAATTATTGATAAGCTGGACTTCCTTAAAATTAAAAAATTCTGCTCTGTGAAAGACACTATCAAGAGGATGAGAAGACAAGCCACATACTGGGAGAAAAATCTGCAAAAGACATATCTGATAAAGGAATGTTATCCAAAATATACCGCAGAACTCTCAATTTCAACAATAAGAAAACAAACAAGTCAATTAAAAATTGGGAAAAACACCCGAATAGACACATCGCCAAAGGAGATATACAGATGGCAAATAAGCTTATGAAAAAATGCTCTACATCATATGTCATTAGGAAATTGCAAATGAAAACAACAAGATAGCACTACACGCCTATGAGAATGGCCAAAATCTAGAACACTGACAATACCAAATGCCAATGTGGGTCAACAGAAACTCTCGTTCATTGCTGTTGAGGATGCAAAATGGCACAGTCACTTCGAAGGACAGTTTGGCAGATTCTAGCAAAGCTAAACATACTCTTAGCATACAGTCTAGCAGTCATGCTCCTTGTATTTACTCAAGTGAATTGGAAACTTACATGCACACAAAAACCTGCACACAGATGTGATAGCAGCTTTATTTATAATTGCTAATACCTGGAAGTAATGGTACCTCCAGACTGTGGAATATTATTGAGCAGTAAAAAAAAAGAGTTATCAAGCCATGAAGAGACATGGAGGAAGCTTAATTGCATATCACTAGATGAAAGAAGCCCATCTGAAAAGGCTACAGCTTGTGCCATTCCAACTATATGACATTGTGGAAAAGGTAAAACTATGGAAACAATAAAAAGATCAGTGTTTGCCAGTGGTTAATGGAGAGGAAAGGATGAATTGACAGGTCACAGAGGATTTTTAGGGCAGTGAATCTATTCTGTACGATACTATTAATGGTAAATATATGTCATTATACATTTGTCAAAACTCGTGGGAACTAAAGGCCCAGGCCGTGGAGGTAACACAGGTGGCTGGTTTCAGGTGGAGCAGGATTGTTTGGCCACAGCAGAGACCTCCCAGTCGGCCACAGGAGAGACCTTGAAGGACACTAAGATGCCTGGTGAACAGCAGACGGAGGAGGAGGTGGGAACAGGAGGGGGAAGAGGAGGAAGAGATACAAGAGGAGACTGGTGCTTCTGGTGAAGAGTGAGCAGGATGAGGGTGAGAAGTATGAGATGGTGAAACTCAAGATCCCCATGGACCACAAGGAGGTCTCCAGGGAGGCGCCAGCACCCGTGGCCAATAGGGCAGGTCCACACTTGGGCTGGCCTGCAGCCATGCTTTTGTTGGCCCTCCATGTCGACCAAGTATCCACTGACATGGGTGAGAGGCTCTTCCTGTACACCTAGCACAGCCAGGGCTCCTTGGTGAGACTGGTGCACAGCAAATATGGCCAAAGGAAAAAAAAGAAAGAAAAAACCCTCATAGAATGTATAACAGCAAGAGTGAACCCTAATGTAAACTGTGGACTTTGGGTGATGATGTGTCAATGTAAGTCCAATGATTATAGGGAATGTGCCACTCTGATGTGGGATGTTGATAGTAGGATAGGCTCTGCATGTGTGAGGACAGGGAACTCTCTGTACTTTATGCTTAATTTTTCTGTGAAACTGAAACTGCTGTAAAAAATAAAGTCTGTTTAAAAGAAAAAAAATGAAATGTGGTTTTCAGAATACCAGCTCCAACATCACAGTGGTATATAGAAGGGTGGATTTGAAGCCAAAAGACATAATAATCAGCATACTCTCCATGCAGACGATACAAGAAACCTTGAACAATTTACTTTATTCATCAAGTTCCCAATGTGTGTTATTGCTTTGGTGTGTTTT
The DNA here is from genome assembly GCF_951394435.1 of Stenella coeruleoalba. Taxonomy (NCBI): domain Eukaryota; kingdom Metazoa; phylum Chordata; class Mammalia; order Artiodactyla; family Delphinidae; genus Stenella; species Stenella coeruleoalba. Next base: position 57,471,559 of record NC_137157.1, on the reverse strand, counting down.
GATTCCATCTTAATAGTTAAACCCCAGAAGACATTAGCACTGTTTTTTCTGCTGTCAATAATCATGTAGGATTTTTACCTATTTCTCCACTTCATTCCTTCTTACATCTCAGACCTTCCATCTTGTATCCCTGTCCTTTCCTCTGAAGTATATCTTTACTGGTTGCAAACCCTCCTGGGGAGTTGTTTTTTTTTTTTTGTTCGTTTGGTCTGAAAATATTTGTATTTTTCCCTCATTATTGAAAGATATTTTCACTAGCCATAAAATTCCCAGTGGCAGTTATTTTCTTTCATCACACTGACAATATCATTTATTGTCTTCTGGCTTCCATTGGTGTCATTTGAGAAGTCAGTTCTCAGTCCAACCGCTGCTTCTTTGAAGGTAATCTGTTTCTCTGGCAGCTTTTAATTTAATTTAATTTAATTTATTTACTTATTTTGCGGTACACGGGCCTCTCACTGTTGCGGCCTCTCCCGTTGCGGAGCACAGGCTCCGGACGCGCAGGCTCAACGGCCATGGCTCACGGGCCCAGCCGCTCGGCGGCATGCAGGATCTTCCCGGACCGGGGCACGAACCCGTGTCCCCTGCATCGGCAGGCGGACTCTCAACCACTGTGCCACTAGGGAAGCGCTAATTTTATTTTTATTGTGGTAAATGTACATGCAGTGAAATGCATGGGCCTGTGTTGTAGGTCAGTGAGTTCTGACACATGCATCCACCCATCCAACCCATACCCTGGATGATTTTAATATCTGCTGTTATTCATTAGTGTCACTTAGTTTCATGGTGATATGTCTTAAGTATAGACTTCTTTTCCATCTATTCTGCTTTAAATTTTGGGGGGCCTCTTGAATATGTGGATTTTGTATCTTTCATTAGTTCTAGGATATGCTCAACAGTTATCTTTGCTTCATTCTTTCTTTCTGTTTCCAGGACTCTAACCAGTTTTCTCACTTTACTCTCTGTATGTCTTATTTTCTCTTTCATATTTTTCTCTTTGTTGCTCTGTGTTTCATTCTGGCTATGTTCTTCTTATGTATTTTCTACTTCACTAATCCTATCTTCAGCTAAGTTTAAACTTTCTTTGCGTATTTAAAAAGAAAATTTAAATGAAAAATTTCAAATACAATCAAATGTAAAGGATAATGAATCTCCATGTATTTATCATGCTGCTTCAACTAAAAATATGGTCAATTTTGTTTCATCTATACTCCCACCACTTCTCCCAGACTCCCACAGAATTATTTTAATGCAAATGCCAGTCATTATACTCTTTCACTGATGAATACACGAGTATGTATCTCTAAGAGATAAGGAGTATCTTTTTAACATGACCATAATACCATTATTACATCTAGCAAAATTGACAATGATATCTTAATATCATATAATATCCAGTCAGTGTCCAAATCTCCCTTGTTGATTCATAAAAGTCTTTTTCTAGGTAGTTTGATTCAGGATCCAAACAAGGCTATACATTGCATTTGACTGATACATTTCCTAAACCTCTTTTAACCTATAACAGTCCTCTTCCCCCTTTTTTTCTTGCAATATATTTGTTGCAGAAACTGGAATATTGATCCTCTTTTATTCTAGATTCTCATGGTGTTGTTTAACATATTGTCCTGTTTCTCATATTTCCTATAAACTGGTAGTTATATACAGAGTCTTGGTTTTTTGGCAAGAATTCTTTGTAGATAATGCTCTGTACTTCCTACTGTATCCCATCAAGAAGCACATAATGTCTGGTTGTTCCTCTTTTCATGATGTTAAGTTTTATCAGTGTATGCACATGGTGTCAGCTTGATTCATCTATAAGGCTCTTAGCTAATGTTTCTGACAGTCATTGATGATTACTGCCTCGATCAATTATTTCGTTAGGATTATAAAATGATGACAGTATATCATTCCTTCTGCTCTTATTAGCTGGAATTCTTCTCTGAAGAATAATTGCTTCTTAAACTATTTAGTTATTTTATTTAGTTTTTAATTTAAAACTCTATATTTTAATTTCTAGAAACTCTATTTTAAATATGTTAGATTATTTTTATAGTTTCCTGTTTTCTGATATATTTTCAAATTTCTTTTATTTCTTTAAGTATAGTAAGCATAATTATAATCAGTGTCAGGTAATTACAATACTGAATTCTTTGGGGCTCTGTTTCTGCTGTTGTTTCTTCTGGTTCTCATTCACAGTGTCTTATGTCCTTTTGGGTTTAGTGATTTTTCATTATGAGTTACTAACTTCCCTTGGAAAATGATTTGTAGGAGTTCTTTGGTGCCTGGGATGAAGGGGATATTTTTCCAGAGTGGATTTGCATTTGCTTCTGCCAAGTGCCTGGGCCATTATTTTCTCCTCCTCGGAACCACTTAAATCTAAATTTACAGCTTGAATTTTTTTAAAGCCATTTAAATGTTGTGAAATTGGTCTGTAAATTTCTTTAGGGGCCTACTTGTGATTACAAATTCTCCTTTGTTTGGCACTGAGGCAACCTTCCTTGCAGTTCCCTGGAGCTGGGGACCTGGGGACAGGTTCACTACCAGGAGGATTTTCTCTCAGTCTCCACCTCTAGTGCACCTTTTGTCCCATCCTCTAGAAAACAAAAACACATCAACAAAGCTCAAATCTGTACACCGTTGGTGGGAATGTAAATTGGTGCAGTCACTGTGGAAAACAGTATGGATGTTTCTCAAAGAACTAAAAATAGAACTACGATAGAGCAATCCCACTCCTGGGTATAGATCTGAAAAAAAACAAAAACACTAATTCAAAAAGATATGTGCACCTCAACGTTCATAGCAGCATTATTTACAATTGCCAAGATATGGAAGCAACCTAAGCATCTATCAACAGATGAATGGATAAAGAAGACATGGTATATGTATACAATGGAATCCTACTCAGCCATAAAAAAGAATGAATATTTGCCATTTGCAGCAACATGGATGGACTTGGAGGGTATCATGCTGAGTGAAATAAGTCAGACAGAGAAAGACAAATACTGTATGACATCACTTACATCCGGGATCCAAAAAATACAACAAGCTAGCAGACTCACAGATGTAGAGAAAAAACTAGTGATTACCAGTGGGGAGAGGGAAGGGGGAGAGGCAATATAGGGGTAGGGGATTAAGAAATACAAACTATTATGTATGAAATAAGCTACAAGGATATATTGTAAAGCATAGGGAATATAGTCAATATTTTATAATAACTGTAAATGGAGTATAACCTTTAAAAATTGTGAATCACTATATTGTCCACTTGTAACTTACATAATATTGTACATCAACTATACTTCAATTTTAAAAAGAGTTCAAAAAATACATTAAAAAAACAAAGGTTGGGGACTTCCCTGGTGGTCCAGTGGTTAAGAATCTGCCCTCCAATGCAGGGGATGCAGGTTCAATCCCTGGTCAGAGAACTAAGATCCCGTATGCTGCAGGGCAACTAACCCCATGCGCCACAACTACTGAGCCCACACGGCACAACTAGAGAGCCTGCGTGCTGCAACTACTAAGCCCACGCGTTCTGGAGCCCGTGCACCACAACTAGAGAGAAGCCTGCACACCGCAACTAGAGAAACCCGTGCACCACAATGAGGAACCCGTGCACGGAAACGAAAGATCCCGCATGCCACAACGAAGATCCCGCATGCTGCAGCTAAGACCCAACACAGCCAAATAAATAAATAAAAATTTTTAAAAATTAAAATAAAAAAAAAACAAAGGTCAACTCTGCAACTTTGGCAAATGCCTTCCAAGCAAATGTGACTACAGGGTTTTGACTGTCAAAACCCTCTAGGTTTTCTGACTTCATTTAGATTTCGGCCTGTTAATTCTCCACTGTCCTGTTGGCTTTACCATGCTTTCAGAAGGAAGATAATTATATTTTACTCAGCATTTTAAGTTGTTTTTAGTGTGAGGATAACCAACCACGTTGAAGAAAAAAGAAGTCTGTTTAGCTTTTCCAACACAACTTTTTATTTTCGTTGGAATTAATGTCTTTTTCCCCCTTAACTTTCTACATAATGATACTTATCATTAATATATTCCCAGGCTCTCCTCTGGTTAAACAAATCTGTTCTCAATAAGTTCAAATGTATTCGTATTCAATCAGTTTTATTTCTTAAAGAAATCACTCCGAAATCCTTCTGAACTGCTCTAATCTTATGAATTGATCTCTAGTCCTGCCCTACAACTTGGAATCTCCTTTCAGCATCGCCTTGGGGATTCCTTTTGTTTCTCTGTTGTGCAGGATACCTTGTTTCTTGGATTTCATACCTTTTCTGTCTTTTGACTAACATTTGTCCTGGTGTCATAAATCCTCTCCTATCTTTCTGAAGAACAATGCGTGGAATATCCATATTTTGAGACCTTGCATGTCTGAAATTGTCTTTATTCTGGACTCATAATCAGATCATAGTTTGGCTGTGTGTAGAATTCTAGGTTGGAAATAATTTCCTTCAAAAATTTGAAACCATTCTTTCTTGTCTTCTATCTTACAATGTTTTGATAAGCCTAACTGCTCTGATTCTTGATCCTTGTATGCAACTTGTCCTTTCTCTCTAGAAGCTCTTAGAATTGTTTGTCTGTGTCCAGTGTTTTGAAATTCTATAATGATGGATGTGGTGTGGGCCTGATTTGTTTTGCTATCAGTGTGCCCTTTCAATTTAGAGACTCAGTTCTCCATTTCAGGAGAATACTTTAAAATAATTTCTGTGATGATTTCTTCCATTCTGAGTCTCTGTTCTTTTTGTGGAACTGTCATTATTCAGATGTTCAACTTGCTGGACTGATCCTTTGCTTTTTATTAATTTTCTCCTAAGGTAGAGCAAATTTGATGTTCAACTTTATCCTCCAGTCTTTCTACTGAATTTTTATTTCTGCTATCATGGTTTTGATTTCCAAGAGCTCTCTTTTTCTTACCTGAATAGTAGTTACTTTTAAAAATAGATTCCTGTTGTTATCTTACACACACAATATATTATCTCTCCGAGGATCTTGATGGATTTTTTGTTTAATTTTCAGTTGCTTTTTCTCCCTTGCAATTTGTTTCCTCTAAGTTGCTCTTTTTCTTCTTGCTTGTTTTGGTGTCTTCCTTGTACATTAAATACTTTCCTTAAATGTTTTATGATCCTTGGCTGTCAGCTTATATTTTAGAATGAGGATATTAAAAAGCTGATTGGAAAGATTGTGTGAGGGCTGGGGCACATAGGCCAAGGGCCTAATTGTAGGATTCCTTCACCTATTTCTTTAAGAGAAGCCTGATGAGAGTATCTTTGGGATTTCTTTTTGGGGCTGGACAGATTCTCCAGATGAGTTTTTCCAAAGATACAGTCATTTCATGTTTATGTTTGTTTAGGAATCAATTTCACAGGTTTGCTAAATCAGTTACCATTCCTCCATTTGCTTTCTAGCTTCTAAAATGTTGCTGCTGTTGTCTCCTTTCCCTGTCCCTTTGTTCCTACATGGCCTGGAGGATAATACGTGCATTCGCCGCCTGCCCCTCTCCCCCCAGCTCCCAGTTTTCAACTGGAAGTCCTCATTATTTCTTTAGGATGATTTTATTAGACGACAACTGCAGGATCGCGCCGAAAGGTTTTGACAGAAATTACCAGATTGCCCTTAAGTTGTATGTATATGTGAAAAGAGGAATACTATTATATAATAATTGTTTTGCCACAAGTATTAAGCAGCTTTCAGGAGTATTGCGTGCACGCACCCATACGCCTCAATCCTCCGCCTGGCGGCGGCCGGACACAATACAAGAAAAGGCTTAAAAAGCAATTAGAGATGCGCACTACAGCTGGGCGAGGACCGAGAAAAACTGCTTAACTCGGCCTAGCGGGTAGACGGTGCCTCTCTGGAACTGATAGAGGGTGGGAGGGGGTCCGATATCGTTGGTGATTGGTTGGCCTCTCTGACCAATCGTGAGCAGCGAGTGGTTTTGCTAATCGTCGTGATCCACCTCCTCGTGGGCTTTGGAGCCACATTAGCAAATGGGACTAGGGCACATAAGAGGGACAGAACATTTAGCCAATAACACCTTGTGGCGTTGATGGGCGGGGTGAGGCCGCCGCCAGGTTTAGGGCGGAAGGAGTTGTTCTGGATTAGAAGGGGAACGAAAGATGGCGGCGGAAACGCTGCTGTCCAGTCTGTTGGGGCTGCTACTTCTGGGGCTCCTGTTTCCCGCAAGTCTGACCGGCGGTGTCGGGAGCCTGAACCTGGAGGAGCTGAGTGAGATGCGTTATGGAATCGAGATACTGCCGTTGCCTGTCATGGGAGGGCAGGTGAGGAGGCGTAGAGGGGACGAGGGTCCGGGGCAGAAGGGGAAGGGGGAGAAGGTAGAGGAAGAAGGGCAGCTGTGGAGTCTGTGGCGGGAGCCTAAGGAGAATCGGGAAGTTGAGCAGGGGTTTTATGAGGACTCCGGAGGGTCGTAATCAGAGACCCATTCCCTTGGGGCCAGGGCCTGGGAGGGGTGGGGCTTCCCACTGTCCACTTCAGGTCCCAGTTCCTGATTGAAACACTCAGACTCCTCCCCCGTGGAGAAGTGGGAGTGCCCTCGCCCCTCACTCGCTAAACACAGCTGGAGGACTTGTGGTTCTCTCTGTCTTGACTGGGCTCTTCCCCAGGATATGAAGAGGGATCTCGTTGTTCTCCCTGATCCCAACCTCTCTTTGCCTCCCTGCCCCCCGACCCCCACTTCTTTCCCAGAGCCAAGCTTCGGACGTGGTGATTGTCTCCTCTAAGTACAAGCAGCGCTATGAATGTCGCCTGCCAGCTGGAGCTATTCACTTCCAGCGTGAAAGGGAGGAGGAGGCACCTGCTTACCAAGGGCCTGGGATCCCTGAGTTGTTGAGCCCAATGAAAGATGCGCCCTGCCTGCTGAAGGTGAAAGGGACTGGGATGGAGGGAACTAGGGCTTGGAAACTATCTATTTGGGAACCATTGTGCCTGTGAATGAGGAGTGATGGGGAGGATCTGTTGGAGTTAAGAAGGCCATTGAAGGAGTAGGCATATTGTACAGATAGGAGAGAAGCAAAGAATCCTGTAACCACAGATGACACTTTGCTGAATGTAGAGGAGAGTTAGAAGAGCTCAGAATAAGGGTTAAGCTAAGACTAAGGTGCTAAAGAGGGTCAATGTGGGGCAGTAGGGGCACTCCCCTAGAGAAGCCTTCCTGGTAAAGTCACCCCCTCCCCTGTCACTCTCTGCCCAATATCCTATTTTATTTTCATCATGGCACTTTTCATGATCTGAAATCATCTTTTTAACTGAATCGTCCGTTTATTCATTTTTGGTTTGAGTCCTAGCACTAGAACGTAAGTCTATGAAGTCAAAGAATTTATCTTGTTCACAGCTGTATCCCCCGTGGCTAAAACAGTATAAGAGAGTTCAATTAATACTTTAATATTCTATGTTTCCCTGGTCTGAATGCTACAAGGATATCATGGTTTCGTATCTTTATGGACGACAAAGAAGGATTTTTTTTCTTTTTTTGGCTGTGTTGGGTCTTAGTTGCTGCACGTGGGATCTTCGTTGAGGCACACGAGATCTTTCACTGCGGCGCGCGGGCTTCTCTCTCTAGTTGTGGCAGGCGGGTTTTTCTTTTCCCTAGTTGTGGCATGCAGGCTCCAGGGCGCGTGGGCTCTCTAGTTTGAGGCACGTGGGCTTAGTTGCACCACGCTACGTGGGATCTTAGTTCCCTAACCAGGGATCGAACCCACATCCCCTGCATTGCAAGGCAGATTCTTTACTACTGGACCACCAGGGAGGTCCCCAAAGAAGGACTTTTTTATAAAAAGAGAAGAGTGGAAAGCCTCCAGGTGCAAACCACTTAGGCTGTAGAGGTCTCTCTCCAAGTCACAGAAGGCAAACAGGCCCTCCCTCCTCACCGAGAACCTGGAGGATTGAGTGTGGAAGCAGAGGGAGATGAAAAGTAAATGAGAGATTATGTGTCTTGGAGCCAGGAGAGATTCTGGTTCCAAGAAGAGACATCTGTACTCCATCCCCCGATTGTTCATTTTTTTTTACTGTCAGACCAAGGACTGGTGGACATATGAATTCTGCTATGGACGCCACATCCAGCAGTACCACATGGAAGGTGACTCCCGCCTACATTTCTCCTAAGCCCTCAGCAACCTGTCATGGAAGGTGACCTGCCTCCCCAGTTCCCTTCCCTCCTAGTCCTCTGAGGACAGGGTAACCACGCTTCACTGTGCTTTCTCTTGCAGATTCAGAGATCAAAGGTGAAGTCCTCTATCTCGGCTACTACCAATCGGCCTTCGACTGGAATGATGAAACAGCCAAGGTGGCAGGAGTGTGGGATTGGGAGAGAAAGGGGTCTGGGCTGCAGACTGAGAGCCCTGACGAGAAGGGGAGGGTCAGGATTAGCTGACGTGTTTCTTGGGGTTTGGTGGCTATTAGGATAAAGTGCTCTTCTTCCCCCTTGCTGTCTTTCTCACACCCCTCCCTCCTGCCTGATGTCCTCCCCAGGCCTCCAAGCAGCATCGCCTGAAACGCTACCACAGCCAGACCTATGGCAACGGGTCCAAATGCGACCTCAACGGGAGGCCCCGGGAGGCTGAGGTTCGGGTGAGTCTTGGGTGAGGGAAGTTGACACTCGCCCAGTGACAACTCAGATTCTAAGGGAAGAGGGCAGGGTTGCGTGGTATAGTCAAGAGTTTCTCTCCCAGACCCTAAACTCTAAGTTTAAGACTCATATTTCTAGCTTCGCGTCACTGCCTGGATTTTCAGAGGCAGTTCAAGTCAACATTTCCCAAATCCTCCCCTCTGGACCCCCAACCACACTTTTATCTGTGTTTCTCCTTTTTGTCACCTAAGCTGGACATCTGAGTGTCATTATTGACTCTTACTTCTTCAATCGTCCTCCTTTCATCATTTAACGACTCTGCAATGAGGTCGTGCTGGTGTAGGTATTGGGCTCTGCTCTGGGGGTACAGTGGTGAGCAGACACGCAGCCCCTGCCCTCATGGACTACAGTCAGGAGAGGAAGACAGAGATTAAAGAATCACAGAAATGAGCCTGTGATTACAAACTGAGAAGTGATATGGAAGAAAGGAATCAGGGTCAACAACAAAGTCCACTCTCTACTTCTAGACTTCTCTCACAACTCGCCTCTTCTTTCCCATGCTTGGTACCTTCATCTCACTTGCATCACTGCCAACAGCCTCTTAACAAGTGTTCCCCATCCAGTAGTCCTTAACTGAGTTCAGGCAGACAGCTGTATGGTAGGCAGAGTTTCTCAGGTGATTCTAATGTGTATTCACAAACATAAACACCTGTAGAGAACCACGTGACACAAGAATTATCTTCACGTAATACAGATTTGCACATGCAGCTGTGTGCTGGTAAATGCGGAGCACGGGGATCGCCAGGGTAGGGTGGGGTGGTGGAGGGGGAAGCCCAGACGTAATGTTTGCCAGTATCCATGGTATAAATATCCCCATCGTGGCAAAATTCATACTATCACTGTGATGTCAATCATCTTGCGACATCCCTGAAAACTTACCAGTTGGCTCTGGCGAACTGGCCTGACCTGGCTTCGGCACACCACTATGAGCAAGTGTCCCTTCTCTGCCAAGTTCTGGAAAGCCTTCAATAATTATGCCTCACACAAAGGATAGGATCCAAATACTTCAGCACAGGCTGGGGTGGCAGCAGCAGAGGTGGTGGGAAGCAGCCAGATTCCGGATCTGTTTTGAAGGTAGAGCCAAGATTTGTTGATGGATTGGATGCGAGGTGGAGTCAAGTATGACTCCAGGGATTTTAGCTTGAGCAGCTGGGAGAATGGAACTGTCATTTACTCAAGTGGGAAGAAACGGGTTTGGAGGAAGAAACTAGGCTGGTGTTGGACATATGAAGGTCAAGATGCCTATTAGATATCCCAGTGGTGATGGTCAGTTGGTAGTTGCGTCTGTAACTCTGGAGTTCCGGGACAGGGTCTGGGTTGGAGGTATAACATCCTACTGCGTTTCTGTCCCACTGCCCTTCTTCCTGTCCTTTGAACCAGTGAGTCTCATTGTTCCCTCTGCCTAGCGCCATCTTCCCAGAGATCTTTGAATGGCTGGCTCCATCCTGTCAGGTTATATACACCTACGACACCTCCACAGGGAGACCTAACATAGGCACACAGACACACACACCCTTCCGCCTTGATCCTGGTAAACACCTACGGTGTTTTATATTCTTCAATGCATGTATCATTTCCTGAAATTAGTTTATTTTTTGAGTTTAATCTGTCTCTCTATCCCCAGTAGAATAAGCTCCAGGAAGTCAGGGACAATGTCTGTCTCATTTTATGCTGTATCCTCAGTGCCTTCAACAGCGCCTGGCACCAAGTAGGTGCCCAGAGATTCTTAATGAATGGAAGAAATGATGAGCCATTTCAAAGGCCACTTTATTTTACGTGACCTTTCTTGGCTAGCCCAGAAAGTTCATTGTGTTCCCTCAGCGCTTCATACACATGCAACCACGTCCACATATATCCCCGTCTTAGCCTGTTTGGGCTGCTGTAACAAAATACCACAGGCTGGGTAACTTATAAACAACAGAAATTTATTTCTCACAGTTCTGGAAGCTGGAAGTCTGAGATCAGGGCGCCAGCATGGTTGGGTGAGGGCCCTCTTCCAGGTCACAGACTTCTTGTGTCCTCACAAAGGAGCTCTGTGGGGTCTCTTTCATAAGAGCATTAATCCCATTCATGAGGGTTCCATCGTCATGACCTAAGCATCTCCCAAAGGCCCCACGTCCTAATACTATCACAGTGGGCATTAGGAATTCAATATACGAATTTTAGGGAGACACAGACATTCAGACTACAGCAGCCCACAGCATCCACACACATATATGACCTATTATAGCGCTTGATCGTATTGTTTCTTTACTTGTCTGTACCTCCAGTAGGCCGAGAACTGAAGGCAGCTTTCCTCACATCTGCTGAACCATATGCCCTGTGCTAAGCACTGGAGATGAAATGGTGACTGAGAGACCCAGTCCTGCTCTCAGGAGACAGACATTAAATAAAGAGCCACAGGAAGCAGGGAAAACTCGCTGATGGGTGAGGCACTTTTCACAGGGGAGCACACAATAAAGGAACTAATCGAGTCCAGGTCAAGGGGAGGCCTCTGGAGGAGGTGGCCTTTGAACCAGCAGTTGAAGGATGAAGAGTTAGTCCAGCAGCTATAGACCAGTGGGAAGGAGAGGGCGTTCCAGGCGGAAGGTACAGTGAGTGCAAAAGGCCTGGAGGCAGGAGGGATCGATAGCCGTTCCCAGTGACTGGAGGGAATTGTGGGAGATGAGGCTGGGCAGTCTTTAGGGGCAAGGCACAGGTCATGAAGCTCTGTAGCCGTGTTGAGGGGTTTGGACAATCGGAGAAACGAGGGGGCGCCAGTGAAGTATTTTGAGCAGAGTGGTACCATATTCGGTGTTGGTTTTGAAGGCTCGCTCTGGCTGGAGCATAGCAAATGGGTGGGAGACCAGTGAGAAGGTGGTTGCAGTAATCCAGGTGAGAAAACAAGGTGGTCCAGGGGTGAAGACATGTGAATTATTGGAGAGATTTAAGGGGCAAAATCAATATAGTAAGATTCCCAGGTTTCTGGCTTGAGCAACTGGATGGATGGTGATTTGTTTTTGAGATGGGTACAGTGGGAAGAGGAGTAGGTTTGGTGAAGGAAAATGATGATTTTGATGTTGAATACGATGATTTTAGTGGCTGTAGGCATCCAAGTAGAGATATCTGAGGAGGCTGTGGATCTGTGGGTCTGGAGCTGACGAGAGAGATCTAAATAGAACCCAGAGTGCTGGAGCCATCAACATACTGTTAATAATTGAAGCCATGGTATGGATGAAATCCCCCCCCGCCCCCCGCCCAAGAAACAGGATATAGTGAGAAGTGGGACAGAACTGTGAGGAAGCCAGCATTGAAAGCCTGGGCAGAAGGGAGCTTTGCCAAGAAGAAGCGACCAGAAGGGAGACTGTGGTGACATGGAACCCAGGAAGGACATGTCTCAAGGAGGGACTGGTCCGTGTTGTTGGCTGCATCTGAACCTTCAAGGAAGTGGAGGATTAAAAACTGCTTGTGGGTGATCATAGGAATTGTTATTTTAATAAAAGCAAAACAGGAACATGGAAATAAAAATTCAGACTGTAGGGATGGGAACCAGATGAAAATTGGTAAGTCCTCTGCTCCCAGTCTCCCCTGACCAGTCCTTGGGTTGGACTCAATGCCAGAGGTCATTGGCAATCTCCACCAGAGCAGTTTTAGTGGGCTGGTGAAGCTGAGGTGTTGAGGAACATGGTGAGGAAGTGGGAATCTTTGAAGAAGTCTGGCTGTGAAGGGAAGGGAAAAGGCGAGCACTAGTTAGCAGGGCTGTGGGCTTGGGAAAGTGGGACTTTGTGCTTATTGTTTCATGTGTTAAGATGGGAGCGTGTTTAAATGCTGGGTGGACCTAGTAGAAAGGAGGCAAGGCTGAGGTTCAGGAGAAAGAATGAGAAGAGAATGTGGGCAGGGCTGCGATCCTGAGGAGGCGGCTCTGTGCTTGTAACTAGAACAGAAAGATGGCATATTTGCTGGGGAGTCTGGAGGTTTTAGTGGCAGAAAGTTGAGGGCGTTCCTCTGTGGCTGCTTTTATATCCTGATGGGCCACCCAAGTTCGTAGCCTGAGTGACTGAGTGAATCCCCCACTCCGGGGCAGGCCTGGTGAAGTTCCATCTTCCCGGTGCCTCCTTGGCGGGAGCAGTGTGCACAGCGTTTGGTAAAAGTGCAGTTTCCGGGGAGTTTTGGAGCAATCGGTTAGCCATCTGGAATTAAATAAATTTGGATCCCTATCTCAATTCGTACATTAAGTAAGATTTCAGAGAGGTCTAAGATTTTTCCATTAAAATGTTTAATTATGAAACATTTCAAACATACAGAAAATAATGTCAAAGAGACCCATAAATCCACTGCCAAGTTAAACAGATGTTAACATTTTGCCGTATTTGCTTCAGATCTGTTTTTTTTAATAGAAGGAATAAAATGCTAATGATATAGTAAAAGCCACCCTCTCATTTCTTCCCTCTCTCTCCTCTCCAGAAACAACCACAACCATCTCTATGCTTGCTTTGTACTTTTATTAATGCTACACATATCACAGGCAATATATACATTTTGTATTTTAAAATTATACATCGGTATAGTTTTGCTTTTTCACTAATCGATGTTTTTACCATTCTGTGGAGTGACATGGAGATCCAGTTCGATGACTTTTTTAAAAAATAAATTTATTTATTTTTGGCTGCGTTGGGTCTTCATTGCTGCACGGGGGCTTTCTCTAGTTGCAGCGAGCAGGGGCTACTCTTCGTTGTGGTGCGTGCGCTTCTCATTGCGGTGGCTTCTCTTGTTGTGGAGCACCGGCTCTAGGCGCGCAGGCTTCAGTAGTTGTGGCACGCGGGGTCAGTAGTTGTGGCTCACGGGCTCTAGAGCGCAGGCTCAGCAGTTGTGGCGCACGGGCTTAGTTGCTCCGCGGCATGTGGGATCTTCCCGGACCAGGGCTTGAACCGTGTCCCCTGCATTGGCAGGCGGATTCTTAACCACTGCGCCACCAGGGAAGTCCTAAAATGGGTTTTTCTATATTAAAATATGCTGTTGAGATTTTGATAGGGATTACATTGAATATGTATATCACTTAGTGTAGTATTGCCGTCTTAGCAATATTATGTTTTCCAGTCCATGAACATGGAATGTCTTTCCATTTATTTGTATCTTCTATAATTTCTTTTAATAATGTTTTGTGGTTTTCAGTATACGAGTCTTTCACCTTCTTGGATAAATGTACCCTAAGTATTTTTTTTGATGCTATTGTGAATGAAATTTTTTTTTTAATTTCCTTTTTGAATTGTTCATTGCAAGTGTATAGAGATACAACTGATATTTGCATGTTGATTTTATTCCTGCGTCTTTGCTGAATTCATTTATTAGCTCTAACAATTGTTTTGTTTGGGTTCCTTTGGATTTTCTTTTCTTTTTTTTTTTTTCAGGAGAAGGAAGGATTTATTACTTACAGCAAGTACGAAGGACAGGGGGGATCTTTCCCAAACCAGTGTCTCCCCGAACAGCAAAATTGGGGAATTTTTTAGCTAAGGGTACATGCATACTCATGAAGAGGCTTGAGTAGAGGAGATCAGCATAGAATTGGGGCAGAAGTGGGCAGAGTCCAAGCTTTAGTGTATTGAAGCCAGGAAGGTCAGTATCATCATTCTGGCCTCTATCTGGGTGGGGGCCTTAGTTCCTACAGAACTCAAAGACTGTATCAGATTGCTATGTATATCCCTTGAGGAGGAGCTAAAACTGCACCCCAGATGGGACTCAAACCCGCAGTCTTCCAATTGAAACCACACAGCTCGTCTCAGGACTTAATGAAGCTCAGGTTCTTTATGTTTCAGAGCAGAAGGAATTCAGCAAGAGGGAAAGTGATAGGTAAGAAGTAGATTTATTAATATCCTTTGCAAAGAGGTTGCAGGAAAATGAGGCACAAGAGATGGTCATGTCCCAGGTCTCAGGTGAGTTCCTGGGATGGGCCATCAAGTGAGGGTCCTTGATTTTGTGCAGGAAAGAATTCAAAAAGCAAGCCGTAGTAAAGTGAAAGGAGAGATACACATTCCATAGGCAGAATGTGGTCCATCTCAGAAGGCAAGCATGGCCTCCTTTGGATTTTCTATGTGTAATGTCATGTCACCTCTGAAACAGATAAATTTACTTCTTCCTTTCCAATTTGGGTGCCCTTTATTTCTTTTTCTTGCTTAATTGCTCTGGTTAGAACTTCTAGTACTGTGTTAAATAGAAGTGACATAAAGTAGGCATCCTTATCTTCTTCCTAATATTAGGGGAAAGGCTCTCATTCATTCATCATTGAGTGTGACATTAGTGGTGGGGTTTTCATGTATGGCCTTTATCATGTTGAGACATTCTCTTCTCTTCCTAGTTTATCAAGTGATTTTATCATGAAAGAATGTTGAATTTTGTTAAATGCTTTTTCTACGTGAATTGAGATGATCATGTGGCTTTTTTCTGCATTCTATTATATTAATGTGATGTATTATGTTATATAGATTGATTTTTTTATATGTTGAACCATCTTTGCATTCCTGGAATAAATCCCACATAAATCATGATGTATAATGCTTTCAGTGTGCTGCTGAATTTGTTTTCCTCGTATTTTGTTGAGAAATTTTGCATCTGTATTCACAAGGGATATTGGCCTATAATTTTCTTTTCTTGTAATACCTTTGTCGGGCTTTGGTATCAGGGTAATGCTAGCCTCATAGAATGAGGTAGGTAGGCATTTTTTTATATATTCCATATTTAATTCCTTAGTTACTTACATTTTCTCTATAGCTTATCTTTTTCTTTTGTTTAGAATGTCTTAAACGTACCTTTAATTAACAAAATTTTTTTTCAGAACAAACTTTTTATTGAAGTAGAGTTGATTTACAGTGTTGTATTAGTTTCAGGTATACAGCAAAGTGATTCAGTTATATATATTTTTTCAGATTCTTTTCCATTATAGGTTATTACAAGATATTGAATATAGTTCCCTATGCCATACAGTAGGTCCTTATTGTTTATTTTATGTATAGTAGTGTGTATCTGCTAATCCCAAACTTCGAATTGATCCCTCCCCCACCCCCTTTCCCCTTTGGTAACCATAAGTTTATTTTCTATGTCTATGAGTCTGTTTCTGTTTTGTAAATAAGTTCATTTGTATCATATTTTAGATTCCACATATAAGTGATATATGATATTTGTCTTTCTCTTTCTGAATTACTTCACTTAGTATGATAATCTCTAGGTGCATACATGTTGCTGCAAATGGCATTATTTCATTGTTTTTATGGCTGAGTAGTATTCCATTGTGTATATATACCACATCTCTTTATCCATTCATCTGTCAATGGACATTTAGGTTGCTTCCATGTTTTGGCTATTGTAAATAGTGCTGCTATGAACTTTAGGGTGCATGTTTCTTTTTGAATTATAGTTTTATCCGGATATATGCCCAGGAGTGGGATTGCTGGATCATATGTAACTCTATTTTTAGTTTTTTTGTTTTTGTTTTTTTTGCGGTACGCGGGCCTCTCACTGTTGTGGCCTCTCCCGTTGCAGAGCACAGGCTCCGGACGCGCAGGCTCAGTGGCCATGGCTCACGGGCCCAGCTGCTCTGCGGCATGTGGGATCTTCCCGGACCGGGGCACGAACCTGCGTCCCCTGCATCGACAGGCGGACTCTCAACCACTGCGCCACCAGGGGAACCCTATTTTTAGTTTTTTAAGGAACCTCCATACTGTTTTCCATAGTGGTGCACCAATTTACATTCCCACCAACAGTATAGGAGGGTTCCCTTTTCACCACACCCTCTGCGGCATTTATTATTTGTAGACTCTTTAATGATGGCTATTCTGACTGGTGTGAGGTGATACCTCATTGTAGTTTTGATTTGCATTTCTCTGATAATTAGCAATGTTGAGCATCTTTTCATGTGCCTGTTGGCCATCTGTATGTCTTCTCTGGAGAAATGTCTATTTAGATCTTCTGCCCACTTTTTGATAGGTTCTTTGTTTTTTTTGATATTGAGCTGTATGAGCTGTTGTATATTTTGGAAATTAAGCCCTTGTTGGTCACATTGTTCACAAATATTTTCTCCCATTCCATAGGTTGTCTTTTCGTTTTGTTTATGGCTTTCTTTGCTGTGCAAAAGCTTTTAAGTTTAATTAGATCCCATTTGTTTATTTTTGCTTTTATTTCCACTTCTCTAGGAGACGGAGCCAAAAAAAATTTCTGTGATTTATGTCAAAGAGTGTTCTGCCTATGTTTTCGTCTAGGAATTTTATAGTATCTGGGGTTTTTTTTCTGTTGTTTTTTTTGGCTGCGTTGGGTCTTCGTTGCTGTGGGCCGGCTTTTCTCTAGTTGCGGCAAGCAGGCTTCTCATTGCAGTGGCTTCTCTTGTTGCGGAGCACAGGCTCTAGGCGTGCAGGCTTCGGTAGTTGTGGCATGTGGGCTCAGTAGTTGTGGCATGTGGGCTCAGTAGTTGTGGCTCGTGGGCTCTAGAGCGCAGGATCAGTAGTTGTGGCGCACGGGCTTAGTTGCTCTGAGGCATGTGGGATCTTCCCAGACCAGGGATCGAACCCATGTCCCCTGCATTGACAGGCGGATTCTTAACCACTGTGCCACCAGGGAAGTCCCAGTATCTGGTTTTATATTTAGGTCTTTTAATGGGATTGTTTTCTTAATTTCTCTGATATTTCATTGTTAGTGTATAGAAATGCAGCAGCTTTCTGTATATTAGTTTTGAATCCTTAATTCCAATATGATTAAAATTTTCAGTCTTTTTCTTTATAGTTTGTACTTTGGATCTTTTATTAAATACTTTTCTATTCACCTATATTTTTTGAAGTTTTAGAAGATTTCTTATTATATTTCGGACTTCAATTCAATCAAAAATTTAATGTATAGTGTAAGCTTGGGACCTAAATATACCTAATTTCCATCAGGATAACCAGTTGTCCCAGCATCATTTATTGAGTAATCTGCATTTCCTCTCTGATTTGTAGCACCACCTCAGTCATTTATCAGGTTCCAATATATGTGTGTACTTTCTTATTGGCTTCTCTTTTGTTTTAAAAGTCTGTCTATTACTAAGTTTTGTTATCTGATACTGTGTATTTTCCTTTGTTCTTCAAAACCATCTGGGCTATTGTTGGATAAGTTCTGTGAAAAACTGTTTTGGGAGTTTTAACTGGAAGTATGTTGAATTTTAGATTAATTTGGAGAGAATTGATATTTTATGATATTGAGTCTTCATATACTATGAACATGATGTTTACTTGTTTTTATTGTCTTGTACTTTAGTAAGATTTAAATGTTCTTTGTGAAGCTCTCGTACATCTTATGTGAGGTTAGTCCTAGAGACCTTGTAGCTTTTGTTTATTTGTGTCTTGTGTGTATATGTACATGTTTCAAGCATACAGGCACCTTATAGTTTTTGATGCAATTGTAAATGGCATCTTTTAAAAAGTACATCTTATGATTGATTGTTGCTGGTGTATGGTCACATTAATTGATTTTATGTATTGATCTTGTATTCAGCAACTTTGCTGAACTCTCTCATTTCTAATAGTTTGCAGATTCCCATGGATTTCCTGTGTAAATAATCATGTCATCTGCAAATAGGGACAATTTTGGTTTCTTCCTTTCTAATTCATATACATTTCATTTTCCTTATACTTACAGTGCAATAGAAATGGTGATGATGGCCATCTTTGACTTGTTCCTGACTTTAAAGGGAATGCTCCTGAAGTTACACTAGTTTTTAAAAGTATTTTATTTATTTATTTAGCTGTCCAGGTCTTTTTGTGGCACGCAGGATCTTTGTTGTGGAGTGCAGGATCTTCGTTGTGGCGTGCAGAATCTTTAGTTGTGGTGTGTGGATCTTTTTTTTTTTTTTTTTTTTTGGCTGTGTTGGGTCTTCACTGCAGTGCGTGGCCTTCTCATTGCGTTGGTTTCTCTTGTTGCAGAGCAGGGGCTCTAGGCACACAGGCTTCAGTAGTTGCGGTGCGAGGACTCAGTAGTTGTGGCTCATGGGCTCTAGAATGCAGGCTCAGTAGTTGTGGCACATGGGCTTAGTTGCTCCACGGGTTGTGGGATCTTCCCGGACCAGGGATTGAACCCGTGTACCCTGTATTGGCAGGCAGATTCTCAACCACTGTGCCACTAGGGAAGTCCCCGTGTGGGATCTTTAGTTGCGGCATTCAGGATCTTTTTTCATTTGCAGCATGCAGGATCTAGTTCCCTGACCAGGGATCAAACTTGGGCCCCCTGCACTGGGAGTGCAGGGTCTTTGTTTATTATTTTTTAAAAAAATATTTATTTTATTTACTTATTTTTGGCTGCGTTGGGTCTTCATTGCTGCGCACAGGCTTTCTCTAGTTGTGGTGAGTAGGGGCTACTCGTCCTTGCGGTGAGCGGGTTTCTCATTGCGATGGCTTCTCTTGTTGTGGAGCATGGGCTCTAGGCTCACGGGCTCAGTAGTTGTGACTAGCAGGCTCTAGAGCGCAGGCTCAGTAGTTGTGGCGCACAGGCTTAGTTGCTCCGCGGCATGTGGGCTCTTCCTGGACCAGGGCTCGAACCCGTGTCCCCTGCATTGGCAGGTGGATTCTTAACCACCATGCTACCAGGGAAGCCCGCGCAGGGTATTTAACCAAGGTTTTTGTTTTGTTTTGTTTTTAATAAATTTATTTACTTTTGGCTGCGTTGGGTCTTCATTGCTGCATGTGGGCTTTTTCTAGCTGTGGCGAGCGGGGGCTACTCTTTTGTTGCGTGTGCAGGCTTCTCTTGTTGTGGAGCACAGGCTCTAGGCGCGCGGGCTCAGTAGTTGTGGCTCGCGGGCTCTAGAGCGCAGGCTCAGTAGTTATGGCGCATGGGCTTAGTTGCTCCGCGGCATGTAGGATCTTCCCGGACCAGGGCTCAGACCCGTGTCCCCTGCATTGGCAGGTGGATTCTTAAACACTGCGCCACCAGGGAAGCCCGGGAGTGCAGGGTCTTAACCACTGGACCACCAGGGAAGTCCCTGAAGTTACACTATTAACATATTTTCCTGTAGGCTTTTTGTAGACTCTCTTTATCAGGTGAATGAAGATCCATTCTATTCCTAATTTGCTGAATATTTTCATGATGCAAAGCTGTGGAATTTTAACACATGTTTTTCTGTATCTATTAAGAGGGTCCTATGGTTTTTCATCTCTGTTTTTTTATATGGTAAATTAAAGTAATACATTTTCTAAGGTTTTTTACCCTTGCATTTCTGGGATAATCCATCGTCTTGAACTATTCTTAACACACTGCTATGTTCAGTCTCCTAATACGTGATTTTTACAGCTATTTTCATGTGTGAATTGGTCTATAATTTTCTTTTTTTGTATTGTGCTTACCATCTTTTGGTATCAGGTAATACTAGCTTCATAAGTGCCTTGAGAATCTTCCCTCTTTCTTTGTTCTCTGAAATAGTTTGCTAAGATAGGAATTCATCTGTTCTTTAAAGGTTTGGGAGAACTCTGTAAAACTGCCTCATCCCCACAATTCACCACAGTATTGGTATATTGTGGGCATGGTTTTTACTACTGTTTTAATTTACTTAATGATAATAAAATTTTTTAGGTTTACTATGTCATGAAGCATTAATAAATTATAATTTCTTAAGCCATTATTTCATTCCTAAATTTTCAAATGTATTAGCATAAAATTAGTGTTTTATTTTTATTTAAAATCTGTTTTTGTAGATATACCCCCTTTTTAATTCCTAATATTGACTTTGCCTTTTCTCTTTTTGTTGATCTGTCTTGCCAGAGATTTGTCTATTAGTCCAAGAGCTACCTTTTGACTTTGTTTATCCTCTCTATTGTCTGATTACTATTTCATTAACATCTTCATTATTTTATCTTTATTATTTCTTTCCTTCTTCTTCTTTTAAGTTTGTTCTGTTCTCTTTCTAACTTGGATTTTTTTTCACACTTAAAAAATTTTATATTTAATTTTTGAATAGGTATTAAATTTTCATAGCTCCAATGTAGAAATGCTTTACAAAGTATACAGAGAAAAGCCTCAACACACCTTTCCCCTCATCAGTCTCTTCCCATCCCCATAAAAAGGTAACCATTGTTAGCTTCTTTTTATACACTCAGAAATTTTTTTTGCTCTTATTAAAACATTTTTAAAAATTGAAGTATAGTTGATTATATTATATAAATTACAGGTGTACAATATGGTGATTCACAATTTTTAAAGGTTATACTCCATTTATAGTTATTATGAAATATTGGCTGTATTCCCTGTGTTACACAGTATATCCTTGTAGTTTATTTTATACATTATAGTTTGTACCTCTTAATCCTCTATCCCTATATTGCCCCCCTCTTCATCTCCCCACTGGTAACCACTAGTTTGTTCTCTATATCTGTGATTTGACATTAAGTTATTTATTGCTTTTCCAATGTTAAACCAATTTTGCTTTCCCGAGATGAACCCAGTTCAGTCATATGTATTACCTTTGACTATCCTTTTATATCTTGTTGGGCTCAGTTTGTGATGTTTTAAAGGATCTTGTATAGTGTATCTCCTGAGAGGTATTGACCTGTAGTTTTTCCTTCTAGTACTGTCCTTATCATGCTTTAGTGACAAGGTTATGCTAGCCTCAGAAAATAAATTGAAAAATGTTCACTTTTTCTATACTCTGAAGGGTGTGTAAGATTGCAAGTTTTTATTCCTTAAATGTTTGCTAGAATCACCTGGAAAATCATCTCAGTCTAGGTTTTCTTTGTGGAAAGATTTATGGAAACCCTTTATGATTTGTGGAAATCATAAACTTATGATTCATTTGATTTAGTAGTTTTAGGAATATTCAAAGTTTTCTATACCTAGTTGGGTCAGTCTTAGTAAGTTATATTTTTTAGGAATTTATCTAGTTTGTCTCATTTTTCAGATTTATTGGTACAAAGTTGTTCATGATATCCTTCTATTATCTTTCTAATTTCTGTAGCATCTGTAATTAGGCTCTTCTTTTCCTTGCTCATGGGTTATTTTTGCCTTGCTCTTTTGTTACTGGTCAGTTTCTCGAGAGGTTGGTCAGTTTTAGTAGACTTTTCAGAGAACTCATTTTGACTATGTTGACCTTCTGTATCGTATTTGTTTTCCATTGTATTTATTTCCACGCTAACCTTTATTTTCCTTCCTTCTACTTTTTTCAGCTTTAATTTGCTGTTTTCTTCTAACTTCTTGAAATGAATACTTAGTTCATTTCCAGCTTTTCCTCTTGTATAATCCGTCTCTTATAAATTTCTCTCCAAGTACTACTTTAGGTATGTATCACAGTTTTCTAAGCCTATTTTAAGTTTATCTAATTTTCAAATGGATACTACTTTCCCATGACTCAAAACCCAGAAACTATAAAGAGGTGTGCAGTGAAAAATTTCCCTCCAAACTTCCCTCCCACCTGCTCATTTCCCATCGCGCCCTCCCCCCACCCCCGCCCCCCAAGTAACCCTGCTTAGATTATTCTTTGTCCTTCCAGCCTTTCTTTGTGTGTTTAAAAGCAATTATGACTAGAGATTCTTATTTCCTGTTCCCTTTTTTTACACACAATACACAGTATATTAAACAGACATTCTGCACCTTGTTTTTGTATATCTTGACAATAATTCTTAGACATCTTTCAGTGGCAGTACATCTAGAACTTTATTCTTTGTTTTCACATTTGCATAATGTTCCATTGTGTGAATATTCTATCATTTTGTCACCATTACTGTACTGATTAAAATAGTTTCCCCCCTACTTTTTGTCATTACAAAAGATTATTCCATTATACATATGTATATGTGTAACTGTATCTTGAAAGTGTAATTGCTGGGTGCAGGTTATATATATTTAAAGATTGTCTTTTTAAAATTTTTGTTATGGAAAATTTAAAACACAGAATCAGAGATAATTGTCCAGTGACCCACCTGTGTGTCGTCTGGCTTGAGCCAATATGGCCAGTCTCATTTCATCTATGCCCTTGCCCACCCCCCTGCACTACACCTCCACTCCCAGATTATTTGGAAACAAATTACAGACATCATATCATTTCATCCATAAATATTTCTGTATTATCCCTAAAAGACTAGAGCCCTTTTAAAAATATAACCACAATACCATATCACACTAAAAAATTAACCATAATTTCTTATCACCAAATATTCAATAATTTCGTTTCCCTGATTATCTTATATATCTCATAATTATATAGATTTTAATGGTGGTACCATTTAATTTGAGTCCTCAAATACAAGTCCTGGACCATGTAAGTTTCAATTTGTTGAGACTTGTATGGTCCAATATATGTCAATTTCTGTGAATGATTCTTTGTGCTTGAAAAGAACGTGTCCTCTACTGTTAGGCACAGTGTTTTCTGTATGTCTTTCAGGTCATGATTGTTCAAATCTTTTGTATCCTTACTGCTTTGTCTTCTGCTATAATTATGGATTTGTGTGTTATTCCTTATTATTCTTTGAATTTATTCATCATTATTCTGTCAGTTGTTGCTTTTGTATCTTGGGGCTATGTATTAATTTGTTCAACAAATGTTTATTAAGTGTTTCTATGTGCCAGGCACTGTTCTAGTTGCTAGCGATATTTCAGGGAACACAACAGACAGAAATGCCTGCTCTAGTTGGGAGAGACAGACAATAAGGAAGATAAAGAATTACACACAATTTAAATTATCGTCCTCATAAATTGAACATTTTAACATTATGAATTGACCTTCTTTATCTAGTAATTTTTTTACTTAAAGTCTCTTGTGTGATAATAATATTAGCTGTAACAGCTTTCATTGAGTTATGTTTGCTTATTTTTTTCATCCTTTTGCTTTTATCTTTTCTATATTCTTATGTTTTAAATGTGTCTCTAAATAGCATATACTTGTATTTTTAACCATTTATATGTGTGTGTGTGTATATTTGGACTTATGTCTAACGTTTTATTTTATGCTTTCTTCTGTTCCACTTTCTTTTTCTCTCCTTTCTTGCTTTTGGTTTGCTTTATTTTGTCTTAATTATGCCACTTTTTCTCTCATCTCAGTGGGAAGTTATGCTCTTTATTTTTTTAAATAACATCTTTATCGAGATATAATTCACATACCACACAATTCAGTGTGCAATTCAGTGGTTTTTTGTATATTCAGTTGTACAACCATCACCACAATCAATTTTAGAACACTGTCATCACCGTAAAAGAAATCCACTACCCTTTAGCAGTTACTTTCCATTCCACCTCTGCACCAAACCCCATCCTCCCTCTAGACAACCTCTAATCTTTCACTCTATAGATTTGCTTATTCTGGGCATTTCATTTCATATATATATGCAATGTGTGACCTTTTGTGTCTGGCTTCTTTCATTTACCGTGTTTTCAAGGGTCATCTGTGCATAGCATGTACTAGTACTTCATTACATTTTATTGCCAAATAATATTCCACATTCTATTTATCCATTCATCAGTTGATGAACACTTGGGTTGTTTGCACTTTTTGGCTATTATGAACAATGCTGCTTTTAACATACGTGAACAAGTTTTTGCGTGGACATATGTTCTCATTTCTTTTGGTACGTACCAAGGAGTAGAATTGCTGGATCATATGGTAATTCTATGTTTAATCTTTCGAGAAACTCCAGACTGTTTCCAAAGCAGTAGCATCATTTTATAATCCCACAAGTGGTGTATGAGGGTTTCAGTTTCTCCACATCCCCATCAACACTTGTTTTTCATCTCTTTGCCTATAACCTTCCTAGTAAGTATGAAACGGCATCTCATTGTGGTTCTGATTTGCATTTCCCTGATGGTTAAGGACGTGGAGCATCTTTTCATGGGCTTATTAGCAATTTGTCTGTCTTCTTTGGAGAAATATCTATTCAGATCTTTTGCCCATTTAAAAATTGCAGTGTCATTTTATTATTGAGTTGTAAAATTTCTTTATATATTCTGGGTACAAGTCCTTTCTCAGATGTGTGATTTGCAAATATTTTCTCCCATTCTGTGGGTTTCCAGTTCACATTCTTGATGGTGTCCTTTGCAACACAAAGGCCTTTAATTTTGATGGATTCCAATTTATCTATTTTTTGTTTTTGTTGTTACTTGTGCTTTTGATGTTGTATCCAACAAACGATTGCCAGGAAGACTTACACCTATGTTTCCTTCTAAGAGTTTTATAGTTTTACATGTAGGTCTTTGATCCAGTTGGATTTAATTTTTTGTATATGGTAGGAAGTAGGAGTCCAACTTCATTCTTTTGCTTGTAGATATCCAGTTGACCTAGCATCATTTGTTGAAAAGATAATTCCCACTGAATCATCTGGGTAACATTGTTGAAAATCAAATGATGATAACAGTGAAAATTAATTTTTGGACTCTCAATTCTGTTTTCTTGGTCTATATATTTATACTTATGTCAGTACCACAATGTCTTGATTATTGTAGCTTTGTAGCAAGTTTTGAAATCCATAAGTACAATTCAAAATCCAATCCTGTTCTTTTTTTTCAAGATTGTTTTGGCTATGTGGAGTTCCTCGAATTTTCATATGAATTTTAGGAACAGTTTGTTAATTTCTGCAAAGAACGTGTCTGAAATTTTGATAGAGATTGCATTGAATCTGAAGATCAATTTGGGGAGTATTGTCATCTTAACAGTATTAAGTCTTGTAATCTGTGAACTTGGATGTCCTTCTGTTTGTCTTTAATTTCTTTCAGCAATGTTTTGTAGTTCTGGAAGTTTTTTTGTTTTGGTTTGTTTTTTTCCTGGGACATAGTGGGTGTTAAAGAATAGTTAGCTATTGGGGTTTTTTTGTTTTGGCTGCGTTGGGTCTTCGTTGTGGTGCACGGGCTTCTCATTGTGGTGGCTTCTCTTGTTGCAGAGCATGGGCTCTAGGCACGTGGGCTTCAGTAGTTGCAGCACACAGGCTCAGTAGTTGCAGCACAGGGGCTCTAGGGCGTGCGGGCTTCAGTAGTTGTGGCACACAGGCTTAGTTGCTCTGGGGCATGTGGGAATCTTCCCCAACCAGGGATGGAACACATGTCCCCTGCATTGGCAGGCAGATTCATAACCACTGCGCCACCAGGGAAGTCGTATTGTTTTTATATTATTATTTTTTAAAAATTGAAGTATAGTTGATTTAGGGAGTTCCCTGGCAGTCCAGTGGTTGACTCTGTGCTTCCAGTGCAGGGGGCACGGGTTTGATCCCTGGTCAGGGAACTAAAATCCTGCAAGCCACGTGGCAGAAAAAAAAAAGTGTGAAGTCTAGTTGATTTAGTGTTTTGTAGTTTTCAGAATAATAGTTCTACACTTATTTTGCTACATTTATTCCCAATTACTTAATTCTCTTTGATGCTATTGCAAATGTAATTATTAATTTTATTTTTGGACTGTTCATTGCAGGTGTATAGAAATACAGTTGATTCCTATATCCTGTAACCTACTGAACTCATTTATTGTAATTTTTTTTTTTTTTCTAGTAGATTCCTTAGGATTTTCTATATGCAAGATCAGGTCATCTTGTAAATAAAGATAGTTTTAGTTTTTCTAATCTAGATGCCTTTTATTTCATTTTCTTGCCTAATTGCCCTAGTCAGAACCTCCAGTATGATGTTGAATAGAAGTGGCATGAACAGACATCCTTCTCTTGTTCCTGATCTCAGGAGGAAACCATTCAGTTTTTTACTGTTAAGTATAGTGTTAGCTGTGGATTTTTCATAGATGCCTTTTTTTTTTTAAATAAATGGCTACTTTTTTTTTTTTTTTTTTTTGGCTGCATTGGGTCTTCATTGCTGTGCGCGGGCTTTCTCTAGTTGCAGCGAGCAGGGGCTACTCTTTGTTGAGGTGTGCGGGATTATTGCGGTGGCTTCTCTTGTTGTGGAGCACGGGCTCTAGGTGTGCGGGCTTCAGTAGTTGTGGCGCACGGGCTTCAGTAGCTGTGGCTTGAAGGCTCTAGAGCGCAGGCTCAGTAGTTGTGGCGCATGGGCTTAGCTGCTCCACGGCATGTGGGATCTTCCCAGACCAGGGATTAAACCCGTGTCCCCTGCATTGGCAGGTGGATTCTTAACCACTGTGCCACCAGGGAAGTCCTATAGATGCCTTTTATCTGATCGATGAAGTTCCCCTTTTCCTTGTTTGTTGAATGTTTTGATCATGAAGAGATTTTGAATTTTGTCAAATGCTTTTTCTGTATCCATTGAGATAATCATGTGGTTTTTGTCCTTTATTCTATTGATAGGATGTATTAATTAAATTAATTGATTTAAAAAATGTTAACCCAACCCTGTACTCCTGGAATAAATCCCACTTGGCCATGGTGTGTAATCCTTTTTATATGTTGTGGAATTCATTTATCTAGTTGAGGATTTGGGGGGTTATAATCATGAGAGATTTTGGCCTGTGGTTTCCTTTTTTGTGATATCTTTATCTAGATTTGGTGTCAGGGTAATACTTGTCTCATAGAATGAGTTGGGAAGTATTCTCTCCTCTTCTATTTTTTGAAGAGTTTGAGACCGATTGGTATTTTTATTTTTTAAATGTTTGATAGAATTCATCAGTAGACCCACCTGACCCAAGCTTTTCTATGTAGCTAGTGTTTTAATTACTAACTTAATCTCTTTACTTGTTACTGGTCTATTCAGATTGTCTATTTCTTCTTGAGTCAGTTTTGGTAGTTTGTGTCTTTCTAGAAATTTGTCCATTTCATCTGAGTTATCTGATTTGTTGGCATATAGGTGATCATCGTATTCCTTTACAATCCTTTTTATATCTGTAAGGTTGGTAGTAATGTTCCTTCTTTCATCCTCAACTGTACTAATTTGAGTCTTCTCTTTTTTTCTTGGTCAATCTAGTTAAAGTTTTGTCACTTTTATTTATCTTTTCAAAAATCAACTTTTAGTTTATTTTCTCTATTGCTTTTCTGTTCTCTATTTCATTCATTTCTGTTCTAATCCGTATTATTTCCTTCCCCCTGCTTGCTTTGGGTTTAGTTTGCTTTTCTTTTTCAGGTTATGGGTCTGATATCTTTCTTCTTTTTTGTATTTTACAGGTAAAAATTTTCTTCTAAGCACTGCTTTAGCTGCATTCCATAAGTTTTGATATATTGTGTCTTCATTGTGTTTTCACTTATCTTAGTATTTTCTAATTTTCTTGTGATTTCTTCTTTGAGCCATTGGCTACTTAGGAGTATATTGTTTAATTTCCGCATATTTATGAATTCCCCCAAATTCCTTTATATTATTGATTTCTAATATCATTCCATTGTGGTCAGAGAATATACTTTGCCCCTCCTTTCCTTTTTAAATTTATTTCATTGAAGTATACTGGATTTACAATGTTGTGTTAATTTCTGCTGTACAGAAAAGTGATTCAGTTATATATACATTCTTTTTCATAATTCTTTTCCATTGTGGTTTATCAAAAGATATTGAATATAGTTTCCTATACAGTAGGACCGTGTTGTTTATCCAGTCTATATATAATAGTTTGCATCTGCTAATCCCAAACTCCCAATCCTTCTCTCCTCCACCTCCCCTCCCCCTTGGCAATCACAAGTCTGTTCTTTATGTCTGTGAGTCTATTTCTGTTTCATAGATAAGTTCATTTGCATAATATTTTAGATTCATATGTGATATCATAATGTATTTGTCTTTCTCTTTCTGACTTACTTCACTTAATATGGTCATCTCTAGGTCCATCCATGTTGCTGCAAATGGCATTATTTCATCCTTTTTTACAGCTGATTAGTATTCCATTGTACATGTGTACCACATCATCTTTATCCATTCATCCATCCTATTCATCCATTGATGGACATTTGTTTCCATGTCTTGGCTATTGTAAACAGTGCTGCTGTTAACATAGGGGTGCATGTATCTTTTTGAATTATAGGAGAACATACTTTGTATGATTTAAGTTCTTAGCTCCTTGAACATATTTATAATGACTACTTTAAAATGTTTCTCTATTATAAAGCAGAAACTAACACACCATTGTAAAGCAATTATACTCCAATAAAGATGTTAAAAAAAAAAGTTTCTCTGTGAAATCTAACATCTGTGCCCTCTCACAGGCATGTTCTGTTGCCTGCTTTTTTCCTGTGTATGCGTCACACTGAATTGTTTCTTTGCATATCTCGTGATTTTTTGTTGAAAACCAGACATTTTTGGTATTATATTGAAGCAAGTCTGAATACTTATTCTTGCCCTCCACCACAAGACTTGTTTTGGTTGTTTGCTTGTTTATTTCTTTAGTGACTTGGCTGGGCTATTTTAATGAAGTCTACTTCTCCTACAATATGAGGCCTCTGATGTCACTTCTCTGAGGGCACAGCCTTGGACATGCACACAGTCACACGAGAAGACAGTGGTTTCAGCAGGGCTCACTTTGTCTCTCTTGCTGATGTTACCCTGTCTGCCTCTGCTGGTCTCATACCCAGCTGTTCTTACCCACTAATTGCCAGCTGATTGCTCTGTAGTTTGTTACATGTGGGGCATAAGTTGGTCCATAGTCTGATCCAATTAAATTTGGGCCCCTTTACAGGGGTTGGTTTTTTTGTTTGTTTTTTTTTGCGGTACGCGGGCCTCTCACTGTTGTGGCCTCTCCCGTCGCGGAGCACAGGCTCCGGACGCGCAGGCTCAGCAGCCATGGCTCACGGGCCCAGCCGCTCCGCGGCATGTGGAATCTTCCCGGACCGGGGCACGAACCCGTGTCCCCTGCATCGGCAGGCGGACTCTCAACCACTGCACCACCCGGGAAGTCCCCAGGGGTTGTTTTTGATGCTATCAGCTTCTTTAGTGCTTACCATCAAATTTTTCATTTTTTTGAATGTGCCCGTAGGATTAAACTTCCCCATACTCTGTTTTACATGAAGTCAGTTCCTTTGGAAAGAGCTTTGGAGCTCTCTGTTCTTATGGATTGCCTCTCCGCTGGGCAGAATCTCTAAGCCCCTGCTCCGGAGCTGGTATCAGGGACAGTGATCCAGTTCTGTCAGAGTGACACTCCTGGGCAGGGGTAATAGCCTCTGGTCTTCTCAGTTTGCATCTCTGTTGTGAAACCTCTGCCCTTTTAGTGATCTGTGGTGGGATCAAGGTCCAATATTCTTGTCCTGCTGCACCTGAAATAGAGCCTCTGTCCTATGAGTGGGGCTGGGTGGAGGAAGGGAGTCCTCAATCTCTTGACCACATTCAACAGGAATTTATTCTCTGCAACTCAGAACTAGAGAGGACTGAGAAATATTGGTGGCCTGCCCCTCTGGTGAAATACCATATCCCTTGGCTGGATGCTGAGGGGATAGGAAGCCCCGTTTTTTGGACCACACTCACCTGAGTGGAGCATCTGTCTAAGTGAGCTGTGAAGTGGCGGTTGGGGAAAGAGAGGGAGGGAGCAGGTCATGGCCCAAGTACTGCACACTTTCACGGTCCAAGATGTAGCAGATTTTCTTGAATAGATGTTTTTTAATTTGTTGTATGTCCTTAGGAAAATTTCCAGAGATTTTAAATGTGAATTTAAAAAAACTGTTCACCGGTAATGGAATTTCACTAAGCAGTGGGTCTGCAGAGCTCCTGCTGCTATTCAGAAGTGAGGCCTCCCTTCTACTTTTAATAGTACTTTAGAAATTACAATGGTGTATGCTAAATTTATCAAAGGCTAACATTAATTGATATCTTTGTTCTCTTTCTGAATAATACAAGGACCTTAGAACTGTTTGACGTTTTTTTAAAATCATACACACACACACAAAGAATATATAGATTTCAAATACATATGAAAATATATATCAAATATGTAAAAGTATGTACATACTGTATTTATATAAAGCAATAACGTGAAACAAATCAGCCGGTTACCTACAGTTGAGCTGCCCAAGTTCAGTTCCTATTTTTTACCACTTAGCAGCTGGTCAGCCTGGATAAGTCCCTCAACCACCTCAAACCTAAGTTTCTTGAGCCACAGAGTTGAGATACTAGTACCTCCCTTACTGGGTTTCTGTGATAATTAAATGAGATAATGCATGCAAAGTGCCATATGCACAATGTATGCACAGTGCCTGACAAACTGTAAGTGCTTAATGGAAGACCGCTGCTCTGAGAACTAATGGTAATTGTTGGTGGTAATTACTATTTACTCACCCTCTCTGTCCTGGCAGTTCCTCTGTGACGAGGGCGCTGGTATTTCTGGGGACTACATTGATCGAGTGGATGAGCCCTTGTCCTGCTCTTACGTGCTGACCATTCGGACTCCTCGGCTCTGCCCTCACCCCCTCCTCCGGCCCCCACCCAGTGCTGCTCCCCAGGCCATTCTCTGCCACCCTGCCCTGCAGCCTGAGGAGTACATGGCCTACATTCAGAGGCAAGCTGGTGAGTAATTAAAACGAGGAAGGAGAGACATGGGGAGGGACATGCAGAAGATGAAGTACTCAAGAGCTGAGAGGAATGTGTCCCTGTCCTGCCTACACGCTGTCTTTCAGTAGACTCAAAGCAGTACGGAGACAAAGCCGTAGAGGGTCGGCAAGACCTGGACCCTCAAATATGGAGTGAAACCAAGCCTGGGGTGATGCCCCAAAAGAAAGCAGGTAGGCCCTTGTGTCACCTGTTCCATGAAACAGGTCTCCCGTTTCTTCCCTTCTCCAGCGTTACCGTCCTGTACACCCAGGGGTGTCTTGTCCTTAACAGTCCTGACTGTTGGGGTGGGTGAAAAAGTACTACGGGCCCTAACCCCTTAGTAACAGAGGAGAACGAACCCCATGCTATTTGCTCCCTTCTGTTTCTCCCCTCCTTTCAGGTTCTCCCTTGTTCTCTGTATTCCAGGCGCAAGCCTAGCCAAGGATGATGGTAAGGAATCAGATTTCTGGAAGATGCTTCACGAGCCAGAGGAACAGGCGCCAGAAACGGGGGAGGCACAGGCTGAGGTGAGAGCCAGCTTCCTAGCCGTTTCTCTGATGAGGCTGAGCCTGGGCTTTGGGTTGGAGGGCCACTCAAGCTGAGGTCATTATGATGAGATGACCTCCATTTACCTAGGGATGGAAGCATTTACCCAGAGTCATTGCTTTAAGAGTACGGTTGGCATGCATAAGCCTGCGTACTTGACTCTGCCCTTTTCTTCTCATCAGGAGCAAGAACCAAACCTTGAGGCAACGGATCCAGCGCCAGGCTCCCACGATGGTGAGTGAACCCTCCACGTCTCCTTTACCGCTTGAATGTATTTTCAGGTTCTGCAGGGGGCAGGTGGGGGGTAGGGATAGAGCTAAAACACTGGGAGGGAGGTTGGGAGCCAGGCCAGCAGCAGATTCCTTTTTATAGGAGTGCGTGAAAGAGCAGGGGACGCGGCAGCTTGGTAGCATCCTTCTCTCTCTCACCTGTGAGGCCCCCTGAGGCCACATGAGCGCTCTCTGGAGGGGTGTGTTGGGCCCTATCTCTCACACTGGACAGGTAGTTCCTGCAGGGAGGGACTGTGTCCTTCCTTGGCCTCCTCAATTCCTCTACTTAGGAAGTAAAAACAGAATTAATTTAAGACACAATGGGTCCGTTCCTATTCTTTCATCACAGATTTCCAGAACAACGTGCAGGTCAAAGTGATTCGGAGTCCGGCAGACTTGATTCGATTGATAGAGGAGCTGAAGGGTGGAACAAGAAAGGTATGGGCCCTGCTCCAGGGAGGGGTGGAACCTGCCTCCCTGCTGGGAGCATTCGGAAAACCACCCCTGACCTGGGCCTGACCTCAACTTCCTTTACTCCTCCTGAGTCCCCCGCTACCACCTCCCTGTTTGTCTGCCCACCACGTGTCTACAGAAACCCCAGCCATCTACCATCTCCCTCTTACTCCCGATCCCCACCCAGGGGAAGCCAGACGCAGGCCAAGAGCAGCCTGGAGACGGTGCTGCAGAAGTCGCTCCCAGGGGACCGGAGGTGAAGGAAAAGCGTGATCCAGAACATGAGAACGAGGTGGAAGAAGAGGAGGACGATGAGGATGAAGAAGACGATGAGGATGAAAGGCAGTTGCTGGGAGAATTTGAGAAGGAACTGGAAGGGATACTGCTCCCGTCAGACCGAGACCGGCTCCGTGCGGAGGTGAAGGCTGGCATGGAGCGGGAGCTGGAGAACATCATCCAGGAGGTGAGCTCCACTCTCTCCACTCTTCCGCCGGCTGCTTCCGCAGCTGCCAGCGCCTGTGGGCGGGACAGGCCCAGGGACCGGAGGAGAACAGGGGCAGCACCTCCCCTGTCTGGGACATGTGACCTGGCGCCCTGAACCGCTAGCTGCTTACTTAATTAAAAGGGGGGATGGTGGGGAAAGGGGTCAGAGAGAAGGATGAGACTCAGATACTCCTCCTCCGTGGAGCATGGACTGCCCCTCACACTGCAGACCCTTGACTCTCCACCCCCACCTTGGGCCTCCCAGACAGAGAAAGAGCTGGACCCAGACGGGCTGAAGAAGGAGGCGGAGCGTGATCGGGCTATGCTGGCCCTGACATCCACTCTCAACAAACTCATCAAAAGGCTGGAGGAAAAACAGAGTCCAGAGCTGATGAAGAAGCACCAGAAAAGGAGGGTTGTCCCCCAGAAGCGTCCCCCATCCCCCCAGCCAGCAGGTGAGAACTGTCAGACAGGAAGGAGCACCAGGTCCGTCATCTTCATCCCTTCTGAGAATGCTCACTCTCTCTCTTTCTGGGGTACTGTTCTCACGCTTGCCTTCTTCCCAACACCTCTGTCCCTTCGCCTGGTTACCTCCTAGTCGTCCTTTTGGGAAGCAGCTTTCGGAGGCCACAGGGCCTCTGGCTTGCTGGCGTGCCTGTTTGCCGGCTTGCTCCTGTACATCCAGTGCCTAGCACTTTGGCCGGCACCTCGTGGGTGATCAGTAGATATTAACCGAATGATGTGAGCCTGTGTGCGGAAGACTGCACGTCTGTGACAGGTGCTGCCTGTCGATGCCTAGCACTGCGCAGGGAGCGGCCCCAGCTAGCAGGGTGTCAGTGGGGCAGCCCAGCTGCTCATAAGCCAGCTGCCTGGACAGACTCGAAGTTCGCTTCCTCTTGCGCCCCTTGTGTCCATTCCACGGGGCCTGTGGGTGTGGAGACCAGGCATTCCAAATGGAATGTCCTAGTCTCAAACCTTCCATCCCACTCTCTCTATTATAAACACTGAAATGTCTTTTGAGTCCCGACATTGTGGGGTGCCAAACCAGTTTTCCAACCTGCTTCTTAAAACAAACTTCTTTGCAGGCCCAGGTGGCCTGATTTTTGCTTCAGAAAGCAGTCGTTCTCCTGTAGGTGATGGGCAGAATTATCGGGTCGGGAGGGAAGGAGGAGACTGCAGTTGGTGCAGGGAGCTTTATGGGTTGCAGCGTGGTGGGGTGATGGGCACTAATTTATTCTGAGCACTGGCTCACATACATGTTCGAGATGGAATAACTGCCGAAACCAACTGATGGCTTAGGGAGAGGCGACCACCACAGCCCCTCACCCTGGAGTCACGGCTCTGCTTTGTGTCTCCCTGTGTGTCTCCCCCTCTAAGAGGAGGATCCTGAGCACAGAGTCCGGGTCCGGGTCACCAAGCTCCATCACGGAGGCCCCAATCAGGATCTGACTGTCCTCGAGATGAAACGGGAAAACCCACAACTGAAACAAATCGAGGGGCTGGTGAAAGAGCTGCTGGAGAGGGAGGGACTCACAGCCGAAGGTGGGCCCTGGAGGGCGGGCTGGATTCAGAGCTGTTGGAAGGGCTTGCTGCTGAAGTGGAGGGGCTGGGAACCTCGGCCGGGGGCCCGGGGGCAGAGGACCTGTGCTGAAGCTCCCACCCCTCCTCTCTATTCACCGGCTGTCCCGATCCTTTCCAGGCAAAATTGAGATCAAAATTGTCCGACCGGGGACTGAAGGGACTGAGGAGGATGCGCGCTGGCTGACTGATGAGGACACGAAAAACCTCAAGGAGATCTTCTTCAATATCTTGGTGAGAGGCGCCCCGCCCGCAAGTCCTGTCCAGCCTTCCCTCTCCCGCAACCAGCTGAGGTGTTGAGGGTGTGGTTGAGAATCCTCCAGGCACCTCCCAGCCTCGCCGCTGGCTCAGCCTCAGTTTCCTCATCCGTAAGACGAGGCTATTGGTTCTGGGCATCGGGCCCTCAGCCAGAGAGCCCCACGAGCCGTGTGTGCGCTGGCTCCTGCCTCCCCCATGCTTGCCCGCCCTCCCGGATCCTCCAGCGCCCGGGGCCTCCCTCGGCCTCCGCTCACCCCCCTGTGCCCTCCCACCAGGTGCAGGGAGCTGAAGAGGCGCAGAAGGAGCGGCAGCGGCAGAAAGAGCTGGAGAGCAATTACCGCCGGGTGTGGGGCTCTCGGGGCGGGGAGGGCACGGGGGACCTGGATGAATTTGACTTCTGAGACCACCGCCTTTGGCTCGCCACGGAGTCCAGAGTCTTCCTAGACTGGCCCTGCCTCCTTCCCCCCCAACCCCCGGGGTCCTGAGGCAAAACAGCAGAGGAGAGCTGAGCTGTGAGCCGTGGACCTCGAGGCCCTCCTGGGGGTGTGGAGGGGCCTCGGGCTGAGCGCTGCTGCTACTGCTGAGAGCGCCCTCAAGACCTCCTAGGCCTGTGAGATCTGCTTTCCTGGGCTTCTCCCCGTACCCGCGTCCTTTCCTCCCAGCTTCCCCCGTGTCATCTCCCAGCTTGTGGGTTCCTTTGCCCTCCCTACCTAGAGCGTTGTGAGATCTTTTGAGTGGAGTAGGGCAGGGGGAGCAAGAAGTGCGGGGCGGTCAGCAGGCCCCAAGAGGCAGGCCCACCCCTGCCTTACACCTGTTCAGAGGGCCTTCCCCCTTCCCCCAGACTGGCTTGGGATGTCCTGCCCCTTTCCCTTTCCACACTGTTCCCTACAATCTGTGCTTCTGAGTTGAAGCACCTTCTCTCTGTTGCTGAGAAAATGGGAAGAAAGTTGCCCACCACCTCTAACACGATCCCATGAAAAGGGTAGGCTGCGAATCCACCCACCATGTTCTAGAACAATCAGGTTTCTAAATAAAGAAATGGACCATCAATCTTTTTTTTTCTTTTGGGAGGGGGTAGGTGGGTTTGGGGCTCAGTAGGGAGGAGACTTGTTGTTCTCCTCAGGCTGGAGGGCATGCTCTCTGATCCCATTCTGTGCGCCACAGTCCCGGCAGTAGCAGTGGGGCTGGAGTATGCAGGAAGAGACCAGGACGGTGAAACAAAGCCTGCTGGCCTGGCCCTGACTGAAACACTTGCAGTGCTGGTGTCCCTTCTTTTCGTCATCTGTCCATTTCTGTCCCTTCTCTTCTCCCCTTTATATCCCGAGAGCCACAAGGTACACACGGAGTTACCCCACCACAGGGGCCTCCTGCCGAGCTCTCCTACAGTGCTGCAGACTCCATCCCCCTACCTGCCAGCCATACCACTTCATTTCCCAGAAAAGACATCTACCTTTGGCCATGCCCAGAGAGAGGGCTGTTGCCCACACAGGCCAGCTTCCTAGTATGCCAGTGGTAGGCAGGCCTGGTTAGGTGTCTCCATCTCTTCCTCATTGCCAAGTGCAAATCTAGGTCCCCTGCTTCCCCCACTTTCTCCCCTTGCTCTGTCCGCATCTCTCAGGTGTGCAGCATTTTGCTGAAGACTCCGCTGACTCATGAGGTAAGGGATAGAGGGCATGGAACTCCCACGTCTCCAAAAGTGGAAAGAAGGATTCAATTGCTGAAGGAAGCTGTATGAGGCTGACCCTTTTCTTGCTGAAAGCAGTCTTAAACTTATTGTGCAAGTTATGCTTAAATTGTTTTATTTAAAGATGCAAATAGGTAGGCTTCTGAAACCCTGCTTCCCCAGATCCATTTGTGTATCTTGAGGGGAGAGACCTAAGACACTATCTCAAGTGCAGCTACAGTCAGAATGCTGGACTCAAATCCTCACCCCTCCACTTACTATTAGTAGGGCCTTGAACAAGTTGTTTTAACTTTTCCAGTGCTGTATCCTCATGGGTAAACTGGATAACTGTACTGGCCTTGGGTGGTTGTGAGGACTGAATGAGACAACAGGGTGTGTTGTACTCTTAGCACAGTACCTGGCCCACAGGAGGTGTTCAATAACATCATAAACCAGCTGCTGAGTTCTGAAGAGACTAGATGGTACTTGGAGGCAAGAGTCATAGAAGGAATACCAAAAGCTGACCAGAAGCTATTTAGAATGGGAGAGTGGCGACAGGCTGGGGCAGGAGGGTTACCTTTGATTTGATAGGGGTAGAACCTTGACAGCATCAGAAAATGGAGTTCTACAGTTAGACTTAATTGATAGCTTCAGGCCACTACATCCAAAAAATAAAAATAAAAACAACAATACACATTCTTTTTAAGTGCACTTGGAACATTCTCTAGGATAGACCACATACTAGGACACAAAATAAGCCTCAGCAAATTTAAGAGGAAAGAAATTATTTCAAGTATCTTTTCTGACTACAATGGCATGAAACTAGAAATCAACCACAGAGAGAGAAACAAGAAAAAAAAATTACATGGAGATTAAACAACATGCTACTAAAAATACCAATGGGTCAATAATGAAATCAAAGAGGAAATTAAAAAATACCTTGAGACAAATGACAGTGAAGACACAACCATACAAAATCTATGGGATGCAGCAAAAGCAGTCCTTAGAGGGAAGTTCACAACTATACAGGCCTTCCTCAAAAAATAAGAAAAATCTCAAATAATCAACCTAACCTACCACTAAAAGAATTAGAAAAAGAAAGACAAACAAAACCTAAAGTCAGCAGAAGGAAGGAAATAATAAAGATCAGAGAGTAAATAAAATAGAAATTTAAAAAACAATAGAAAAAGTCAATAAAACCAAGAGCTAGTTCTTTGAAAGGGTAAACAAAATCGACAAACTTCTGGCCAGGCTCACTAAGAAGAAAACAGAGAGGACCCAAACAAAATAAGAAATGAAAGATGAGAGATAACCAATACTGCAGAAATACAAAAAAACAGAATACTATAAACAATTATATACCAACAAATTGGACAACCTAGATGGAAGGACAAATTTCTAGAAACATACATCCACCAAAACTGAATCAAAATGAAATAGATAATTTGAAGAAACCAATCCCTAAGTGAAACAGAATCTGTAATTAAAAAAACAAACAAAACAAAACAAAACCAACCCCCTTCAAACAAAAGTCCATGACCAGATGGCTTCACTGGGGGAATTCTACCAAACATACATATGAAGAACTTGTACTGATCCTTCTCAAACTCCTCCAAAAGACTGAAGAGGAGGGAACAGTCCCAGAGTCATTCTATGAAGCCTCCACCACCCTGATACCGAAACCAAGGACACTACAAAAAGAGAAAATTACAGGCCAATATCTTTGAGGAACATATAAGCTAAAATTCTCAACAAAGTATTAGCAAACCGAATCCAACAACACATAAAAAAGATCATGCACCATAATCAAGCTGGATTCATCCCAGGGTCACAAGGATGGTTCAACATACACATCAATGTGATACACCACATCAACAAAAGAAAAGACAAAAACCATATGATCATCTCAATAGATGCCGAAAAAGCATCTGACAAAATTCAGCATCCATTCATGATAAAAACCCTTACCACAGTAGGTATAGAGGGAACATATCTCAACATAATAAAAGCCATTTATGACAAATCCACAGCCAACATAATACTCAATGGTGAAAAGCTGAAACCCTTCCCACTAAAATCTGGATGAAGACAAGGATGCCCACGCTCACCACTTCTATCGTATTGGAGGTCCTAGCCACAGCAATCAGACAAGGAAAAGAAATAAAAGGTATCCAAATTAGAAGGACAGAGGTAAAACTCATTTATGCAGATTACATTATACTATATATAGAAAACTCTAAAGACTCCACACAAAAACTACTAGAATTGGGCTTCCCTGGTGGCGCAGTGGTTGAGAGTCCGCCTGCTGATGCAGGGGACACGGGTTCGTGCCCCGGTCCGGGAAGATCCCACATGCCGCAGAGCGGCTGGGCCTGTGAGCCATAGCCGCTGAGCCTGCGCGTCTGGAGCCTGTGCTCCGCAACGGGAGAGGCCACAACAGTGAGAGGCCCGCGTACCGCAAAAAAAAAAAAAAAACCAATCCCTTTTAAGATCATATCAAAAAAAAAAAAACAACTTAGGAATAAACCTTACCAAGACTTAACATGCTGAGCACTATAAAACATTGATAAAGGAAAGTGAAGATGATTCAATGAAATGGAAATATAGCTCAAGCTCTTGGATTGGAAGAATTAATAGTGTTAAAATGGCCATACTACCAAAGCAATCTACAGATTTAATGCAATCTCTATCAAATTACCCATGACATTTTTCACAGAACTGGAACAAGTAATCCTAAAATGTATATGGAACCATAAGAGAATTGCCAAAGCAATCCTGAGGAAAAAGAACAAATCTGGAGGCATAAACCTACCAGACTTCAGACAATACTACAAAGCTACAGTAATCAAAACAGCATGGTATTGGCACAAAAACAGACATATGCATCAATGGAACAGAACAGAGAGCCCAGAAATAAACCTATACACCTATGGTCAATTAATCTTTGACAAAGGAGGCAAGAATATACAATGGAGAAAAGACAGTCTCTTCAGAAGTGGTGTTAGGAAAGCTGGACAGCTGCATGTAAAGCAATGAAGTTAGAACACTCCCTCACGCCATACACAAAAATAAACTCAAAATGGCTTAAAGACTTAAATATAAGCCATTACACCATAAAACTCCTAGAAGAGAACACAGGCAAAACATTCTCTGACATAAACCATAGAAATGTTTTCTTAGGTTATTCTCCCAAGGCAATAGAAATAAAAGCAAAAATAAAACAAACAGGACCTAATCAAACTTTGCACAGCAAAGGAAACCATAAACAAAACAGAGAGACAACCTATGGACTGGGAGAAAATATTTGCAAATGAGGCAACCAACAAGGGCTTAACTTCCAAAATATACAAACAGCTCATACAGCTCAATAACAACAACAACAAAAAAAACCTGAATCAAAAAATGGGCAGAAGACTTTAAACATTTCTCCAAAGAAGACATACATATGGCCAATAGGCATATGAAAAGATGCTCAACATTGCTAATTATTAGAGAAATGCAACTCAAAACTAGAGTAAGGTATCACCTCACACCGGTCAGAATGGTCATCATTAAAAAAAGTCTACAAATAATAAGTGCTGGAGAGGGTGTGGAGAAAAGGGAACCCTTCTATACTGTTGGTGGGAATGTATCTTGCGGCAGCCACTATGGAAAACAGTATGGAGGTTCCTTAAAATACTAAAAATAGAGTTGCCATGTGATCCAGCATTCACACTCCTGAGCATATATCCAGAGAAAACTCTAATTCCAAAAGATACATGTACCCCAATGTTCACTGCAACACTATTTACAATAGCCAAGACATGGAAGCAACCTGCAGATAAATGGATAAAGAAGATGTGGGATATGGGGCTTCCCTGGCGGCGCAGTGGTTGAGAATCTGCCTGTCAATGCAGGGGACACAGGTTCAAGCCCTGGTCCGGGAAGATCCCACATGCCGCGGAGCAACTAAGCCCATGCGCCACAACTACTGAGCTTGCGTGCGCGCCTAGAGCCAGTACTCTGCAACAAGAGAAGCCACCGCAATGAGAAGGAGTCCACGCACCATAGCGAAGAGTCGCCCTACTCGCCACAACTAGGGAAAGGCCGCATGCAGCAACGAAGAGCCAACGCAGCCAAAAATAAATTAATTAATTTAAAAAAAAAAAGATGCGGGATATATACATATATATGTATATATATATATCTCAGAAAGAGAAAGACAAATATCATATGATATCACTTAGGTATCTAAAATGTGATACAAATGAACTTATTTACAAAACAGAAACAGATACAAATGAACTTATTTACAAAACAGAAAACAAACTTATGGTTAACAGAGGAGAAAGTGGGTGGGGGAGGGATAAATTAGGAGTTTGGGATTAGCAGACACAAACCACTATAAATAAAATAAACAAGGTCCTACTGTATAGCACAGGGAACTAACTATATTCAATATCCTGTAATAAACTATAATGGAAAAGAATACAAAAAAGAATATATATATATGTAACTGAATCACTTTGCTGTTTACCAGAAACTAACACAACACTGTAAATCAATTGTACTTCAATAGAAAATAAAAATAAATAAATAATCAAGAAAATAGAGTTCTAGAGACCTCACTAGATTTAATCATTGTACTTTCAATAATAAATTCCTTTTTACTTTCCTTTGGCTTCTGGTAGAACTCCCAGCTGCGCTAAGGCACATGAGAGGAGGGGAGCAGGGTGTCTGGCAGATGGTAACCAGGAGGGGGTGAGGAAGAGGGGATGGCGAATGGCAGCAGAAATCCAGGTGAGGACACCACGGGGAGCTGGGAAGATGGCATGGATGTCAAGGGGCAGCAGCTCCCCTTCGGCTCCCAGGGAGTCCCCTTCTAGAGTCCTATTCAGCTACAGTCTGGAGGGCTCAGTGTTCTGTCACCCCACCCATGACCACCCTTTACATTTCCCACAGGCCAAGAAGCAGCCCATGACAAAAAGGAGCCAGTGGAGTACTTAGTGTGGGGACTTGATGCGGGTGCTGACACCTTGACCACCTTTCTCTGGTAGGAACCGAAAGGAACTTCCCGCTGGCCTGTGGTTCCCTGAGGTCATTTCATTCTCTCCAGGGTCCTTGTTTCCTCCCCGTAGTCTCTCACACTCTTGAGCTTCTGAGGAAGGGAGTGAGCTTTTGCCACCGAGAAGGAAAGTGGGGATGGAGGGGGGAGTCCAGGGTCTCTGATGAAAGAGGGGAGGGGTGGCTGGGTCTTCCAGTTGAGGCTTCTTTGCTACTTGCCTCTCTTCCTCTTGTTTTGCCTTCCCAGGCAATATGCCTGCATCTGCACCTGTTACTGCACCTGCAACTCTGAATCCACCTTTTCCTGGGTCAGGGTGCTGTGCTAGGTGGTCACCCAGCCTAGGGCCCTGTAGAACCCGGGCCTCCCATGTGAGTGGGATCTGGGCCTGTTCCTGCAACCAGCTCAGTGGCGCACCTGCAACTGAATGTCCCTCGTGGGGATGAGGGGTGCAGAGGACCAGAACCAACCTTACCAGAGGACGCTGGGCCACAGACTGGTTTGTCAAGGTAGCTGACAACATGTGTGTGGCTTTGCCCAGCCCGTGCAGGCTGCTGGCCCACCGCCACCCGCCCGCCCCCGCGCCGGTCCCTCTACCAGGTCAAATGCTTTCAGCTGCACACAAGGAACAGCGGGACTGCCTATATGCTGAACCACGAGATGTTGCAGCTCTTGGCGGCTGCGCCGGCCTCAGGCTGCTGTGTCCTTGCAGTCCTGTGCATGACACGGGGGTGGGCAAATGTCTGCCTCAGCTGAACATGGAGTTTGTGACACCAGGGACATCTGTGATTAGGAGACCTTCCATCCCTTCCCTCCCTGCCAGGAGAGGGACCCCTACAATAAAGCTCTACTTCTGGTACCAGGTGCTCAAAGTGGGTAGGCTGGCCTGGGGCAGTCCTCCAGGACTGATGCTGGAGCCCCTACCAGGTGCCCTCTGAACAGATATTGTTCAGATTACAAATAAACAGATGCCACCAAGGTAACCTGCCCAAGATCACCTAACTATGAAGTGGAGGTACTGGTGTCAAAATCAGATCTGACTCCGAAGTTCCTGCTCTTAAGCAAAGCTACTCTATCTTCTCACCCCTCCAGCAGCCCCCCTCCCCTGTCCTCTTCTCTAAGCTCCACACCCCAACTCCTTCCCAAAACAGGAGTCATCTTGGGAGTCAGTGACTTCTCTGCTCCCTGGGTCCCCACTGTTGCCCTGACCTGCCCGTCTCCTTCCACTACATGAACCTGGAACTGTTGTACATGACGGAGCATCTGACCTACTGCCCCCGCGCCCTTGGATACTGCCCTGACACCAGCCCCAGCAGGAGGCACCCTCCCTGGCCCTCTCCCACCTCCAATTCCCCACCTTGACCAAGGCCATTCCCTGACCCAACTCTTC
The DNA here is from genome assembly GCF_951394435.1 of Stenella coeruleoalba. NCBI lineage: Eukaryota > Metazoa > Chordata > Mammalia > Artiodactyla > Delphinidae > Stenella > Stenella coeruleoalba. The sequence continues at coordinate 57,428,878 of NC_137157.1, read as the reverse complement.
AAGAACAGACCAGCAGCTCACCCCCTAGACAAAATCACTTCCTCTTTAATTGCTGTTGAAGAAGATTCACACCACCTGCCTTGGAGGAGATGAGGGGCGGGTATTCCCCCCCTGCCCCCGCCCCTCTCCTCTCCCCAGTTACCTGGTCCTTTGCAAAATATTTTAGCCAGGAAAAAAAAAAATACCGGAAACCACTGACACAGACGGCCCAAGGGCTGGGTTGACTGAGGGAGGCGGGGCTGGGCCAGGTAAATTCACCCCAGCACCCCCTTTCCGGAGATGAGGCAGGGGGCCTGGAGACCCTCCCAGCCACCTCACATTCTCTTAACCCTGGCTGGGAGGGATCCTGGGGTTGAGGGCTGGGTCTGGAGCTGCTCCAGTGGAAGGGAGGGGCTGGACAGGAAGAACAGTGGGGGAGGGGTCCCATTGTAGGGGTGCCGCCTACCCCAGATCACCACGGGCGCTGCACAGTCACAGGTACGCAGTCACGGTCACAGACACTCACAACCCGAGAGCACCCCACCCCACCCCACCCTCTGCCCACCCTTGGCTTCCCCTACCCTGAAACGCCCTCCCCAAGCCCTGCCCGCCCCCGCCCCCTTGTTGGGGAACAAAGCAATAAATTACAAGGCCCCTCCCAAGTCCCCCTTAGCCCGCTCCTGCTCCATCCCTTCTCCCTCTCGAGATGGTAGTGAGGAGGGACCCAGGCTTTAGGCTCCCCCGACCCTCTAGCTTCCATCCATGGGTGGATGTGGGGGGAACGTCCTGATTTCCACTCCTCATGGTCCCTTTCACGGAAAGGGTTGGGGACCCCCTACCCCCATGGGCAGCAGGGGTCCTGCCCCTCGCTGCCCTTCCCCCTTCACTGGGCAGTGAGATTAGCATAGAAAGGGTAGGGTCCCCCTTATTGGCCTCAAGTCCCAGGGCTAGCCCTCCCACTTACTAACACCTCCCTGTGGCGTGACGTCGCCCCAGGAGCCAGCCTGGGTAAGTGCTCGCGCGCCGTGGGACTGTCGAGCACAGGCAGGACTGGGTCTTTTCCCCCACCCCTAGGGGGCGCGAGCGGGCACATCCAAACGGCCAGGAGCAGGGACCGCGACGGGGGCGTCCCCTGCCGCCAACACCCAGAGGGTAGACCCAGAGCAATCCGAGGGTGCAAACAGTGGAGAGGGGGCGTGTCAAGATGGGGTCTCCATGCCTCGTTGGGGAGAGGGAGGTGAGTTTGTGTCTTCTGGGAGGCGTGGGGGCTGTGCCCTCTTGGGGGGGGGGGTAAGAAGTGCTCCCATGGGACGGGGTGCGGATTGGAGAGGTGAGTGGGTGCATCTGTCCAGCGGTCCACCCAGTGTGGTCGTGCCCGGCCCGTGGTGGGGTAGGGGGTGTCTCCGGCGGCGCAACTATACCAGCGCGACGGGGGCGTCGGCTCGGCCCACGCTGGCGGCGCTGCTCCGGCGACGGGGGCTGGGCGTGGCGGTAATGCTGGGGGTGGTGGCCGCGCTGGGGGTGGTGGCTGTGCTGCCGCCCTCACCCGGGCAGCCGTGCTGGAGGAGGATGTCGGCGCACAGCTGGCTGCCAGCCTGGCGGGCGTAGAACAGCGCCGTGCGGCCCTGCGCGTCGCGGGCGGACACGTCGGCGCCGTACTAAGGGGCGGAGACGGCCGCGTTACGGAGCGTCCCCGGGGCCAATCCCCGCCCGCCGGCTCCCCGGGATCGCCGGGCCCACTTCCAGGGTCCCTTTGGGGCCCTCGGGCTCTCCCGCGCCTGGCTGTTTGCCAGACGGAGCCCTCAGAGACCCCTTTACCATCTCCCCGCTCACGTACCCATAGCAGCAGTTGCGTGATGACGACGTGGGCGAGTTCGGCCGCCAGGTGAAGTGGAGAGCGAAGCTGCGGGTCCTCTGGGCTGGTGTCGAGCGGCCCGTGTCGCGCATGGGCCAGAAGCAGGAGAACGGCGGCCACGTCCTGGGCCTGCACCGCGGCCCACAGCTGGCAGCCCAGCGGCTCCTCGGAAGTGCCCAGCGGCGCCAGGAACAGCAGCTGCTCGTACTTGGCGCGAATCCATGACTCACGCTCCTCCCTGCAGGACCAGGGATCAACGGGAAGGGCTCTAGGGACCCCGCGCCCAGGACCTCTGCTCCCTACCCAGGGGACCCTCTCGGGAGCCGCACACCCTAAGTCTCCCCTACCCCTCTCCTGCACGCGTACCGCGAAGAGTCCCGCGTGGGTTTGGCACGGCCCCGCGTGTCACTCTCCCACACGCGATTGGCCATGTCGTTGCCAATGGCTGTCAGCACCAGGGTCAGCTCCCGCGGCCAGTCGTCCAAGTCGAGCGAGCGAACGCGGGACAGGTGTGTGCCCAGGTTCCGGTGAATGCCAGAACACTCGATGCAGATGAGTGCGCCCAAGTTCAAGCTGGCCCACGTGGGGTCTGGGGACGGAATGCAGGGGTCAGCTCCTGGCCGAGCAGCACGGGAACCCCAGCATTCATCAATTCCAGCGAACCACACTCCCTCCCACGTCCCTCCACTGCTCCCTTGCGCTCACTGGGGGCCCCGCAGTCCACGCAGATAGAGTTCCCCTTGGCGTTCCGGATCGCCTGGATGGCCACGGCTTCGCTTTGGCTATCTGTGCGCAGCTGCAGGAAGGGTTGGGGTTAGTACGGACTCTCCCTCTGAGCCCTTATCCGGACTCCTCAGACACTCACCTCTGCTCTCCGCCCGACCCCCGACCCATTACCTTGACCTTGCTGCTCTCACAGCATTGCAGACTGGCTAGAATCTGACTTTCGATGGCCTGAACCCAGGCGTCCCGCTCCTCAAAACTGGCTGCCTCAAAGTGCCACGTCTGACCAGTGCTGGACACGATCAGGAACTCGAAGTTTTCCTCTGGGTGGGGGGATGGGATGGGGTCATGAGGGACAGAATTCCAACAGGAGCTGCCTTCCCCAAACCCTCTTCCTCCCTGATATCCATCCCAAGCCCCTGGGAGTGGGGCAGAGTCACTGGGGAAGCAGAGGGTGGGGGAGAGCAGGAAGCCCGAGCACATGCAGGGGAAGGCAGGAGCACCCCCGCCCCTCTGCACCCCAGCTGAGCGCCCCACCCAGCTCCCCGCTTGTTACCTGCTTTATAAATATTTCTTAAACTACCAAAGGATTTTAGTTTCCACATTTTGCGCTTGGCTGGTTTCCCGAAGCGAAGGAGATAGAGACAGAATGAAGAGCAGAAGAGAGAAAGAGACGAAGAAAGAAGAAAAAGAGGCAGATGGAGAGATGGAGAGAGAGATAGTGACAGACAGTTCCAGAGACAAAGCAGGACAGACAGATGGGGAGAGAAAGCAGAACTAAAGTCAGTGGCCCCGGAGCAGAGTAGAGCGGAAGCCAAGAGCCATGAGAGTAGGCAGATCTGGAACCCGGGTCTGAGCACCCGGCAGAGAGCAGGGGCGGTGGGGACTGGTTATCATGACCGGTGAGGAGCCGGGTCTCTGGGAGGGGAAGGGATGGCCAGCATCTGAGTGAACACAGGGAAAGGGGACAGGAGTTCACAGGCCTGGGGTGAGGGGTCCCTGGGGTTCAGGGGGAGTCTCAAGGATCTGGGGGGAGTCGCTAGGGGCAGGAATGGGAATCATTGTAGTCAAAGGCTGTTGGGGGAGCTTGGCAATCACAGGATGTTATTGAGAACAGGAGCTGGGTGGTCAGAGCCCAGGAGCTGAGGAGTCGTGGGGGACATAGAGGTCAGGGGCTGAGTCCCTGGGGGTTGTGGGGCCTTCTGGGTGCAGGGGCTGGGGTGACAAGCAGAGTTGAGGGCAGCAACAGGAATGAGAGGGTCATTAGGAGGGGGGGCAGGAGCTGCAGACATGGGGGGTCACTGAGAACGGGCTGGGGACTATTGGGGTAAAAGGCATTGGCTGGGGAATGGGAGGAAGGACAGGGGCTGAGGGGCATCCATCCATTTTTCACTAAATAATGTGCAGAGTGGTAATCATAGTCAAGCACTCAGCTCAGGCACTTTTCCTCCTCCTGCAGGAGTGAGGTCAGGGATCTGGAGTTTAGGGGTGAGGGTGCAGGGTGGGAGTAGAACTGTCCGCCAGGGCCTCACCTTCAGCCTGCCCAGCCGAGCCTTCAGTTTTAGACGGTGTTGTCAACTTTTTCCTCCTCTGCTTCTTCACCATGGGAGAAGGAGGGGGTTCCCGACTCAGGGGGCTCAGGTCTCCAGATGGGGTACAGTCTTAGGGAGGGGGACACAGCTGCCTCAGCTGCCCCCTCCATAGATTTCCTGATTTCTCCATAGCCTGTCTCCCCTGAACTAGATTTGGCATTTTAGGGTCCCCCTCCTCACCAACCCTCTCTAGGAGGTCCCCCTTGGTCATTCCTGGGGAGGAGGACAGATGAGTGGTTTAGAGTCAGACCTGTACTCAGATCCTGGCTCTGCCACTTACTGGCCTTGAGACCTTGAGCAAGTCACTTAATCTTCTGAGCCTCAGTTTCTTCATCCCTAAAATGGGGATAATAATCTTGACCCGACAAAGTTGTTGTGAGGACCATTTGTTACGATGTTACTCGCTATTTTTAAAAAATACGTATTTCCAAACATTCCAAACATTGATGGCTGGCTATGTGCTGCACAATGTTCTCGGTATAAGCCTCAAAGCAACTGTCTGAGGTAGAAACTATTATCTCCCTCTTACAGATGAGGAAACTGAGGGGTGGAGAGGTCAAGTAACTTGCCCAAGTGGCAAGCCAGGATTCAAGTTCAAGTTCAGGCAGCTTAGCTCTAGAACCCAGTTGTGTTAGCCATTATGCTAAACATGCCTGGGCACCCAGTTGATGCTCAAGGTGTCCACTCACGCATTCAGCCTCCAAGCTCCCACCCCAATTTCACTTCCCACTGCATCCCATCTGGATCTGGAAGACAGTGCAAGGAGGGTGAGTCCTCACTGACCGGTGCTGAGCGCTCGGGCCAAATTCCGGTCTGGCTTCAGCAGGTGCTTAGATGTCTGGTCTGGTGGTGGCTGCAGGGAACTGGGGCTGGGGCTCGGGCTTGGGGTAGGAGTGGTGGCTTCTGTCAGAAGGGGAAGAAGATAAATCCTCAGTGAGCTACTCAGTCTCCGGGCCCCACTCCTTACATGGTCCCTCTTCATCACCCACCTTCCCGCTTAACCAGTCCCACTCCCTTCTTCCCTACTACCCCTCCTTTTCCTAGCCCTGGCCCCTCTCCTGCCCCTTTGTCATCAGCCCCACTCACCAGGGCCTTCCCCCATCTGGACAGTGCTCATGTCCTTCACCAGCCCATTGATGCTGGCTGAGGGGCCAAAAGCAGAGATGGCCCGTGGCGGCCGCTTGCCGGGGACTTTGACTGTTGTTCGTAGCAAGTCCATCTCCTTGCCATGGGTACTGTGGATGTAATCCTGCAGCAGTATAGGGGTTGAGAGTATAGGGAAGGTTGGGGTCCTCAGTGGTGCTGGGAAGCAGCCAATAATATCGGCTAGAGAAGGGCTGGAGAAGGGGCTCTAGGAGCGGACTGGGTTGGGATGAGCTCTAGGGGATGAGCTCAACAGACCGGGCCCAGCACTGTCTCCTCCGGAAAGCATCCCCGAATGGCAGGCCAGGTGGAGGTCCTTCCTCCATTTTCTCCCACTGGACTGCAAGTCCTAGGGAGATGTATTCACATTTCCATCTCCTGCATGGGCATATGGTAGGTGCCTAACAGATGTTTGCTAAACTGAAAAGAATAGGACTAGTGCTTCCGAGAACCGATGTTGCTGTTTGTCAGAGGCACAGACTGGGAGACCTAGAAGTGCATCCAAGGCCAGCCGGTGTGGCCCAGCCAGTCTCTAGCACTTACATTAATGCTGGGATGGTAGAGTAGGAAGCCATTACTGGACAGGGTCACATATTTCTTCTTCCATTCTTTGTTCAAGGAGTTGCCACTTCGCTTTAGTAGGAAGCTCTGGAGAACGGAAAGAGGCATATGGGAGGAAACCAGTTAAGAGCACCTACCCCCAGCCTGCCCCCGGTCCCTGGGCCACCCACCTGTTTGATGGGGATGGCTCGCCCACTCCCCGTTGTCTCTCCCCGACTGTCCAAGCTCCGCTTCTCAGAGTCACTGCCCCGACGATTCTGGAATGGTTACTGGCATCAGTTAGAGGGTGGATAGAGGGATATGCTGACGGAAGGACAGGGAAGACAGATGAAGAAGGGCCCAACAGAGAGGTCTAGGGATGAGGGAAGATGGGCAGGTAACAGAGGACAGGATGATAGGAGGTTAGAATGTCCAATACCGCAAAAAGGCTGGTCCTGCGCTTGGCTGCCCGGTGCAGGGACCCTGGGGTGCTCAATCCAGCCACGGCAGCTGCCTCAGCTCGGAGCTCCCGGTGACCAACATTGGGTGAGGATGGGAGGGAAGAAGAGTAATCGCTAGTGTGGCCCCCGTTACTAGCCTGCAGGCAGATGGAGGGGTCAGAACAGTTGAGATGCCCCCCACCACCAAGCTACAGTTACATCTGGTTCTGAGGAATTTGAGATATTCCTTCATCTCATCACCATTTATTTGTATTATCATTAATAATAAAACTCCTCACTAGCATTGCCACAGTGCTTTAGATTTTGCAGAGGCTGACTTCACAAGTATCATGCCATACAATGTTCCTGACAACCTTGGGACGTTTAGGTGAGCTGCTCAAGGACGCTGCAAAGGGTGTTTCAAGCCCGGTTGATTTCCAGTCCAACGCACTTTCTACAAATGGTATCACTGCCATTTCCATCTGCCCCCCGCAACCTCCTTGGGTTCTCTGTACCTGTCCTTGGATCACCAGCCCTTCCTCTGATTCCTACCGGCCCCTCTGTGGACCCTGAAACCCCAACTCACCTGCCCAGCTACAGGAGTGGAAGCAGCTGAGTGGCTTGGGGAGCTGGGCAGGGACTTGCAGGCAGCCAGAAGCTGTTGCTGTTTGCGCAAGGTCACCACCTTCTGGGCCACTGAGGGGAGGGGGAGGAGGAGGAATGAGCGGGGCAGACACCCAAGACCACCCTTCGTTGCCCAGCTTTGAGAACTCCCCAGGAGATAACATAGGTCCCAACTTCCTTGTCACTGTGGCCTTCATGCCACCTGTAGCCTAGCCAGCTCCTCCTGTCCAGAAGGACCTGTGGCTATGAAGCAAACCTTCTCTGACCTCCCTGGTCCCTCCTCCCTCCTATGCAGGTTAATTTCCTTCACTCACAGAGAGAGGCCTGGATGTGTGACCTCCAAGAATATCCTAGTCCCCAGCTCCCTGATTCCCACATATGTGGGGATCGCCACACTCACCCTCTTGGAAGACCCGGTCCACGTTGAGCCCATAGGTCGCACAAGTCTCATAGTAGCTACAGCGCTTCATATCGGCACACAGAGCCCTGGCACGAGCATCGCCCACAACCCGAGGGGAGGAAGCACTGATCCGGTCTAAGGGGACAAGAAAGGGGGAGGACTGGATGAGGGGGGCCCATCCCCACTCTGCTGCTTTCCTTTCTCTTGGGCTCTAGTCCTAGACTGGGACCACTAGGACAGGGTATGAGAGAATATCCCTCCTATGACCCAGGGCGATGGGAGCATATAAGCTTTTTGTGAATGCCGAGCCCAGCTCACATGCCCCGCTGCAGCATGAGTAGGGTGGGTTAGCCCTGTGTGAGTGTCTTCAAAGAATACTCCAGAGGTGAACGGAACGTCCTGATAAGGTCTGAAATGGCCGAGACTCATGAGTGACAGTCACCCAGCCTTGCAAATTCAATGAACCCTGAGCTGAGTGGGAGGACACCTGGCATATGAACCAGGAAGAGGTTGAATGTCCACGGATAACAGGTGGACTGTTCATCTGCAGCAAGAAAGCAGGAGGCAAGCGACAGGTGGAAGCAGCCACCTGCAAGATAGGCATCCAGACAGAAAGTCCTGCCGGCTTCATACAGGTGGGTACCGGAGAAGCTTTTCCTGGCTCGGCTGGAAAAGATGGCCTGGTGGCCCTCTCTGTGTTTTCTCCATCATTTCATTTGTGTCTTCTCTTTGTTTTTAGATAAGTTCCTTTGAAAAGTGTCAGCCTGACCCAGCTGTAGCAAGGGGAAGATGCAGAAGGCTTTCTAGCCACACTAGGGCCTGAGGTTTTCACTGTATTTACCATGGTGGTGGCATCAGGAAATGGCAGCGTGAGAAACACAAGGTAGGTGACATCTCAGAGGAATGAGGACTGCCACTGTAGCTGTCCCTTCCATCCTGGAGAGTCCTCTTTTCTCTCTCAGACCTTGGTAAGTTTATGCTTGCTTTAATGACTCTCTTATTTGGGAGACCAGGCTCCTTCCAGAGGGTTACTGAAGTTATTTGGAGACGAGGCTCCTTCCAGAGGGTTACTGGAGTCCAAGTAGCCGTGTCCACACATTACCAAGCTCTCACCTATGTTGGGTGATACCCAGTAGGAACTCCCCTGAAAGCAGCACTTCCCCAGCCCCTCCTTACCTTGTGTCCCCACCAATGCCAGGGCCAGGCCTCCTCGTCCCTCCCCCCGAAGGGAGCTCAGCTGCCCATGAAGACGGCTCACGGCCTGGAAACTGTTCTCATCCTCCAGGCTGAAGACGAAGATCACAGCATCTGCCCAGCCTGAGAACTTGCGGAGCGTGAGGGAGCAAACGGATGGTCAGACAGGTCCACTCCTCTGGATGCTATTCCCAAGGAGACCTGGGAAACCAGAGCCCTCTCCTTTGGCTAGTGCTGACCCCAGCCCACCTGCCTACCCCATCATCTCATCCCTCACCTTGGTATCAGGTGCCCCAGCTTCCTCTCGGATCAACACCAGATGAGTCTGTCCATCCACTAACATTTCTTTCTTGTGCTGCTCACCTGTCCAGAAGAGGTGGATGTGGTAGGAGGTCAGAGGTCACAGTCACCAAACCTCCCCATTCTCCGTGTACTTTAGCTATTCTGGCCTCATTCTTCCCTCTGGTCTCCATACCTGCATAGTCATTGATCACACTGCCTGGATCCCTGACCCCAATCCTTAGCTTACTATGGCTCCTGAGAACTCACTCTCTGTCTTCTCCAGCACCTGGTATGAACCGGTCAGGAATCGGTGGATGAGCGATGACTTCCCACTCCTGGCATCACCCAGCACACCCTGAGGACAAGGTTGTAGAACAGAGATTTCAGGAATTAAGAGGAAGGAGGATAATTGAGTCTGAACACTCCAGAGAACTCAAAGGGACTAGCAGTGTTAAATCATCCAAGCAGGGTCCTACAGGGCCTGGCTGACAGTCAGTCAGGAGACAGCATTTGGGAGGATCAGGCCATGCATGTATAAGAAATGATCTCAAGCTGGAAGTGTACAACAAGCTGAAGAATGTCAACAACTCAGTACCTTTTTTTTTTTTTTTTTGGTGTTGTGTTGTTTAGGAAACATACTAGATGCATGTCTGGTGGGGGGCATGTCACACCTCTGGGCACTAGTTGGAAAATTTTACCCAATTCTAGGCAACAGAACATGAAGGGCTAGAGGGGAGATGTCAGAAATAAGAAGCCTGGAAGAGGACCATGGACAAGCAGGAAGAAGGGAGACTATAGAAGAAAAGGTTGTGCGGATGTATCAAGTCCTAGGAAGGTGCCATGAAGGTAGAATCTCAGGAGAACTGGAAAACTATTCCCCATTCTCACAGAGAGGGAAGGGAAGAGGTGAAGAAGAGAGAGTTGAGAGTTTAGTGGCGGGCGGGTTTGCGGGGGGAGGTCAATCTTCATACAGACAAGGGGACTGGGTTACCTACCAGGCGCAGTTCAGGAATGGAGCGGCTCAAAGTCCATTCCTGGCTATTGACCACAGCTTCTGTAACGGAAAAGTTGTAAGAGGGGATGCTCCAGGCCAAGGAGGGCTCCCAAACCTCAGCTAGCCCTCCTCCTTTTGTAGCTGCCCAGCCTGGACTGGAGAGCTCTGTGGAAAGGCTAGGTTTGAGAGTGGTCCCCAGTCCTCCCATCCTAGCCACTCTCCCCACAGCTGTTGCTGCCGCTCAGTGGTTGCTTAGCAACGGAGCCAGCAAGACAAAAATACTTCGGTTGGCATCTCCCTTTAAGCACATCCCCAAACGTAGGTCCCTGCTCCAGACCGAGGGACCAAGGCTCTGACCGTGGCGGGTTCTTCCCTCGGGAAGGAGAAAAGGTGTCCTCTCCACCGGCCTGACAGATTCTCAGGGCAGATCTCAGGAAGAGGGGCTGGGACATAGAAGGGAGTGGGTCGTCCTCAATCTCCATTTCACAGGACAGAAACTGAGGTGAGGATATCCTTCCCCCTTTTCAAGGTCAACGGCACGGTGGCCCTGACCCCTCCCCACAGCCCAAGAAATGGAGCTTGGATTTTTTCTATACCTCCCTCTCCCATACCCTTCCCACAAGCACCCTCCAAGAGAACGGTGGGGAAGGGCTCCACTCCCTGGCCGAGAGAAGCCACAGGCCTGGGGAGGGATGGGGGGCACGGGGGAGGGAAGGATGCTCCTTCCGCCCGCCGGGTCCAGCCCCCGCGCCTGACACTAGCCGGACGTTCCCGGGGCGCCGCAGCTGCGGCGGGAACTCTGGGATCCGGAGCCATCTGCTCCCACCCGCACCAGAGCCAAACCCCGGGGGCCGCCCGCGCTCTCGGACCCGCCTCCTCTCCCGGGAGTGTGAGCTGAACCAAGACGCCCTCGCCTCTCTCTTCTAGAAAATAAATAAATAAAGACACCCCCCTCCCCGCAAAAAGACACTACTTTCTCCGCACCCTCTCCCAAGTCTCCAGGGGTAAGAATTGCCTTTGCAGCAGTTCCACCCCCCTGAGTCACTCCTGGTCGGTCCCCTGCGGGTTTCAATGCTGCTAGGGGGCCGGGGTGGGCGGTGGGGGAAGTGAGGCTTCCTATCAGCCCCTCTCCCTTCACATTCAAGTATTCAGCATGTTCCAGCCCCCACGTACTCCCGTACTGCCCAATCGGCCTTCACTGCCTGGAAAGAAACCCACTGCCTCCCTGCTGCCTCACTAGCCTGCTCTCAGCCCAGGAAAAGACCTGTCCCTGGCGAGGAGCTGCCTGCAAGGTCACGCTCATGCCACCTACCCCAAGTGCTCAGGAGAAACTGAGGCTTCCTCATCCCTTTCACCTTCAGTGTTCCTCTGGGTAAGGCAAAGCCCAGTTTCCATCTCCCAGAGTCCAGCTGAGGCTGGAAGTGGGGTCTGGGGCTTCTCTGGGAGCAATTTCCTACAGCCACGCTGACCAAGGGCATTATTTTCCCAGAAAGCTCTGAGGCTTTCTGAGTCCCTCTGAAATCAAGTCTTCTCTCATGTCCCGCAATGCCTACTCACCCCTCTCCAGGACCTCTCATCCTTTGCCCCAGTCCTTGGCAGAGAATTGAGCCTGGTTCATCCACCCACCCAAGAAAGAAGCTTCTCTAAGTCAGTCCTGCACACCGCTCCCCCACCCCAAGCTGAGCATTTCAGGTGCCCTCCCCTCGCTGTTCTCAGGCCCTGGTCCTACTCACTAGGGGAAGCGCGGAGCTCTGCACCCAGCAGCTCCCTAGACCCGCTGCCAGAAGACAGGACCGGGGGTCCGGGAGGAGGTCCGGAGCCAGGAGGGCCCCCTGTGCTCTTGGTAAAGATGCCGCTGATAAACTTGAGCATCTTGCGATCTCGAGTGGATGCTCGGCCCCCCTCCCGGCCCCGTTTCAGCCCGGGAGCTGGAGGCTCCAGAGTGATTGGAGGTGCAGGCCCAGTGGGCAGCGCGGAGGCGGCGGTGACAGCAGCGGCTGGAGCCAGGGTTGCTGGGACGGTTAGTGGAGGAGGAGAGCCAGCAGGCGGTCCCGGGTGCAAGTCACTGTTGTCCAAGGTCTTACTCTTGCCTTTCCGAGGGGACAACTTCCCGCGGGCTCCGGGCCCAGCCCCGACCCCACCTGCGGTCGTGGCTGCCGCTCCCCCTCCCCCGGCGGCGGCGGTGACAGCAGCAGCAGCGGCAGAAGCTCCAGTCCCGGTGCTGCTCTTTGACCCCTTGACCCTGGGCTTGCCCTCGCTTTCGGGCCATGACAGGCGGCTACCGGTGCCCTTGCCCCCGCCGGCTTTGGCGCCACTGGTGGTCACGGTCTTGCAAGGCTTGGGAGCCGGCGGAGGAGGCGCCACCTTGAGCCTCCGGCTGCCGGTGCCGGGGTGCGGGGAGGAAGAACCGGGGACGCCGCCGCCCGCCCGGCCTTCGGGTTCCGGACCTCCCCAGCTCGGGCTGCTGAGCAGGGGGCGCCGGGAGGAGGTGGGGGCGCCCCCGGGCTTAGGGTCGGGACTCAACCCCCCGGAGAGTGGGGGCCCGGGAGGGGCGGCCCAGAGGGAGAGGCGGCGGCCGGGAGCCGGGGAGACGGGGCGGGCCGGACTGGCCGGAGCCGGGGACAGGGCGGGGGGCTCGGTGCCCCCGGCGCCCGCGCTGCTCGTGCTGATCCACAGCGCATCCTGCCGGTGGAAGAGACGCTCGTGCCGCTTCTTGCCCGGCTCCTCCGCGCCTCGGGGGCTACCAGGATCCCTGGTCTCGGTACCTCTGGTCCCCGGGGCACCAGCTGCGGCCGCAGACGGAGAAGGCGGCGGCGGAGGCACCGACTCGAGCTTGACCAGGGTCAGCGAGATGAGGTAGGTCGTTGTCCGGCGCTGAAGCGCGCCCGCGCCCCGGCTCATGGGGCCCCGAGACCCCCGAGCTGGGGAGGGGAGGGGACTCCCCCGGACTGCCTCAGGGGGGCCCGGCCATGGGGCCGCCCTGCTCGCTGCCCCCAGCCCCCGGACCCCGCTGAGCCCCCGGCCCGGCTCCGCTGTCGCCGCCGCCGCCGCCGCCTCCGCTTGCGCCCCCCTCCCATCACACGGGGCGCCCCCTCCCCATGCTCCCCGCCCTGCCCCCCCACCCCTTTGGAGCCCCGGGACCTTGGTGCTGCTCCAGGGAGGCGCGCCGGACCCCGCACCCCGGCCTGGGTGGCGGCGCTGAGATGGGCGGGGGAGGGCGGGGAGGACTGTAGAGGGGCAAAGAGGGGAGAGGGAGGAAAAGGGGGCAGAAAAGAGGAACCCGAGGCTAGGGAGAAGAACCGGTGCGGGGGAGGCGGCGGGGATGGGGACTCAAGGGGCAGAGGCCGCGGATGGGGGGTCGGAGAGGGGGTCTTAAGGAGGGTGGGAAGCTAATGGGGCTGGTCGTGCGGGGGATTCGCAGGGGCGCGGGGAGGATGCTGGGGATGGAGATACAGGCGCCGGCGGGGGAGGAAGGAGGGAAGCCGGAGGGGGTGGGCACCCACGGGTCTGGGGTCTAGGAGAGGAGGGGCGTGAGATCCGGGCGCAGGGTCTGGGGGGCTCGCCGGGGCTCGGCTTGGTCCGGATGCGCGCTGTGTCCGGGCGCTCCCCTCACAGTGAGGAGGAGGCGGCCCCCGGCCCCCCTCCCCACTCTATCTCCCCCCGCACCTTCTCTCCCCCAGCACGGCTGTCTGCGAAGGCGGTGCAAAATCCAGGACTGGATTTCCCTCCCAAATCCTGGGCTGGATTTCCTGGAACTTGGACTCACCTACTCCAACACTCCAGCACCCTCCCTTAGCACACCCCGGTCAGGGAGCGCTACTGTTGGGTATGACATTTAGGCGCGAGAGTAAAGATCGGTGTATGGGTGGACAATCCTCGGAGAAAACGGAGCAAATGCGGGTTCACTGCCAACTCTGGGGAAGCTGATGTGGGAAAGTGGGGAGCCCTGAAATCCCTTTCCCAGGACCCCTTGTTTCCCCCAGGTACTTGCACGAGTCCCCTTCCCCATGACCCAGCCCCCTCGCCCACCCCCACCCTCCATACGCGGTGCATTGACTGGGCCGTACTTGAGCCTAACTGTCCCAAAGTGAACTTGGAAAGTGTTCCCTGGGGATGGGGACAAACATGGAACTTAGCAGGGTGGGTGGAAGGAGGGGGTGCCTCAGGAGGGGAAAGATCTGAGGAGTCGAGGAACACAGGCCGAAAAGTGAGTCAAAAGACTCGAGCTCGGGGTGGAAGGAGAAGGAATACGTCTACAGACTGACACCACCCCCCATACCAAAATTCATCCGGTCTCCATAGCAACCGTAGCTCCAAGAGTGCCTCCGAAACAGCGGGGATAAGCAGAGAGAAGGATCGGTGTGCGTGGTGGGCGGGGGCGCCCGCCAGGGGATTCGGGGTTAATGGAGGCGCCACCTTCACACCTGGCTACCCACGTGTGGGGTATTTAGCGCCCCGAATATAAAGACCGCCCTCAGTTGAGGCAGAGGGTACAGGCCTCTTCTGGGTTTCCATTCAATCTCCTGAGGTTTTCGGGGTGGGGCTTTTTTAGAAGGTTAAAGAGGAGACAGACAGCAAGAATGGAAAACGTCTGCTCTGTGTCCTCCACCCCTTTAGGGACCTTGGAGTTGAAGGCTTACTGTCCTCCAGCCCAGGGAGAAGGTTGAAGTGGGTAGGCCGATGGGGGACAGAGGCTGAGACCAGCAGTTGTGGGGCAGGCGTCGAGGGAGGCCTCCTCTCAGCCTTGGAGACCCCTCCCTGGGACTCGGGGAGTCTCAGCGCTCCCCTAATTTGGCGTCCCACCCTCCTGACGCAGCGGAGACTATAATAAGTGCTGCCGTGGGCGGCTCTCGGAGGCTGGAGCCAGCGGCATGCTCGGCCTGGTAGGGGGTAAGGTAAGGGGGCAGTACCAGGATGCTGGGTGCCCTTTCCCTCCGCGGACCTGTCCCGAGGTCAGCACCGCCCCCCAGAGCCCCCCTCCCACCGCAGCATCAGGATGACACCATCCCCAGAACAGAAGACCCTTCAGCAGCCTTTTCTGAAAGAGAAGGTGAAGATTTGCTGATTCTGGCTTAATTCTCCTTCCTTCCTTTGGTGGCCTCAGTTTTCCTTTAAGTTCAATGGGAACAGAATACTGACTCTTAGAGTGGAACAAAAATCACTTATGAAGAGTGGTCTTCTCAAAGAGTTCAGCCTCCACCCCTCCTCACTCCCTCCTCTCCAGAGCTAAACTGAGTTCCTCTACCTGACTAAACCTCTTTCCTCCCCCACCCTTTTCTTTTCCTACTGGGGTGGAGCTTGGAGTTCCTCCCTAGGAGGCCCCATGGGGCCACTCCCCCCTAGGTCTGCCTTTCCAACAGCTGTAGGGAAGGTATCAGCTATAGTTCTTGGCAAATGGTGGGGGACAGGAGGTGAGAGGGGCACTACTGGAAGAAAGGAAATGGGAAGGAAATCAGACTGTTCCCTTAGGAACCTGAACCAAACTGGTTCTTCCCCAAGTTATGCTCTGACGGCCTCTACTATCAGAGGGGTCTGGCAGGAGGTATCCTTGATGGAAAGAACAGTATCTTGCCCATCCCCCCACCCCAACCCCCAGGTAAGCAGCTAAGAATGGAGAGGCTGGAAGAGACCAGGATATGATGGAGGATGTGCTTCTCCCAGACACCTTTCATGAGCAAAGCAGCCGGCTTTTATTGGCTCTTTGCAGCTTCGGGGCAAATTAGATGACACCAGACCAGAGGTGACCTCCAGTTCCACCAGTTCCTTAGTGGTGGGGCCTTGTGGATAGAGAGAAGCTGTTCCTGCCAGGGCCCCACCACAGGATTGAAGGCTGGGGTGGGCAGGAGGATGTGGCGGATGGTGTTGCCATAGCAGCACTTCCTCCCTGTGTTGTCATCACTTGCTCTAATGGCACTAAGGACGAAGGGCGGAAGGTGTGGGGGGGGGCAGACAGGAACGTGAGCACGGGGAGGAGAGGGGACCGAGGAGAGTCCTGGGAACTTCTTTGCACTTCGGCTGTGCAGAGCATGCTATGTGAGCGTTAGTGTATGTCTGGGAGCCTGAGATACTCTGCGTGGTGTATTTCAATCTGTTGTGGTGTGTGTGTGTGCGCGCGCGCGTGTGTGTGTGTGTGTGTGTGTGTGTGTGTGTTCTCTCTACAGCTGGAGAACAAGAGGTCACTGATCCTTCATGGGTCCTGGGAATGACCACATTATCCAGTCCCAGAACCTCCTGCCCCAAACTGCTTCCTGCCCCGGACTCCCCAGGCAGGGTCCAAGTCTACCATGGGTCTGTCACGGCCTGTCTTCCCCATGCTCACCCACTTCTCCATTGTCAAGTTCAGCTCAGCAGTGACCTGTATTTTGATCCCCTGGGAGAAGGATCAGAGTTGGGGAAAGAGGAAGAATGATACCTCCCATGTCTTTTTCCATTCTTTCCAAATATATTCTTCCCCCAGAGTCCCAGCTCCATCTTGGGGACTAGAAAGTGGCTGATTGGGAAGTGCTGTATGATCCAGCAAGCCCTTATATGCCCCTGCTGGTCCCCAATACACCCAAGATGGGAGCTAATCCTTCTCTTACCTCGTATGCGGTCCACTGAGGTCTGAATGCTGTCCCGAAGTTCAGGGTCGCTCACCCTCTCTGCCAGCTTCCTGAGGCAGCTTAGAGCCTGCCTGGTCACCTCATGTCGTCTGACTTCTGCTCTCACTGCAGCTACAGCCAACTGCCTCTGGGCATTCATGTTGCCCAGATCTGTCTTGCTGGGCTAAAAGCAACCTCTGGCCCTGAAGCCCATGGCCCCACAGCCTCCAAACCCCAGAAGGCCTCTTCTGCTGCGCCCCAGAACTCCCCTCCCCTGCCTGCCCTTCCGTCTGTCGACTTCACTTCCTGACTGGTGAGTTTCAAACCCACAGCCTGGGTCGGCACTACCTCCTACACCACCCACCCCCTCTAGCGTTGGCCTATCAGCTCTGCCAGCTGGTCCCTGCTACGATTCCCCAGCCAGGTGGATGGAGAGACCTTAACAAGCATCCCAGGACATCCTGCGGGAGGTGGCTAATTAAGATGGGTGTTGGTGCTGGGAGAATGTGGCACACCAGGTCCCAGGTGTAATCCCAAACTCTTGATGACCTACAGGTTTGTATTCAGTCTCAAACTCTTACAGGAAGCCATACACACCCGGTCTGCCACCTTTAATGCCCTGCATTCCAGCTTACAGTTGTACTCCCCACCTACTCCGCACATCCAAAGAGTTCAAATACTTACCTCTTGCAATGTAACCCTTCCTTAGTCGGCTTCCCCACTGCAACCACCTCCTGCTTTAAAGGGCCAAGTAGGTACAGGGAGAACAGGTTATGGAGGACAGTAACCTATAATCAGACAAAACCACAAGGCTCCATGTTCAATTAGTTTCATAATAATTAACTCATCTATAACACTTAATAGTTTACAACACTTTCACACATATAGACTTCACGACAGGCCCAAGGGGTAGGATTTTTATCCCTATTCTGCAGAAAAGGAAACTGAAGCTCAGAGAGGCCAGTAAGAGGTGACACAAGGATACCGATCTAGGTCTTCTGATTATAGTCCTGACACCCTTTTCACTACACCAGCCAACTAAGATGCTTGCCAACAAGTTCCCCTTATCCCTAATACCACCGTCTTGCCCTTGATTTAGGACCTGAGAGAGAAGAGGGTGGATGAGGAATTGAAGGACAGAATGAAGATGCAGGGGTGGGTGAGGGGGGAAATAGTGGATAGTCTGATGTAATCATTTTGTTTCAGGACTCAAACCTTTCTGGCCCTGCCAAATGCCTCTTCTCCTGCGTATCTAACTGATACTAATTCGTGAAGGATAGCGGATTTTAATATATTAATGTGTAGCTGGAGAGGAGAATTAGGGTTAGGATTACCCACGGGCAACTGTAAAATAGCCCGAACAGTAATAACTAACAATGAGTGTTTACTATGTGCCGGGTACTGTTCTAAGCATTCTATATACATATATTAACTCATTCAATTTTCACAACAACCCAAGAGGTAGGTGTATTGTTATTTATCCCCATTTTACAGATGAGGAAACGGGCACAGGCCAAAGCTTAAGTAACTGGCCAAGGTTACACAGCTAGTAAGTGGCAAAGTTGGAACCCATGCAGTCTGACTCTAGCGGTAAGATGATGCCACTTACGCAGTCATAGAATCTAAGTACGCACAAATGTAAATCATTATGTGGGTTTGAAGGGAGGTTTTTCATTTGTGTTCCTACTATGACTGCCTCTTTCTCTTGGGGGAAAGAGGAACTATGCCCTTTCCCATCCCCACGAAGAAGGCCGTGTGTCAAAGCACTTATTTAATAATAAACAAATATTGATCAACCACTATGGCCGCGCCTAGTGAAAATGTGGACTCCTCCTTCCCCTCATATTTATGCATATTCCAGACCCCTCCCTTTGTCTTTTTTTTTTTTACGCGCCCAGGATCAGGCATGTACTCTGAAGACTCCAGCACACTCATGTCTGTACCTGTGGCTTTGTCACATACAGGAATGCGCCGGCCCGAGGCTGCTGTTTTTCATATTGAATGTCTAGCATGTTCACACATCCCGTTAGGAGAGGATATGGAACAGACTATGTGTACCAGTGGACGCACTTGCAAACATGTATTTGCTAGGTGTCGCTGTGCCCAACCCGGGGCCTCTGTAGCCGGGGTAAATAGCTCAATATTTTGCTTCTCTGGGTGTTCCAGCGTGTGACGCAATAGCAGCGAACGAGGGCGTCATCATGAAGTCACTGCAGGAGAAGGGGAAAGGGGCGGGAGGGCACTCCCTTGAGGGGAGGAGCCCTTTCACCCGGCCCTCGAAGCGGCACCTTCTCTCTCTTCACCGGCACCTTCTCTCTCTTCACCGGAGTTTCTCTAGAGCCTCCTCCCTCGGATAAGACCTCTTCCAGCTGCCACCACAGAAAGCTCTGTTTTCAATCCGGGGTTTTGAAGTTTAGGCTCTGGTCACTTTGAGAATCTCTGGAAGCCCTGCCCCCAGTTTTAAGTTTCATCCAATAAAGAACCTAAAGGAGGGGCCGGCAGGCGGTTCAGTGACGCAATGCAGATTGATTGGCATTCAGGCCATCGACGTCCTGGATTAGCCCCGAGTTTCGCCAATGCAAAGGCAGGGGTGGGACGGTGCAGGCGCAGAGGATTGGGTTTGGCTGGACTCGATTTAAAGAGACAGAAGCTGTCGGGGTCCAAGAAGACGGTACCCACGACCCTCCCCCCAAGTCCTTGGGACCACTTGGGTCCCCAAAGCTGGGGAGATGGTTTGCGGAGGCTTTGCCTGCTCCAAGAATGCGCTGTGCGCGCTCAACGTAGTCTACATGGTGAGGTTTTGGAGGTGGGGGAAGCTTCAGGGCGGAAAAGCGAGCAGGGAGAATCTCTAGGGTACTTCCGATGGGGAGAGGGGTGTACTGGGGATTCCGGGAAGATTCCCGGGAACTTCCGGCGAAGAGGGAATTCCTGGGGACTTCCGTGGGATGAGGGGAGACTTCCGGTGATCAGAGGGTTTGTCTGGGGGTGGGGGTAATGAACTGAAGGCTGTGGGCTTAAAGGCCCAGCCCTCCCTCTTGTGAACTTAAGTTTCTCCCAAATAGAAGTGATGGATGAAGCTAAACGTTCCATTTTACATTCATAGACTCTACTATCCCTGCCACCTCCCACCCCTATCCCAGCCGTTCTGACCTCTGATGGGAGGAACGCCCAGGGATGCTCCCGGCCCTGATAGTAGCACCTCCTCCTCTCCTTCATTCACACAAAACTCAGTTCTTTTTTGTCCAACCCCCGGGCCCCGCCCCCCCCCCCCCCCCCCCCCCCGGCCATGGCCTTTGGCTGTGGTGCACACTAGAATTCTTTTGAGATGTACCTGCTCTGTTTCCCATAGCTGGTAGGCTTGTTGCTCATTGGAGTGGCTGCTTGGGCTAGGGGCCTGGGTCTGGTGTCCAGCATCCACATCATCGGAGGAGTCATCGTTGTGGGAGTCTTCCTTCTTCTCATCGCGGTGGCTGGACTGGTGGGTGCTGTCAACCACCACCAAGTACTGCTGTTCTTTGTATCCTGACCTGAAGTGATGGGGGCACTGGGGCTCGTGGGAGGGCCGAGTCAGCTAGGAAGTTAGTGACAAGGGTAGGAGACCTCAGGCACCTTGGGGATATGCCTCCTTGCCCTCCCTTATACCATACTCTATGAAACAGAAGCTGATGATTTTATTGTTTTCAACTGACATAATTTTATAAGTTCTATGACTAGATCAGATAGTTATTATAGGTGGAACATAAAAGAATCTAGGACTTTTTTTTTTTTTCCCATAACTCTTCCTCTCAGTACATGATCATCCTTGGTTTGGTCTTCATCTTCCAGTTTGGAATCTCTTGCTCATGTCTGGCTATTAACCTAAGCAAACAGGTAAGAGGGTGCCCTTTCAGGTACTTGATTTTTTTCCGCCTCTAACCTCTAACTCTACTCTCAGTCTGGCCCCAAAGGTCATTCTTAGGTCCACTACTTCCAGCATCTGGAGCCATTTGCTTCCTCTGGGATGTCTGGCTAATTGTCCATGAGGACGATCCAGAGGAAGTGGGTAGCTATCATTGTGTCTGCACCTTTGCTTCTGAAGGATGTTAACTCCCTTTACTCGAACTGGGATCACGATGTAGGGGGTTCTTAAGGTTAGCAGCAAGTAATTTTCTTCTGCCTGTACCCTGCAGACAGATGTCATCAATGCTTCCTGGTGGGTCATGAGCAACAAGACCCGGGATGAACTGGAAAGAAATTTTGATTGCTGTGGCCTGTTCAACCTCACAACCCTGGACCAACAAGATTATGCTTTCTGCACTGCAGTGAGTTGGTGTGGGAAAGCGTGCAGGGTGCCAGGGCGGGAATGGACTGACACTGGGCAAGGCCAATGCCCAAATTGGCAGATTTGAGTTTGAACGTGATTGCCTCTCTCTAGTAGCTCACTTGTATTGGGGCTGTGTGCTGGTGGGAGTGGTGGGGTGGATACAGAGACTAGAGAATTAGCCAAGTGAGATTCCAGGCTGTAGGGTACTGATCAGGAACTGGAAGATAGTTTCTAGGGTCATTCACCATAGATATTAGGATAGAGCACTGTAACGATTCTGCATCCTCAGACACACGTACGTGTTTTATCCTCAGATCTGCAAGAGCCGGAGCCCCACGTGCCAGATGTGTGGAGAGAAGTTTCTTAAGCATTCCGACGAAGCCCTGAAAATCCTGGGGGGCGTTGGGCTCTTCTTTAGCTTTACAGAGGTAACATTCTCTAGTTCCCTTATGTCCTTTCTCTGCATC
Source organism: Stenella coeruleoalba (assembly GCF_951394435.1). NCBI lineage: Eukaryota > Metazoa > Chordata > Mammalia > Artiodactyla > Delphinidae > Stenella > Stenella coeruleoalba. The sequence goes on along the minus strand of NC_137157.1, from coordinate 57,407,761 downwards.
TCTAAGGCTTAGCCCCAGAGATTCAGAAATGGTGCTTATCTCTTTCCCTTTGCTTCTACAGATCCTTGGTATGTGGCTAGCAATGAGATTTCGGAATCAGAAGGATCCTCGAGCCAACCCCAGTGCCTTTCTATGAGACTTTGGATCCTTCTGACTTCTCTCCTGCTGTCTGCTTTCCCTAAGCTTTTTCTTCCTCCCTTAGGGAAAACCTGGGGTCTACAGCCCTTTTTGTTTGAGAAAAAGGAAAGGCCCTTTGCTATGCTCCCTAAAGATGACTGAATAGCTAGGCTTTATGCCTTGGCATCTTTTGTTGGGAGTAAGATTATAAGGAATAAAGAAAAACCTTCCTTCCTCTCTCCCTAAGTGAATATGGGAAGCTCCTGGCAGTGCATGAAATGGGATGGGGATTGGAGTCATTCTTGGCTGTTTCTCCTCTTCTCCCTTCCACATACTAGACCATCTCAACACATCTTTGCTCCAAGAGTAAATCAGGGACAGATCCAGAGAGAAAACCAAGCACTCTTGTAATAAGCAGGACTCGGTTTGGGGAAGTTCAGTGAATATAAAAATAAAAACCATTTAAACTCCATAATCAAAGAAGCAACGTAAGTGCCTTTTCTTCTCTTTAGTTAGTTGAGGGGCTCCACTGACTATGTAGGCCCTGTGACCTAAGGAGAATGTGCGGGGAAGTTCCATCTTCCAAATGTTTTTTTCAAATCCCCAAACGGCAAAGCCAACCAGAGAAAGAAACATTAAAAAAAAAAAAAAAAAAGACCAGATTTCTTTGTTTTGTTGTTTTTCCTGTATAAAAAAGGATCCCAATATCAAGGTATAGGGAAGGGGAAGAACAAGGGACATACCCCTTGGCGTAAGGACACAGAGGGGGCAAGAGGAGGATAAGCCTCAAAAGGAGGGGTGGGAGGGGAATGTCATTAAGGCAGCAAAATATTCTCTATAAAAAGTTGGAGTCGTCTCCATAGCCTCAGAGATGAAGGCAGAGGATCACCTTCTTAGTGGGGGGCTCTCCACTCAAATGTTCAAAGGAAGGGAAATGTTGGCTTCTCTTCTCTCGGTTCTGCTGCAACCATTCCATGGCTCACTCTGGGTTACCTTCTGCCTTATGTAGATAGGAGTGCTGCAGGGCTCGGAAGGCAGAGATCCGCTTGTGTGGGTTAAAAGTCAGCATCTCCTGAGAAGGGAGGCAAAGGTCAGAAAACCATGAAAAAAGACTTCCGCTCACCCCCAACAATACCAGGGATGAGCTATTTTCTATATCCCTCTTTGTGGACAGCCATTCAAAGCAGCAATAAAAACTAGCCCATCCACCAACAAGTCTCAGTAACCACCATGTGTTTGGGTCCCTTTTATCCTGCTCCATTTTCCACCCCAATCTCACCCTATGCCCACGCCCAAGCCCAGTACCAGCAGCAGCTGTGCTCCAGACTCTTCCATCTCAGGTACCACCGACTGCACGGGGCGGGGCCCTCTAGGGGAAAAGGCTCCTCGGGGTAGAGACACATCTCGGGGCCAGTCATCCTCTGGGGGCAGTCCGATCAGGCTATGGGGAACAGGAGAATTCTGGTCAGGAGGGCCCTTCTCCAGCCCCCATCTCCAGGGGCAGAGCCAGTTGCCATTCAGGGCTTAGCAGAAAGAGAAGGACTCAGAATGGAAAACTCTTCCCCTCTGCAGGTCACTTACTCAAAGATTTTGCCTAACTGGTCAGCTTCAGAGTTTCCACAGAAGAGAGGCCTAAGGTGAAAAGAGACATTCATTTAGGTAGCAGTCATTTTCAAAGATACGGTAGTAGAACGACTACTGCTTAGTGGCTCAAAACATAGGGTAAGAAGAATAAAGGGTTACGAAATTCCTAATCCCACGACATTTCAGACCTGCTGGTTACGGACCAGGTGGCCAGAATTCAAGTGGAAGAGTGGGCAGGGGATGGATGTGGTTTACGAATATGAGATTTGGGAAATTCAAGATGTTCAGGATACTTGGGCCCCATACTTTCGACGAAACATCTCTGCAAAGATACAGCCAACACTCCACATGTCCACGGGTGTTGCGTATGTAGACTGCAAAAGAACTTCCGGAGCACGGTACCAGAGTGTAACAACCTAACGGGAATAAGAAGAGTGGATGAGGGCCCTACGAATTACCCTGAAGCACAACTGCTTCACTAAAGTCAAGGATGTGACAAACACATGCCTTCTCAACTGCTATGGGCAATCACTCTCCTCCCCCAGCCAGACCCCATTTTGGCTGCCATCATTCTACTGACCACAGGTGTAAGTGCCATCTGGTAGCTGTAGATTCTGGCCAGGCCGAAGTCGGCCAGCTTGACTGTCCCACCACTCGTCACCAGAATGTTCTCTGGCTTCAAGTCTCGATGAACGATGCAGTTGGCATGAAGGAAATCTAGGCCTCTTAGAAACTGGCGCATCAGATCCTGGTTTGGAAGGGGGAGGTACAGAGAAACTGAACTAGGCACCATACCTGAAATCACAACAGATGCTACTACAAAGGTCCCAATCTACCTCTCAGTGTCTGCCCACCTTACTCACCTTGATGGTCTCCACTGGCAAGCCTGGCGGGGGTGCCTTGTCCAGATATGTCCTTAGGTCTTGGTCCACATGCTCAAACACCAGGGTCACTTTGGTCTCCCGGTCAGTTCGGGCTGTGGCACAGACGTCCATCAGCCTGTCCGGAACAAATGGTAACTCACTGTGCAATCATCTTTGACCCAACATGGCCTCCTCTATTCCCTCAGGGTCCCCACTTCTCTCCTGACCACCACTCCACACCTATAGGTTAGGTTGTCTTTTCCCTTTTACTACCCACTCCCAACCCTCCATCTTCTCACCGCACAACATTGGGATGCTCAAAAGCCTCCAGCCGCCGCAGTAAAGCCACCTCACGGACTGTGCTGATGGGCAGGCCCCCTCCAGCACCTCCTCCATTGGGGACTCTTACGCTCTTGAGGGCCACAAAGTGGCCACTGTGGGGATCACGGGCCTTATACACCGTCCCATAGGCACCAACACCAATCTCAGCCACTGGCTCATATCGAGGGGTAGCCATTCTCAGACCAGAGGAGACCCTACAATCACAGAGACTCCTACCACCGAAATTCCTTCCACAGTTCGGATGGTATGAGCCTGCAGCAACAAAGTGACTCCCACAAAAGACATCACAAAGACAACACCAACAGCATCCCGTCCCTTTCCCAAACTTCCATGATGCCGACTCCCAGGTAACACAATGACCCTAACCCCAACCCCTCCAGCCGCGTGAGCTCCTAGAATAAAAAAATGCATTTTCCTTTGGGGCGATCGAACCCCGCACAAGGGAAATGCCACACGACACACTCCCTACATCGAAGACCCTACACCCAGTCCCTGAAATTGCACCTTCCTACGGCCACAAAGGAACATATCACACCCTGCCCCACTTCCCGCCCTCGAGCGACCCTTCCATAACCAACCCGCGTAGGAAGCCGTGGAGGGCGAGTATGGTCTCCATTCCTGGAAAGGGCTACACTTACCTCACCCCGTGTCTGGAGCTGCGGGGGCGGCCCGTTATCGGGGCCCCGGAGCCGGTTCCTGCCGCGCCATACACTAGAGCTCGGTTCGGAGCAGCTGGACGCTACGGGCCCGACCATAGACACAGGCCACAGGCTAGAGCGGCCCCCTTTACCCCCACCCTCACCATGTGACCAGCTGCCAAAGAGGCGCGCGGAAATCGAGGGGGCGGGGAGAACGCCGGACGTTCGGAGCACGTGACCATACTACTCAGGCGCAGAGGGGCAGCCGGGAGCGGCTTTGAACGGGAAGGGGGCGGGGAGGGGAAAGGGGCGGAGGGGCGATGGCAACCACGTGATCTGTTGCTATCACACGTGACCGCTTGACATTGCTTGGAGAAGCAGAGGTGTGGTTACGCAGCAGGGCACGTGACTGGCTGCCGTAACTCTGGATCGGGGCTGGGGCGGGAGAAGAGAGAGGGTGGAGTCCAACGCGATGCCATGGCAACCTGGGCCACCCAGGATTCCCAACACTGGGCTGGAAGCCGAGCCTGAGTGCATCTCCAGTCTCACTACCCGTCTCTCACTCTCTCTCCTTGTGGGGAGGTGGGTCGGGGGACGGGAGGTGGTGCTGTCGTCTTTCTGCTCCACCGCTATCGGAAAAACATATTCTCATTTGTCTTTGTTTCACTCATTCAACAAATTTTTACTGAGTCCTGCTTCCTGTATTTATGTGGGGGTTTTGTTTGTGTCCTTTAAACTAGTGATAAGGCTATCTGTAAAGATATAGCCACATATTTTATATGTGGTCATATAAAATAGGGAGTAGACAGTACCCATATGAGGGCGAAACTAGGATTAAAGGATTGATGGAAGGAAGATTAATACAGTAATCCAACAGGAAGAGTGGCAAGGTAATACCCTTCCCTCTTCTCAACTTTCACCTTTTCCTGGGAGTGTTAAGGCAGAGACCAGATACCTTCTGGCAGAGAAGTTATTGATGAGCTGGAAACAGGAATACTTGACCTTTAAGGTTCTTTTCTGCAGTAAGATGCTATGACATATGTGTGTATGTGTATATATATGTGTATGATACTATATACAGCACATATAGATGGATAGATATAGGAGTGAGCATGTGCAAGGAAGTTACCACCACGCTGCATGAAAATGACTGTGCCCTTCTGCAAAACCTTGTGACTCCTTATATGGGGTCATTGTGTTTCCCTTTTTTCCCCTATCGCAAGCTTTCTTAGCCCTTGCCCCTCCTCAGAACAGACTTTTCCCAAATAGCCTCTGTTCACAGACATCTAGGTAGACAACAGGCAAGTTTCTCTGACTTCCCTTGTCTTACCGGCTCCAACTTCTTTATCTCCCAACCCTTTGGGTGAATGGGAATAAGGGAAGGAAGGAATCAGTGTCTCATGTATGATAAACTGTCTAAAATCTGAAACCATTCTATTACTCTATTTGCTCTCCTTGTGCCCTAACTTCTATTCTCCTTAACCATCTGCCTGAGGATGTAAGAGTTCAGGCTTGAGATTAATATAAACCATGCTCCAGGGCAAAATGGAAGACATGTCAGTATAGATTCCCCCTCTTTGCATTCTGCTGGTTGTAGTTCTGGGCCCTTGCTGGCAAAGGCAACTAGGACACTAGTAAGAAAAATCTCAAGGTCCTAACTGGCTAAGGGGCTTGTGAGGAGTATGTTTCATTGGCTATTTTGCTAGGATTGGTTGGTTTGTAAACCTTCTGGAAGGCTAAGTGTCTCTGAGTGTGTCAAACTTCCATCCTACACCAGCAGGGTCCACTTTAGCCTCACCCTCCACTCACTGTTTTTAAAATAGAAGTCATCCTCTATGTTGACTTGGGTTCCAGCCCCTTTTTCTGATTCATTCATCCACCATCCAAAATATTTGAATGCTTCATAAGAGCATTACTCTCCTTAATCACTTTCTATTGAGGATCTTTAGTTTGACAGTCTGTCCCTGATTACATACCCTCCCTTCTCCTGTTAATTACTCTTTCAGTAATTAGTTTTTTCCATTGTGTTTGATACAGTGAGCTCCCCTGGAATTCCTTTTCTCTAAGCACTGAAAAGGAGAGGAGAGGGAGAATGTAAGTGTAAGGCAGAAATAATGTGATGAGGGGGTACAACTGGTTCTCAGGGTCAAGACCCCCATAAAAGCAAAGAGCTAAGCATGTGTGTGTGTTACGTATTGTTCACTTCAGTTGCAGTGGTGGTGGGTCAGGAGAATACCAGGAAAGACACTCATCCCTTTAGCACTCCAGTCTCCCTTGCTCACTCACCTCCCTCACACATTACAATTACACACTTCTGTTTCTCTTACAATCCAATTCGATCCCTTACACACTCATCTCTTTTCCATAGTCACACACCGTGCACACTTTTCAGTCTTTTGTGTAAAAGTGTTTATTGCTTGAGTCCATCTCTTGCTCACTCACCTCTGACAGTTGCATAGCTTGCTTTCTTTGCACACTCCCATTTTGCACAAGCCTCTCCCTCCCTGGTGCACCTGCGTCTTTGACCACTCACCTTCCATCCTCACCCGCTCACCCCCCCCAACACACACACACCCATTCACACACCTATTCTACCCGAGCGCACACCCCTTTCCTTGGCCACTCCTCTCCCTCCACCCTCCCCCGGGCTCGCACACTCGCCCCCGCCTCTGGGGACACCTGCTCGTGCCGGGCAGGGCGGGGATGCGCAGCCGCGGCCACTTCTCCTCCTCTCCCCTTCCCCGCCCCGCCCCTCCCTCCATCCCTCACCGGCTCCCCGGCTCCCGCCCCGCCCGCCCGCCGCTCCGGGGGGGTCTCCGCCGCCGCCGCCGCCGCCGGAAGGAGCCGCCATTTGCCACCGCCGAGCGCACGGGCCGAGCCGGAGCCGCGAGCCGGAGCGGGACTGGGGCCAGGAGGACGGCGATGGGGGGCGGCCCCGCCGCAGGAGGACCGGGGCGCGTAACCCCGGGAGCCCGGCCCGCCCCGGACCCGGACCCGCGGGGCGCGACACCCTGAGCCCCCCTCCCCGCCCACTGCCCCGGCCATGGCTGCCCGCCCCCCCGCCCCCGGGCCGCCAGCCCTCTCGGCCCCGCAAGCCCCGCAACCCCGGCTGTGGCAGCAGTGAACGGCTCTCGCAGGCCCCGAAGACCCCGGCCGGGCTCGGCTCTCCAGCGCGCGCCCCCTTCCCGGCCTTGTCCTCTCCCTTCCCCCAGCCGCCCGAGAGTCCCCGTTGCACGCCGCCCCCCGCCCCCCGGCGCCCGGACGATGCTCAAGTCTCGGCTCCGCATGTTCCTGAACGAGCTGAAGCTGCTGGTGCTGACGGGCGGGGGGCGGCCCCGGGCCGAGCCGCAGCCCCGGGGGGGCGGGGGAGGCGGCTGCGGCTGGGCGCCCTTCGCCGGCTGCTCGACCCGGGACGGCGACGGAGACGAAGAGGAGTACTACGGGTCCCAGCCGAGGGTCCGGGGCCTGGCCGGCGACAAGGAGCCGCGGGCCGGACCCCCGCCGCCGCCCGCGCCGCCGCCGCCGCCCCCGGGCGCGCTGGACGCCCTGTCGCTCAGCAGCAGCCTGGACAGCGGGCTCCGAACCCCCCAGTGCCGAATTTGCTTCCAGGGCCCGGAGCAGGTAAGGCCCGGGCATCCGGCGGCGCAGGGAGGGGTGGGGCGCGCACCTGGGGCGCCCGGGGAGACCGGGAACAGGGGGCGGGGCCTGTGGAAGCTGGGCGGGACCCAGCGCCCGGGGTGGAAATGGAGTGAGGTTGGGGGGCTTGGCTGGAGACTCCGGGAGCGCAGATTTGGCGTGGAGGGGGATCAGGGGTCCCCAGGAAGGGGTGGGGCTTTTTCCTGGGAGGGTTCAAAATCTCTCCCCTTAACCGAGACACCCTTTCTCGCCCACTTCTCTCACCCCAGGGTCTCTGTAGGCTGAGAGGGCCTATCCTCTGAGAGGTGGGCAGAGAGAATAATGCCTCTTGAAGGGAGGGGTCCAGCCGGTGCCCTTGCCTTCCTCGATAGTTCTCTACGTGGGGCACTTTTCTTCATTTCCCATTCCACAACTTTCCTTCTCATTCCGAAGAATATCCTCTGTTTAAATGTTATGGACAAAGTTGTCCCGGGATAGTATGGGGGGGGGTGTCTCTATGTCGTGAGAAATTACTCTTTGATTAAAGGGGAACACCCTCCACTCACACCCTTAGGATTTCCCCCTTTTTGATACGTGGAAACTGAGGACTGTAACCTATCCCAGTCTGCACCACATCTGTGAAATACTTTACAGTGATGGGGAGTGGGTTAGGAAGGCATGGCTCAGAAGCTCTGACCCTGCCCTCCTGTCTCTCCAGATCCTAAGTGGTAGCCTTCCATTTGGGAACCTTTAAAGAGCACCCTTCTCAAACTCTGGAAACAGGGAAGACCCAGTATTCACCGGCCAACCCTCCCCCGCCCCCCTAGTCCCTTTCCATGTCTCTTCTATTGGGCCAGGGAAGTTTACCTTGAGCTCTAATTTTTTTCTTTTAGGGTGCAGCCTTAGCTTCTTGCCTTGTTTTGGGTGAAAAGCCTGATTTTTTTTTTTTTTTTTTTTAAGGTGGGAGACTGACCTGGAGAGGAGGTTTTCCTCTCCTGTAGTGGAGAGGACTGGGGTCGGGTGGCGATAGCTGACAGGAACCCTCCTCACTCTTCCTCCAGGGGGAGCTCCTGAGCCCCTGCCGCTGCGACGGCTCCGTGCGCTGCACGCACCAGCCCTGCCTCATCCGCTGGATCAGCGAGCGGGGCTCCTGGAGCTGTGAGCTGTGCTACTTCAAGTACCAGGTCCTGGCGATCAGCACCAAGAATCCCTTGCAGGTGAGGTGCAAGGGGAGAACTCTGAGACTGGGGCAAGGGCCTTTCAGCAATTAGAATCAAGGACCCTCCAGGAAGCCTATTTATCCATTTACTCTTGATTTCAAAGTCACCCTCCCTACCATTGCCATAATTTAGTATCTGTCTGTAAATCCTCCCTTCCTTCATTTACTCACAAAGACATTTATTGGGCGCCACCTGTGTTCCAGGCCCTGGGATAACAAAAGAAGAAAAGATGGTAGTGCTGTTGCTACTGCTGGTAGCAAACATGTAGAGTTTTCTATGGGTCAAGTTCTTGGTGTGTATTAACTCTTTTAATCTTCATAATAATCCTAATAGTTATGTTACTCAGCCAGTAAGTAATGGAGTAAGGATTTGGAATTCAAACCTAGATGGTCTGGCTTCAGAGCACCTGCCTGATCATGCCTTTCTAAAATAAGACAGAAAATGGTCTCAATGTGAGAGATGCCACATTCTAGATGTGATCAAGGCACAGAGAAGCAGATTGTTAATCCTGCCTGAAGGGTTTCTGGAAGGCTCCTGGTGTATCCTTCTATTCAGGGCCACCCTAATCTGGCCCTCTGTCTCTTTCTGTGACTTTTTGGAGCCTTTTCTCCCACACAGTGGCAGGCCATCTCCCTGACGGTCATTGAGAAGGTCCAGATTGCAGCCATAGTTCTGGGCTCACTCTTCCTTGTCGCCAGCATCTCCTGGCTCATCTGGTCCTCACTCAGCCCTTCAGCCAAGTGGCAACGGCAAGATCTGCTTTTTCAGATCTGCTACGGCATGTACGGCTTCATGGATGTCGTCTGCATAGGTGAGGATACCTCTCTCTCTCTCACCTGCTCAGCATCTTTCTCCAACTCACACACTTAATTTTCCCTGCCCATTCCCTCAGTTTCATGGCCACATTTTCTACCATTGGGGGCCTTTAGGGCTATCTCCCTTCTCTGCTTCTCCAGGCCCTTTGCAAATTCTGTCTCCTCCCCCTGGAGAAATGCTTGCTTAAGTACCTCTGGCCTAGGTCTGGGCAGCAGTTGACCCTGGACTTCTTATCCTCTTGCTCAGGCCTCATCGTCCATGAAGGCTCCTCTGTCTACCGTATCTTCAAGCGCTGGCAGGCAGTAAACCAGCAGTGGAAGGTCCTGAATTACGACAAGACCAAGGACATAGGAGGAGATGCAGGGGGAGGGACGGCAGGGAAGCCGGGCCCCAGGACCTCACGGACGGGCCCCCCCACTGGGGCCCCCAGCCGCCCCCTGGCCGCCCAGCGCATGCGGACGCTCTTGCCTCAGCGCTGTGGTTACACAATCCTGCACCTACTTGGACAGCTGCGGCCACCAGATCCCCGTTCCAGTTCCCATTCCGGCCGCGAGGTTGTCATGAGGGTCACCACAGTCTGAACTAAACTCCAGGAGTGGGGATCTTGAAACAATGCATCAGCCAGAGATAAGCTGTCATGGCTGCTGGAGGTACCACCTGGACAAGGTGTTTGGGGCACACTGCCCCACCACTGAGGAGCTCTGTGGGCAGCCTCAAGCTGGAGACATTGGCCTCTACTGCCCACTGGGTAGAGGTGCCTGGATGACATTCCAGCCCCCACTGACAGCTCCCCACACTCATCTTGCGGCAGCCAGTGGGCAGGTGGGGAGAGCATCTTTTCTTCCCTAGAGAACCGTCCTTACCTCAGCTCCTAGGGCCTCCAGCCCCCCAGCTCCACTATGGTGACTTGGTGAAGGGGGTCCAATGCGAGAAGAAAGGGGCTGTAGACCCCCCCCCAATCCCCACCCCATGGCCACAGGGCAGCTGGCAATAAGACTAGTATACATTGACCTCCCATTCCCTGCATGAGGGTGGGGGTACTTCCCCCGCTCCACCCCCCATTGCATGGGGGGAGGGCATAAAGAATCATTTATATGCACGTGGAGACTCCTTTCTCATCTGGGGCTTTTCTGGAGGGTTGGGAGGTGTGGGCAGTTTTCTCTGCAGAGGCTGCAAATCCCAAATGCAGCAGTGGATTCTGAGTTGGAGGTGTAACTCCCACTTGGTGGTGAATAATTCACATTGGCTGCTAGGTGGCAGTGCTCAGAAGTATCTAAGGGGTGGACCTGACACCTGCGTGTTGTGTGATTTAGAAAAAAATCTCTCCACCGTGGTTTTCCTGTCTACCTCATAGGGTTGGACTGAGGATAAATGAGGGATAGGTTGAATGCCATTGCAAAGAAAATCAGTGATGGCATAAAAAGATCTCTAGACTAGTTGATGGTCCTTTTATTTCAAATAATAGCTGGTTAACAAATTCCAAAATGTTTTTCATCTGGAGTTGCACAGAGCCTTGGAAATTCGTGTTAAATGTTATAATAGATATGGAAAATATGAGGGGAAATAGACACTGCACATGTGAAGGATCGTGGTTATTTGCAAGAATGAGAGCTCCTCCAGCCCCCCTAAACACTGGGGAATGGGAAAGGCTGGAGCAATCCTTCTAGTTCTGGGGATCTTGTGGGTTCTAGTAATCCCTACCAGGTAATGTGCTCACCCAGAGAAGTGGTATGCAGTGAATTTGGGCTCGTTTGGAGTAAGACAGACAGAATTTCCTAGAGTTATGAGTCTCCAACCCCAGTTTAAGCTACTGCTGTGGCAATTCAGGGTCACAGGTCTGATCCTGTTGTGCCCCAGCTAGTGATATTAACTGGAAGATGTGCTTGGAGGCAGCAGCATAGAGGGCTGTTGTTTATAGAGAAAAGGTTTGGGAAGGACTGGTTAATTGTCAGCCTAAAGCCTGGTCCCTTTCTCTCGAGGCCTTGGGGCTGTGTATTATATGAATGATGTCTTTTATGTGAACTATCCCTCAGCAATTAAAATAATTACTTCATAACATTGCTTAAGTCAGATCCAGAGGCCTTTCCTATTATTGGTCCTTCTCTCAGGGAAGATTCTGCTCTGCCTTCTCCCTGGAGATGTTTTGGGGACAGTGCTTCTCTATTAAAGGTCACATATCCTTGCCCAGGAAATGGTCTTCTCCATCCCTCTCCAAAAGGGGTCTTGGTCGCTGTCCACGGTGCTGGCACCCAGACTCGCCTGGGAATATAGGAACCAAAGCTGTACTTGGGTTTGAGTTACCTGGAAGTGTTGAAGTGCATCACCTCCAGCCTTGGAGGGGATCAAAGTGGAGAGAGGACTGAGGCTGAGCCTCCCATTTTTCCAGTGGGAAATCGTTTCCCAGAGAGAGAACCTTCCACATTCCCCACCTGGGGAGACAGAAGGGCCAAACTTCACTGATTTGCCTTTCACAGAATAGCTGGTGGAGACCAAAAGGGAGACAGTAAATCCAAGTGACTCTTAGTTCTTATCCTGGCAGACAGGGCTTAGGTAGCTATGACACAGTTGAGGCTTGTGCCAAGCCTGGGCTGTCCCCTACAATGGCCGCACATGGAGGCTCAGACATGCCCAAGAGCATAGGCACGCTTACACACAAACACACTGCCTCTGTTTCCACCCTGCGTCCTAAAACGAGGCCCAGTGAGAAGGTATGTTCCCCTCCCCTTCAGGACCATTGGAGGTCTCGGTATGGAAGTTGGGAACAGCGATCTGTAGGGTCCTCTCTCCTTTCCTTTTTCCACCTTTAAGAGATTCTTGTCCAGGAGAGGGGTCATAAGAACTGCTGCCCTCCTCAAGTGAGCCATCCTATTTTCCCATGAGGAGTGTGGGTGTGCAAAATCTTCCCCAGTGATTCCAGGGGAAAGAGTCTGAGAGGAAGCTGGGCGTTACTTCCCCTCCAAGCTCAAAACTGCTAAATATCGGGTCACTTAGGTTCAAGTTGAGCTTAGTGGTAGGGAACGTGAGTGGAGACTGAGAACCCAGTAGAGAAGGAGCTGAGAGGAGGGGCAATAAGAGCACACAAACCTTGGTCTCTGCACAGGGCCTTGGGTATACCCTGCCCCTCTGTAGGTCTTACATAAATAGATACCTCCCAGAAGGCCAGTGGCTGACGGAGTTTCTGCAGTCAGGGAGCCATGTCTAGGGCAGGGGCTGAGGTGGTGAGAGGAGGGGGAAGTGTGAAGTGAAATCTCTGTCTCCATCTGCTAATTGGAGTGGAGGGGAGCAGGAGGAAGGGGAACAAGTCCTGACACGGGGAGGGTAAGCGAGGCTACAGAAGGAGCTGCAGGGAATGTGCTGAGAGATGTATTTGGATGGAAGATGAGTTAATCTATATACATCACAAGGGGAGAACGGAGCCCAGCCTCTGGGGGGCCAGATAATGCTGACTCAGGGAAACAGAGGCTCCTGCTGCCCATCCCTCTTCTCCTGCCTCGGTGCCCTAGGGCTCCTGGCCACCTCCACACTTGGCTTTCATCCTGTCTGTCTGACTTCACTTCTCTGTATCCCTGTCTTTCTCTGAAGGAAATTGCCTTGGAGCAACTTCTCCAGAGAGGACAGAGTGTCCATGCTAGGGTGTCCTTTGGTCCTGGCACTCCAGGTTCCAAAAGCACTCTTCTACCAAAGAGTCAGCCATCTCTGGCCGTCTCAGCAAGTCCCTATCCACCCTTTTAACAGCCTAACCCTCGAAGCTACTTTTCACCACCATCCCCTTCATCTCTTACAGGGAGCCAGACTTGGCTGTTCCCACTACAGATAGAAATGTGTCTGGCAAAACTGACCAAACATAAAGAATAATTTAATAATTAGTCCTCTTCATGTACCTGTGATAGTCCCCCAAATTTTTATAAATCTTGTCCTCAATGATCTTCTCTATATTTTGGAGATAATTAAATGTAGAATGACAAGTGAATAGTAAGTTCTGTGGTTAGTCTTTAAGTTAAGATAATAAAAAATTAAAATTGCTAAATTACCTAGACCACAGTTCTGTAATTTAAATCACTGCCTCAATCTGTGATGGCCGTAATTATTAAAAGTATCTTCATTAATTAAGAAAAGAAAAGAAAAGAAATGTGTCTGGGTTTGTGATGCAAACCATTCTCCCAGGTGTCTAGACCTCCCACTGTTATGGGGTCACTCCCAGGACCTAAGAAACCAAAGTGGAGGATTTGTATGATGGTCTGGCCTCCAGGTCTTCTAGGAAATGAGAGTGGAAAATAAGTCAGTCAAAAGTCAAGGATGGAACATTCAATTTTTTTTTTAATTTAAAAACTGAATATTTAAAAACTTCAATATATAAAAGGAAGGCTTGGGCAGGGACAGGTCCAAAGATATCTCTGCCTGTGACCTAAGTGGTGGGACAAGCCAAACCTAATAGTGACCAGAGAGCCAAGGAGAGTTTTTTAAAAATCATACACCAGGTGAGGATAGACTCACCTTCCTAGGGGCCAGATGAGAAAGGAGCAGGGTAGACAGAGCCTGGTAAGCTGCTTATCCCTTCTGCCACATTGCCCAAATACAATCTGAGAATCGATATGGTGTCAACCAGTCAGGGATAGGCCCTGGCAGGGTGTATAAAGACAGAATAAGACCTCATCCTTCCTCTCGAAGAGCTCACATGCAAGGAGAGAGGATCAACCAGGTGCAGACCAGATGCACAATTACTTAGCTCACGCCATGATAAGTGCTTAGCCAGCAGCAAGAGTGAATACTGTGAAGCCCCAAAAGGCCAGTGGTTGAATTCTTCCTCAGGCCACCCAGCATTATTAGTTAAAATCAGAGCTGGCCCTTGAAGGATGCATATGATTTGACCAGAAGGGCTAAGCAGGCAAATGGACCATGGTTTTCTCAGGGCTTGCTGGGTCAGGCCAAGTGCATATTTCACACCTCGATCAGGGCTGCTTCGAGCACTTTGCTATGGTCTTTTAACCAGTTTGGTCAGATAGGCCACAGGGAAATACACATATCTTGGTCTTGTGCCTGATAAACGCCTATGATGAGAGAAACGGTGATGATGACAGTGTGCTTCCACGGGACTATCTGTCCACAAACTGTAGGTTGATGCTTCTCTCAGGTACCAGGACAGTCCGGGTCATGGGTCTGACGGGGGCAGCACCTGGCTCAGGCTGCACCTCAAAGTGGATCAAGATCTGGAAAGGGAGGAGGAAGGCTATCACTATGGGAGGGGTCTACAATGGTGGGCTTGATTGGTAACGGGCATTATTAGTGTTAGGATGGTCAGTGTTGGAATGGCACCTGTGGCGGGTAGGGGATGTCTTAGTTAATGACGGTAAGAGATTGTGGTAGGGAAAAAGATAGTCCAAATACCCTCACTCACCCTCCAGGCCTATGATGGGATTGACATATTTCAGAGGATTAGGTCTCCCAAGTCTTATATATTTTCCTATGCCTATCAGGAGAAGAGCTCATGGCTTTAGAGCTCCAGTCTGGGGAAGGTAGAAGATCTAGATCACTCACCTGGGCCAAAGCCATTTGCAGCTCAAGCTCTGCCAGGCGTCTCCCCATGCAGCTGCGCTTGCCAAAGCCAAAGGGGAGAGAGGCAAATGGGTGGGAGGCTGGACCATCCCCTAGCCAGCGAGCTGGACGAAAAGAATTTGGCTCTGGGAACTGGGCGGGATCCCTTGAAGTGGCATAGTGACACAGAGTGACCAGCGTCTGGTGAGGGAGGAACACAAACTTGTCAATTTGGGCTCAGGAACAACGCCAGGAGGGAATTAGAGAACAGAATCTCTGGACTGGGACAAAGGCAGGCTCTGGTTGGTTGTGATGTGGAAGTTTTCTGGGGCTACTTTTCTCTACTGCCCCATTATATCCTAGAGAGGCATTGAGGCCAAGGAGAGGGTTTGAAGGGCTTATTGGGAGTATTTGAGAACAGGAACAGTCCCAAGGTAGTGAGGGATGGCTTAGCAAAAGGGGCCCATAGGCTCTACTCACATTTTTGGGGATAATATATTCACCCACACAAATGTCTTTGTCTGGGACACGGGAATTTCCAGGTACCACAGGGTACAGTCTGGATTGCAGGGCACAAAAGGGAGACAACAAGATGAAGCTGGGGGCTGTAGCCTCCCTCTCATGCCCACCCCCCCAACTTCCAAACCCATTCTTGGCCAGGCATAAAGTACCATTTTCCTCTGATCTCTCTCCCTGCTCCCATCTGCTAGCTGCTTCCCCAGCCCTTCCCCAGCATCTTCTCTAGCTCTCCTCTTCTGCCCCCTCACCTTAGCACTTCCTTGATCACAGCCTTCAGCAGGGGCATTTGCGACAGAGCAGTGGCTGAGGGGTGGGCACTGGAGCCGGGGCCCAAGGCAGCTGTGATCTCAGAACGGAGTGCCGTCTGGACTTCGGGGTGCCGAGAAAGTTCATACAGAGCCCAGGAGAGCGTGTTGGACACCTGAGGGGACAGGTGAGAGCGTCAGAGGGGTTGAGAGTGGGGACCCAGCATAGGGGGCAGAATCTGAGGCAGTCTGGAACCCAGGAGGTGCTAAGCCAGGCTGGCCTGGAGGACCATAATGGATCCCCTGCAGCAGGAAAATGGCCCCTGAGATTGAGGAGGTTAAGCTGCGGAAGTGGGACTCCCAACATGGAGGGAGGACCTCACCGTGTCCACTCCAGCTAGCAGCAGCTCCGTCACATTCCCTAGGATGGACGGGGCAGGCAACTCTTCCCGGAACAGGAAGTAGGTCAGGTGCGCCCCAAATCCCGTGTCCCCCTCAGACTTTCCCTGGCTCCTCATGGCTACTTCGGCCTCTCGCCGCTCCACGTGCTGCTGGGCTGCGGGCACAGGGGACAGGGACGCCTCACTACCGCTGAACAGCTCTATGCTCCCCCACTCCTACTTCATTTCTGTGCTTTACCAAATGCAAACATCTGGTCCCAGTCTCGGCAGAGGCGGTCCCAGGGTCCGGGCACGAGGCGGTGCAGCCAACCGGGCATCGCCATGGTCAACAGTGTGGACACAAACACCGATCTCACCGCGCGGATGAAGGTCTCTGTGTCTGGCGGCACTTCGGCCTCCAGGCAGCCGAGGCGGGAACCCAGCAGCACCGCAGCGATGCCTGGCCGGGAGGGGGCGCTGTCAGGGCACCGGGAGACCCGGACCAGGTGCCTCCTACACTTGCCCCTGTCTAGGGACTCACCTTCTAGTCCAAACTTGTAAAACTCTCCTGCCACGTCTCGAACCAGGGCGGGCGGCCCAGCGCCCAGTCCCCGCTGGCGCCGCAGTCGCCTCACAAGGTCACCGACCACGTCGTGCAGGGTCCCGGCATAGCGGGCGGCCGCCTGAGGCCGGAGGAGGAGCGGGGCCAGGAGGCTGCGGAGCCTCTGCCATTCTTCGCCTTCCCTGCGGGGGTGCGGAGAAGGGGCGCATCAGGGCAGACAGTGGTGTGTAGAGGCGGCCCGACGGGGCTGGCTGCGCTTGAGAAGGAGCGTGTTGGGCTGGGGTGGCCAGGAGGGGGGCTGCGTCTGTTTCCTTGGGGGTACAGAAACCTGCCCCTGCCTGCACCCGCTTTCCATCCACTCTCCTCCCCCCCTCCTCGTTACTCATTTCCTGCCCCGGAGGGGCCTGGGTTCCTGGGTAAGCTGAGTCACAGAATCTTACTTTACATCTAGATCCTGGTGCCTCAGCCCCTTCCGTGAGTTCCCAGGATTCTGGCTTCAAAAGAAAAAGAGCGAAAAGCGAGGCGAGAGCCGGGCTCTACCTGAGCTTGGGCGAAACAGACTGGGGTGGAAACGTCGATTTGCCAGAAGGTTGGGGGAAACGACCGACCTCCCTCCACATCCCCAGACTGCCTCCAGACCGGCCACAAAAGAGCAACGCAGCTGGGCGTCGGGGCTTTGGGGCCAGAGGACTCACGCGGTGAGCAGTCCGCAAGCCCGCTGGCGGCAGCGACGGTGCTCCGCCCAGGGTGAGAAGCTGCAGCGTTCGGGCCGGGGTCCCTCCTGTCGTAGCAGCTGCTCGACGAGTGTAGGGGTCGCCACGTACACAGTGCGCACCGTCCCGAAGCTGGCCAACCACACCGGCCCAAAGCGCGCGGCGCCCTGCACCTAGGAGTACAGGAGCAGCGGACACTGGAGACCCGGGCCGGCAACTGCCACCTCGGCTCGTGCCAACGCCAAGGGCGTCGTTTGGGGTTAGAAAAGGGGAGCTTCTGCTCTCAAGCAGTGTAAGGCTCTGATGCTGCAAACCCCTCCTCCTCTTTCCCTCACTTCCCATCCCTAGGAAGTTTGAGTGTGTTTGGCAAAACGGGGGGCTGGCGGGGAGGAGGGACTTGGTGCAAAGCTGACATTCTGGATCTCTCTTTGGTCACCTGGGCGGAGAAACCGCTAAAGGTTCCTCACGTGGGCTGTCCATCTCAGGACGAGCCTCCACTGAATGTACAGGAACGCACTAACTTTAAGCCAAACGTGCCTCCCGCGCACTTGTCCTGGATCTACCGAGTCTCCAAAATTCTGCACAGCGAGAAGGCGCTCTCTGAACGCACTCCTCTGCTGGGTGTTGGGACAGACTCCGCCCCTGGGGAACCACCGACCCCAGTCCCAACTTGTCTTTTCCATAATTCATGGGCATCTGTTCTCACTGGCCCTCCCTCCTACGTTCTGCACTAGGGTGTTGTTAAAGCCAACCTCCCCAGCTTGCAGTCCCGAGAACGGTGCCCTCTACCTGAAGCTCGTGTAGCCGTGACAGTCCCCCCTTGCAGAAAAGTTCAGCAAGGAAGCCCGGCGTGGAGGGGCCTGGGATGTCCGCCAAGCCCCGGGGCGCTGAGTCCGAGCCTCTGGAGCCCAGTGAGGCGCCCAGCTCAGGAGGGCAGCGGACGCGATGGAACACTCTGGAAGCGAGCTTGAGGGTCTGGGTCATGGTCTGGCTGGGGAACCCGGGAAAGAGTGCTTCTCCGGAGCGCCTTGCCCCAGCCCCTATTTAACTCTTCGGCGCGACAGTGGCGACGCCCCCTCTTCAAGCTCCTCAGCCAATCCCCTCTCCTGAGTGGTCTGTGCTGGGGATGAGCACCCAGGAAGAGTAGGCGGGGCCGGAGCTGCCACAGAGGCTCCCGTGGACCTCATGTTGCAATGACCATCTTGGGAGGGGAGGCTTCTCCTCCCGGGCTGGTGCCCTAGTCCAGCAGCCTAAAGATCTCTTCCTCGGAAAGGCTATTTGGTGAGGCTTAGGTGACCAAGATACAGGCTGGGTCCCTGGTATTCCCATCACTTCCTCAGGCCCGCTGGGGCCCATCCTCAGGAATTCCCCATCCTCCAGCTCCTCCGGGAAGGGAAGCAGGGGAGAGGCACAGCTGTAGCTGTCCTCAGATTCCAGGCTCATCGGGATGCACCTTTTTGGTATGTGAGCACAATTTTCCTGCATTACATCTCCCCCTCCCCCGTACCTGACACTGGGCAGATAGCAGGTGGGTTAACGGGCTAAGATGGTTCCAGGAGCCTTCATCTTTATTCCTTGGGAAGGGGGCTGGGTCTCTTCCGTCAACAAGCCCTGTCCCTCCAGTCTTGGTAATTTGGTGCTTGAGGAGCACAAATGAAGGAACTTTTTGCAAATGAGAAAAGTTGAGAGATTTATCTGGGCTCCTGGACAGAGCAAGGGCTAAGCGAGTGCTCTGAATCGCCAGCTGACTCAGTCCCCTTTGTGGGGCTTTCTAGTCAGCAGCCCCTTTCCACTTTTAGCCTCAGAATCCTCCCCAGTTCACCTCTGCTCCTCACTCCCGCGCCCCCGGCCCTGGCAGGCTCTGTGTCAGCAAGACAGCTCTGAAGTTCTGGGATCAAAGCAAAGGTCAACATGAAGAAGGAGAGGGTCTCCACCACCACACCCTCCCAGGATCTCCAGAGACAGTAACAATAAACGGAACACAGATTCCCCAGGTCAAGTCTTAGGCAGGGAGAGGACAGGAGTGATACACACTCTAGCCTTTCCTGAGAAACAGCAGCATGGGATGTGCACACATACATGTTACCCCCTGAACTGCAAAGTAAACATGAGTGGGCAGGTGATTTGAGCTTAGAAGGCAGTTTAGATGGACAGTGGAGAACTGCGTTCTTCACTCCAGCTGAGAAGGAGAAATCCCAGGAGAAGGGACTGCTAAGGGAGAGCAAGATTCCACTCCCTTCCAAAGATCCCTTCTGGTCCAAGGTCTTGTGACCTTCCCAGTCAGCTGCTTTTGCTCTCTGCTGCCACTGGAAGGGTGAGAAGGTGAGAGGAGTCAGGGGTGGTCATGAACTCCAGGGTTCTGCCCTGGGCAGCTCCTCAACTTCTTTGAGAGACTGTTGCCGCTCAGCCCTAGGAGGCTCAGCTCGGAAGGTCCAAGGGCCCAGTCTTCTTTCCAGTCCCTGGAAGATGGGGTCCAACTAAGGCAAAGTCAGCAAAGGCAAAGTCAGTGATCAGGAAGGGTAGGATTGGGGGTCACTGCCTAGAAGGTGGGATCCTGTATTCTTCGGAAGATAGCTGGGAAATTCTTTCCTCCATTGCGTAGAACTTTCTTCCCCTCCTCGGTCGAGGTGCCCAGATGTTCCACAATGGGATCTTCACTCTGGGAGAAGGAAGGGTTCAATAAGTCCTTGCCCTGGTCCCCAGACACCCATCCCATCCTCCTGGCATTAAGCTAGATTCAAAGCATACAGAACCACTCTGGAAAGGACCTTTCCAGAAATCTTTGCAATTTCCCTTAGGCCCCCTACTTACCAGCTCCTCCAGAGGCACGCGCTCAAACAGGGGGTGCCCTTCAAAATGGGTGCACATCCAGTCATGTAGCTCCAGCACATCAGTTATGGTGTATACCAGCCCCTGCACGGCAAAGTCACCCTAGATGGGGGGCTGCATGCAACTGAGCAGCAGGATCACGGGGGTGGTGGTGAGTCCTAAATGCACCCCCACTGAATTCTTAGTGGAAGGTCCCTTATTAGGTCCCTGACCCCATCCTCCCTCCCACTCTCGACTCACCCCAACTCTCAGCACGTAGGCGTATTCTGCCAGCAGCGTGGGACTGATGATTCGCCACTTGTGCTTTGTCCGCTTGAAATGTGGGTCAGGGAAGAGGAAGAACATCTTTGTCAGCTGTGAGACAGACGTGCACCAACAGGATTGTGAGAGCCTGGCCTCCATGCCCCACCTGCTTACCAGCCTAACCCATGGGTGCCCCTCCCCACCTGGCCCTTGCGGAAGAAGTTAGGAAGGTGTTTCATGGCATTGCTACGGAGACAGGCGATGTTCTGGAAACCACCTCCAGGAGCCGCTCGTAGGGCCCGAATCCGGTCTTGCACATAATCTGAGACTTTCACCCGGATCTCCAGACCCAGAATCAGCGTGTCTGGGAACAGCGGTGACAGTTCCACTGGTCACAGAAATAGGAATGGAATCATCAACCTCATACTTGCAGGATATTCAAAGGAGTCAACACAGGAAAGGAAGCCTCAATCTGCAATTACCAAAATCAATAATGACAAGTGTGGCAAGAGAGCTACCTGTATGGATGGCTCTGTGCTGTAGGAGTGGGCTGGGGGAGACCCAAAAAAAGTCACCAGGACTGGAAGTGGGAGGGCCTGGGAATACATGTATCTTTGCATGTGCTTTAAAGTCTTCACAGTGTTTTCACACATGTCTCATTTAATCCTCATTACATTCTGTGGTAAATTGCAAAGATGAGAAAACTGAGGGTCAGAAACGCCCGAAGTCACAGAGCTAAGAAGAGGTAGAATCAGAACTTGAACCATGGTTTTCCGCCACCAAGTACCATGAGCTTCCTCTCTGTCATGCTGTTATTTCTATGGAAGATCTAAAAACAGAGAAGTCGGTCCAGCATGTATGGCTGGGACAATACAGACAACACAAGAGAAATTAGAAAATATGAGCATGGAGAAGGAATGAGTTCTGGTGAGGAAGGGGGGAGGGGGAGGGGTGGTGGTGGAATCCCTGAGAAAGACAGTTCAGGATCACTGGCCACAGCGACTAATCTCTGACGCTTGTGCTGACCGGCTCACTGACCCGGCACCTGGCAGGTGAAATGGCTCACGTAGGGACTGGGGCCAGGGGCAGGGCCAGACAAGACAACCCAATTTCTAAGAGGCTTTGAGGCAGCCCCCTCCCTTCTCCAGGGCAAAGGCCACAGACCCAGAGTGGAGGGAAAGTGGAGGTTCTCCACACTGATGTCACAGCACCAATGTCTGGTCCGAAGGGGAAAGGCCAACTATGCCCCCGCCCCAAACCTGCTGAGTTGGCAGAACCTAGGCGTTGCCTCTCCTTGCTCCAGAGAAAGGGCCAGAGTGTTACCTAACAGGCCGCCATAGCCACAGCCTATGTCTGCAAACTCCACTTGGGCTTCAGCTCTCTTTTCTTTCTTATCTTTTGGGTCATCGTGGCTCTGATTTTGAGTCAGTGGAGCAAAGAACTCTGGGTATAGCTCAGACCAATCCATGTCCTCTGGCTTCACAGGGCTATTGGAGAGAAGACGTGAGAAACATGAGAAGGTTGGTCATACCATTGCAGAAGCAGTACTGTGTGTGTGGGTGGATGGGTGAGGGTGGGAGATGGATGAGAGAAGGGTTTCTCAAAAATTCTGTCAGAGCGGGCCCTTTGGCCTCTAGGAAGCACAATGGAAACCACCCTTAACCTCCCAGTGTGAATCATAGGCCTATCAAGTGGCCCATTATTGCTGATCTGCCTGTCTCCATTTCCAGGGTTGATGTGACTCTGGCTGCGCGGCTCTCCTTTCTGGGGCTCAAGTTCCCCTTGTCCCAGAGACTGGCTTCCTAAGGCATAGGGACTTTGCTTTGTTGAAGTTCTCTGCGGGAAGAGGATGGAGTAAGGTGTGGGCAGATTGTGTGTAAGTTTGTCTTCTTTTTTTTTTTTTTGCGGTACGCGGGCCTCTCACTGTTGTGGCCTCTCTCATTGCGGAGCACAGGCTCCGGACGCGCAGGCTCAGCGGCCATGGCTCACGGGCCCAGCCGCTCCGCGGCATGTGGGATCTTCCCGGACCGGGGCACGAACCCGTGTCCCCTGCATCGGCAGGCGGACTCTCAACCACTGCGCCACCAGGGAAGCCCTGTCTTCTTTTAAAATTAATTTTTATTGGAGTATAGTTGATTTACAATGTTGTGTAAGTTTCTGCTGTACAGCAAAGTGAATCAGTTATACATATACATATATCCACTCTTTTTTAGATTCTTTCCCCATATAGGTCATTACAGAGTATCGAGTAGAGTTCCCTGTGCTATACAGTAGGCTCTTATTAGTTACCTACTTCATATATATAGTAGTGCATATGTCAATCCTAATCTCCCAATTAATCCCTCCCCCCAAGTTTGTCTTTTTTTAAATCCCACAGATGAAACTGAAAGATGGAAACGACATTCGGCCTCCATTACTCTAGTCTCGGTAACAATTTCTTTCTCTTCCCAGACTTGCAACCCTACCCAGCCTTCGGCCAGAACGCCACGCCCCCTCCCAACCCGCCAACTCCGCCCTCTGCCCAATCTCCCAGACCCACCCTCCGCAAACTGACGTCACCCAGCTGATCCTCCCGAGCCTACCCTAAACCCTCCAACCGTCGCAGCACAATCGCTTTTCCCGGCTACTCTGAGAATTCTGCCCTACTCTCCCTCCCCCGCTCGCCCCTGCCCTGCTCACTCACTAGCGCAACGTATGGTCCGCCATGGGGTTGGAGTGAGCCCGCTGCCGATAGTAGCGCTTCTGAGGCTGAGGGGCCTCGGCTCCTGCTGCGGCGTCCCCAGTCTCTGTTCCCGCCATGATCCCCAGCCCGGGTTTATCCACCGAACCCACGTGGACCACGACCGAGGCTGAGGGCGCACGAGAATGACGCACTAAGGCACGTAGTGAGCAGAGCCCACCCCTTAAAGCTCCAGGAGTGAATTCTAATGGGCTAGGCAGGGAGGAACGCAGAGGGGCCGCGCGGGAGGGCGCCTCCGGGCCGCTGGTCTTTAACTGGGCTGGCAAGGCCAGACCCCACCCAGCCTCTTTCCTTAGCCTGCTTCTGTTTGGTCTGGGTTACCACCCCGGTTGCAGGCCCCCGTGCACCCCGCAGGTGAGAGGGGTCCAGGGACCCCGCTTCCTACGGTGAGTTAATCCTCCCTCCTCTCCCCTTCTCCCGCTCTCCGAGCAGTCGACCGGGTCTGACCCCCGTGGTGCGGCGTGAGTCCCATCGTGTGTGCGCTGGGGACCGGAGCTAGGGAGGCAACTCCTCATTCCATCTCCAGGAAGTCAAACTGGAGGAAGGAGGGCAAACTCGGGGAGGCGGGGCTCGGTGCCACTGGGCAGCCGAGACGGCCTGCGGTCCTCAACCCCCACGCCGCTTCAGATCCGGGATCCGAGCGCTGGCCGGCGACCCGGCACTCTCGCGGCCAGATGGCGGATCCCCGCCCAGATCCTGAATCAGAGCCCGAATCCGTGTTCCCACGGGAGGTCAGACTCTTCGCCGACTCCTACTCGAAGAAAAGCCGGTTCTATTTCTGTGGTCACGTGCTGAGCATCACGGAGAACTTCGGGTCCCGCCTCGGGGTGGCAGCGCACGTGTGGGACGCGGTGAGGAGTGAGCGGCCCTGGGCTAGGGTCCGCGGAAGTTCAGACCCCGGACTCTCGCTTTCCCATATGGAGCCAATCCCCGCTGCAGTCTTATCTTTTCTCTCTTTTCTCCCATAGGCTCTAAGCCTGTGCAACTATTTCGAGAGTCAGAATGTGGATTTCCGAGGCAAGAAAGTGATCGAACTGGGCGCTGGGACGGGCATCGTGGGTATCTTGGCAGCGCTGCAGGGTGCGTGAGCTTTGCGGTGGGAGGGGGTGCGGGGGAGGACGGGGATGTGGAGAAGTTGTCACTTCCTGTATTCTTGGGAGAGGGGAATGGTTTGGAATCAGCCTAGTCCCTTTTTTCTAACTTTTTTCGTGTGTGTGCCCCTACTTGCTCCTGTGTGCCAGACAGCGCTGATTGGCTGTCAGAGCACCCAAGGTGGTTAATTTGGGGGCAAGGAATAAAAATCGGGCAGGCCTTAGTAGAAGGAGTTTTTCCTACCTTTTTGCTCTTTGTGATTTCATGGATATTTACAAGGAAAAATCTCCTTTGCTTTATATATGGTCTTCTGTCAAAATGCATATATGGGTATATCCTGTAGGGGGAGCAATTTGCAGGTATTAAACCTCATGAGTACCTTATGACTTCATTGTGAATATATTTTTGATTCTTTAGGATTTCATTGCTTGGGAGGAACAAGCTTGTGAGTTTCTGAGGGTTAGGGTGTGTTTTGTGGGAAGTGGGGTAGGAATTAGGCACTGCAGACTTGGGAAAGGAAAAGGTAAGGAAAATTTTGCTCCATTTTTGTCAACCAAAAACTACAAAGGAAACGGTTCCTTAGTTTATAATCTAACGGGCAGGCAAAACTTCACACCGAAAACGTTCCTTTAAAAACACTTATGATGTCATCTCCCTAGGAATGCAAATTAACATGTCCTTGTTCATAGGGACATAACACGAAACACATTCAGGGAAGTCTTCCCAGAGGCAGGCACTCTTTCTTCTATTCATCCAGCCAACATGTATTTGGAGTCCCCTATGTGCCAAGAATCATGCTAGGTATTGGGATACAACAATGAGTAAGATAGATTTCCTCTCCCCAAGGAGTTTATGGTCTAGTGGTGAAGATGGGGAAAGATGTTACTGGATGAGAACTATGGCGAGGTATGTGCAGAGCCAGTGGACATGCTCTGGCCGTGTCTCCCTTGACTCTCTGGGAACCCATCAGGGAGAAGCTCTGTCAGATGAGGAATATGAACATAGCAGGCTCAGAAAGAACAGAGGGAGTGTCAACAGCAGCTTTCCATGAAGGAATGGGTGGATGAGAAGTGGGCAGATATGCTAAAATGGGAGAAAAATGGGTGTAATATGGATGGAAACATCTTTCACTTGCTCCCAGACTGGCTTCTCCTTCTTTTGCTCCCTATTCTGCTGCCAAGTCGGAAATCTGGGTGTCATTCTCATCTGTTGCCCTCTCCACTCTCATCCTGGCAATCAGTGAGTCCTTTGGGTCATATGAACTTAATACTTCCCGAGTTCTCTATTCCTCTTCCCTCCATCTCTAGCTCAGGCCACTGCCATCTTTTCCCTGGATTTTCACAAGTGTCTTCGAGCTTCCCTATGGGGAAGTTTGGCTTGCCCAAACTAGATCTTGTGCTCTTCCGCCACCAAACCTGTTTCTCCCTCAGCCTTCCCCATCTCAGTGAATCAAATTACCATCCACCCAGTGGGACATCTAGACCCACAATTGACACGTTCCTTTTTCTCACCCCCAACTCCATTATCCAAGTCGGACGGATTTATCTCCTAATAATCTCTTGAATCTCCTGTTTTTCCATCCACACTGATGGCTCCCCAGTCCTTGTCACCATCACTTGCCTAGAAGGCTACAATTAGTCAAAATGGTCTTCCTGCTTCTACCCCTTGCCCACACCTAGACCTCTGCCCATTCCACCCGACTGGCAGAGTGATCTTTCGGCATCTCTTGCCCATCTTTCAATGGCTTCTTGCTGCTTTCAGGATAGAACTAACCCCTTTGGCATGGCCTCCAAGGCCCTGCGTCTCCCTCTAGCCTCTTTCTCTGCCTCTCCCTCTCCCTCTTGTACTCCTTGTGCTACCTAGTGCCCTCCTATCAGTTCCTCAAGCCTATCTCGATGTCCCCTTCCTTGGAGCCTTCACACTGGCTGCACTCTATGTCTGGAACCCTTGTACCACCTGGTTAATGCATATGCCTTCTTCAGCGCTCAGCTCAAACATCACTACCAAGGGAAAGCCTCCTGGACACTCCCACCCGCAGGCCCTCCTAGTATAATATACAACTGTGTTGACTGGTTTTATTTTATTTATTTATTTTGGCTGCTCCTCGCAGCATGCAAGATCTTCGTTCCCCAACCCGTGACCCCTGCAGTGGAAGCACAG
Source organism: Stenella coeruleoalba (assembly GCF_951394435.1). Lineage (NCBI taxonomy): Eukaryota > Metazoa > Chordata > Mammalia > Artiodactyla > Delphinidae > Stenella > Stenella coeruleoalba. The sequence goes on along the minus strand of NC_137157.1, from coordinate 57,381,551 downwards.
AGTCCTAACCACTGGACCGCCAGGGAAGTCCCTGGTTTCATTTTAAATTTGTTGTCACTATCCTCAGATGCGTCCTTAAGTGCTGCCCAGCTAGCCTCTTACCCTGCCCTCACCCACTTATTCTTCTGCTCTCCTAAACATCGTTTCTTATCTTTTTGCCCTTCAAACTTCCAAATGTCTCCTCAGCTGATGACTTTGTTTCCTAGCTCTTCTGATCGCTTCTGTTTTCTCATAGCAGATATCCACATGTTCTTATCACAGCATCTCTTCCCCAGCTGTGTCTGTGTCTGTCTGCACTGCCTTCTCTCCTGTTACCATGGCAGACGTGCTGTGCTCCTAGTTAAGGTCAAGTGTGTGTCATGAGACCCCAAACCTTCTCATCTACCTAAAGACATTGTTCCTGCAAACACCCTGCTCCACCACCTCTCCTGCATTATCCGTTTTCCCTTCTCTCGGGATCATTCCATATGTGTGTTTGTGTGTATTATGCACCTAAATAGGCTGTAATGTCTCCTATCAGAGAAAACTCTTGATCCCACACATCCCTCCAGTTCCCACTCCATTTCTCTGCTCTGCTTTATGACAAAACTCAAAAGAGTTAATGCTCATTGTCATTCCTCTCTTCCTATTGTTTCCTCAATTCCATTCTAGATTCTACCCCCCTCCCCAGCCCAGCCTGCCCCCTCCACTCCAGTTGCTCCAGAAAGGCTGTGAGCCTCACTTCTGACTCCATGTTGTTAAGTACAAGAGTCAGTTATGAGCCCACCTTACTGGACTTGGCAGTGTTTGTCTCTCCCTCCTTTGGCTTCCAGGGCACCCACCTCGCTGGCATTTGTTCCATTCTCCTTTGTTGGTTCCTGTTCTTCTTCACAACTGAAAGTCTGAGCGTGCCAGGGTTCAGGAGCTGTCCTCTGACCCCTCCCCTTTTCTGTCTACACTCACTTCCAAGCAGTTCCGTCACCTCGTGGCTTTAAATGCCCTCTCCATGCTGATGACTATGACTCTCCCATTTGTATCTCGAGATTTGTTTGTGTAATCAGCTACCTACTCGATATATTCCTGTGGTTGTCTGATGTACATCTCAAGCTTAATGTGCCCAGAAATACACTCATGATTTTCCTGTCCATACCTGTTCCTCCTGCAGCCTTCCTCACCTAAATAAATGACGACTTAGTCTTCTAGTTGGTCAGGCCAAATATCTTGGAGCCATCCTCAACCTCCCGCTCCCAGTGTTTTGTATCTAATCTGTCAGCAAATCCTCTTGACTGTACCTTCAAAATATATTCAGCATCTGACCCATTTCCTAGACATTGCTGCCCTGCCTAGAATCTGGCCCTACTATTATTTCTCTCACTTACTCTGCTCCAGCTACTGGCCTTCCTGCTGGTCCTTAGACTTGCCAGGCACACTCCTGCCTCACGGTCTTTACACTTGCTAGTCCCTCATTTGGTACATCTTAACCTGAGAGACCCACAGAGTTTGCTCCATCACTTCCTACAGGTCTTTACTCAAACATAATCTGCTCCATGAGGCTTTCCCTAACTACCCAATTTAAAATGACATTCCTGCCCTGTCCCTCAAGCAGTTCTTATCCTCCTTCCCTGCTTAATGCTTCAGCGTAGCATTTATTACCATCTGACTTACAGTGTGTTTTGTTTGTCTCATTTTGTTTGTTGTTGTAGGTCTCTTGCCACTAGACTGTAAGCCCCGGGAGCAGAGGGATTTTGTCTGATTGGTTCACTGCTGTATTCTCAGCACCTGGCATAGAGGCACATAATGAATATTAATGAATGAATTCTGAGTATTTTCTCTTTCTGTAATAATCACCATGATCGTGATTAAATAGTTTTGCATTACCTCATTTGTCTCTACCTCTATAACAGAACTCAAGGGAGGCCAAGGTTTTGTTTTACTCATGCCTGTACCCCCAGAACTTAGTAGATGTTCAATAAATATATTTACTGCATGAACGAAGCTTTCTGAAGTCCTAATCTAATCATCTTCACCCTCTGCTTCTGCCCTTAAAACCTATTGCTCTCGGGATCAAGCCTGAATCTCCTTAGCATGTCATAATCATTTTCCTCTGTACTCTCCTGTTTTGACACTTTTCTCTTCCCTTCCACATCCTCTGAGATCCAGCCTTCCTTGAATACAGTGTGCTCTCTCCCAACCAGGCCTTTGTACTCTCTGATCTCTGCTTGGGAAGCTCCACTTGACTAACTCCTCCTTGTCCTTTAAGGCTTGCTGAGGTTATGTCTTCTGGGAAGCTTTCCAGATCCATGAGGGCTGGTTTGTGTCAGTAAGGGGTGGGTGTGCAGCCCACCTCCAGCTTAGTCCTGCCCAGGCTTCTGCTGACATCTAATTGTCGTGTGTTGGGCAGAGAGGTTGAAGATTAGCTTAGAGAGAATGTTGATGTTGTAGAATGTAGAGTAATGAGATGGCTGAGGTTGAGGTTAGGGCAACTAAAATTCAAAGTGTGGACTTTGGGCTGTCCAAACATTATCCTCTAAGCCCTGAGGTCCCTGCACCTTCTGGGCAGGAGCCGAAACCCCTTGGTTGGTCCCTCTGACTTGCATTTCTCCTCCTTCCTCTCTCTCAGGGGGGGATGTTACCATCACTGACCTGCCCCTGGTCCTAGAACAGATCCAGGGCAACGTCCAGGCCAATGTGCCGGCTGGAGGCCGGGCCCAGGTCCGCGCCTTGTCCTGGGGGATTGACCAGCATGTCTTTCCTGGAGACTATGACCTGGTGCTGGGGGCTGATATCGTGTATCTGGAGCCCACCTTCCCACTGCTGCTGGGGACCCTCCAACACCTGTGCGGGCCCCATGGCACCATCTATCTGGCTTCCAAGATGAGAGAGGAGCACGGGACAGAGAGCTTCTTTCAGCATCTCCTGCCCCAGCATTTCCAACTGGAGCTGGCCAAGCGGGATGAGAATGAGAATGTTAACATCTATAGGGCCAGGCACAGGGGACCAAGACCTGCTTGATGTCACCCTTCTGCTCCTCTGAACGCCTTGTTCTAATGAAGGAACTGCCATATGTCCAGAGCCGTAAACATAAGGACCAAAAACGATGGATTTCCCTTGCCTCTGTCTTTCCTCCTTCCCTTTTTGTTTCCTGAGATACTCTTGGGCAGGTGCAGGGAAGTGCTATGTGCTAGGAATACTAGAGCCCTAGCTGTACCGGGCTAGAGTGCAAAGGAAATTCCCAGTTCCTGTTCTCAGCAGTGGAAGATGGGAGGGTATCCAGGATTTTACGGGAAGGGGAGGTAAGTGGGATGTGTGAACAGTGGCTGCAGAGAGACAGTCATGATCCCATCTAGTCCTGCTGTTGTCTTTTTATACAGAATGGATTTTTTTTTTCCAGATTCTACTGGAATTTTTTAAAAAGGAAAATAGGGCTTCTCTGGTGGCGCAATGGTTGAGAGTCCGCCTGCCGATGCAGGGGACGCGGGTTCGTGCCCCCGGTCCAGGAAGGTCCCACATGCCGCGGAGCGGCTGGGCTCGTGAGCCATGGCCGCTGGGCCTGCGCGTCCCGAGCCTGTACTCCGCAGCGGGAGAGGCCACAGCAGTGAGAGGCCCGCGTACAGCAAAAGAAAAAAAAAAAAAAAGGAAAATAAATAAGCATTAAAGATCTCTTCTGCATCCAGAGAACTCGGGCTTTTACTGGGGGGCTGGGAAGCAAGAAAACTCCGACCACCCACTTCTTGCTTCTAGAGATAGTCTGGAGGAACCATGGCTCTAACTGGGTTAAGTCCTCCCAGCCCGGAAGTTGGGGATAGGCAGCAGAGCTGTCCTTTGGACCATAGCTCCTTCACTCTTTCTGGAGTTGGACCCCTGATCACTAAGTACCAGGTTCTCTTTGATTTTTCTTTAGGTTTCCAGTCCCTATCAGTCCTTCCTTCCTAATGTGTTTTGCCTTCACCTCTTTTCTCCTCCCACTGTGGGGCCTCTGATAGGGGCTCTCCTGACTTACTCCTTGGGCCACACATCACCTCCTGGGGCCTCCTGGCCTCCATTCACTCCCCTTCAAACCATTTTGTAAACTCTGGTGATCATCCAAAATCAGCTCTGATTAGCTTCTGCTGCTGCCCAACAGGAGCAAGAATAAGCTCTTCTGCTTGGTACTCAGTGTGTCCCGTGTGATCCCAAATTATCCTGCTACTTCATTTCCTACTGGTCTCCTACATGTATGGCAACCTCTGGCCAAATTACGAAAGTTCTACTCTTTGTTCCCTAAATCCACACCAAGATTCCCTGGCTTCTTCCTTCATTCTTTTTGATGATTCCCTGCCTGGAAGGGCTATTTCTACCTCTCAAACTCTTCATTATTCTTAGCTTCTCTCCTGAAGAAAGCTTTTCCTGAGCCTCCTGTTTGAATGTGATTTCTTTCTCCCTTGAGACGCTTTAACTAACTGTTCGTCTTGTGAGGCTTACCTTGTCTCGTGTGATCATTTGTCTGCTCCCTATTTTCTCACCATTAGATTACCTTGGAGGGCAGGGCTATGGTTCCTGGCACACAGTTGGTGTTCATCAAATATTTTTGTTCGTTCAACAAATATTTACTCCTCCTCCCTGTGTGACCTTGGCCAAACTTCTGAACCTCACCCAACTACCTCACAAGTTTGTCATGAGTCATAAATGCATAATGAATATGAAGTACATTGGAAATAAACATGAAGTGTTACCACGTGTCTTGTATTGTTATTTTGTGACACTTCTGTCTCATGCTTTCTGTTATTTTACCTGCGGGGGGTAATTCCCTTGTGAAATGTAGTCTCAATACGCCAAGTAGAGGAGGCGAATGCACCCCCCGGACAGCAGGTGGCGCCATCTCCTCTTGGCGCGTTCCGGTGGAGAGTTTTGGCCGCGCCGCTACGCCGTAGGCCCGTGGCCTCACGGGTGCGGCAACAGCGTACGGCCCCCGGAAAGATGTCGCTGCTGCGCTCGCTGCGCTCACTGCGCCTCTGTTTGGTCGCGCGGGCCGGGAGCTGCCCAGTGAGTGCTCTTGGTCCTGGCCCCGTTCTGCCTTCCTTGCAGGTCTCCCGTGCGCCGGGCACGCTCACTCCTCTTCCGCTGGCTGCGTTCGGCTCCATCTCCCCCTTCCCCGCACCTCAGTCCCTCTTCATGGTGCAGCGTCCGGGCGCTGCCTTTCCCCCACCCCCGGGTCTGTCTCTACTAAGGTCGCCTCCCGGCCGACGTGCTCCCACCCCACGAGTTCCTTGCTGCTTCCTGCTTCTCATGCTTTCTTACTCCCTCCAGGTGGGGCCCCTTCTGCTTCAGTCGCCCCAGCCGTGGCATACATTTCACGCTGGGCCCTGGCTGTCCTCCTCGGCTTCCAGCAAGGAGCTCCTCATGAAGCTGCGGCGGAGAACGGGCTACTCCTTTGTAAACTGCAAGAAGGCTCTGGAGACTTGTGGCGGGGATCTCAAACAGGTGTGGGAGAGGAAGTAGAGGGGAGCAGGCGCGGGGGTGGGAGTGGGGTACTGGGGCCCGACCCCAGTGCGTTTGGGAGGTCGCGTAGAAGTCAGATCTGCTGCCCAGTGATCCATAACGATAGAGTCCTAGATAGGATTCTGACTTCAATGACAGTCTCACCCATTGACTCTTACCTATTTGGAAGCAATTGACTCAGGGTCGCAGGGCTAAGAAACTATTCCATGCAAGGCTGCTATGAGGTTTCCTGCTGCTTGGGGCTGAAAGGGCTCGTGGGAGCTTTGGAGTCAGACCGACGACTAAGACCCAAATCGTGGTATCCTCACACTAATCCTGTGACCTTGGACACCTTACTTAATATTTCAGAGTTGCATTGGTTTTTTTTATATAAAGAAAATAGTACTATCTTCCCCATAGAGTTGTTGTGAAGATTAAACTTATTCAAAACACCAGGCACAATGCCCACTGTTTGTCATTTAGTGGTAGGCTGCCAATAAATGATAGATTCGTTTCTCTTGTAGGGCTGAGGGGAAGGAGAAAGAACTGGGGAACCTGAGGTATTTTAGAGCCCCATTCTGTTCTAAATTCTGTGCCTTTGTCATCTGCCTTTTATCTTTTTTATTTATAGGCAGAGAGCTGGCTCCACAAACAGGCCCAGAAGGAGGGCTGGAGTAAAGCTGCCAGGCTCCATGGCAGGAAGACCAAAGAAGGTCTGATTGGGCTGCTGCAGGAAGGAAACACGACTGTGTTAGTAGAGGTGAGTTGTCAGAGTTCCAGATGCCAGGAACAGCTGTCCCTTGGGTGTAGGCTTTGTGGTAGACCCTTTGCATTCTTAAAGAAGAGGTGTTTGAGAACCATAAAAGCTAGTTAGAATTAAGCCCGTGAGACCGCAGTTACTAGCTATGGATTCATTTAAGTATAGAAATGCACAGGTTGTGGGTGAGAAAAGGCCTAGTAGTGTAGACTGTTATTCCTAAATGTGAGTCAATTGTGGCCTTACACCTCGTCACTGATTGTTTCCTGGAATAGTTAGATTTTAAAGCTAGGAATTAGACTAATTAGATGATGAACAGCAAGCAGCTGTTTTAGAGGAGGTTTAGGGGCCCAGCTGGTGAAGAATCAGGTGTGGATTAGTCTAGAGCGAGAGAAGAGATAAACAAGCTGATAAAAGTGGTTTGGCATTGGAGGAGCCTAGGGAATGAGGCGATTATGGCATGTGCCACAGGCAGGTGGTGAACTTGTAGTGAATCCTTTGGGGGACGTTATGGAACCGTCCTGTGAATGCACAGGTTATTGCTAACTCATTGGCACAGCAGGAATCACTTCATTGAGTTTCTGGCATCAAGCTAGTAGAGGAACTGTGGATTTAATCTTAGAGACATTTATTTCTGTTTTGTTGCGTCTGCTGCCTGTATTACCAATACCTTGCTTTAAGGCATTTTTGGAGACTATTAGTAAACAGCTTATACAGCAACATCAATTTCTTCCCACAGGTGAACTGTGAGACAGATTTTGTTTCCAGAAATTTAAAATTTCAACAATTGGTCCAGCAAGTAGCCCTGGGAACCCTGTTGCATTGTCAGAGCCTAAAGGATCAACTGTCTACATATAGTAAAGTGAGTTTGGGGGTTGTCTCCAACATGCTGGATTTGTTCCTCCCCTCTTAGGGTCTTTGCTATTCCATTTTTTCAGACATTCTCATGTCGCACTTCCTTATTTTATGTTTCTGCTTAAATGTTATCTCTCTGGAGAGGAGTACCTTCCTCCTATTGCTCTATCCCCTTATTTTGCTTCATTTAAAATTTGTTGTTATAGTTCTTATATATTACGTTTTAATTTATTTATTTCTCGTTTGCCTTCCCCAATAGAATGTAAGCTTCATAAGGCAGGAGATTTGTCTTTTCACTAGTGTGTCTCTGGTGCATGAGGAGTGGGCCCAGCGCTTGCTAGGGGCTCTGTTGAATGAATGAATGAATGCCAGTGCAATACAGTCCGTAAATCAGGTGAAGCTTTGTGTTCAGAAATCTAGAATGGCCTGAGGAAAGGATTTCTAAATATAGATACTGGAGAAGGCACAATTTAGGAGACTAAGCATATTCTTATCTATAGAAGGATCAAGGAAGGAATTGTATCAGTACGCCTTTGATCCATCCTTATGGCCAAGGCAAAAATGAACCAACTACTCACAACAATTTTTTTGTTTAGTACCACCCTTTTCCTTCTGTTTATCTTTCTTTTGAGATCTTGTGGTAAATGTTAATTATTACTGCCATTAAATAGTCATATTACATGGAAAACTATGTTGAGATTATTTTTTAGAATTGTACTGAATAGATGAGTCACTTGAAGTAGAAATTCTAATCTTGACTTTGCCAGTAGCTGTTTGTAACCCTGAGCTATTCACTTACTTTACTGTGTCTCTGTTTCATTATCTGTAACAAGGGACTTTGGTCCCTTTTAGCTTTATTAATTTTTTCCTTTTGGGCTTTATCTTTTTAAAACTTTTATTTTGAAGAAAATTCAAATTTGCAGAAAAGTTGCCAGTATTCTACAGTAAACTAGAGAGTAAATTTATCTAGATTCACCATTTGTTAACATTTTGCCTTATTTACTTTATCACTTTTTATATTCATATTATCGTCATTCCTATTGTTTTTTTATCCTTTTGGGAGTATGTTGCGGACATTAGAACCCTTTATCCCTTCAGCATGTATCTCCTAAAAACAAGGACATTTTCCTATATAACCACAGTACAGTGATCACATTCAGGAATTTTAACATTGATACAATATTTTTATTTAGATAATATACAATATACATTCCGTTTTTGGCAACTAGCAGTTTTTCTTGTGATCCAGGATCCAGTCCAGTAGCATGTGTTGCAATTAGTTGCCATGTCAGTTTGGTTTCCTTTCTTTGTTCCTCAGCCTTTCTTTGTCTTTCATTACATTGACATTTTTGAAGGGTACAGGACAGTTGTGTAGAATGTCCTTCAATTTGGGTTCAACTGATGTTTCTTCATACTTAGAATATGGATTTTTATAAGAATCTTAAATAAATTACCCTCTGTTTTTCTCAGAACATCACATCAGGAGGCACAGGGTGTTAGGACTGTGGTCTTGTTATTGATGGTGCTAATTTTGATCTCTTGGTTAAGGTAGTATCTGCCAGGTTTCTCCACTCTAAACTTACCATGTTCCTTTTTTGTAACTAGTAAGTAATCTGTATGGGAGATTTTTTTGAGACTGTGTAGACATCCAGTTCCTCAAAAAACTTGTGCCTAAAAGTTTTAGCATCCCTTGATGATTCTTGTCAGGACCAGTTGTTACTGTGATAGTTGCATAATGGTTATTTTTCTAACCCTTATAGTTTCTTTCACATGGGTTAGTTTTATTAGGTGGCATTCTATTGTAATAAGGAGATATCTGCTTCTCCCTTTATTTAGGGATTTACTTAGTAGCAACACTGACTCATAGATTCTTTTTTTATACAATTCATTATACAATCCATTAGTCTTTTTCTTTTTTAAAAAAATATATATATATTTATTTATTTATTTTCGGCTGCGTTGGGTCTTTGTTGCTGCACGCGGGTCCATTCGTCATTTTAATGCTCAAATTATCCCCGGATTTGGCAAGTTTAAGCCAAGCCTATGCAAGCTGGCTCCATTGTCTTTTTGGTATGGCCTTATTATTTTCTGACTATTTCCGTACTTTTTGGCATAACAGAGTATTCTGGGTTTATGTCATACTTTCCTTGCCCCAGCCATGGGATTGGCAACTTCTCCAAGGGGTCCTGATCCTTTCTGGTGGGGGAATGGTTTTTAGAAACCAAGATCTGGGCAGCATTAGGTATGCTTAATTCTACTGAGATGTCATTGCTGCTCTGCTCTTTCAGCAGAGCTAGGAAATGTGTGTGTGTGTGTACGTTTCGGTTCTAATCTTGCACCACAGGCTTCTTTCTTTTCTTCCCCCTTTCTGTATTTGTACCTTCCTTCTCTCAGTGAATACACTGGCGTCTAGCAATTTCAGTATGTTTGCTTATTTACTCTCTGTAGGGTACACACTTTGTTTCAGAGTTACTACCCCTGACCGCTGCAAATAACAAACCTACTAAGGAGTTCAGGATTTCTTTGATGTTCTTTTTGTCCTTACTTTGAAGTTATGTGGCCAAAGGATTGTATCGAAAGTAACTTGGATTAGTTTTTTTCCCCCTTTTGAGATTGTGTTATTCCTTTGAAATACAGTTAGAATCTCTGTTTCTGTTTAGTCAGTGTTTGTTTTCACCCGCAATCCTTGTTAATTTAATTTTATTTTTGTGGTTTGTTTTGTTTTGTTTTGTTTTTTTGCGGTATGTGGGCCTCTCACTGTTGTGGCCTCTCCCATTGCGGAGCACAGGCTCCGGACATGCAGGCCCAGCGGCCATGGCTCACGGGCCCAGCCGCTCTGCAGCATGTGGGAACTTCCGGACTGGGGCACGAACCCATGTACCCTGCATTGGCAGGCAGACTCTCAACCACTGCGCCACCAGGGAAGCCCCTAATTTTATTTTTGAATATGTAAAACATTAACAAGGTTCTGGAAGTTAAAACTCTCCTCCCCCCTCCCCCAGCCACATACACAAGTCTTACTTCCCTCCTCTCCCTTCCACCCCATTCCTGTCCACTCCTGTGGATAACCATCTCCACTAATTTCAGGTTATCCTTTTTGCAAAAATAAGCATATTTACACAAATATTTATTACACAAGTGTTGGTATAATATGTATGTATTCTTTTAATTTGCTTTTTTCACTTAATATATCCTGGAAATACTCCATAGCAGCTCATGGAGACCATCTTTTTTTCTCTCTCTTTTTCCAGCTGCATAGTATTCCATTTTGTGACAGTACTGTGGTTTATTCAGCCAGACTCTGCCTGTTTGGACATTTAGACTTCCCAGTATTTTACGATTAGAAATAATTGCTCAATGAATAACTTTGTGCCTATGTACTTTTGTATTGTTGGAAGTGTATTAGAGTAAATTTCTAGAAATAGGATTGCAGGGTCAAAGGATAAAAGTGTATGTAGTTTTTTTTTGTTTTGTTTTTTTATTTTATTTATTTTTTTAAAAGTGTATGTAGTTTTGTTAGCTATTGTCCAATTCCCTGCCATTGGATTTGCACCATTTTTCATTCCTACCAACAATCTACAAACCTTTTAGTTTCAACATTTTATGATTGTATGAAAATATTGTTTCTGATTTCTAGGAAACTGCATTCTAAGAAGTTAGGCCAGAGATTGGGATGGCATTGGGGGTGGAGCGCTTAGCAATTTTTAACGTTCTTGGCTTAATGAAAACAATGTCTATTTATACTTAGTTGTCTTAAATCATTTTCTGAGAAATAGACTATATTTTTGCTTAGTCTCTTGGTAATTTTAATTACACAGACTGACTCGTGTTCATTTTCTTTGTGCACTTAGGGCTTCTTGAATTCCTCTGAGCTCTCTGAACTTCCAGCTGGGCGTGAGAGAGAAGGCTGTCTCAGGGATCAGCTGGCCTTAGCAATTGGTGAGTATTTGTAAGGATCTGGAAACGGGAGATTGATAACTGGATCTCCTGGTATCTTTGGTATTCCTCCAAGTCTAGATCAAGAATTACAAGGTCAAGTTCCTTCAAGGGTCTGATAATCTGATTGCGAGAGGTGGGTTGTGTGTTAGATATTAGTGAGCAGTGGACACCCTGAAAAGCTCACACTCTGCTGAAGAAAACCATTACCAAGCCACCTGTTATTACTTTGAGGGAAATGGGATCCCAGTGTCATCAGAATTTTTAAATTCCTTTAAAAGAATTTGGATTTGTATGAAAAAAAATTTAGTGTCTAGCTGTTTGCAACTACTTAAAATTAGTAGGCATCACTGTGCTGACCAAACAAAGCATGTCTTTAGGCAGAGATGGCCTTTTGATCTCCGGTTGACTACCTCTCTGTACACTATGAAGGAAATAGTCCGTCAGAGGTCATTTCATCTTCTTTATGAAGGGATCCAGGAGTATTTCAGGGCATCATGTTTAGGAATTTGTCCTCTCTTAAAAAAAAAATCTGATCCTGAATTTGTGAAGGTACATTCTTTCAGAACCACTGGCTATAGGAGCCGTATCTGGATCATTGGCAGTGGGAGTAGTAGGGATTTTGCCTTCTTCGTACATGTCCTTGATGGAAGGAGGGAGGTATGGCTGGGGTTGGAGCTTGCTGGGAATTTACTGCTCATCTGATGTTTCCAGTCAGGACATCAATTCTGTTTTTATCAGGTCATCTTGAAGTATGTATGATGTTTCAGTGAGTCATGGTTGAAAAACTAGATAGACAGCCGTGTATGGAACTTATTAAGAAATTCTGGAAGAATTGGGTGTTTCAGCCTTGCCAGTTTCTGGGAATTAACTATTGGGTAGATGCTTTGAGCTGTTTTAAGATTCCTTTTGGTTTCTGGATACTTCCCTTTTATGACTTTTAGTTATAACAATGGCTAATTCAGGGATATTTACCCAGACCCCTGTGTCTATTCTCCTACCCCTACCTACCTTTTGGCTTCTTTGGACTTGTGTTAGAGGGGATAGCATCCTAGAATCTGTTTTTGGTTCTTATAAATAACTCTGAAAATATTATCTTTTAATTTTTGATGAGGGGAAGCTGAAACCACCATATGACACAGGGCTTTGGATTTTCTGGGGCTTTTAGTTTTGGACTTTTTCCTGTTACAATGGATGATCAGGAGTTGTCTGTGTCAGTTATAGTGGTTTTTGGGAGGGATGGTGATTTGGTGGGGAAAAAACACAATTGGTTTGGAGTCAGATCTGAGGGGGTTATTTTTGTTTTTTTTGTTTTTTTAAAGATTTTTTTTTGATATGGATCATTTTTAAAGTCTTTATTGAATTTGTTACAGTATTGCTTCTGTTTGACTTTTTTTTTTTTTTTTTGCGGTACGCGGGCCTCTCACTGTCGTGGCCTCTCCCATTGCGGAGCACAGGCTCCGGACGCGCAGGCTCAGCGGCCATGGCTCACGGGCCCAGCCGCTCCGCGGCATGTGGGATCTTCCTGGACCGGGGCACGAACCCGTGTCCCCTGCATCGGCAGGCGGACTCTCAACCACTGTGCCACCAGGGAAGCCCTGTTTGACATTTTTGTTTTTTGGCTACGAGGCATGTGGGATCTTAGCTCCCCGACCAGGGATTGAACCTGCACCCCCTGCATTGGAAGGCGAAGTCTTAACCACTGGACCTCCAGGGAAGTCCCTAGATCTGAGTTTTAATTCCAGCTCTGCCGTACATTAGCTCTGTAGCCTTCGGCAGCTTCCTTAAGCTCTCTAAGCCTGAGTTTAAGGTAGTGATGATAGCCAGATTGGAGCACTCACTATGTGCAGATACTGTAATAAGTTCTTTTACACATCTTATTTATTTCTCCCAATAACCCTGTTTTCAGGTTATTTAAGTGGCATCCTCTCCATTTTACAGAAGAGAAAATGAAGGCTTGATGAATTAGTAAATGGGGTTATATCATTAAGTTACTTGCCTAAGGTCGAAGCCAGTGAGAGGCAGAACTGAGACCCGCGCCCAGAATATGTGTGACACCAGAGCCTGTGTTTCTGAATACCAGCATGGCGCCTAGTTGGTGTTCACTCCATTTCTCCCACCCTCTCCCCCCACACCCCTTTTCCTGTTTACGCTGAAAATGGTATCTCTCCCTCTGTGGCACATCCACGGTGTGAATGCGGAGGACCGTCTCCCAGACTTGGCTGCTTCTGTGCATATTTTGGTACTACCACGAGCATCATATTCTGGAAGTGTGTTTTTTGTTTTTGCTCTCTCACAGGGAAGCTGGGAGAAAACATGATTCTTAAACGAGCTGCATGGGTGAAGGTGCCAGCTGGGTTCTATGTTGGCTCTTATGTCCATGGGGCAATGCACAGTCCCTCGCTCCACAACCTGGTTCTGGGGAAATATGGGGCCCTGGTCATCTGCGAGACGTCTGAGCAGAAAGCAAACCTTGAAGACCTTGGCCGCCGCCTTGGGCAGCATGTGGTGGGCATGGCTCCTCTCTCTGTTGGCTCCCTGGACGATGAGCCTGGGGGAGAGGCAGAAACCAAGATGCTGTCCCAGCCGTACTTGCTGGATCCCTCCATCACACTGGGACAGTATGTGCAGCCCCAAGGGGTGTCTGTAGTAGACTTCGTGCGGTTTGAATGTGGAGAAGGCAAAGAGGCAGCAGAGGCTGAATAGGTTCCAGAGACTTTTGGCCCAGGAGAAAATGTTTATTCTTAACTCTGGACATTATTACATTATTAGTTATTTCCTAAGCCTCTTCAAACCCAGCATTTGTTTTTCATTTGAGTTTATAATGAAATTATATACTTCATGGGTTAAGCTATTAAATAAAATTGTTATATAATAAAGAGAATAGAATCTTTTCTTTGTTTGTGTAATGCTGGGTCTAGCTTTTTTGTGCCTGACTTGTGACAGGTTTTAGAAAACAACAGGTGGGTCTCACTGAAGTGACTGACAGTGTCTGGGAGAACAGGCATCACCAACTGTGCTGCTGCCCCCTTCAATGCAGATTTATTATGGTGTCCCTAAAATGTCTACCTTGTTCCATCCTACTCCTGTGACATAGAACTGTCTTGTTCGGTTTTGCTTTGTGACGCTTTGGACTATGCTTCTATCCTGGAACTTCCCCAGTTACATTACTTGTGCCACATGGATTCTTTGGAATTGTTGACTCAAACTTGGAGTTGTCTGGAAAATGTGGTTCATTTGTTGATGTCCATAGCGTGCTTTGAATTCTCTCTGCAGTGGTATACACATTGATTCTGTCCTCATTACTGAAATTAATAACACATGGCCCTGTTTCTCCTCTGGATAGCGGGGTGGGGATGGGTGGGGACTGAGGTTTCCTGGACAGCTGTAAGGCAGATTTTGGCATTCTTAGGTCAACAGGGATTCCAGTTATCCAGAGAGCTCACTCAGCAGTGTCTCTTTACTTGCCCAGTACTGAGACATTTCTCCCAGTAGAACAAAATAGTTATCATAATGGGCAGACCCAAAATACTGAAAAAAAAACCTCCCTTTTGCTCTTACAGGCATCTTTATTTGAAAATTTCAGAGTCTCTGGCACATACAGTTCTGAGCATTTAGATTTTGACTTCAGGGTGTATATGTGAATAACTTCAGTGATTTGTGGGTTAAACAGGAAATACCGATCTTAAGATTTAAAACAAACTTAGGCCCTTGCCCCAATATTAAACACTTTAAACTTAGTTTTTTTGTTCTCTTACTTTTGACTTCTCCAGATTCCTGCAGTTTTAGTGCTTTCTGCTGAGGCCACAAAAATTAAAAAGTGGGTAGCTAACATTTTAGGTATATAACAACTAAGGAACACAGGGATGAGAAAAATGGAGAACATGCTGTGATTTGCAGAGCCTACTGTATCAACATTAAGTAGCTGGATGTTAGGCAGAAATTAGTAGAGAAATTCTTTCCCGGTACTGGCACTATCTGCTTTCTCCTGGGGTCTCGCAGTAGGCAGATGCCTTCTTGCCTCAGAAAAGCCCCTTTTCTTTCTTCATCTGGAGCTGTTTCCAGCCAGGCAGAGCAGCAAATTGCCCTCTTGTGATGCCAAACACAGAAACAAAGTCCTGTTCAGAGAGGTAATTCTAAGAGAGAAGACAAAGTTTCCAGTTAGAAGGAAGACCTAGCACCTGTCAGTGCTAACGGGGTCGGGGAAATGGGGCCAAGAGAGAGTCCCAGGTAGTTCCCTGAAAGGGGAAGTAGAATGATTTCTTCAGAAAGTTTTTAATGGACTTAAATTATTCATTGGAGAGTTCTTTGGCTTGTGGAGTCCCACCTTGGCCTCTGAAAGCCCTGGCTGGATTTGCGCACAGTCCCACCTGGCACCAGTGTCTTGCCAGAAGGACAAGAAATGGGTTATATATTATGTACAAGTTCTGAACATTAGGCTTTGGCTGAATGGAGAACTAAATCGATGGTTTTCCTTGCTTTCTGCCCTTATCTGCCATTTTTTATCTGGATGTTTTCAAATGCAAGATCAGGTGGACCTTAATGAGAGCATAAAATTCTCCTAACATTTATTTATTAATGATTAATGAATATTTACTGTGCAAGTAAAATTATTAAGACATGGTCTCTGTTTTCAAGAAAGTTGCAGCCCAGATACTTAAGAGTTGGTTAGATAAGACACTGTGGAAAATCCAGAGGCCCTTCCGCTTCAAGGGGGAAATAAATTAGTTCATTCAACATGACTGTTAATTCAATCAGCTGAAACTTAAGGTGTGCCTGTGATCTGCTGGGCACCATTCTAGATGCTGAAAAGCTGAGAATGTGGGCGTGAACAAAACAGTCAAGGTCCTTGCTCTTGAGGGTATCACTGGAGTGGGGCAGATAGACGGTGACCCAGTATAAAGGGACTATAGGCGGTGAGGGAGACAGTGTCGGGGTGGTCAGGGGAGGCCTTCCTGGGGAGGTGGCATTGCAACTGAGACCTAAATAGTGAGGAGGAGCTGGTTGTCTGATGATCTGGGAGAAAAATGTTTTCAGGCAGGAGCAATAGCAAGCATAAAGGCTCATGTTCGAGGAACGGAAAAACAGCCACTGGCTGAAGGGCGGTAAGTGAAGAGGGTAGTGGTCTGTGAGATGAAGTCAGAGGTGGGCAGGGGCCAGATTGTTTGGGGCCTTGGAGGCCATCAGAAGAACTTTGGATTCTAAGTGTAGTGGGAAGCCATTCAGGGTGTTTTAAATAGAAAAGTATCATCTGTTGTAGAAGCCCATTGGTTGTTATGTGGGGAACAGATTGTAGGGCAGGGGTGGAAACCAGTTGGGGGCCTATGGCAGTGGTCCATGATGGCTGGACCATACTGGCAGCAGAGAGATGGAGAGCAGTGAATGGAAGCTAGCTGATGGATTGATGTGGGAGGTGAGAAAAAAGAAGCAAGAAGGAGCCCTGGGTTTTCGGCTTGAGCTCCTGGGTGACTCAGATGTCTATTGAGTGCTTTACAGTGTTCCAGATCTGTCCTAGGCTGTATAGTGAGAAGGTGCTTTACTCATGGAGAGCTCCACGTACATCAGATGCAGCCACTCACCTCCTTTTTGGCAGGGTTCACATCCTCAGGCAACTCCTGACTCTGATTTTTCAACAGAACTTCTACGGGGTAATATTTTGGCTCAGAATTTAGGGAGAGGGTTGTGTCCCTCATATCCTAGGGAAGATAAGAATGTAGACACTGGATAAGACTCTTCAGGTCTGTGCCGTTGAAGTTCTGTGTTTATAATATTTAAATTTTGGTTTTTACCACTTTATAATCATCCTTTAGAACAATGGTCCCCAAAACTGGCTGCATGTCAGAATCATCTGGGAATCTAAAATATTCAGATTTTAGGGTCCTTCTTGGGAAAGTGATTCAGTAAGTCTAAGGTAAATCCTGTATAGCCAGTTTGGCGTAGATGTTTTGCTTAAACATCGTTTAAATACTGTGATCACATTCCTTCTATTGGTACTTTTACTTGGGCTCTACATTTCCAGTCTTCAAATGACTTCAAATTCAAGTCCTACTTCTTTTAAATATTTTTTAAAGATGCTACATTGCCATTAGCTTTGGAATCTTGAGTTTGTACAGCACAAAGGACAAAACTGCCAGATGGTTCGGACAGTGGTGCCATGTATTTGTCCTGATGTTAAAGAGCTGTTGGACTCCTGGCCAGAAGCTCCACTTCTTTTGGCCATTAAAATAGGGGTAAAAGGGCTTCCCTGGTGGCGCAGTGGTTGAGAGTCCGCCTGCCGATGCAGGGGACACGGGTTCGTGTCCCGGTCCGGGAAGATCCCACATGCCGAGGAGCGGCTGGGCCCGTGAGCCATGGCCGCTGAGCCTGTGCGTCCGGAGCTTGTGCTCCGCAACGGGAGAGGCCACAACAGTGAGAGGCCCGTGTATTGCAAAAAACAAAAACCACCACCAACAACAACAACAAAAAAATAGGGGTAATGGCCTGAGTTTCTGTGGACGCCCTTGTCAGAAACTGATAAACATTATCATGTGGGTTAGAAGCTTATTATTTCTGAAAAATACTAACAATAAGTTTAATCTGTCCTGAATGACAGAGAGAGTTGAATAATAAAATTTGGTTTTGTTTTCATTGTTTTTTTAAACAGCAAGTCTGTTCTAAATTCTGGAAGGCAGTAAAATAAGGAACTTGGCTCTGAGACCTGCATTTCTACCGATTAAAACAATCTTCATATCAAAATAGACCACCAGAGTCATGCTAAGAAGGACATGATAGGATTTTGGCCATGTTGCATCTGTAGCATTTACTGTTTCTCTCTGGCTCTGGTTGTCTGTGAATAGCTCCTCCAAGAAACTCACAGCAGTGATTCTCGTGATAGCAGCAGCGTCTCCCAGCTCTTCTTTTAACTGTTCATATGATTTCCCTGCCTGAAAAGAAGAAATAGAAAATACAGCATGAGATGCTGCTTATAGGGGAGGGACATGTCAGGCCTGGTCTGTACCCTCGAGAGAAGCAAAAAAGCCAGGGGACAGAAGACATTTCAGGATAAGCAAAAATGAAAATCCCCCCTTCTGGGTCTATGCAGGGTTGGGAGGTACTTAAACATGGTCTGCATTCTTTGCTGGTGGCCCCTCAATGCTCCATACTAAAAGCAGTTGACTAGGAGTCAGTAAACCTGGCTTCTTTCCACTGGTTAATTGTGACTTCAGACAAATAACTTCTCCTCTGAGATTCCTCATCTGTTAACACAGGAAACTGTTCCCTAGCTGTCAGGATGTAGAGCTCAAAAAGTAATGTGTGTGGATATACTTTATAAACTTTATTACTTTTTCACACACTGCTTGTTCCTGAGGCAAGCTGTGAATTCTCTAACTGGACTTAGTGCCCTGGTGGGCGCGAAAGAGAAGGAAAGTAAAAAGCGGGGAGGGGAGAGGGAGTGGGGGAGATGCGGTCCTGGGTTTACTAAGCCCTTGAGTACCCCGCCATCCCACTGAGCTCTTAGTGCCGAGCGCCCTGGCAGTAAGAACATCTTCCCGGTCCTCTCTGTTCTTACGCTCCAAATGTGAGGGTCCCAGGCCAGGAACCAGCCTGTGAATATGGGAGGCTCAAACCCCTGTTTAATGATCAGGATTGGTGTGCCGGTGTCGCGGCCGCTGGGGTGAGTGTGCAGGTACTCCTGGGCGGTAGCAAGAGCGCTCTCCTTCTCTGTGGCGTTGGCCTCAGCCCCAATCCACAAGAACACCTGTTGTGGTAGAGATTGACTATTTGTTATTGAGCTCATACCAAGGGCTAAGTATCAATACTAGATCATACGTGCTGCCCTGTCTTTACCTGTCAGCAGTTCACAGCCTCATCAGAGTAAAGCTTTTCTCAGATTCATTTTGATTTATGTATCTCCCCAATCTACATCTCCAGTCCCTCCTCCAGAACTCTCTCTCTCTGAACTTTAGCTTCCTGGATCCAGCTTCTTGCAAAACACCTCCTCTTGGCTGACGCCAAGCACATCAAGTGTAACACCCCCCAAATGTAGCTCTTTTCTAAACTTGTATCTGTGTCTCCATTCTTGGTGAATGGTGTCCATTCAGTCACCCAAGGCAATAACCTGGGAGTCATCCTAAATGCCTTCCATAACACCAGGACTTAGCTAATTTACCTCCTATGCTTTTGTCCAATCTGTCACCATCCCTCTGTCTCTACTCCACAGCTCCTGTGTGGGCCAGCAGCTGCTCTTACTGGACTAGGACAGTAGTCTGCTGATTGGTCTCCCAACATACAGTCTTTTTCCTCATAAGCCATCCCTCCTCTCCTACACTCGCCAGAGTGATCTATCTAAAGCACAGTCTGACCATGTCACTCGCCTGCTTAAATTTCAGTAGCTTTCCCGGATGAATTTCAAACTTCTTGACGTGGTAGGTAAGGCCCACCGCTACTTCTTTAGCTCCACCTCTAGCGTGCTCTTTAACTCTGTCCTATGCTCTGACGATACTATTTGTAGTTCCCTGTATACTAGACTATTCATGCCTTGGTTTTCCTTTGCCTGAATGCCCTCTACCTGATTAATGCCTGTTTATCCTTTGAGTCTGGGAGCCATCTCCTCCAGAAAGTCTTCACTAAGCCCCTAAACTGTGTTGAGTGCCCCTTATTTGTGCTCCCATGGCACCTCATACGTACCTCCCTCATACTAAAATGATGTTTCTATGTCCGGTCTCCTCCACCCCCGCTCAGCCTGTAAACTCTGAGAGTAGGATGAGGCCCTTGGCCTTGGTGACACCACACCCAGCACAGTGATTAGAACAGACAAGGTGTTGAGTATGTTTGCTGAGCAAAACTGAAGAAAATGGGATGTGGCGAAGGGGTGGCCTTGAAGATACGCTTTCATATCCCTTTGTTCCCTAAAAGGCCCATATCCCTGGGTGTGGAGCCTGCTGCCCTTGGTCCTGAGAGAATGGAGTGCGTGATGATAGGATGGCATGATTTTCCTAAAGCAAAGTGGGAAAATTCCCAGGATGGTGAGTTTTAAACAACCTTCTATTCTCTCCAGCCCTGGCAAAAAGCAGGTTCTTCCTTTGGTCACCACTGACAAATGTTTGATTGGCTTGGGGATGGTCCAGGGCTACCCTGGCTTTATCTGGGGGGGTTGGGGAGAGGTACTACACAAAAAATAGCCTAAAGCTTGAGGATCTTTGTCATTTGTTCTAAGCTCTCTGGCTGTCTTACCTGGTCCCAGGTATCCAGGAGCATCACGTCATCTGGGTTCAGGTCATCCTGGGTGAAGTCTGTGATCTCAGTGACAGTGAAACGGCCAGTCTTATTGGAACATTCAAAGAGACGGGACTGGACATCTAGGATTTCCTGCTGTAGTCTGCAATACAGTCCATTTAGTAGAGGAACTGAGCTGCTTAGAATCATGTGCTGTTCACAAGTCTGTAGGCAGGGGGAGCCAAGAGGAGGGGATGCTGTGGTCCTGTACCTTTTGTCATTGGCATAGGGAGTTTTTCCTCCCAGCACGTCCCAGAACTCAGCTGGCTCCTGGCCCTCAGCCACTGTGTTCTCGGTGCCATCACAGAGAAGCCCGGCCAGCTCCTTAGCCATTGCCCGCTCATCCCCACTGGACCCCTGAGAGTGGGGTGGGGAGAACACAGATGTTAGCTGCACACAGGCACATTGATGTGGGAAAAAAGTGTCTGAGACTAATAGCTCAGTGCAGCCAGGATCATCTACCAAGCCACAGTACCTCAGGACGGGGAGATAGATAGGTTTGTTCTGGTGCTGGGAAGGGCAGGGGGCAAGGGGCGGGGACACGGAGGAAAACAGTGGTGGCAAAGGACAAGACTAAACTCTGAAACCCACAGTGGATATTGACAAGTCACCTTTGTTTTGCTTTCAGTTGGAATTTTAGCACCTACTTTTGACTATTTTTTAAGAGAAAACTTAAGTGTATTTTAAAAATTATATACAGGAAAATTCACTCTTTTTGCCGTAGAGTTCTATGACTCCTGACGAATGCATAGAATCATGCTACCACCACCACAACAAAAACAGAACAGTCATCTCACCACTGCAAAAAATTTCCCTCGGGCTACCTACCCCTTTGTAGTCAAACCCTCCCTGAATCCTTAACCTCTGGCAACCACTGATCTGTTCCCCATCATGATAGTTTTGCCTTTTCCAGCATGTCATAAATGGAATCATACACTATGTGGCCTCTGTGCTAGTGCACTGTGCACTTAGCATAATGCATTTGAGATTCATCCTTGCAGTTGTGGGTGTCCACAGCTTGTTTCTTTCCATAGCTGAGTAGTATCCCATTGTATGGATGCACCGCTGTTTGTTTAGCCATCCTCCAGTTGGTTTGCTTCCAGTTTTTGGTGATTACAAATAATGGTGCTATAAACATTTGTGTACAGGTTTTTGTGTGAAGATAGTTTTTTATTTCGCATGGGTACATACCCAGGAATGGGGTTGCTGGGTCATACGGTAAGTGTATGTTTTATAAGAAACTGTCAAATTGTTCTCCAAAGGCCGTATTTGCATTCCCACCAGCAATGTGTGAGAATTCCTATTGCTTCGCATCCTCACCAGCACTTGATATATCTTTTTTTTTTCAGTCATTCTAATAGGTGTGTAGTGGTATCTCATTGGGGTTTTCATTTGCATTTCCCTAATGACTAATGATGTTGAGCATCTTTTCCTGTTCAATTCTCTTTTGCAAAACAATTTTAGTGCTTTCTAATGCAGATGCAATCTAAATTGACAAAAATCACATTTTTAGTGTTTCTGTTCAGTGTTCATGGCCGTCCTGTTACAGTCCACCAAACTGGTGTGGAAAGATTGACTTATCCAGCCTGCGTCCAGCCTCCATGTGTTCAGAGGTTTATGGAGGGTCTCCTGGACGTAAGCAGTGTGTTAGTGAGTTTCTAACTGGAGGCCTAATTGTGGGGAACATTGTCAGTCCCTTTGAAGATCCTTTAGGAAAAGGCTCCTTTTCTTGAGGACTGCTCCAGCCCACTCTTTAGTTCCTTTGCCCTTGCTGACAGGAGGGTTGGTGCAGCGCTGGGCTCTGAGGGGCTGGTATGACCACTGGGCCAGCCATCCTACCTTGCCATACCACAGGTAGTGCTCTGCCTGGGTCCGCAGCAGAAAGACATCATTGGAGTTCAGGGAGGAGGTGAAGGCTGGAACCTCCACCGCTTTGGTGTTAGATTTGTCATTTCCTTGAATCTGGAAGAGGCTTACCGGAGGATCGGGCTCGGCATTTCCCTTCCTGGAAGTCCCACCCTAGAGAGAGAGAAAAGCAGCGTCTGGAACTAAGGTGCACCATATGCGCCGGGCACTGGGCTAGCATTGTGGAGAACATGGATGTGTTTGACACCGTCTTTGCCCTCAAGGAGCGTCTAGGCTAACTGGGAGAGGTTGAGGTGAGCTGGAGTTATGGTACCAATAGTATTAGCTTTCATTATGAGACCCTGGTTATACGCCAGGCTCTTTGCTGATGCCTTATCTACATCATCTTATAGATCCTCATAATAACTTTGTGAAGTGGGTATTATTATCCCACAGTGCAGATGGGGAAACAGGCTTAGAAACTTGGCTAATAAATGACAAGACTAGGACTTGACCACAGACTTGCGTATATCAAACATGTGACATTATACATTTGGGGTAGTGCTTCAGCCAGGGCTTCATGGAAGAAATGGAACTTGAATCTGAAGGGGCACATTCTCTGGGGGAGGTGGACAGGTAATGATATGGCACATGTGAGGTCTAATGAGGACACCCACCTGACTGGCGTGGAGTGTGTAGGCTAGGGAGCTGAGGGTGATGTGCCTGCACAGGTAATACGGGTCAGATTATAAAAGACCTTGAACATGAATTAGGCAGTGGTTTGGACTTGAAGCCCTAGGCAGTCGGGATTCACTTCAGTGTCTTAGAGAGATTCACCCGCTTCTTGTCTATGTCTTCCCCAAGCCCTGCTCTCTACCCCTCCTCTCCTCTACTGTAGTCTCCTGCTGACCTGCTGGTTCTGAGCATTCTGCTTATGGTATAATTTTATCTGAGGGCTCTCACCTCAAAGATAACCAGCTTTCCTTTGAAGATGGCCATGAAGTGGCGTGGCTCCTTCCCCATGGTAACCCGAACCTGCACAGGGGCCCCATCAAACTGCCGGTCCACCGCCACCGCCTGGTATGCCGAGGCTGCCAGCTCATCCTGTGAGGCGTGGCGGCCCTGTAGTGGTGAGCGGGTGCGATGGGTCCCTGCTACCCCCGGCCCTAGCTCAGTGGCCAGAGGAGGCGCCAGGATCCAAAGCTGAGAGGCTGCCCCAGGCCTACCTGCCAGATGTACAAGATGTAGTGCGGCTTCCCGTGCACCTCGTACGTATAGAGAACCAGATAGCAGTCTCCCCCATAAAAGAAGCCATACCGCTGATGCTCCACGGGGACCAGCTCTAGGTTTTCAATTCTCCAGACCTAGGCATAGAAGGAGACACAGTTCCCCAGAGATGGGAGTCCCGTGAAGAAACAGCTACCTGGAGGGAACTGGGCCATGCTTAGCAGAGAATCCAGGTGGGTGAGGCACTAACGTCCATTCAAAGTATACCTTCCCGCTCTGGTGCTTCTTTCCAGTGGTGAGGGCTTATCACATTTGCATGATTTGAATCCCAAGAACTGGATCGTCCCTGGTCAGATGCATCCCCATCATGGCTCAGAGATGATTTGAATATGTCTGCCAGGTGAGTTATTGATAGCACACTGGAGTATCTACCTTTCACTTATGTGAAGAATTGTGGGAAAACCCTGCAGACTCAGACACCTCTTTGAATAGTCCTGAGGTGCCAGAGGTGGAAAGGAAAGCAAAGCAGACACGGAATCACGTGTCTCTTCCGTAGAGCAGAGCAGCCAGGAGGGCCAGTGCTGCCGCCTGCCCTGGGATGTGGGTCACTGGGCTTACCTCAACGTTGCCGTTGCCGTCGTCGACCATTCTTTCCTGGGCTGCCACCTCTGGTTTGGTGTGCAGCAGAGTCACATCAAATTTATCCTGGGAAACGTTAGCTGCACGGAAGGGGTTGGGAGAAGCCAAGTGAGCAAAAAGCACCTGTGCCTGCCTTTCTACAGAGTCCCGGCAGTGAAAACACGATCTGGGGGCAACCTTACCGATTTTACCAATGCTGCACGTTTTCCCCAGACCCACGGTCTGTTCCTTCACTGACCACTTCTGGAACAGCTGCTTGAACATGGCTGACTCGGCACCGTCACTGACGGTCTCCACGTTGGTACTGCTGGGGTAGCCCTTCATCTTGATGAAGTTCTGCGGGTGCCCCCCCGCCCCCAAAGGACAGGTCAGTCCGGGAGTGCACTGGGCTCTTGACTTGGCTGGTGATTCAACCCTGTGAAGCCAGTTGGTAGGACTGTTCCCTTCTCAGAGTTAGAGTCAAATTCTAACTCACTTCTGTCTAGGGACCAAGTTACCTGCCTCAAGGAAAGGACTGAGTAGAACATTCTGACATCTCTTCATTGGCCTGTCATGATTATTACTGATTTTTTTTTTTTGTAAGATCCTCTATTCTGTGTTCCTTCAGCACTCCTGTACTCTACTGACTTTGTATCACCTTCATTTGCCCCTTTTTTGCTTTGTAAGTGCATCCTGCCTGGTTCATCTGCATGGGTCTGCACAATGTCATAAGCTCCTTGAGGACAGGGCCATTGACCTTGATATGTGATACCTCCTTCAATAATAACAGCCACCTTTTACTGAGCAGGTGTGTGTGCCAGGTATTGTTCTGAGTGCTTTATAAATGTTACTTAATCCTCACAACCACCCCAGGAGATGGCATTAAACCTGGATTTGAATCCCAGTTTGTCTGTCTGACTTTGAAGTTATGTATGTAACTGCGATGTTCTATGCTCTGGTGCCTAATATGGCTCTCTGAGCACATCTGATGTGTTATGGACAGAATTTTTTGGACAATATTGCACATCCATAGCTCCTACCAGAGCTTTAGACATGGCCATCTGTTTCTCAACCTTTGTGGCTCCTCTTCCTTTCCACACATAGATCTTGGTTCCACTTTGGTCCAGGATGTAGCAGTCCTGAAGCAGACGGTCAGGGATAAAAGTGGTTACTCCTGCCCAAGACCATGAGGAAGGCCTTTCCCTAGAGTCTGCCTCTGAAGCCAGGTCTGGCTACCCCAAGCCAAGCCCACCCAAGCTCTACTTACATCATGGTTCAGTAAGCCCTGGACCAGAGGCCTCGTTGCTACATCTGTGACCGCCAGCTGCCCAGCTGAGTCTGAGACACTAGAGAAGGGGAGAGGTTAGCCTGTACCTTCTCTTCTACAAAGCATCGTGTAGTCAATCTGATATTTCATGGCTTTGTCTTAGAATGGAGTTTCTGGGTAGAGTTCAACTTCTTGTGACAGGCATGGCTTGAATGCAGACAGGAATGTGATGGACTCTGTTCTGTGGAGGAGACTTTTGTGCATCTCTCTTCCGAACGTTATCCTGTCCACATCCCTAGGCACGTATAGATCTGAGCAAAGAAATGGTCTCCCCCAGAGACGAGGAAGAGTTGCTAACAAGAGCAGATGGTAGCTGCTCAGGGAACACCGAGCTCCTTATAGAAGCTGCATTTGAAAAAGACCGAAAGAAAGCCAGTCACTTGCGCCCCAAACGAGGAGCGAAGCAGAAGTTTTCTGGGGGGACACCTTCCCCCTACCCCAGCTTCCAGCCAGCAGCCAGGCTTAGCTACTCACTGATACAGCGTGATATTTGATTTCTGCTGCTGATCTGTGATCTCATCGGGGACCGCAGGCTTGATAATGGAGTGCTGCCCGAGGGTGTCCTGAAGGACCTTCATCAGCTCTGGACTGGCCGCCTCCTTGTCTCCCTCGATCACTCCTATTTCAGCATGGCCCCCTCGCTCCCTGTCCCGAATATGCTTTGCCAGGAGCATAGCCTGTAAAAAAGCCCGAGGACCGGAGGAGCAGCCTGGATCCCAGACACAGAAGTTACCCTGATGCTGAGTCGCAGGCTCACATACGTGGCCTGTCTCTGAAACAGATGCTGCTCAAAGGCAGGGGTCTGGCTTGAAGGGCAGGAAAGAGCCAGCGAGGAAAGAAGAAGGAAAGGGCAACTGAGGGAGTGCAAGCCCGTGAGGCCCTGCGGCGGGTGGGGGAGGGAGCAACAGAACAGGCCACACCTTCAGACGCTCCCTGCTGCTGCTCTCTGGGCCATTCCACTGGATGATGACCTTCCCAAGGTCCAGCAGGAAGACATCACCTCGGTTAAAACTGTCCCAGCTCATTTCCACCTGCAGGGGAGAGGTAGACATTATGTAGGAGGAGTTCTTAGGTGCTAGGCGGAGAGGCCCTGGGCCCAGGACAGACAAGGGGCAGGACTTACCTCGGTGGCCCTGATGTTTCTCTTCCCCTTCACGTGCAGCAGCCGCTTCACATCGTAGGTATTGGTCTCCACGTGCTTCATCCCGGAGGCCACACCCCCCTTCTTGTAGCTGAGGGAACATCCGTTATTTATTGAGCACCTGCTATGTGCTAGGTACTGGGGAGACAGTTGTGGATCACACACATGCAACCTCTGCCCACGTGGGTGACGACAGTAAATGAGCAGGTAAACATAGATGCTGGTCACCACTGCCACAGAGGTGCACTCAGACAGCATGTTCAGGGCAGTCTTCTCCGAAGGACTGACATTTGAGCTGGGATATTAAGAGTAGGAACCAACCACCAGAGGACTAGTTCTCCAGACAGAGGGTGCATCACTGATGAAGTCCCCAGAGCACAGAAGAACTTGTTTTGTTTCGTTCTAGAAACTGTGTGAATGTCGCGTGTGATGGGGAGAGGGGCACAAGTCAGGCGGGAGCAGAAACATTAATGACACCGTGGCCTTAAAAACCATCTCACTCCAAGAATCCGCTCTCCCGCCCCTGGCCCTCACCCCAGCCCAGCCTCCCCCAGGGGTCCCATACGTGAAGGGCACGCAGAAAGCCACGGGGAGCAGAGGGTTCCTTGGTGACTCAGTGTGGTGCTCTGTGCCCAGTAGGTCCTCAGTGGGGACTGCTGACCTGCAAGAAGCTGGCCTTGGACCAGCCTCAGAACTCTCAAGCTCATTGGAATTCCTTTTTCTTTTCAATCTCAAGTGCAAAGTTTTGAGGTAATCAAGCTCCTCAGTTCGTGGAAGGTTTTCACCATTGGCCTTTATTGAGACCCCTCTCTTGTAGTAAGTATTTATGTGTTCCCTTTTATCTGCATACCGTACCCCCCTTTCTCTCCCCGCCATAAGCATCCATTCTAACAGTTTAACATCAGTCTTTTTATTTTCATTCTGGTAAAATGTGGCCTGTTGTTTTGAGTTTATGTACTTTTTTTTAAAACAGAGATTGGCATTCTGTTCTATATTTCAAGCCTGTTTCTACCTGTGCTCCCTAAGCCCCATGTTTTTAAGGTCTGTCCACATGTCAGATGTGCCTCTAATCTGTTGCTTCCAGCTGTGGCATTGTACTCCGCTGTGTCGCGGAGTTTTTCCTGTCCACATTGCCTGCAGCTTCCCACCACCACTAATGTGAACGTTCTGGTTCATGTGCCCTTATGGACCTGGGAAGGTGAGCGCTCCTTTGGGTCACACGCCGGGGGTGAGATCTGCCCCAGTGGCAGCAGACTACTCTCCGGAATGCTGGGCCAGTTCTCACTTGCACCAGCAGGGCACCTGTCTCCCCAGAGCTTCGAGGACACTTGGCGCCTCTCAGCTCTCTGAGTTACTCTGCTCTAGTAGGCGGAAATGATGGCTTTGTTTGGATTTTCATTTCTCTGATGACTTTCTTCATATACATTTTGGCCCTTTTGGTTTCCTCTTTGGTAAACTGCGCTTACGTCCTTGCTCTGTGCATAGCTACTCACATGATGCCCTGCTTGAAGTAGCCGTGGAAGGTGTCGGACTCGTGGTACTGGACCTCCCGGTGCTGCACAGGGCTGCCCCCCAGGTAGTCATCCAGCTGCGTAGTGTAGATTGCTGCGCAGCTCTTCTCATCCTGCGAGGAGTCCTTCCCAATCCAGAAGTGGATGTCCTGGGAGAGGATGCTGCCCACTCTCCGGGTCTGGGATGTAGTCAGAGAGATCAGGTCAGGGGCCAGCTCGCCTCCCCTTCGCTGCTGGCCCTTCTGGCGTGGGAAGAACGTGGCCTACGGTGACTTGTGTCCTGCCCTTGGCAGGCTCGGGGCCTCTCCCTCCCTCCCTGCAGTGGCCCGGGTGCAGACCTCCTCCGTGGCTCAAGCCCTGGCAGCGCAAATCCCTCCCCACATTTGGGGAATGTTGACAGCTTATTGTTCTCAAAATAAACAGAGACCAATGGGGATCTTTTCCGGGTTGGACTGCAGGCTTTTCTTGCTGCTCTTTCGCACCCCTGCACTTGCACATCTGGCACAGCGCTGCTGTCCATCTGCATGGCTCTGTCAGTGCTGTCCACGTGGGAGATTGTTTCCTCCGCTAGATGAGTACTTTGAGGCCAGAGGTGGCCTTGTTTCCCCCTGGCCTTCCTTCACAGCACTGTAATCTGGGGTCTGGGTCCCAGAGGGAGAAGTGCTGCTGTAGGCGACTCGCTGAGGTTCAGACTGAGGGCCACACCCATACCCTCTGATGCAAAATTTAAAACCCTGGCCTAAGAAACCCTTTGATAGTCAAACTGGAGGCCTGTTCTATATAAAAGCGAGGAAGAATCAAGATGGATACCAGATTAACCTCACGGGCAGATCTGCCAGTGGGGCCCCAGAGCTGGCTCTCAGGGGAGCAGCTCATGGGAATGGGGGGCATGGTGCTCACCGAGAGGATGATGTAGCAGTCCCCCTCATAGAAGGTGCCGTGGGCATTCAGGGGCACCAGTGCCAGCTCCATTTTCTGGAAGGACAAGGGGTGTGTATAGGCTGCATTCTCTCCCTCCTCCCCCGACCCCCCCAGGCCTCCCCCTGCACGCCGTCATTTGACACAGGCGGCAGGGGAGAGTGGGGAGATGTCCCCACGGGGCGTAGCGGCCAGCCACAGGATTAGCGCGGTCACCCCTCTGGCTTCTGCTGAACTCCACCTGCCCGGCCCTGGGTCTGGATCCGGGTGCCTGTCCTCACCCCATCCTCCTCGCACCGCCTGCCCGGCCTCTTCTTGCTACACTGTGAAGAGCCTGTGCGCCGCCTCAGTCCTTTGCAGAGTTGGGTGTAAGCCCTCAAGTAAAAGCCCATCTCTGAGCCGCTGCACCAGAGTGCCTCAGCGCTGACTCTGACCACCCAGAGCTGGCCAAGTTCTGACAGAATGGGGAGCCAGGATTCTGTGAGGCTCTGGGGGGGACTGCCAGCCATGTGCAGGCTCCCTGCCAAGGGCTCTGTATTTGGAGTCTGGGTGGGAGCCCTGATGCACCTGTCACCAGCATGTGTGGCTCGTCCCAGGAGAGCCATTCCCATGGCCTCAGATGTGGACTTTCATCATACCTCCTAGTAGGTAAGCCTGCAGTCATGTTTGAGTGTATTCTGTGTAAAATACGTGTTAAATGTAAAAATGTTAAATATCCCACAGTTTGCGTAACTCTTCTAGTACCTATTAGTTTTTAAATCAACCGGGAGCCTTAAAACAGTGGGAGTGACCTGGGCTCTCACAAGCTCTGAGCTGCTTGCTAGGGGGCTGTGGCCCCCCTCGTGGTGGAGGATGGTGAGGTGGGGCATCACCTCTGGGTTTTCTGCAGCAGAGCCACTCACTGGGCTCAGAGCAGGGAGGTGGGGTGAGGCTGCCAGGCCAGGGCGGTTCCCAACTATAGACCGCTAGAGCTCGAGGTCAGCCAGAGGGGCTCAAGCCCCGAGTGGGAGAAGGGATGAGCAGGGCACCGATCTGTGCTGTACTCGCCAAATCTTCCTACCACCTTGCAGGAGCCAGAGTGCCCCGTGGAAGACAGGTTCCATTGTCCTGACAGAAGCGGCCAGGTGTCTCAGGGCTCCGTGGGTGGGCCTGGGCCCCACCCATCTCTCCAGGGCATTTACTAGAAGTGCAGATGGCTAGATAAAAGGCAAGCCTATTTTTGCTTTCCTCCACCTGTCACCCGCCTGCTCTGAGCACCCAGGAGGGGTCAAGGATCGGAAAATGTGCCCTTTGGAGCTGCCTCTCACTGTTGATGAACCACAGACAGGAGATCGAGGCATGTGGAGGGCCTTCAGCAGACCACAGTCTCCTGCCCCCATCCAGCCCAGCTCACCTTTATTCTCCAGGTGATGATCCCAGGGTCGTTGCCCACAGCCTGAAAGGCACTGCTCAGAGACATGGCGCTTGTCTTCCTGGGACTGAAACATCACAGAGCAAGCACGGAGATGACGCCTCTCACAGCAGTCATCCAGCCAGTTTTCCTCCTAACTCACTTCCCAATCTCTTGTCAGCCATCCTGCCAGGTCCTTGTGGTGCATCCCTGCACTATCTCACAGTGATGCGGAAAATGACTTGTCCAAGTTCATGTCGTAAGGCTGGCTGGCCCAGGGATCCCCACCGGAAATTCTGCTTCCCACTTGCCACTTTCCTTGTTAAGAGCTCTGATAACACAGCCATGACTATTTACTGAAGGGGTGACAAATATGCTAAGCCCTGTGTGGGTTCACTTTATGTTCTCTCATTTAATTCTCATGAGCTGAGTATATTTTCTTTGTCTTACATTGTGCGAAAATTGAGGTTCAGAGAGGTTAAATAATTTACTCAGTATCACTAGAATGAAATCCATACCTGATCTTAAAATCTGTGCTCTTTTCTAGCTTCTGTGATGTACTGCAGCCCTTCCTAACTTACGTAAATTTAGTGGCACATGGGATTGAAAAGCTTATGTCGGAATAACTATTTCCAAACTGGGTTTCCTTCTTTCATTCCCAGTCCCTCTAACTCTCCCAGACTCCCTGCTTGCCAGGTCCTCTCCACAGTCAACAATTTGAGCTTTTACTTCCCAGACTTTTTTAAGTAAACTATCCTAAAACTCAGACAACCCATTCTGCTTCTGTCACATGACTAATATATTCCCTGTGCCTCACAGAAGAGGGAAAGTAAAATGGCAGGGCTGGGCCTGGGACAAAGAGTGCAGGGTGCCAGCAGGGGCAGGTGGGCGTGGCCTGTGGGCAGATCCTCCCCCCTGGCCCCTCCCACACAGACCCAGACAGTCGTGCTGTGGCCGCCCACAGACAGGGTGGGGAGAGGGAGGAAGAGGTAAAGAGAAGTATGGATTGTGTACCATCTCTGTTCGAAGTGTGTCGAGGGTTATTAAGCA
This sequence comes from Stenella coeruleoalba, assembly GCF_951394435.1. Taxonomy (NCBI): domain Eukaryota; kingdom Metazoa; phylum Chordata; class Mammalia; order Artiodactyla; family Delphinidae; genus Stenella; species Stenella coeruleoalba. The sequence goes on along the minus strand of NC_137157.1, from coordinate 57,350,285 downwards.
CCTACACATGTCCATGGCCACACAGGCTTGAAATAATGAAAATTCCTGCCTGGTTCGTTTTTTTTTTTTTTTTTTGCGGTACGCGGGCCTCTCACTGTTGTGGCCTCTCCCGTTGCGGAGCACTGGCTCCGAACACGCAGGCTCCGCGGCATGTGGGATCTTCCCAGACCCGGGCACGAACCCGCGTTCCCTGCATCGGCAGGCGGACTCTCAGCCACTGCGCCACCAGGGAAGCCCCTCCTGCCTGGTTCTTGCTCTCAAGGGGCTTGCAATCTGATTGATACACATCACTGATGAATGCTTCCAAGAGGCAAAGGAAAAAGGAAGGGCTTGACGAAGTTACATAGGATAAAGAAAAAGAAAAATAAAGAAAAAACAACCCCACCCAGAAAGGACTATCTGGGGTTTTGCTATTTGGAGGCATATTGTGCTTGTTAAGAGGAGCATGTCTGGCCATTCTTTTCTTAAGCCTTGGTGGATGAACCCAGGTTTGGAGAGTATGTGCCATTATCTAGTATGGACGTTGGCAAAAAAACAAAAGAAAAGACAAACAAAAAACTCTCTTTGTCTACTGCTACAGCAGGACTACAGCAGAGCAGTGATGTGGAGCTGCCAGTGTTGAAGGATTTAATTTGATAATTGGCACTGCCCCACCCTGTGCTGCTTAGAATTGCCAGGAAATATTTGTTCAGGTTTTCTTCAGACCCTAGATTTCAGTCATTAAAGGCAAATGCTGTGACCCAACTAGGGGAAGGGGACAAGGAATTCATTCCTTGGAGAGAGGTAAGAGTAAACCTGGTAAAAGTCAAACCAGCTGGCACTAATTAGAACTGTGAGTCCAGAGGCCAAAAGCAGTCCCATTTTCCAGCAGGGACTTGGCAATCAAAATGCTCACTGGGCCAGGGTCCCTGAAATGCAGGAGAGGACATGCTCAAAGCAGGGACTTTGCCATACTGGAAAACCCAGGAAATGTGATTGGGGGACTGAGCAAAGTCCCCCAAAGCTCAGTCTCTCCCTCCCTCCTCCTCAAGTCCTAATTTATCAACTCAGCACCCTTTGAGACCACTGCACAAACCGCTGGGCGGGGTGCAGTTTTGAAATCCCAGCTTAAAAGCTGGTGGCCCTTAATTCTTACCAATACTCCTAGGAATGGACCCCAAGCAGAGGAAGCTGGTGTAAATTTCTGCCTTGCCCCACACCATCTCTTTGAGATGGGTGAATCTTTCCAAGCTTTTGAAAGTGTGTCCTATGTTTAGTGGTCTCTAGAAAGCACCTCGACTTCTCAGCAGGAAGTTTGCAAAACTGGCCACAAACTCCTGGTTCAACCCTTTAAAAGCCTCATCCGAGAACACAAAGCCAAGGAAATTTTAATCTCCTCTCTTTTGTTTCTTTCTAGTTCAAGTAAAATTGCTCTATTGACGTGCATCCATAAACCATATAGAACTTACCTTGCCTTCGCTCTCAGCGGTCTTCCCAGTTTTCTGGCGGGTAAGCACTGTTGAGGAACCACCCAATGCTGGAGGTTCCAGGTCCTGCTGCCTTACCTTAGTAATGGCTGCGCATACACTGGGTTATATTTGCTTGCATTTGCATCCTAACTGCATTTTCCTAGTCCTGGCCAATCACAGCCAACCTAGCCCTGGGCTTGACTTATTCAAACCAGAGAGAAAGCTGTATCTGTTCCTATTCAAAACAGCAAAAACAAGAGCAGACTTTTAAAGGCTTCTTTTAACTCCAGCTCCACACCCTGATCTAATTGATTTTTTTAAAGTGCACAGCCCATCAATAATGCAGGAAAGAGGGTGGGAGGATATGAAATTTGCCATATTGTAGATATGAATGCATTACACCGATGACAGGAAGCAGGGGCTGGGGCTGCCCCCCGCCCTCCAAGTGCATGGGATGTCCAGGCTGGCAAGCACCTCCCGAGAAGCTCCTGGGCATTTCTCAGAGGGGAAGTCTGGGAGAAGGACCTGGAGTGAGTTATTAGGTCATTCTGTTTTGCCCCTTGGGGTCTCCCTTGGGGTCATAGATCAGCCCAGTCAATATCTGAGTGCCTACTATGTGCCAAGAACCATGCCGGGCTCTGAGTTTCAAGGCTCCTAGTTTGGGGAAATCAGTAAGGGGCACAGAAGGAAGACTCTAAATCCCTTGGGGCTTCTGGTTCCTCCCCAGAAGTCAACAGGACACCAAGCATATGCTTATTAAGCACCTGGATGGCAATGCGGTTGATGCCACATGGGGGCCAGGGAAGAGCTAATGTAGCCCGACTTCTGTAACCTTGAGCAAAATCCCTGTGCTGAGTGTGCGGCTGGTCCCCCAGCTTGGGCGCTCCAGCCTCGTCATGACAGAGGCGTTTTAAGGGAAGAAGGGGGGGTAAGTGCCCGAATGAACAACAGGAGGGTCAGGAGGCAGTGCCCATTCACGGATGGGTTTTTTAAACCCACTTTTATTCATTAATTGTAAGTAGTACAAATATTCCAAAAATATAAACAGACACTTAATGGCGTCCTACATTTCAAGTTTTTGAATACAAGTTTATCAAACCATGAACCTGTGAGCAAGGTAGTCAGAACCCCACAGCCCAGTCACATTGGGAAGCAGATCTCCCCCACCCTCCAAACGGTATCTTGAAGGGGGTTACGTGGCACGACGTGGAACATGTAAAATCTGAGATACTACAAGCAAAGAAGCTCACGGGGCGCAAAGAGGAGGGTCTGCTCCAGGGGCAAACCCCACAGCAGTACAGGAATGGTGCAGGGGGCCAGACCCCTGCCTTCCCTCCCCTGCTTGAATGCAAGTATTTACCAGTATTAAAATAAAAGGACAAAACTAAAACCCCATTTTACAAAAAAGGCGACTGAGGGACAGTAGTGGCAAGTAACTGACTGAAGACCTGAAGGAGAAAACAGGCTTACTTTCCACAGACACTTGACCTTTCTGGGACGTGGGATACAGGACAGCCTTACGGGGGGGTTGCCTTATTGAATGAGGCCTCATGAACAGGGTAGGGGTAGCAAAACAGGACGGGATCCATTTCCCAGGGAATGACTGCCTTTAGACTTCCCATGCTTTTAGCACAGAGAAGTTTCTGCGCCACTGTTAACAGAGGTGAATTTGTAAAATGGTCAAAATCTTTGGGAGGCAGGAGGGAATTAAACAGAAGGTCCCAGGTTAACTGAAGGCAAATTTACTCAACCTCGCTATAGTAAGGGACCCATGGACCTACAGAGTGTCCCCTCTACAATGTGCAGAGTGGAAACTCTTACCTGACCCTTTCCAAACCGGTCCTGTGTCCAAAGCTCCCCCTATGAGAGGGACACGAACATCAGGCTTTTGATTTAGAAGCCCAATCAGAGAGACACACTGTGTCCCTGAAGAGGCACCTTAAAGAACTGAACCTGGCAGGTGGGCAGATTCCTGGCACGGCGTGAACTGGGGTCGACCAGGCCTGGTGGCCTATTGCTTCCCGAAGACCAGCCTCAAACAGGAAGGGCTGGTAGGAAACCCCGGAAGAGATCCTGGGGTGAACTGGCTCCCTCTCAAGCTTGCCTTCCTCCAAAACTGAGTCTGGCCTGATTCCTCTAAGGAGCACGTCTTGCAGTCATCTCTTGCCCCTAACACACTGTGAAACTGGAGACCAGAAGGTGCATAATGACTTCAGGCTGGCTCTGGTCCACACCGATGGACCCTGCCTAGACCTATTTGGCTGAGCTGCCTCTCCAGGGAAGGGAGGAGAGGGTGAGTGGGGGTGTGGCATTTCCGGTGAGGAACTGCGTGGGGGCAGGGCAGGGTTCTGGCGAGAACGAGGCCTATGGAGCCAGGCTTCATGCAGAAGCAGTGGGGACACTCCCACCAAGCCATCCTGGGCTCTGGTCATGAGTCCCTTGGAACACCTGGACAAGTCTGATAGGAAAGCGGGTGGCACCAGCTCTTCCTTCACCTGGAGGCAAGGAGACCCAAAGCAGGGCAGAAAGGGGCCTCGGAACTGGATCAGCTTAGAGCCTCTTATTGCTTATTTAGTCAGAAAAGCATAGCTGGACCCCATGGCAGACTTGGCCCAAGGGCTAATCCTTAGGATGGGGCTTGGGAGAGAGGCCCCTCCTGCAATATTAGGATAGAGGCCTAGGCCAGGGCCTTAGAATCAGAAGCTCCCACTTTCCTTTAGGAAGTGTCGCTCCCGGCCAGCCCTGGAGCCCTCTTCCCCTACCTGCATGAAGCAGGATCCCACAGGCACCAGGGAATGATGCCTGGGAAATGATCACATGGGCTTTGGGGACCCTGTTCTACTCATGTGACACCAAAGGGAAAGACAAAGCCTCACAACCTTGGGACAAGGAGGGGAGGTGGCATCACAATGCTAGAGAAGGATGCTAGGCGCTCAGAACGCCAAGCTGCTGCTCCACCACCTGGTCCCGGCTAGCTCCTCACACTGCCCTAGTGTGTGGCCAGTCTGAAAAGGATAATGGGGGTAAGTCCTGAGTGGGCGGTGTTCTTGCACCTGAAGCAACTTACAAATGCTTTGTGACATCTGCCTCCAGGGAAAACAGAGAGGGGGATAGGAACCCCCTCCCGCCCGACGGAGGGAGGGGAGGCCATGGCTAAGGCAGTGATGCTGAAGTGGGGCTCCCTCTAGGGGATCCCTTGTGCTCCCAATTACAGCAGCACTTCCCCTTTTGTTTTCCATCCTGGGGAAACTTCCTTTGTGTGACTTATTTTTTAAAGCATTCACTATTAAGAAACTTTGAAAGCAAAGAGACACGCAAAGCGCAGGTGTGTGAAGAGCTCACTCACACCTGTTACCATTGGCAGGAGGCACGTGCGTTACGTTGGCAAACTAAACGGTGAGAACACCCAGCCCCTCAGCCCAGGAAACGCAGGAGTGCCTGAGACCCTGGAGAGAAAAAGCAACAGCCAGGAAGGACGAAGACACCTGGCCCTGGGGGAAGACACGAGAGAAAAGAGCCCTGCCCAAGAAACAGGTGGGTGGGACCCAGAGCGCCCTTCCCAGGCTTGGGGACAAAGTCCCTGCGGCAGCACCAGCACAGAATGCCTGAAGAGCAGACTTCGGGACACATCCCGAGCCCAGCTGACCTACAAGCCAAGGGGACACACACACTCATGCCCTTGGGATTCTCCTCTTCCCTGCACCACCAGGGCCTCCCACGTTCACCTCAGGCCCAGGGCTGTAGCTCTGTCAGAAACAAAACAGCCCAACACTCCATATTTCGAAAGAGAATTTTAAAACAGAGTCAAAAGAACGGAAATCAGTTCTCTGTCCTCTTCCAGGGCAGGGAGAAGACCTCCTTCCCCACAGGTTCAAGACTATGGCTAGGTGGTGAGGAAGGCAGGCCTGGCACCCAAGCCTTGGGGAGACACAGAAAGAGCCCGAGCCAGGCACTCGGCCAGAGGCTAGTGCAGCCCTTGGGCCACAGGACCTGATGGCCCCTGGGGCTACCAGTTCTGGATACAAGCTTTCATCTCCCCAGAAGTGTCGTCTTTCTGTCTGCAGCAGTCGGCGAGAGAAAGGCTTCAGGAAGATGTGTGCCTGGGGCACCCGAAGGCAGCCTCTGACCCTACCTTTCTCCGTGGCATAAGCCTTACAATGCTGAGGAAAGGCCATAGGTTTGGCGACGGAGCCTTCAATGGTCTTCATCCCTATAGAGCTCGGTGGCTCTCAGGGTGACAGGAGAGGAGACAAACTAACTTGGGGAGAGTCTTGATCATTCACTTTCTCCCCCAACCTGAAACACTTATATCCCGGGACCACAGTTGAAGGCAAGACACACTCATACACACACACACACACACACACACAAATACACTTACTCACATCTCGGGAACCCAACTCAGGGAGCAGGCAGCTCTGGTATCGCTGGTCTGATATCTGCCCACTCAGCATCTAACCTGTCCTAAAGCTCTTTGCAATCACTTCTATTTCCAGGTCTCATTTGGTGAGATGCTCCAGATTCCGCTCTGTCAGGCTGATCATAAAGGCACAGTGTAGGAAAGTCCCCTACTGGGATGGCCATTGCTTGGCAGCAGGGAAGGCTAAGGGGCCCGCAGCTGCCCAAGGCTGGTGTAGACATCCTCTGCTGCGCTCAGCTCCTCAAAGATTGGGATCAGGTTCAGCAACTCAGTGTCTGCCATGTCATCAAACCAAGACTGCACAGGCACCTGGAGAGGGAAAAGGCAGCGTTAAGTCTCCCGACCGCCACTGCTTCCCTCCCTTGCCCCAGACCCCCGGAGGCTGGCTGGTCCACCTGGGGTGGTGCCCTCCTCTGGTAAAGCCCATGGTTCCACCACCATCCCCTTCTCCCTCCTCCTTCCAGGGCAGGGACTCTCCCAATCCCTGCAATATGGGTGTATCTGGACCACTCACTGCATTCTCTGGGTGGAAGATGTAAGAAGCAGGCGAGTTGTCCAGAATGAGGGTTTTCCTCAGGTCCCTTCCCAGGCGGCTGAGGTCCTTGACATAGCAGCCCTGGTGAAACACACAGGACTCACGGAACAGGCGGGCCCGGAACACCCCACACCTGTCCAGCAGATCCGTCACAGGGTCAGCATACTGAGAAGAGAGCAGAAGCTTTTTGTTTGGATGCAGTCCTGGCTTCCCCGTGGCATCCTGTGACCTGCAAGGAGCTGCCACACCTGCTCCCAGTTCTTTACTCCCCTCCTGCCCCCAGGTACCTTGGCTAGGCTGGCAGTGAAGAGAACACATTCAAAGAGTTCCCCCATTCGTCTCAGGAACTCATCCACGTAAGGCCTCTTGAGCACGTACACCTGAGGAAAAGCAGAAAGGCTTGTTGGAGGCATCCCTACGAGGGTGAAGCCTCACGGCATCGGTCACCATCACCACCTACACAAAGAGCAGTAAGTCGGTTCAGACCTTACTCTGTCTGGACTCCCACACCCCAGCCTCTGGGACCACCTGGCTGGAAGCCTTCTGCCCCGCAGACCAGGGCACGAGCGTCACCTCCTCACCAGGCTTCTGCCGGCTCAGTGGTCCCAACCTTGACCCAGCTCAGGAAGAAACAAAAACACCTAATGTCCCAGGAGCCATCTGTTTCCGGCGGCGAACCATCAGCTGCCTCCAGAAACAAGTAATCAAGAATAGGCCTCACAGATGGAAACAGCCTATCCTGGATTACTTGAATCCAGCCACAGCCTCTGTGGGAGTTTCCTGTCCTTGGCTCTGACAGGACAGTTAGTCCAGGACCCCATCAGGCAGGGTCGCAGATACTTCCTGAAACCTCATGCCCTCGCAGAGCTTCTCTGAAATGCACCAGGGGAAAGTGACTTTTTCCCCTCAGTGACCACAGATCTGACACCCTGCAGCATCTCGCTCTAGTGACGCCCCCATTTTGTGCTTGCCCCTGACAGCCACCCCTAACCCTGGTGTCCACCTTTCATAACCTTGCACATTATGGCCTAAAAGCTTCACTGGCCGCATGTCCCTCATGGGCCTGCTGTCTGTTGCTTCCCTGTCTCCATCCAGGTGTTCTCCTCTCAGCCAGCCTACACAGGGGCTACTGGAACCACTCCTTCAAAGTTCTTTTCATCCAGCTCACTCCCTGCTCAAGTGTATGTGCCTGCCATGACTCTCCCTCCTGGAGACGGCCTGGACTGGCCATCGACTCACCAGACCCCTCCCAGCTCTGCTGCAGGAACCCTCTGCTCCAGGTAGCCACAACCGGGCCTCCTTTCATTTACCATTTCTTTTTCTTTGGCGGTACACAGGCCTCTCACTGTTGTGGCCTCTCCCGTTGCGGAGCACAGGCTCCGGATGCGCAGGCTCAGCGGCCATGGCTCACGGGCCCAGCCGCTCCGCGGCATGTGGGATCTTCCCGGACAGGGGCACGAACCCGGGTCCCCTGCATCGGCAGGTGGACTCTCAACCACTGCGCCACCAGGGAAGCCCTCATTTACCATTTCTTTAACCTTCAACAAGTCCCTCCCTCCTCCTGGCTATTCATCAAGCTTGGCATCGTCTCAACACTCTTTGCTGAAAACGCACCTTCTGCAGGTAGACACCTCACCCCCACCCCCCACTCATGTAAATGTCATCCCTTTTCCATTATTCACACCTCTCCTTGTTAGCCAGGAGTTCACAGTGTTTGAAGATACGCCTTTTTAAAAAATCTGTGGGTTCTGTATATTTCTCTATACCCTCAACTAGACTGTAAAGAGCTGCTGTGCAGAGTCCAGCACTGGGACTGGGAGAGCACCTCAGCTGGGAGGAGGGTGGTGGGGTGAAGAAAGCTTCTAATGGACACAGGATAGTGCTGACCACCCATGGAAGCCTCAAACCCCATCTCCCTACAAGTAACTCTTCTATCTGACTATCAACACCACAGGATCCTTAACCCTGGACTGAGCAGGTTGTGTAGGGCCAGAGCCTCACCTTATTTAGATTCAAGCGCTGTTTGATAGATGTGTACTGAGTATGTATTGTGGCAGAATCCAGTGTAGGGACCCGAAGGGGAGGGGAATTGGAGAAAGCTTTACAGAGGAGGAGATGCCTTTTCTGGGGAGAAAGAAATTCACCGGCTAGATGGAATGGGTGGGCAGGGGAGGAGAGAAAACAGCTAGTACTGACTTCCTTGTCTGTAACAGGCAGATACACCAACTCTTCAGCTTTAGAGAAAATGTATTAAGTCATATAACAGTGCTGGTCACATTCAGTAGGACCAGGGGAGATAAATAAATGATAGCTATTACTACTATTAAATAATTTAATTTTAAACAGCTTGGCTGCAAAGAGAAAAAAAGTGACAGCTAGAGGGGGATGAGGGGCTGCATTTTTTAAGATGCGAAAGCCTCGAATGTGAAAGGTTACCAATAAAAGCAGAGAGGCTGAAGTTACAGGAAAGGATCAACTGATGGAACACAAGCCCCGAGGAGCAGAAGACCCCGAGTTCCTGGGCTGGGCGTGGCCTGGCAGCAGCTCACCTGGTGAGTGGTCCCTTCGATCTCTACAGGCACTATGAAGTCAGCGTTGTTGATTGGCTGGAAGGCAGAAGAGTTAATGAGTCAGCTAGTGGGAAGGGACGAGAGCCCAGCCACACCCCAGTCCCTGCCACAGCCAGTGCTCCACCCCCTGGGCGGGGTGGGGAGGGACAGATATCAGAGGCCCTAGGAAGCTCCTGCTGTCCCAACTAAGTGGCTCTCACCCAAGTACAGGCTGCGACACCCCTTCTGGTTTTCCCTACTTACCACCACCTGCAAATTCTACCTGAGCTCAGACAGTCTCTGGGCTTTCTTGAATTAACAAACATCCTGATAAAATGGATAGGGGCATGGCCCAAGGCTGACTTAACCCCTCTTTTGTACCCCTGTACAGAGCCCTGGTGGCTGTGCTGCGACGGGGCTGGGGGGCAGCTGTAGCCTGTTATCAGCAACTGCGGAGAGCAGGGGCTCCCACTCAACATCATTCTCTGGTGGGGCCTCCAGGTATCTGTGATGCGACTGTGGCCAAATGCCAGAGGCCGGCCCTCCTACTTCTGATCACTCTTCCATCATCAACTTTAGGCCACTTCACTGGCACCTGCAGTCAGGCTTCCAAGACAGCCCAGGACGAGTGTAAGAAGAGCTCCAGATGTCCAGTTACCTTAAAGGAGCTATGCACAAGGGTTTCATCCAAGTCAATGACCACGCAGATTCTTCCTTGATCTTCCTCTGTCACCTCCGGGAGCAGACAGGTCCCTGGAATCTAAAACCAGAGCCAGGCTACTGAATCTGCCACCAAGAAAGACTAATTTTCCCCAATAGAACTCTGGGAAGAGCTGGGCCCACTGAGGAGATGGAAGCCCCCTACTTCAACCCAAGAGAGGCGACACTTAAAGGCCAAGAGGTAGAGAAAGAAGAGACTGAGCTGGCTCCTTCCTTCAGCCTGGGACTGTGAAGTGATCCGGATACTGGAGCTGGAGGCCAGAGCTGGTGATGGATACCGGCTGTCCCCCGCACAATCTAATGCCTTGCACGTGGTGGGCCCTCAGCAAATATCTGGGACAAACAGCTTCCAAGGGCAGGGAGTTAGCCAGCCAGACACAGAGGAATGAGGGCTTCACCGCATGGGGCATGGGGTTAGAAGGTATCACTGGGTGTTGGGGCTTCTGAGGCCATACCCTGTGAGATTCACATACCTGATAAAACTGGTACTGGAGACACTGGAGCAGATCCGACTACGGGAGAAAAGAAGGTGGTCAGTGCCAGCCCACTAATGCCTTTCCTGGTTGTCTAAAGCCCACTCAGGCCTGGAGGGGAATTTTCTCCCCAAGACCCCAGCCCCCTGGAAAGCTCTGACACGACAAAAGTGACTTTCCTTAAGAGCTGGGCAGGAAAGGGGCCAAAATCTTCTTTCCACACTCGGCCTGATGCAGGATGGAGAAGGAAGTGTCCCTGTTCTCAGCTGCCATTGCCTCTCCAAGGGAACAGGGGACTCAAGCAGCTGACGCAGGGACACAGAGTCAGAGGCAGAATCAAAATCGGAACTCCTCACTGTGGAGATCTGGCCTCTTGCTTAGTCCCGAAACCCAGGCTTCTCTTTGAGAACATGTGTTCTCTCCATCCTCCTTGGGGGCCTCGATTAGGGGGAGGTGCACTGAGCCCCTACAAAGCACAAGTAAGCCAATGTGAGCCCACACTGTGGGTCCTGAAACGTGAGGGGAGGTAGAGTGCAGAGAGCTCAGAAAGCCTCTTCCCGCCTTCGGCTAATAAGTAAAACGTTATAATGTAACAAGTAAGTGACCTTAATGGAAACCCTGAAGAAAAATTAAAATCCTAGCACTTAGAAAAACTTAATGTTGGCATTTCAGTGCATTTCCTTCAAGCTTGCTTTGGCAAGCAGTCTTTTTTCTTCATGACATATAATTTTGCATTCTGCTTTTTTTTTTTTTTTTTTGGGGGGTGGTACGCGGGCCTCTCACTGTTGTGGCCTTTCCTGTTGTGGAGCGCAGGCTCCGGACGCGCAGGCTCAGTGGCCACGGCTCACGGGCCCGACCGCTCCGCGGCATGTGGGATCTTCCCGGACCGGGGCACGAACCCGTGTCCCCTGCATTGGCAGGCAGACTCCCAACCACTGCGCCACCAGGGAAGCCCTGCATTCTGCTTTTTGACTTAATGTTGCAACTCAATACTCTTCCACATTGTTGTGAACTCTTAGTAAAAATTAATAGTTCGGTTAATACCGTCATGTTGTACTTCATTTAACCATTGTCCCCTTTTGGATAATGAGGTGATTTTTCACTGATGTACGTATCTTTAGCCTGGTTTTGAAAGAGAGGAAGGACAGCTAAACCTTGGTGTTTCAGAAAGAAGTACAAATGGCACTGCAGAAAGGAGGATTTCTGTCCCCCGCCTCTGAAATGCCAGACATATCTTCTGGTAATTATAAGAATCAAAGACACCCACACATTTCCAAATGTCTCTCACAGGTACAGGTGATAGTGCTGGAAGGGGTTATCAAGAATGTGATAGAATTTCAATTCCTTGGTTCCCTGAAAGCCTAGTAACTTGGAAGGTATTTTTGCTTAGTTAAAAATAAAAAACAACAATCACAGGACTTACAACCAGAGAGATCTGAGTTCAAACCCTGATACTACCACTTATTAACCATTAACTACTCAGCGGCTACACACACCCTCTGAGTCTCAGTTTCCGTCTGTGAGGGGAATCCTGTGGCTCTCCTCGCAGGGCTGCTGTGGGTCACATGAGACAACCTACGCAAAGCACCCTGCACGGTTCCTGGAACCTGGAAGGATCTGGACCGCGGGGCCCCTCAGAAACCACAGGGACACCCAGATGGCCCACACCACAAATGGGAATCAACAGGAAGAAGATGGACCACTATGGGAAGGACAGAGGAAGGGCCTCCTCCAGGCCACAGATCTTCCAACTCAGGCAAGGCTGCTCTGTCTCCCTGCCGTGGTTGCGGGGACCCCCACTCGCTCACAGCAGTCCCGTCCTTGCTGGCATCACACCACCCTGGATCCAGCTACCTTAGCAATGGTGTTGGCTTCCTCCTTGTATGCGGAGAGCTCAGTGGAGGAGCTTGACTGGCCAACATGCTGGGCGCGAAAACAGCAGAAAAGGGCCTTGAAGATGTTACGTCCACGAGGCTTCTTAGGAGAGGACTTGCAGACCAGGCCTAGAGTGGAGGGAACGACAGAGGCGTTAGCTACAGGGCGTCTGTCCACAAATACCCACCCCCATGCTATATCCCCTCTAGTTTATAAGCTCCATTGGGGCACAAGTCACGTGCTTGGCGAACAACCAAATACAGTCAATGGTGAAATGTACATGTTTATTCCAACATCTTCTCTGTAAACTAGAAACAGCAGGAATGCCCAGTCCCTGGTTTGGGAAGTGAACTGCAGAAAACTTGCTCTTCATTCCGTGGGGGTGAAGGGGCGCTGAGAGCTGGGGCCAGCTGTAGAATCTACTGTGGTAGCAGCACACTGAGGGAACACGCCAAGGTAATTCACAAAAATCCTCCCTAACACCAGTTCCCAGAACACTACCCATTCTAGAGAAGGGAGTGAGCTAGACCGCTTCAAGTCGGTGCAGCTACAGCCCTGTTCTAGGTCAGCTTCCTTCAATCAGTTAGTTGGCAGCACTGAGCCCAGGCTAGAACAACAGACTAGAAAATAGAACAGCTTCAGCCCCAAGAAACTACAAGTTTCATTCACACCCTTGCGTCCATCCCACACTCCAGTCACTTTCCTTAACACTCCCTCCCCTCAAAGACCACAGGCATATCACTCTCTTGGGACACATACATCCAGCGCTGGGTTCTGCGTTGACGTCCCTGCTTCTCGGCTACAGCTGCCAAGTCCTGCCTTGACAGTTTGGGCTTTGGAAATACAAAGCCATTTTAATAGAAGGCTTGGCAAGGCAGCCCCAGAAAGGCCAAGCTGATAGAAAAAGCTACAGGCATTTACAGGATCAACCAGAAATGGACTTCGGAAAGTCTTTTTCAGGTTCCTTTTATTATTATTATTTTTTAATTGGAGTATAACTGCTTTACAATGTTGTGTTAGTTTCTGCTGTACAGTGAAGTGAATCAGCTATATGTGTATATACACCTCCCTCTTGGACCGCCTTCCTCCCCTCCCCCCACCAAGCTCCTTTTATTTTACAGGAACTGTGCCGGCAACTGTTGAGGATGAGCAGGGAGCCAGGATGGGTACTGTGGCCAGGAGGTGGCGCCGCACAACCGCTGCCAGAATGGTCCTCAGCCACAGGTCTCCTCTCCGGGGGCCAGGGCGGGGGCCAGGCCTTGGGATGAAATCCACCCCACTCGGCTTTAAAGCACAGGGCAAACTCCTGTGCAGGGAAGTAAGTGCCAGAAATGTCTCTGCCTTTATGTAGGCGGGGCGGGGGGGGGGGGACAGAACGTGGCACTGAGGATAACCTTCCCCGTGCTGTTGGGTTTAAGAAGGGAAAGGGGGGGCAATGTGGTGAGCCCCCCACCCCAGCAAGGCCAAGCTCCCTGGCTCAGTCCTCAGAGTACATGCTGTACCTGCACGGAGGCGGCTCTGGCAGAAGAGGTGATGGGAGAGCCATTAAACACCCAGTTACTGGGCTGCCTGAGCCCCTGGAGAGGAGAGAAAACCAAACTGTTCCCTGGACCAAAGGTGAGGCCGCTGACCCTCAGTCAAAGGGCAGCCAGCACTGCCCCAGGACAACCGACTCAGCTGTGGCTCAACAGGAAGGCTGAGGGCTTCCTGCAGGTGCAGGCTGGGCACCCCAGTCCGTCTGGTCCAGTGCTCTCTCCTTTCCCTCCCTGGGTCAGACAGATCCCTTGACACTGGTATGACCATTAGAAACCTTTTAGAAAATGTTCAGGCTTCCCCAGCAATTAGCGTAAAAACCTGGATATCACTCTCAAGCTCCTGGCCCTGCTGGAAGAGTCAAGATTTCCAGGGACTGGGGATTTTGCCCTGAAGGAAAAAGTTGCGTTGGAGGCCTCGCCCAAGGCCCCTGAGTCCAGGAGACAAACTTGAGAGCAGAGCCCAGTACTTAAAGACAGCAAGATGAGAGGTTCCTCGGACCCTCTCCTACTCTGAATAATCTATCCAGAAATCGGAAGGAAAGGACAGCTTCTCCACCTGCCTGTACGGCCCACCTTCATTTCCGAGCCCAGGGACGCAAGCAGACGCTGACACAAAGCTCTAAGACCAAAGCTGAACCATCCCTTTTCCTTTGGTTTACGGTTTCTTCATGCAGAACCACAATCAGAGGCTTAACCCGGGCACTGAGCCTTTCTTAAAAGGCCACACAGCCCAAGCCTTTCCTGAAGAGAGGCCATCAAGAACGCACTCAGCATCTTAGTGACAGACGCTGTGAAGGCTGAGTAATCCTGAGAGGCAGGGGTTGAAAGGGGCAGCTGGCTGGGGCCGTGGAGAGGCCTCGCCGGTGCCCCCTGCGGGAGGCCCAACAGGCAGGAGCGCTCCAGCCTCAGACAGGGAGCTTGGGAGGGGGCAGGGGCGCTCCTCAGCTGGTTCAGACTCTGCAGGGGATGAGGTCTTCTTAAAACACAATGCGGCCAGGCAGCCCCTGGGCCTCAGAGACCACAGATGCCTTGACCCCGGGGGCAGGCGCTCAGAGCAGAGCAAAGAGCTGTGGCGCCTGGGGAAGGGATCCCAGACCCACAACAGCAAGGTCAGCACCCCAGGTGTTCCTCACTACCCCCTCCCCCACTGGGGCCCCACTTCCCTCAGTCCTTCTCCAGGCTGTGTGTCCTCCTCACCTTTACAAACACTGCCACTGACAATCAGTGGCCATCAGGGCCTCTTCAGCCTCCCCCTAACATGGCTGCCTCCTGACGGGGCCTGCAGTGGCCTCAGCTGGGTACATTCACTGGCCTCTGGCTTCTGAGCAGCAGGTGCTCGTGACTCTGGCTGAGTGAATAACTCTGGGGCCTCTAGGGCCTTTGTTGCTTCTACAGAGCCAGGACCTGTGGAAGCCTTTGCTGGTCTGCAACCGCCCAGAAGAGTTAGAAACAGAAAGACTCCCTCCCTTACGAGGACAGGGAAGTGGGCTATGACGAGCTGGGCACCTGAGGCAAGCCACTCGGTCTTTCTGGGCCTTGATCATGTTTACTGAGCACCAGTGATGGGCCAGGCCTGTGTCAAGACACTTGACATCATTACTTCATTTAATCCTCACTACAAACCCATTTCTAAGCACTAATCCCCCATTTCACAGAAGGGAAACCAAAGCACAGAGAGCTTAAGTAACCTGCTTGAGGTTACACGGGTAGTAGGACAGCAGAGCCAGGATCTGAACCCAGAGGCAGGGCTCTTAACAACTACTCTGTAGGGTCCCCTACAGCTCAGGCATCGTGTACGATTACTCCTGCAACAGGTGGGAAGTGGCAGTGCACTCTTAAGATCTCTCAAGTGTGTGCCCTACTCCTCTCTAGGCTGGGCTGGTGAAGGATCAGTTTGGGGTCCAGCCCCCCTCCTTTGCTGTCCTCTTGGGCAGTCCGTGAAAGGTGTAAGGGGTGAAATAGTACAAGGCTCCCTTCACCGCCACCCCGGCCCTGCACCTGCTCCGACTGGCAGATACCTCTGGGAGATCAAGAGGACAATGTGGGTGCGGGGGGAGGAACGTGAACCAGGAGATTTGGTCCAAGAGCCACTTTGTTGAGGGGGTTTAAGGATGAGGGGATACACCCAGAGAGGGATCTGAGACTCGTATCAAAGAGCCTTTCAACCAGCGCTCAGCACTGTGTCCCTGACAGCCAGGTGCAGGTCACCCCCACCCCTCCGTGTGTGACAGGAAGGGGCAGTGGCCCCTCCCGGGAGACGAACACTGGCACAAGAGGGTTTACAGGCCGGTGAGGATTTCATTGCACAGGTTTCCCCAGTGAGGGAGGGCAGGATTCCAGTGGGTACCACAAAGCTCCATTACTGATGTGCATCTGTTCTCCCGGCTCCGAACATCTGGTTTGGGGCTGAATGTCGGAAAGGACCAGCACAGACCTAACGGGGGGAGCTCTGGCTCAAGAAGAAAGTGCGCAGGTTGCTGAGAACAGGGAAGCCAAGCCACCCCTTCATCTCACTGCTGTGAGGCTTCCTATGGAGGCAGGATGTGAAGAGAAGTGGGGATGTGGGAGGTATTCCCCCTCCCCCTCCCCCCAGGATCACCTGGGCTGGGGTCCAGGCTCTGCCAGTTACTACTCAGCCACACAGCCTCTTTGCGCCTTAGTTTCCTCATCCATTAACTGGGATAACAGCAAGACCACTCTGACTGAACACAGTAACGCACTGTGCAGACTAAACTTAAATGCCGTGCTCATTTTCACATTATCTAAGGGGAGATGACCACTCCTTGGCAACACTGTGGCCACCCACCCAGCATGTGGTTGAAGCTCAAGAACAGAAGATGAGAAAGGTGCCAGAGGAACTCTGATCGTGAGCAGGTTTCAGAAAGTCAAAACCACCCCTATACCTTCTCCCAAATTCACCACAAAACTTGTTTTCCAGTTGCAAACTCCTTGGCTGGTCTCTGCAAGTAACAGGAAAGCAGGTGAGGTTGTTCCACTTGAGACAAAGAATGCCCTCTCCCCTTGTGTCCACCATCACTGGCCCCCAAGAGGCACCAGGTGGGGATACTATTTGCCTCTGACTCTCAAGGAGCCTGTGCGCATACATGTATGCGTGTACACACACATGCGCGCACACACAGATGAAGACTGGCTTTGCCTGGACAACGCTATTTTTAATCTTCTTCTGATGGTCAGGTTGAGATATCACTGTTGCCAACAACACAGCTTTGTGTCCCAGCAAAGGAGCTCCTCACACATCCGCCTGGGATTCGGCAGAAGGCAAGCTCTCAAGCTGTCGGCTTTTAACAAGCCCATTCATGTAGAAGGATGCTTTCTTGGTTCATCTCTCAGAGTACTTCTTTCTCCACCATCTCTCATTCCTCCCACAGCAAAGGATTTAGTCTGGCTATCACTATAAAATGGCCTCCCGGAGGGGCCTCCCTCCCCTTAGCTTTTGGAGGAAGGAGAGTATTTGGAGCATTTCTGGCCTTTCTTGGCCAGCTGCCTGGGCCTTGCAGCCAAGATGCATGTGATTGGGGCTCCCCGTGGAGAGGAGTCCTCCCAGGTCCTCAGCAAGGGGCATCTGTGCCTTGGCTAAGGACAGGCCCTAAAGCGCCAGGTGGACAGAAGGACTCTTGGACCATCAGGTGAGTCAGCAGGGGAACAAGAAGGTGAGAGATGCCTAGACATCCCCCACACAGGAAAGACTGGAAGCCAGAGGCAGGGTGTACCAGTTTCCACAGTGCGCAACTGCTGACACTGCTCTCTTCAGGTGACAACGCGGGGGGGCCTCACCCAGCTCGGCACCAGTTCCTGAAGTTCCAGAAAGCAGCTGTGAAGTTGACATCATGGACTTTTTTTTTTTTTTTTTGCGGTACGTGGGCCTCTCACTGTTGTGGCCTCCCTGTTGCGGAGCACAGGCTCCAGACGTGCAGGCTCAGCGGCCATGGCTCACGGGCCCAGCCGCTCCGCGGCATGTGGGATCTTCCCGGACCAGGACACGAACCCGTGTCCTCCGCATTGGCAGGCAGACTCTCAACCACTGCGCCACCAGGGAAGCCCAGCATGGACTTTTAAAAAGTAGTTTTAGCCATGTTGTTTGGCTCACACCAGCATGTTCTACACTAGCACCCTCCCTGCGACCAGCAGCCAGGACGTCCTACCTACGCAGACGTCTCCATTAGTTCCCCTTCCCTGGACAGGACAGCTCCCTGCCTCTACCTGTCTTCTAAGAGAGGAGGGCTTCTTTCAGTCCTGGGTCCTTAATGCCACTTGTGGGGTGAGGGTGGGGGACCCGGTCACTCACTGCCTAGCCTGCCTTTTCCCTGCCCCTCCAGCAGTCGTCACTGATCTCAACATAGGGCCTCAACTTCAGGACCTTTCCTCAAGAAGCACTAAGTTTTGGAAGCACGGGATCCCTAGCAACTTCTAAAACAGGATCAAGATACTCTGTCAATTTCCAAATCAGCCTTTAAAAGAGTTATTGGCAGAACACCCGCCTGGGCAGCTGTAAAATATTTTAGAAACATGCTGGGGCTGGGGGTGGGTTCCCAGAAGCAGCAACAGGCCCTGGACCAGAGCAATTTCCTCACGGATACGTCAGCAGCAGACTCAGCCCCCAGCCCCACACCAGAGTGCTCTTGGTGGATGTCAGGAAGTGATCTGAAGTGATCTGCTCACAGCAGCAGCAGGGATAGACCTGAGATGCCATCCAGGAAAACCCAAAGGGCTGGACCCTGCCCTTGTTTTACTGTATGCAATGCCTGCTAGAGCAGAGATGTCATTGTGGGGGACTGGAAGCCATACTTGCCCGCCTTGAGCCTCCCGCTCCTCCTAAGGAGGTGCGGAGCAAGGCCCTGTGGGAGGCCGGGAGGCTAAAAGAAACCTGCCAGCAGGACACAAACACCCTCTTAGTGGCTGTTTCGGCCCCTGACTTGGTTCTCTGCCCGATTCCTGAAATGCTTGGGTCTGGTGGAAGACCTGAAGAATCTAGTGCCTCTTTCCTCTCCAGCTAAGAAGCCTGCTTTAGGTGACATATGCATGAGAGTGAGATGGAGGAAGAAGAACGAAAGCTCAGGACAAAGCAAGGGACCCTCAACCGTCTCTCCTCTGACCAGTGAACAACAGAGTGGTTACATAGGTGCCATGGACTTAGGCTTAAATCCTGGCTCTGCCACATATAAGGTGTGTGGCCTTGGGCCTCAGTTTCTTCATCTGTAAAATGGAAAGACTAACATTACCTATATTACATAGAGCTGTGAGAATTACAATGCGGTCTGGGTGTGTCCTGACCCTAGTAAAACGCTCAGTAAATCTCAGCTGCTAGTCATTCAGTACAAAGCACTTTCATACCTTTATCTCACTCAGTCTCAATCTCAAAATGTTCACAGTGAAAGAGAGCACAGAGATTTCTTCTCATTCCAGAGGTCACAGAGGAGTAGTAGCAGGGTCAATCCTGGGAAATGGCCTTTTCCAGGACTCCACAAAAACCAATCCCAGTCACACACACACTCTCTCTCACACACACACACACACACACACACACACACACACACACACACACACACACACACACACACACACACACACACGCTCGTTGAGGGTGGCCAACCGGTTCCTTCCGTCCTTCCTCTCATAGCTGGCCCCTGCAGAAGGAATGGAAGCAGCCTGCCAGGGAGTCTGTCCCACCTACAGGGTCACTCACCTACTCCTCCCACACCCCAGCTGCATCTGGGACCAGCCCACCAGTATAGGTGTGTCCGCTGAGAGAGCACTGAGCTGGAGTCAGAAAGCCTGGCTCTTGCCCCACTTCAGCCTCTCAAGCAGCCTTGTGGTCTCACCTAAGGCACCACCACCCTGGGTTGTTTCCTCGCAGGCCGATCAGAAAAGGTCTACACTGCATGGTGTCTTACAAGGTGGCTTCAGATCCCCTGAAAGCTTGAACAGGCACTCTAAACAGTGGAATGCGCAACGCGAATGAGAGGCAGTGCGGGTCAGCGTTAGGTTTGACTCTGAGCCAGTCCTAGCTGACACGAACCAGCCACGTTCCTGTGGACAAGGTGCTTGGGGTTTCTCAGCGGAGGTTTTCCTCACTTGTCAAGTGGGGATCATTCCTATCTCACAACGTCATTGTGAGGCTCAAGTGAGACACTATCAATAGATATAAAAGGCTAGGGCAGTGCCTGCCCCACAGTGAGTGCTCTATAAATATCACGTGATCATTACTGGTAAGTGGGGATCACGACTCTGTCCATTCACACTCAGAAAACTTTTGGACTCCCCTTTAGGAGCCGCAGGATCTTTAACAAACAGGAAAACTGGATCCCTCCAGGGACTCTTCCTGCTCAGGGCTAAACAGGCAGCTGGGGCCGCTGCTGCGCTCACCTGGCTCTTCTCCAGGGACACCTGTCAGAATCACAGGGAGCATTTGGAACACACGGATGCCCGGCCCACCTGCTCATGCTCTGATTCAGTTAAGACCCAGGTGGGGTCTGTATTTTTAGTAAGTGTCACAGGAGTTTCTGATGTGTGTCCCTGGCTGGGAGCCAATGTCTAAAGGTTGCCAGTGGTCCCTGACTAACCCCTGCAGGACTGGAGGGTGATTCAGCCAGAGTCCCCGTGGCCCCTTTCCCCACCACATCTCACTGGCTCAATGTCTCTGCAGGTCTCAGGGGACTTGCACCCCAGAGCCTGATTTTCCTTTCTAGGGGCACTCGCTCTAATCCGTCACAAGGCAAAACACCCAAGCCTCCTGTCTCTTCCTGCAGGTCCCTGTTCCTGGGAAGGAGGAGCCCTAGCCCCATTCTGCCATGGAGGCAGAAGAGCTGGGACCCACGTCCTGGGAAGGCACTTCCACACACCAGCGGTATGTGCTCTGAGCCTTCCCATGAATCTGCTTGGCTCTCATTGGGGTTGGGGCCACATTTGTTCCCTGAGAACTGTGTGGGTGGGAAAGAGCAAATTCTACAGGATGCGAAAACTATTCATATGTCAAGAGAGAAAAAGAAGGTAGTGAATAAGAGAGAATAAGAGCAAAGCCTGATTTGGGGTGGGGGGCAGGGTGGGAGGGGAGGACGGCGCACCTGGGAAAAGAAAGGAAATGCCAGCAGGTCCACTGAGAGATCGGGTTTAAGGCTATAACCCTTAGAACAGCTGACGAATATAAAACAGGACATCCTTGCACCTCCTGCCCAGAAGGCCATGTGCTCGCTGGAGTACCCATTCTGTAATAACAGACCTGGTGCAGGCACACTCAGACCTGAAGGGCTGGGCACTCTGCCAGACAAAGAAACTCTGTTCTATTTGGCCTCTGGTCCAGAGAGGCTTCAAGTTCTAAGTCAACTTCTCCACTTTGATTTCTACTAGTTCCTTCATAAGATTTGCACGTTAATAAGCTCATCTGCATCCCAGTTGGGAACTATTCCTCCATTTCAGAAGAGGGAGGGAATCATGACAGAGCCACACCCAACCCGGTGTCAGCAGGACAAGTGAGTTAATTCTGTGCTTCCCGAGCTGGCTGGCCTGAGACAGGGTGAAAAGCAATTTAATGCTGAGTTTGTGCTTTCTCAAGGTTATACCCCAAAACCACAGCAGCAAAGACATAGCTTAAGAACATCTATTTCTCTTCAAAATCCCAGCTTCTTTTTCTTTCCTTGTTACTAGCATTCCTTAAAGAAATCTGAATCTCACTGGGTTCTTTAACTCTCAAAACAAATGCAGACGGTAAGAGAACGCAGCACACAGTTGTCTCAAGTCTTCATTACATCCACTTCTGAGGGGCCGAGCAACTGCTCACAAGGTTTAGACTTCAGAGACTCTTCATAGGAGGTGCGTGGCTCCCCGGCCTCCTCCCATCCCAGATGCCCAGGCGCCAGGCAGGATGGCAAAAGCCGCAAGGCACATGCTACTCACATAAAATCCCATCCTATGTAACAGGGGCACAAAGAAGGGGTCTGTGCAGCAAGGCTGTTTGTCAGTCTCAAAGGGTGATTCTTCCAGAAGGCCTAAGCCCTCACATTAGTGTCCCCTCTGACCCCCGGCCACCTGTCTTTAACAATAAAACCCACATGACCGTGTGCCGTTTGCACTATGTCCTTGGGGGAACGGAGGAGAACCGGAGTGGTGGTCTAGCTGTCTAAAAAGGAAGGACATTAACATCTATCAATTATCTGCTAAGTACAAGGCATTGGAGAAGGGTAGAGACCGATACTCCTATTTTATAGATAAGTCACCCAGCACAGTAAAGTGATTTGTCAAGTCTCACTGCAAATAGGGATTTGCATCCAGGCCTGAGGCAACCAATTTTGCTCCTGGAGCAATTCTTCTGAACACTTCTAACTGCTGCCCCTGCCCCCCAATCCCCTCTTCACCCTGAGAGACAAACTTCCCAAGATGGTAATAAAAGATAATAACCCAACTTACCCAAAAGCTAGGAGGAAGAAAGTTGAGGAGAAGGGGAAGAGATATATACTTACATATAAATATGTATTGTCTTTCTCTTGCTTAGTTATGAACACGTGTATTAATTTTCCACAGAAAGGCTGGGAGCATCAACTCACCTTGGCTAGAAATGTGACTTCTATCGTATTTACCGTTTTAACAAAGTCCGTGTTCATGAGGGATTTGGAAGGTCCCACCGAGAGCATGAAACGGGACCTCTCTTCCACCCAGTTTCTTTAAGACCCCTATAGTTGAGAAGGAGGAGACAGGATTCAGGGACACTACCACCCCTTGCCGTCTCTCAAGGGGTTTTCACAGCACTTCCTGAGTCCTGGTCCGTTGCAAGCTCTGCAAGTTAAACTCAGCAGCAGAACTGCGAACTCCCAGTCCCGGGATGGTGGGCATTTACAAACGTTGTTGCTGAGTTAGCAGGGCTCCCTTGGGTTGCTTCGGGAGAGAGCAAACACAAGCTTAAGTCACCACACAAGCCCCTACCTCACTCCAAGATGGGGGAACAACTCCAAAGGAGACAGAGGAGCGAGACTCAGCAGCCACAGAGGCCAAGGCTGAGGCTGCGCAGGGAGGGGAGAGGCTCCAGTGGGGCGGGAGGAGCCAGCTGCGCACACACACCCTGGATGCTCACAGAACAAGCTAAGGAGGAAAGCCCCAGGGAGGCTGAGACTTGGTCTAAACTTTTCAAGGTAAGGGCCTAGCTACAACCACAGCGAAAGGTGTTTAAGCTTTTACATGAGAGAGAGAGGCAGAATTTCTCCCTTATGGGGAGAAAGCAAGAGTTAGAAAAACCTGCCACCTGCCTAATTCTTAGGGGTGCTCAGTTACCAGAACCTGTTGTTCAGTTCTACATGTGAAAAGACAACTCAAGGCATCATCATCCCCTCCCTGAAAGGAAGGGGCTCAGGCCTCACAAAACAAAACAGGTCCCAACTCCCCCAGAGGGGCTGTGGGTCACTCAAGCTCTGGAGGAACTTGCCTCAGCCCTCTCATTTCACACGGGGAGGTTATAAGGTGGGCCCACTTCCCTGGTTTCTCCCCATCTAGCCTCGAAGCCCGAGGCACAATCTCCCAGCAATGGGGCGACACCCTCGTATGGGGCTGCAATAAATGGCCATTTTCTGGCCACACTGATATTAACTTTTCTCTTTTACTTTGGTATCGTACACACCCCTATCCTTGCTGTACCAGGAAGCCATTTCACCCTTCTGTTTGGGAAGATGATCCAATTTGGGTCCTTTTATCATCAATGCTTTCAGCAACTTTGTTTGTTCTGCTTCCCCTACTATAATTACTTTTGAATCATCAACACACCCAGCCAGCCTTAAAGCTCCCAGAACAAAATGCTAAAAAAGAGGAAAAAAAAAACCTGCAATGGCAAACAACTGCACTAAAAAACCGCCCATGCTAGGAGCAATTTGTATTTTTCTAGAAATTTACTGATTAATAAACTGCCTCAGTACTCCTTCCCCTTTTTCCAAAGGGAGGCAGAGCCTAGAAATGGGACACTGTGGGGAGGGGAGAGGGCACGGAACTCCAAAGGAGCTAAATAAAACATCTGCTCCCCACCCCTACTTTTATTTTATTTTATTTTATTTTTTTAAAGATGCAGGATTTGTTTGTAAGTGATGAGGGATTCAGAAAGTTGGTTTGCTGGTTGCTGGATGCCCAAGCAGCCTAGGAAGAAAGTATGTCTTCTCTGGAATGCAGTCAAATTACACAGGGGGGAAAGAGAACCCCAAGCTGTCCGCTTGAGAATTCAGATTCCTCCAGGGATAAGTCTGAAGGACAAACCACACAAAAAACGAAAAACATAACTCTAAGAAAAATCCAACCAACATCAGCAGCTGAACACTGTCAAGAAGCCAGCTGCTTGCCTTCTACTGTCATCTATTCTGTTCCCTACCACTTGCCCTGGTGGATGAAACTTCCAACTCTGATTTGTAAGCTGTCCCTTCAGAAGTCCAGCTTTCCCTCATTCCTGGTGTGGTCCCCTCACTGGGAAGGCACCCTCCTGAGCCCCACCAGGAGGAGAGGACCAGAGTAGGGAAGCTCAGGACTCTTCTTTCCCTTCTCATCAACACTGCCCCCTCTGGAATCCTTCCACATCCACATTTCTTCATTTCTGGCTAGCACTTGGAGTCCCTTCCTGAGATGAGGTTAGGAAGAGAGCGGGAAGAGTCCGAAGTTAAGTTATAAACACAGAAAGCCTCCCTTCTTCAGCCCTCAGCACAGCTGAGCAGGCAGTAGAGGGGTGAAGTTGTAGCCTGGTTAGTGATGCAGTCAGGAGAGCATCGGGTCAGGGTCTTTTGCGGGGGTTGGGATCTGAGCAGGCAAGGCTTATTGAAAGTAGGGCCAGCGATGCAGGAAACACACACACTACACCCTGCCGCCCCCCTCCCCCCCCATTGCACCGGGGAATTAGGGAATGGCTGAAACCACCAGGCCAGCCCGTTTGCCCCTAGGCAAGTTGGGGGAGCTCCTTGGGACCGGGAACCCCTGAAATAAATGATCTGCTGACTAATGTTGCCAAATACGGGGATGTGGGGCTATACCCAGGCTCCACAGCTGGGCCCCCCCGCAGGCTCTAGGCCTCAATATGTTCAAGTGCAGCACTGGCCCTTCTTGCCCTCTTCTGGGGGCGTTGAGGGGAAGGGCAGGGACGCTCCGAATTTGGGCCCAAGAGCGTGATCTCCCCAGCCTCAGGCCAGGTGGCCCCAGTCTGGGAAGTTCTCCAGAAAAAAAACGCTAGTCCTTACTCCCCGCGGAAATTCTGTCCACTATTTTAGACACATTCCTCAAGGCCCCGAAGAAGAACGTGGGGGAGGGGAAAAGAGTTTCGGGGCCTCCACCGTGACCAAACTCAGAGATTCCACCCTCAGGCCTCAACCTTTCCCCCGCCCCCAGGAGAGGCCTCGGCCTCATCACCCTCCGGTCCCCAAATCCGCCCCCGAGAGGGCCCGCGACCCCCCTCGTGTCTCCACCCGACCCGCAGGAAGGCGGGGGCCGCGAGCCGCTGCCCACGAAGAACTCGCACTTTTTCGCGGCGCGATTCAGAAACACGCCGGGTCTGATGCCATCCGGCGAATTATATAACCAGGGACACCAATCTCGGGCTAAACAAACGCGGCTGTGTGTGTGCGGCGGCGGCCCCGGGGAAGCGCACCGGGGCAGGGAGGGGCTCCGGCCGGGCCTCGGGGTCGCGATTGTTTGCTCAGCGAAAGAGGCAGGAGGCGTCCGGGCCAGAGTCCCGCGCGCCGAGGTCCCAGGCCGAGCGCAGGGCCGCGCGCGGACCAAGTCCGGTCAGCCAGAGCTCGGCCCCTCCCCCACCGCGGCCGCCCCCGCCTCCGGGCGGTGAACTTGGTCCCAAGTCCCGCCGGACGCCGTCACCGACCACTGCCTGAGCAACCTCGGGCTTGGGGGCGGGAGGGGTGGGGGCTGGGAAGTGCTAGACTCCAGTCCCGGCTCCATTCTAGCTCAGGATCGTCCGGGACCCCCTCGTTCCCCTCCCCTCCCCACCTCTCTCCCCGCGGTCCTGGGGCAGCAGCGCGCTCTGGTGCGGAAAGTGACGACCCCACCCCCCAACTCTGGAGAGGATGGGCGCGAGTGGACTCGCGCTACGAGCGCTTACCCCTCTGTCTCTCTGCCCGGGGGGAGGGAGTGTAGGACAGAGTGACAGCTGCGCGGATGACGCCCCTCCCCCTCGGGCGCTGGGAGCCCGGGGCCCCGCGCAACCCTCCCCGGGGCCTGGGTGCGCACCAGGTCGCAGAGGCGGATGGAGTAGGGGGTCGGGTGGGAATCCCCCACTCTGAGCCCCGGGAGATCTGGGGCCGAGACTCGGGTTCTGGGCTGTACTAGCCCCCTCCCCGCCCGGGGGCGACGCAAAGTTTTGGGAAGTTGCTGCCCCTACCTTGCTTGGTGAGCACCAGGGCGTCTTCCCTCCGCGCCTGGGTGATGATGGAGCCGTGTTCCATCTAACAATCCCGCGGGCCCGGGCTGGCTGGGCGGGAGGACGCGCGGGCGCACAGGCTGGGCTGGGCTGGGCTGGGGGGCCTGGGCGGGGGCCCGCTCCGGCTCCGGCTCCCGAGACTCGGACTCCCACTGCTGTTCACATCCCTGCTCTTGTTCCTCCCCTGGGCCGGGAAGGGAGGCGGCCTGTACGGAGAGCGGGAGGCCCGGGCAACGGCTCCCCCGGTTGCCCCCGGCCCCGATCCCCCGGCGGCAGCTCCGGGCTCCTCAGTTTGGGTCCAACATGGAGAATCCGGAGCGAAAACAAGAGGAGGAAATGGGACACGGGGCGGTTTCCAGGCTCCCCCCTCCCCTCCGTACTCCAGATAAACAACCCGCGGCTGCAGCGCCCACCCCCGCGCGCCTCCAGGATCTCAACCCGGCCTCTCTACAGCCCGCTGGCGCCTCCCGCTCCGAAGCACCGTCATAGGCCCCGGGATCCTCCACCTGTGAGCGGCCCGGGTTGCGGAACATCCGGAGCTTTGCAATTTTGTTACGGAAAAAGCGAATCCCCGAGGGGGGTGGGGTAGCGGGCGGGCAGGCTGGCAGGGGAGACTTGAAACCGCTCCGGCGTTCCGATTGGCCCCCTCCGAGAAAAGGGGCGTGACCCCTCCTTACTATGCGGTGCGAGGACCCAACAACATTCCAGACGCTACGGCCACGCCCCCGGGCCACTCCCCCCCTCACCGGGCTGCGGCCTCCCAGCCTCCTCGGCCACACCCCCTTCCCAACTACTTAAAAGGACACTCCAAAGCTCACGTTTCCCTACTTTGTGCTGGGGTGTTCCCGTCTGTGCAGTTCTACGTGGGTAAGGTAGAATGGTTCCGCCCTTCCGGTAACCGAGCAAGCCGCGAAGCCTAACTCACGTCGGGCCAGGATGAGAGAGAGGGTTCGGACAGTTGTTTTACCTTCTATTTGGCGCTCGAATTGTGGACCCACTGTTTCACATAAGAGTACAACCATCGAACCCTGAAAGGGATATGTGTGTGTGTAGGCGGACTCAGGACCTCAGAGAATGAGAGCTGTAACTGACCTCGGGATGGTCTGACCCCCCCCCCCCCCCCGCCCCACTTCAAATGAGACCTAAGGAGCCAAGCTTTGCTCAAAGCCACTCACTTATTCCCATTCAAGTCTTCCCCCGCTTTCTTCCCCTCCTCCCAATCCAGCCCTGCCCGCCTCGCTCCCCCTCCCTCACAATCCCAGCCTCAGTTTAGATGGATAGAGTTCTTCAAGGGTAGAGCTTCAGCTCTGTGGACTCTTGCTGCCCTCCCTCCTTGCTTTTAGGCCCCAGGCACCTTTCGCTCCTGGGCTCTCGTGAGCCTCCGGCTCAAGATACTAGGTGAGGGATACACATTTGTTCCCAAGAAGTGGGAGCTCCAGAAGGGCAGGTTTCAGCTAAGTATCAGGTCTTTTCCAGTGAGCTACAGCTGTCCACAGGTGACACGGGCTGCCTTGGGAGAAAGGGAGCTGTTCACGTCAAGGCTGGTGAGAGTATTGTCCAGTGAGATTGCACTGGGTGACTTCTGAGCTACTTCCAACCCCCGTAGTTTATGATTCAATGGAGCTCACCCTGCCAAGGAAGGAACTTTCAGGAAGGTCAGGATTTTTCTGGTCCCTGGGGGGGTGGGGGCAGCTGATGGCCTTCCTGCTGCAGTTCCCATTGCCCAACATGCACCAGGTCTCACTGGGGGTTGGAGGACAAGCAAGCGGGTCACATCTTAACTCACCAGGAACTATCAAACACCTGCTCCCCATAAGGACAGGTGAGGTTGTGATGTGTATGTGCCTGTGTGCCTTCACAGTGCTCACGTGTACCTGTTCCTTCTGTTCCTACACATACATACATAAAACCTTTTTATATAACACCATTTTAATGGAAATGCAGTTTTTCCAAAATGAAAGTAGCTGGTACAGATCTGAATGATGCTTATGTAACTTTAAACACTGAGTTTGGGTAGATCCTAATTCATTAACAGAAGGGGAAAGGGAGGAGTTCTCACATATTTACCTCCCATCTTTGTCAGAAGGTCGAAAGGTCATGAATAGAAAAGGATTTTTGAGGTAAATCTTTAATAGGTTGCTAGGGGGCCTTTTGGGGCCCTCCCCCCACCCTCTAGTGGGGTAGTTAAGCTGCTGCGGTGGGAGGAGGGGGGAGTGCAGGCAGGAGCTGAGGACTGAGGATTGAGGGGTACCTGCTCCCCCCCACCCCTCCCATCCCACTCTGTAGTGTTGGGCGGGACACTTCACCTCTCTACACTGTAATTTTCCTCCTCCATAGAGACAATCCCTCCCCCTTTTATAGTTTACAAAGTACTTTTCACATACATTTTCTGTCACATTTGATCTCTTATTGCTTCGAGATTGACAGAGCAGATATGCCCATTTTGTAGATGAGGAAACAGGGTTTGGAAAGGTTAACTGACTCACCTAAGGTCTCACAGCTTGTTAAGAAGAGGAGGCAGGACTAGAAGTTGTCTTTTTATTTATCTATTTATTTATTTTTGACCACGCCACGCAGCTTGCGGGATCCTAGTTTCCGGACCAGGGACTGAAACTGGGCCCACGGCAGTGAAAGCGCTGACTCCCACTGGACTGCCAGGGAACTCCCTAGAAGTTCTCTTTTGACTTTAAGACTTGAATCTTGACACTTCACCTAGTTCCTTTCCTATCTATAAGATGGAGGAGATACCAGAACCTAGTCACTGTCCTTTCTTTTTTTTTTTTGGTCACTGTCTTTTCTTGCTAAGAACTCTGACTGCATCACCTCCTCTGGGAAGCCCTCCCAGATACCCACTCTCAAGCCAGAGCTTTATAGCCTCCTACGTACTCTCTCAGAGCACTTAGCATCATTTCTTGCAGATAGTTTGCTTACAGACTTCCCCACCAGAAGATGGATTAAGACTGTATTATTCATTTTGGATCTAGCATAGTGCCTGACACAGAGCAGGCAGACTTTCTTTATGTATTTGTGAGTCTATGTCTTAACCAGTGCTCTGAACCAGGGGTTCAGTAAGACACACAGCAAGAAATACATTTTTTGTTGTGAGATAACTGAAACAAAAGTTTCATGGGACAATACTTATCCTTGCTATGTGCATGCACTCTGATACTTTCTATTTATTGTATTCTGTTTTTTTAAGATGCTGGTCATGACTCTCTAAATGGATCTCATGACCCACCACCAGGTTGTGACCCATAGTTGGAACCACACTGCTTTCATCTCTGTGTGCTGTGGACGCCTTCCGTGTGTACGGCTCTAGCTGTCCCTGAAAGATACAGAGGAGGTGGCCCTCAAGCACCTCTTGCTCTGAGGTCAAAGAAAGGTTCATTTTTAAGAAAACACACAGAACCCTTCTAAGACCAGAGGCACTGGGGTGCTAATAGAACCAAGGGCAGAGGAGTGAGACGACGGAAGGTCCCTGTGAAGCCTGGTGAGCACCTCTGTGCCCCCAGAAACTACAAAAGCAATGGCAGCTTTACTGGAGCCTGGAACACAGACAGGCAGGGCTTGCACTCTTGATGCCATGGGCTTCTCACTGCTCTGTCCCCAGATTACAGGTCTTTAGCCCAGAAAGCTGTCTGGGGTCATGATGGGCATCTTTCCTACAGTTAAGGGGGTTGGGGAAGTGGGAGGCCTAACTTCTGCCTCAAACAGCCTCAAAAATACCCTCCTCCCTCCAGGCCCTGGGCCAGTTGCTGGTTGTGTGACTTTGGGTGGGCCCCGTTTAATTAGGTTCAAGGGTGACAGCTGAGGCCAGGGCTCTCAGGGCCTAACACCTCTCCCAAGAGAAAGCTTACAAACTATCTCTGGTCACCTACCTGTTTCTTCCCCGTATCTTACCTTTACCTCTACCGGAAGGCTGTTGAGAGGCAATCTGGAAGCAACAGCCCCTTCCTGCCCCTACCGCCACCTGAGTGCAGGCAGTGGGGTAGTGAGGGTGTGGCTCAAAGGAGTGCCATTCCTGTCTCCCATGGCTCCTCCGGTTGGACTGGCTGTTCCTGAGCCAAGGTTTGGGAAAGGGAAATAGCTGAAGGAGCTTCCTCCATGGGAGGTGCACGCTCACTCCAGAACCCTGCCCCTTTCCCCACAGAAAATAAACACAGGGTTGGGCAGAGACAGACCTTTCCTGACCCTCTGATGTCATTGAAATGTTCCATTAAAATGTTTTAAGAAAATTTTTATTACAAACAGAACACATCCATGTTCTTGCTTTCTCTGATTGTTCCTGGCAGAGTCTCAGTTCCGTTTTGTATTGTAACTGGGAAGGTGGGGTCTCAGCACCCGGGTTCCGGACCCCTGTGCCCTCCTGTCACAAGGCTTTTGCCTGGCTGTTTCAGGCAAGGTCCTGGGGGTGAGGTGGGGTGGGATGCAAAGACAGATCTGGTGACAGTGACTGAACAGTTGCGGGGGGTGCCAGATGTGGAGGCTGGGGAGGGAGGGAGGAGCCAGTGGTGGTGAGTATAGCTTCTACGTAGAGTAGCCCGGGGAACCTCACTGGGGCTTCAGATTTGGGATGATGCATTCTGCAAGGTGCAGGCATGTTCATCATCCCAACCCTACCACTTAGTTATTGAGCCTCTTGATTTAGTTTCCTCATCTTAAAATGGGGATAATGTTAGTACCTACTTCATAGAGCACTGTGACGATTAAATGAGATAATATGCAAAGCGATGAGCGCCTGAAACACCGGAGGTGCTCAATAGATATCACTCTCATCCTCATCAAGCTTGCCTTCTGCATCCATCATCTGCCCAGTTCCCCACGCCAGAAACCTGAGGTCACCCAAGACTCCTCCTCCCCACTCATACCCACCCCCACAATCCATCCTGAGGCCAAGTGGCTCTTCCCCTCGCAAGTATTTGTCAGGCCTTTTCATTCTCCCCATTCCCACTACCTCTCTCTCAGGGGACGCTGGCATCAAGCTCTCTCCTCCTCTAGGGCCCAAATCCAAATCCATCCCCAGCTCTCCTAGAAGATGATGCAAATCTGATCCTGGCTATATGGAATGATTCAGCAGTTCCCCACGACTTTCAGAACAAGCACAGATGCCTGGCTCTGGCTCCTGGTGGCTTACCCCACCCATCTCGCACACCTTCCCCACACTCACCCGTGATTCTGTCCGGAGGAAAGAGGCACCTGTGATTCTTTGGCACCGTGTGCTTCCACGCTTTTGCAAAGGCCGGTCTTTCTGCCTGCGTGCCCTTCCCCCTCCGGTGTGTGATGACGCCTCAACCTTTCACATACAATTCAAGTGCCACCTCTTCCTCAAATCCTCCCAGGTCCCCAGCGGGACTTAGATGCTTCTCTGTGCTCCTGTATTTTCATTCTGGTTTACTTGACGGTTGCCCCCACTCCAGAGTAAGCTCCTTTGAGGGCAGGCACTGTCTTTTTTCCTCCACTCCCCTCATGCCCTCAGAGAGTGGCAAACAGTAGGCTCTGTTGGAAGCCAGTCCCGCTGGGCACTTTCCTCCCCGGGCACTGCCGGTCTCCCGGGCCAGTGAGCCAGGGAAGCTCGGAGGCAGAACGCCAGCCTCCTAGACACTTTCTCCACCACCCAGGACAGGGAGTCCCAGACCCGGAGCGGAGCCTCGGAGCCTGACGGCCACCACAGGCACAAGAGTCTGGAACTCGGAAGTCTGGTCACATCTAACCCGGGCTTTGCAAACGAGGCCGGAGCCGACTGAGGCTTGGTGAAACCGACAGACACACCTCGCCCAGCACTCAGAAAGGGCGCGTGCCGTGGACGAACCCGCAGCAGGGTAGACCCTCGACCCTCCCACCCCACAGGCAGTATGTGAGCGTGTAAGATAAGGACAAATGAAACTATTTGGGACAGGAGCCGCCGGGCCTGGCCGGGATTTCGGCCTCCCTAGATCCCGGTTCCTCGGGAGCACTGCCTCCCCTCCCCCCACCTAGTCCTGGGAGGCCACGTGACCTGCGCCCCCAGGAGCCACTAATCGCCTGGCTCCGTCCCTTCTCCTAAATAGGGAAGCGACAAGAGTAGATCGAGTTTCTCGGCCCGTATTTACAGGTTTCCTGGACGAAGCCAAACCACCTCCTTCCCTCGCTCCCCCAGCGCGCGCACTGGGGAAAGGAGAGAAGGGCCCCCTCCCCGCGCCCCACCCCCACCCCTCCAGTCCTCCGAGCCGCGGGTGCGGCCACTTCTTTCTCCCTCCCTCTTCCCTCCCTCCCTCCCTCCGCAGCCGCTCCGCCGGCCCCTCTGGGGGCAAAGCAGAGGTTGCCGCATTCCAAACCCCGGACGGCCCTTTGAGGTCACGTGGCGCGATGGGGGTGGGGCGGCAGGACGCCCCTGACCTAGGCTGGCGACCTAGAGGCTTTGCAGTGAAGCGGATCCTGGTGCCTTCTCCCCAGGCCTCTTGGAGGCCAGCTTCGTTTGGGGAGTGATGCAAGGCGGATTTTTACCCTCCAGCGGCTACTGTGTGCCTGGCCGGTGCTGAGTACTCACGCTTCTTACCTCCAGGCCTCCCTGCACCCAGGCAGGGGGCTCACGCCTTTCCCACTGGAAACACTGGCCGGGAGTCACCAAGGCAAAATGGATAGGGAGGTGAGAGACTGGCTTAGTTAATGCCAAGGGTCTTTGTTAGGCCCAAGTCCAGAGCTAACCGTGTCCCCTCTGCGTAGCCTGGGACCCAGCCTGACCTCTGAGAGCTGTACTTAGGGCCCCGGGGACAAGAAAACTTAAGAGGGGTGTGCTTTCCTTCCGGGCTGTGCAGACAGTCTCTGAAGTGCTCCGTCAATTTTAGTGTGAACTCAGTTGGAAATCCCTTTCCTGGAGCTGAACCTGGTCCCGTGAAGGGGCCTTGGCTGCCTTATGAGGTCAAGGCAGGAGTGGGTAGACGGGAAGTTGAGGCACTGGCCACAGCCAACTTGCCTGAGAAGTTTGACCTTGTAGGGGAGGGAGAGTATGGAGGGTAGAATGGAGATGCCAGGAGGGAGGCATATTTTGGATGGAGGGGGAGGTCTGCGTCTGAATATTTATTACTCTTTCAAATCTTTATTGAGCCCTTACTAAATGTGAATCACGTGTTTAGCCATTGGCATGATCATCGGCTATTTTACCAGTCACAGGTCCTGACCTGGAGCTAGAGTCATTAAGAATGAATTCCTGCCCTCATCGAGCTTACAGTCTAGTGGGAAAGCTAAACAAGTGAGGGACATTTACAGAGCAGTGTGCTAAGAGCGACAGTGGGGGCGCAGAGTTGTAGGAAAACACAGAGGAAGAGCATTTAGCCCAGACTAGGTTGGGAAGAAGGATGGCTATGGGGTAAGTGTTATCTCTGCCGAGGGCTGAAGTTTAAACTATCCTATATAGGTTGGGGTGAGAGTGGAATAGGAAAGAGTAACCTTCCAGGTAGAGGGCATGCGCCGGTGCATGCGAAGTCCCAGAAGCTCGTTCTGGACCGTGGAGTACAGCCACCCTGTGAATGGCTGACAGAGCAGGAGGAGATGGAGAGAGTGCATTTGGGAGAAGAGGGCTGAGCTGATGAGTAATGCCCATCTGGGAGGGGATGAGGTTGGGGAGACCCTTGCTCCTCTGAGTCTACAGAGTTCCTCAGGCATTCTGTAGTGGAGGATGTGACACCTCCTTTTATAGTTGCTTTATAAAATTAATTTTTTTTTATCGAGCTAATACAAACACATTGCTTACAAACCAAGTCATTCTAAAGGGCTTGGAATAAACACAGAAGTCCCACTGGCGTTTCTCCCAATTTTAATCCTACTCCCCAGGGGCAACCGCTTTCAACTCGTTTAGCTGTGTCTTCTGGTATTTCCTTCCTTATTTCTAAATAATATATATACTGCCATTCTGGGTTCATTTATCTAATTTGTTGACTCCCTGTCTTGGTAGATGAGGCTTTTGATTCTCTTCCTTGCCTCTTTCCCTCTTCCCACTCCCATTATGTTTATATCACAATTTAGGGTTAAATCCATGTTCAGTGATCTCATTATTGACTTTGAAAATATTGTTTACTTTTGAGGCAAGTATGCTGGTTCCATTTCCTTTTCTAATATAACTTTTTGTTGTGTGCTCTGTTTACATTTCCTTTCTTGTACTACTTTTTTGTTTTTCCTGGAGTTAATTGCCTCATTTTTTATTTGCTTGGTTTTCTTTGAATCTCTGACTCCATCTTCCCACACCCTTCAACAGCTCTGTAAAACATCTTCTCAGTACAGTTTTGCATATGGCCAAACCTGTCATATAATCTTATTGGTTCTGTTTTGTTTCTCCTTGGAGACATTTGTCCTGTGGTGCTCCATCCTTCTGCTTTTCTCTGGATGCGTTGCTCTTGAGGCTTGTAGCACACCTGTCACCCTGGGACTTCTCATGGCCAGTAATTAAGAATTCACTTTGCCCTTTTCCTCTTTCAGGGACCCAGTGTCTTCCTCTTCCTCAGTTTACTTCGTTGTTTGGATGAAGCACATCCTCCAGTAGCTTCCTGAGAAAGAATGCCTGGGAGGTAACAGTTTAGAGACTTTTGCCTACCTAAAATGGTTTTATCCCACCCTCACTCTTTCTTTTCCTTTCCTTTCCCTTCCTTCCTTCTTTTCTTTCTTTCTTTTTTAATATTTATTTATTTGGCTGCGCCGGGTCTTAGATGCAGCATGCAGGATCTTTGTTGCATCATGTGGGATCTTTAGTTGGGGCATGTGGGATCTTTAGTTGCAGCGTGCAGGATCTAGTTCCCTAACCAGGGATTGAACTTAGACCCCCTG
Source organism: Stenella coeruleoalba (assembly GCF_951394435.1). Lineage (NCBI taxonomy): Eukaryota > Metazoa > Chordata > Mammalia > Artiodactyla > Delphinidae > Stenella > Stenella coeruleoalba. The sequence goes on along the minus strand of NC_137157.1, from coordinate 57,315,534 downwards.
CTTTGGGAGTGCGCAGTCTCAACCGCTGGACCATCAGGGAAGTCCCTCCCTCAGCTTTTTTTTTTTTTTTTTTTTTTTTGGTGGTAAGCGGGCCTCACTGTTGTGGCCTCTCCCGTTGCGGAGCACAAGCTCCGGACGCGCAGGCTCAGTGGCCATGGCTCACGGGCCCAGCCGCTCCGTGGCATGTGGGATCTTCCCGGACTGGGGCACGAACCCGTGTCCCCTGCGTCGGTAGGCGGACTCTCAACCACTGCGCCACCAGGGAAGCCCCCTCCCTCAGCTTTTGATCCCACTCCTTCTTCTCCCCCTGACCCCCCGCAAAGTCCAGAATCTCTCTGTTTCAATACTGTATCTCCAGAATCGATCTTCCTGTCTCCTGCATGAGTGGGGAAGGGGACACAATAAATCACTTCATTGCGCTGGGTACCACTGAGTTTCCTGACGATCAAATTGCACTTTAAGTAGGTCTTTGAACAAGCCCCCAGCTTTTAGACCCCTGCCTTCTAGTTTACTCACTCCTTCCAATTCCTAGCCTCTCTGAGGGGAGTGTCCACTTGCTTCTCGTGGGTGTTCTGGGCCTGCCTTTCTTGCCACTCTCCCATACACTTTCTGTTTTCATACGATGTAGTTCAGGATTCTTTTTTTTTTAAAAAATTATTTATTTATGGCTGCATTGGGTCTTCGTTGCTGCGCGCGGTCTTTCTCTAGTTGCGGCGAGCAACTATTCTTCATTGTGGTGAGCAGGCTTCTCGTTGCGGTGGCTTCTCTTGTTGCGGAGCACGGGCTGTAGGCGCACAGGCTTCAGTAGCTGTGGCACGTGGCCTCAGCAGTTGTGGCTCACGGGCTCTAAAGCGCAGGCTCAGTAGTTGTGGCTCACTGGCCTAGTCGCTCCGCGGTATGTGGGATCTTCCCAAACCGGGGCTTGAACCTGTGTCCCCTGCATTGGCAGGCGGATTCTTAACCACTGCACCACCAGGGAAGCCTGGTTCAGGATTCTTAATGTCTCTTAGTTTAGTTGAAGGTGAAGTTTGGGTTTCTGTTTCTGATTCTCCTTGTTTTGAGGGTGATGTTTTGAGAGAAAAAGGGGACAGCAAGGGCTCTACTCCACCATCTTGTGACCACAAGTCTGAGATGTCTCCCTGAGGTGGACGGTAGAGCCAGTCTGTGCCTGACATCCCTGCTGACAGAGAGGGAGGGGCTTATCTGTAGGAGGAGGTGAGCAGGGGAGAAGAGGAGCTTCAGAGCTTAGAAGAGCTGCTGTGGGGACCTGATTGGGAGGCCCCCAGAGATAACAAGGATTACTGGGCCCCAGTGAGGCCTGGGTGAGGTGAGACTGAGAATCAGCAGAGAAGGCAGCAAGGAACAGGGATGGAGGTAGTGAGAGGCAGGGAGTAACCCCTAGCTGGGAGGGAGAGAGTGAGGGGCTGGGGGCCGTTCTAGAATGGGGGGGGTAGGGGGGAGGGGAGAGGCAACAAAGTGACTGGCTTTGAGGCAGGCCATTCGCCAGGAGGCAGAAGAGGATGAGATAGTCTTGATAACCACTAATCAGATGTTGATTATGTGCCAGGGGCTGAACCAAGTTCTTCAAAGCAGGCTCAGAGGAGTGGGCAGCCGAGAGGAGGAGGGGAAAGAAAGGAGTTTAAGGTCAGAGAGGGCAGGTCTGAGGCTCAGGTTTGAAGGTGAGGCAGGTCGGAGTGACAGTGGAGTCTTGGGTCCAGAGGTGGGAGAGCCCCTCAGGGCAGAACCACCAAGCGGGCACGTCCCTGAGGAGGGTGAGATGTGAGGTGGGGGGAAAGGGCTGTGTGATTGCTCAAGTCTTCTGCAGGAAACGCGGTGGGTGGGAAAGGCCAGTCATTTCAGTCATCTACATGGATGGCCTCTTGGACACTGAGGAAGGATAGAGTTTTTAAAAGGGAGGGTGGTCACTTCAGTCCACTTCAATATTTACTGAACTTCCATGTGACCCACCTTCCCCAGGTTACATAGCCTGGGGGTACAATCAGAGTAAAGTCACTTGAAGTATACAGCCTCTGGCTCTCAGCCCTAATCATGCAGCTCTCAAAACCCCACAGGCTGTTTCCGGGGTCTTAGAGCTCTTTCCCGCCTGCTCCTTGTGTGGCCGTTCTATTCCACCTCTCGGCTGTGTGCTGACATCACTCCTCCTGGCCATGAATGCCACTTCTGTCGCTCCTCACTGTGCAGCCCCAGAGCTGCACCAGCCAGGATTCTGTGGTTACAGGCCACAGAAACCAACTCTGGCTAACTTAAGCAGAAAAGCAGTTGATTGGAAGGTTATTGGGCAGCTCACAGATTCAATAGCCACTCCCTACCTTTTTTTCTGGGCTGGTAAGCCTTGATTTTGTTCTGGAATTAACCTGCCCTGTACTCAGGGAAGGGGACCCCCCTCAGCCACAGGAGTTGAATGTTGATCAATCTAAGCAGCCAATCAGGGTGCTTCTGCCTCCCTGCCAGTGATTGGTTTAGGCCTAGGCATGTGATACAACCCTGGTCAATGAGACATGAGGTGGGAAGCCCACTAGGCCAGGGGTCTCCACAGAATCACAGAGAAGCTGAGTGGAACCTTGACCTTATTGAAGGTGGAATCAACCCTGTGTGCCTCTGAAAAATGATATACTTTTTTTTTTTTTTGCGGTACACGGGCCTCTCACTGTTGTGGCCTCTCCTGCTGCGGAGCACAGGCTCCGGACGCGCAGGCTCAGCGGCCATGGCTCACGGGCCCAGCTGCTCCGCGGCATGTGGGATCCTCCCAGACCAAGGCACGAACCCGCATCCCCTGCATCGGCAGGCGGACTCTCAACCACTGCGCCACCAGGGAAGCCCGAAAAATGATATACTTGTTCATTGTTTAAGCCACCTTTAGTTGGTCTTCTGTTGCTTTCCACCAAAAGGTCCTAACCGACACATAAGACACTGCCAAGTATCTTTCCCTGGTAGCCTGGGGTGAAGGAGGGAAAAATAAGCTGATGGCTAAGGAGTAGGATTGATAAGTTTTCAAAATAAAGGAGACTGATGCATCTTTTGAAGATACAAGAATTACCTCATAAATAAGAATTGACTAAAAATGCTAGAGAGAAGGGGAATAACTCTGAGAGGGGACCACCAGTTATTCAGTAGACACTTACTATATACCAGGCATTGTGAAAGGGGCTAAGGTGTGGTGATGAGCAGAAGACAAGATCCCTGCTCTTACGGAACTTTCAGTCTGAGTGGAGCAGAGAGACAATAAGCATGTAAATAACACAATAAACAGGATAAGGTAATGGAAGGTAATCTTAGGGGGGTAGTTAATTTTGATAGATGGAGGTCCAGAAAGTCTGCTCTGAAGAGGAGACCCAAAGGGTGGGAATGAGCCAGCTACGTGAAGAACCATATGGAGATTCCAGAAAATGTCTCAGGGAGCAGCAGTTGGCTCTGTCCTGGCTGGGAATTCCAGAAAGGGAAAGACATGGCGGCAAAACTTGCCTTAGAGGCTCACTCGGGCCAGGAGTGACAGAATAGCTGAAGACCTGTATTTTCCCGGCTCTGCCTTGGACATTAGCTCCCCTGTGACAGGACAGGCTGGGAACTGAGGTGTCGTTGACTTTCTAGAGGCTGAAAAAGTTTGAATGCAGTATTTTGAGAGAGAGCCTGTGGGTTGAAAGAAAGATACCTGGGGCCAGCAGGTGACCCTGGTGCTACCACGTGTCTCCTCTTGTCTCTCCAGTCTAGAGTCCCAACCTGTTCCTCTGTTTTAACATGTCTTAGTTCAGACTGCTATAACATGATACCATAGACTAGGAGGCTTTATAAACAAGAGAAATTTATTTTTCACATTCCCATTTCCAGATCAAGGTGCAGGAAGGGTCAGCGTCGGGTGAGGGCCCGCTTCCTGGTTTCTAGATGGCTGGCTTCTAGTTGTGTGCTCAGGTGGCAGAAGGGGCAAGAGAGCTCTATGAGGCAAGAGAGCTCTATGAGATCTCTTTTAAGAGGGCACTAATTGCATTCATGAGGGCTTATGATCTAATCACCACCCAAAGGCCCCACCTCCTAATACCATCACATTGGGAGTTAAGATCTCAGCATATGAATTTGGGCGGGGCCGGGGGGGAGGGAGTGGGGGTGGTGATGGATGGACGGGGACACACACACACACACACACACACACACACACACACACACACGCCCCTTTAGTCCATAACAAACAGCTCAACCAAACCAATAAGCACTTCCAGAGTGTTTACTTTTTGTGTAGCTTCTCCTGGGAGTTTCTGTGGGGTGGATACCACGACAGAAAGATAAAACCTAACCTCAAGGAGCTTGCTGGTAAAGGATTCAAGAACTCTGCCTCTGAAACAACTAGAAAACAATTTCTCAGCAGAAAATCAAGGATACCTCATAGGGTTATATACCACGGTGACCATCACAGTCCCCTCACTGTCTACTGCGGTGGTGACACCCTCCCAGCCTAGCACCAATGGTCCCGTCTCCTCATCTACTGTTCCCTTCTTCCCCCAGGGTTAAGGGTGACCTATTTCTTACTGAGCTCCCCCCACCCCATCCCTTTAAGGTGATTCATCAAGTTGGAGCCTGATGTATGATTTCTGTTCATCCTGTGCTGCCTTCCTCCAGTCTCCTGGGGATGTGAAGGAGGAGATGGGAGGGACCAGTTAGCTGGATTGAGATCCCTTTGCCCAGAGGTGACAGTGCCACAGTGGGGCTCTTCAAGGGCCTATCCAGCAAGAGGTCCTAGTTTGGGGGATCCTGAAGCTGAACAAATAAGAAAAACATTGAACACGTTCCTTGTTGATCTGTTGGAGAGGCAGACCACTAACAATTTTCTTGTGCTATCTCATTAAATCTACACAACAACCCCTCAAGGGCGGCGGAGGGGGGCGGGGGGCGGTTTATTCCATTTTACAGTGGAAGAAACTAAGGCACAGAGAAGCAAAGTCACTGTCCTAGTCAAACAACGAGTGGGTCGTGCAGCCAAGATTTGAACCCAAGCCGTGTGACTGCAGGTGTCCATCCCCGTTTGACACCACAGTCCACACTGCCAAACTGGCTCATTCTAGGAATTTCCCTTCTCCTTGCCACAATATTAAGAACTGAGCTAGAGGCCATTCTGAGCAAGGACCAGTTCCCCTCCTCCCTGTGTGAGGAGAAGGAGCTGGGATCCAAGAGAGGAATTCCGGAAGAGACACTGCCATTTGGGTTATTCTTCCTTAATGTTCCCCAGGCGGGGAACGCTAGCTTTTGATTTGCCAGGTGTCTCTCTGTTCTTCTAATTAACGCCAGGGTCAGCTTGTAGCTGGATCCCTGCCTGTAGCTGGAATCCGTGCCCCTGTGGCTCAGGGGCCAGTCCCCTGTGAGAGCAGGAGAGGACAAAGCAAGCCCTCACTCGGGGTGGTGCTTCCTGTGATGATGTTCCCTTCGCCTCATCTATAAAAAGCTCCAATCTGATCTACCCCATTTCTGGTGGAGGCCAGGGTGGCAGAGTGTGCGGGAGGAGGAAGAATCAGGCTGAAACAGCTCCTCTTTGCCTCCCTGGATTCTCTTCCAAAATGCTGGCAGCACTGCCAGTTGGAAAATATTTTTTTCCCTCCCTTTGTCTTCTTTCTTATTTAAAAAAAAAAAAAAAAGCCATCTGGTGTCAAATTCACTCCTGGCACATCATAAAGGGTAGCACTAAAAATGTCCCTGAAAAACTAAAAGCAAAACCACAGCAGTACACATGGGATTTAATCTCAGCATCCTAGAATTTCAGAGTTGCTAGGGGCCTCAGAGATCAAACCGTTTGTTGCACCGAGAAGGAAACTGAGGCCAGGAGGGATTAGATCACACTTTCAAAACTGTTTATTGAGCGCCTGCTCTGTTCATGGCACTCTGCAGGCGGGGGGGACTAATCGAGATCATAAAAGACAAAAACCTCTGCCTTCCTAGAGTTCTCAGTGGGAGGTTCTTGCCTCTGTCCTCGGGCCTGCCTCTGCCACCGCCCTTCCCAAACGGCCCGGCCATCCTACTCCCGCGCTGCACCACCGGGCCGCGTGGTTGTCACCTCCAGGCCGTGGGCCGGCTGGAGCCTGGGGCGGCCCAGCTTTGCGCGCCGCACCCGGGGTTTTCATGGGGCCAAGTTTGCAGCGCGCCGCCCCAGCGCGGTCCCCCTTCGGCCGTCGCTGGGATCTCCCTCCGCTTCCGCCCGCCGCCGCTGCGGCTACGCATTCCTCAGGGTTGAGCAACAACTTTCCCTCCGAAGGCGGCTGGGCCGGGGCCAGGCGCCCCGGGCCGCTTGCGCTGGGCCCTTCGCAGGGCACGGCGCGGGTCGCCAGTGTGGGCCTCCTAAGGGGTGCGGTCCGCTCTCCGGTACCTGTCGCGGCGCTCTCGGCGCGGATCCCCGTCCAGGGCGCGGCGCCACAGCCGCCGGCCCTTCCCCTGGGAGCCGAGGCGGGCGCAGGCCGGGGACGCTCCGCGCTTCCTGCCCGCTGCAACAGGACTGCCTAAGGACCAAGCGGCTGCGTGGGCCTGACCCTGGCTGAGCGCGCAATGTTTGCCTCGATTTTTTACTCCAGTTGCGAAGGTTCTTTGACGACGGAAGGAGGAGGGTTTGTAGTAACTACAGAAGAGAGGTCCTAACCCACTTCTTAGTCTGAATCTAAATATTTACAACAATCGTATTAATGCAAGCACTTTTATCCTTTGAATACACATTATGCCCACTGAACTTCAGCATATCTCTGGGAGGAAGTTGGTTTCTTACTGCTTTACTCATGTTACAAATGAGAAAGGCCAGGCATGTAGTTCCATCTCTAGTCAGAAGCCAAGAAGCAGCCCAACTCGGCGCACAATCCGGGGCCACCTCAGGCCTCCTGACTCTCGCTGGTCAAAGCAAGCCCTTCCTGGACCCTGATGTGACCCCGAGAGGAACTGGCCCAGCTTTTCAGTCTTGGGGGCTGAGTGTTGGAGCCTGTAGGGTGGAGTGGGGTTAGACAAACAGATTAAGCTCTAGAGTGTAGACTAGTGAGTCTAGACTCACTAAAATGTAAGCCCCAGGATGGCAGGGGTTGGCTCTGTTTTGTTCACTGCTGTAACCCCAACTCTGAAAACAATGCTTGGCACATAGTAGATGCTCAATAAATATTTCTTGAGTGGATAAATGCATACAGAAAAGGTCTTCAGATTTCTAACTAAGAATTAAACATATATCCCACTTTCTGCATCTTTACCTTCCCTTTGAACTTTTGCTTTCTCTTTTTTTTTGCCTCTTAAATCTTGAACTTATGTTTTAAAGGTTTTGGGGGTTTTGTTTTATTTTAATATATTTGGAATAAGTTTAGACTTACAGAAAAGTTGCAAGATAGTGTAGAGTGTTCCCAAATACTTTTCATTTTACCTAGCTTCCCCTAAAGTTAACAACTTCCCTAACTGTGGTACATTTGTCAAAATGAAGAAATTAACATTGGCGCAATACTATTAACCAAACTATTGACTTCTTGCGGATTTCATGTTTTCCACTCATGTCCTTTTTCTGTTCCAAAATCCAAATCCAATCAGGGATGTCACATTGCATTTAGGGTGTGAAGCTTTTTTTTTTTTTTTTTTTAAAGAGTTTAAAAAATTTTTAATGTGGACCATGTTTAAAGTCCCTGTTGAAAGTACCACAACATTGCCCCCGTTTTATGTTTTGGTTCTTTGGCCCCGAGGCACATGGGGTCTTAGCTCCCGGCCAGGGATCGAACCCACACCCCCTGCATTGGAAGGCAAGGTCTTAACCACTGGACCACCAGGGAAGTCCCTAGGGTGTGAAGCTTTTTAATATGTGAGCCAGGTCTCATTGTGTAGGGTCTCTTTCCTTGGCAGTGAGGTAGGAGAGAGTGTCCCTTGTCACTGGACTGAGCTCCCTGTCCTGGGGGCCAAGGAAATACCTTGAGCCCTGGATTTCCTGAGAGTGCTGCTAAGGGATTCCTTCTGGGCCTGCCTGCTGGATCTGGTAGCATCTGGTTCAAATCCAGACCCCACTGGGTCTCCCCTCCCTGCCCCCTTCCCTCCACCATGCACATACCTGCCAGGGAATAGCCATGCTGCTCCAGGTCTGCATTTCCTTTGGGACCTGACTCTTCTCTATGCCCCTCACTATCTGGCTGCCATTCCTTGGTCTTCATGAGGGGGCAACCCCCCATACACCCCTCCCCAGCTTCACTGTTCCTCTTTCTCCATTCTGGAGTCGTCTTCCAGCCTGAAACCCTCAGGGCGACCTCTCTCTTGAGCTGTGTTACTTGGTCACAGCTCACCATCCAGTGAGCCTTGGGGTTAGAGATGAATGAAGTGAGACAATCCATTTATTTGGTCAGCCAGGATTTTTGGAGCATGGCTGGGTCACAAAGATGAACAATTCCGGTGTCTGCTCTCCAGGATCTTACCATCTGGAGGAGGAGACAATGTGAACAAATAATTGCGTAAATGGGGACATGCCCTAATGGAGATAATGTGTGTGAACAGTTGTGTGGCAGGAAAGGGGGCAGAGCCCAGCTGCTGGGGTTGTGCAGGACCATAGGGACAGCTTCTCAAATGAGGTCATGCTTGAGATGGGTCTTGAAAGATGGATAGGAAGTGGTAGGTGCCCAAAAAGTGGGCAGGGAGAGGAGTGAAGAAGGGCATTCCCAGAAGGATTGAGAGCAGGTGTGAAAGCGCAGGGGTGTTTGAGAGCAGGGCATTTTCGGGGAACTGCAGGGTAGCCCAGCGTGGCTTACCCTCAGGTGGTTTAGGAGAGGGTGGTTAGAGAGACCAGTGGGACAGGTGGAACAGCCAGGGCTTAGGTGCCATGGTAAGACGTTTGAACCTTGTTCAGCAGGGGGTGAGGGCTAGGAGTCAGTTTACTTCTTGGAATGGTCACTTGGGCACTCTGTGGAGCCTGGACTGGAGTTCAGGGGCACCTGGTAGGTGGCTGCTACGAGAAACCGGACAAGAAGCAATGGGGTGTGAACCAGGGCCGTGGGTTTGGGGCAGAGGGAACAGACGCCAGAGAAGCTTAGGAGGCAGGACTTAGTGACTGGATGGCAGGGGCCGTGGTGAGAGGTGAGAGGGGTTAAGGGTGACTTCAGAGCCCTGGCTTGTAGGAGGAAGGGAAGGGAGGCTCAGGGGGCGGCTCATCAGATAGATGAGCATCGTTTTTTCTTTTATGTTTTTTTTTGTGTGTGTGTGTGATACGCGGGCCTCTCACTGCTGTGGCCTCTCCCGTTGCGGAGCGCAGGCTCCGGACGCGCAGGCGCAGAAGCCATGGCTCACGGGCCCAGCCGTTCCGCGGCATGTAGATCCCTCCGAACCGGGGCACAAACCCGTGTCCCCTGCATCGGCAGGCGGACTCTCAACCACTACGCCACCAGGGAAGCCCTCTTTTATGTTTTATGTTATTTATTTATTTATTTATATTTGGCTGTGTGGGTCTTCGTTGCTGCCCGTGGGCTTTCTCTAGCTGCGGTGAGTGGGGACTACTTTTCGTTGCAGTGCGTGGGCTTCTCATTGCGGTGCTTTCTCTTGCTGCGGAGCACGGGCTCTAGAGCGCAGGCTCAGTAGTTGTGGCGCACTGGCTTAGTTTGGTTGCTCCGTGGCACGTGGGATCTTCCCGGAGCAGGGCTCGAACCCATTTCCCTGCATCGGCAGGCGGATTCTTAACCACTGCGCCACCAGGGAAGCCCCAGATAAGCGTCTTGAGTGGGGGCCGGGGATGGGGTGTTGCACAGATGGGCTCGCTGGACCGCCAGCTTCACTGCCCGGAGGAGAACTGTCTTAGGGATGGGAGGCAGCTGCAGAACAGGCCAACTGAGGGTTGTAGCTCCCTCAGGTGGCTCAGGGGGCCCTGACCTGGGAGACACTGGTGGGAGGGTGGGGGAGTGGAGAGGAGGGGCACTGAAAGAAATGGCGTGAGGGATGGAGAAGGAGGGCAGTTTGGTTCAGGGAACTGAGGGAAGGTCACCATGTCATTCCAGACACAGAGCCAGAGCAGGATTCAACATCCTCCTGGAATCTGAGAATGGACCACCTGGGGACAAGGAGGTCCGTGGGGCCCTGAGAGAATGCTCAGAGGCGAGGAGGCGAGCAACTGTTTTAACCCCACCCCCCAGCTTTGGATGTGTCAGCACCTGCTGGAGTTCCGGAAGTGGCTGGAGTTTAATCTGAAGGCTGATGCTTCTGTTTGCTTGTGGGAGCGGCAGAGGTACCTGAAAACACCTATGTGGACAGTTTATGCAGCTGGAAGGGACCTGTGGCAGGTTTCTAGTAACCGCCCCACAGAAACCCTGATTCTCTGCTGAACACTGTTGAGAATTGTGAAGGTCTGAGATTTTATTCTATTTACAAGCTAGCAAATGAGCCCCTGTGATAGCTGCTGGGGAGCTGAGACTCCTGGTCCGAGATGAAGGGCAGTTTATTACAGCAATAGCAGTAGAAGAGTATCAACCTCAGTTCCCATAGGGCTTCACAAGGATGGCCAAGTGATGATGTCAGGACACACAGTCAGCTGCATTTCAGGAGAGGAACCCCGAACTTGGGGAACCCAGATCTTTTATAATGGGAAGTATGCTTGCCCTTCACTCTAGAGGAAGGCACTATATATCTTCTATGGATGTTCACTGTATCCTGGAAATGATAATCTAAAATGGAGGACAGTCAGTGGTTCACTTGCAAGATATGCAGAAATGGAATAGAACCATGGAGAATTCTCTGCCAGGAAACACATGGCCAGAGAAAACAAACAACACATTTCCCAGCCTCTCTTTTTTTTTTTTTTAAATGAGAAGTGTTGGATACAGAAGCCCATAGGTAAAACAGCCCTAATCTTTTTTTTTAATTAATTAATTTTATTTATTTATTTTAGGCTGCGTTGGGTCTTCATTGCTGCACGCGGGCTTTCTCTAGCTGCGGTGAGTAGAGACTACTTTTCGTTGCAGTGCTCAGGTTTCTCATTGCGGTGGCTTCTCTTGTTGTGGAGAACAGGCTCTAGGGTGCGTGGGCTTCAATAGTTGGCATGCGGGCTCAGTAGTTGTGGCTCATAGGCTCTGTAGTTGTGGTGCACGGGCTTAGTTGCTCCGCAGCATGTGGGATCTTCCTGGACCAGGGCTCGAACCTGTGTCCCCTGCATTGGCAGGTGGATTCTTAACCACTGCGCAATCAGGGAAGCCCCCAGCCTCTCTTGCAGCTAGGTGTAACCATCTAATTAAGTTGTGGTCTATTAAGTGTAAGCTTTTGTGTGGCAGCTTCTGGGGAATTGCAAAAAAAAAAAAAGGGGGGGGGCTGGCATATGCCCTGCGCTTCTGATGGCTGGAATGTGGATATGTTGTTGGAGTGTGAGCAACCATGTTAGGCCAGGAGTGGCATGTAAGGACTAAGGATGCCAGACTAGCAGATGCAAGGGGCCTAGGTCTCTGATTATGTTTGGACTTTTTTACATGGGAGAAAAAGAAACTTCCATCTTAACGTTTTTTTTTTTTGTATATGCAACTGAACTTGATTCCAACTGGTATAGGGCTAGCACAGAGAAAGACCAATGGAGGATTAGACTTGTCAGCAGAGAGAAGGGTTAGGGTACTTCTCCCCCTTCCTTCTGCCTCAGCCTCATCAGGGACAGGGGGAGGGGATGGAGAGTCACCTCTGGCTTGTTCACCACCCACCGGTGATGCCCCATTCACAAGGGGGCCCAGGCTGGCCACGCGACCCAGCAGCATCCTTTCGAAGGCAGCAAGCAACAAGCTGGCTCCATTCACAAACCCTGTCTTCCTTTGAAAACCAATCATCGTGCGAAGCGTGACTGGGTGGTGGCCAGCGCTGGCCCATCTGTCATGCCCTTTCAGAGAGCCAGGCATCAGCGGCCGGCCTGGGCCGATCCAGCCCCTCTCCCTTTGTACCCCAGGGACACGCACTGTAACGAGATCACAGTGCCTGCTGAATTATTCAGAGCCGCCCTGAGTGTCAGTGTTATTATAAACATGCAGATTTCTCCGGGCTCCCAACTTCCAAATCTCCAGCAGCCATCTCCCTCCAGGAATTTTCATTGGCTGCTTTGTGCCTGTGATTTCAGATTCCCCAGGCCTTGATGGCCTAATCTGCCTTTGACTAGCTCCTACCTGCCGCCGGGCATGAAGGCCTCGGTGCCCTTTACGCACCACTTTAGGCCCCATTCTTTGCTCAGCAGCCAGTCCTCACTGGCACCCCAGCAGCCTGCCTCTTCCCCGTCTCCTCCCGGCTTCACCGCCCAGGTTGGTGACATCAGACTCTCCCAAGTGCCTGCCTGATGGGGACACGTTAATAACAGCATCCTCCACTTCCGTGGGTCTCCGTCTCATCTGTGTCCTCGTGAGGCTTTAAGCCTCTGGGTCTCCCCTCCCGTCCCCATGTTCTAGCTCCAGCACAATCTTCCCCTTCCCCACAAGTCCCAGATTCCCGGTTCTCTCTGGAGTTGGTCTGGAGAATACCCCCCAGCTGGTAATGAGGCAGAGATGGTAATGCACATTTAAGAGTAATGAAATGCAGTGATATTTCAGGCCTGACAGACCTATTTCTGGCAGCCTTAGAATTAAAGTGTGAGGCTTTGTACTGCAGCTGCTACTAGGAGCCTTCAGAGTTTTTCTAAAGATGTGAATAAAGCTTGCAGGGTTTCAGCTCAGATCTCTGTGGCTATTTATCCTGCTGATGCTTTCATTGTACCTTTTTATTTGAAATTTTAGAGCTTTTAGATGAAGGAAACGCAGCAGCAAGTGTAAAGCATACAAAATACCCTGGTGGGGGAGAACGTCCCGGTTTTTCTCTCAATTGTCCGTGACAGCTCTGGGGAGGAAGAGGGCTCGCAGGGCTTCCCCGGCGTGGCCTCCATCTCCCCTTTGAGTGGGCTCCACCTGGATCCTTGCTCTGCCAAACGAGGGAGCAGGGCCTCGTGAGAAAGCTCTAGGAGGGAGTCCCTGCCACAGAGATCGATGGGGCCGCGCAGCCAGCCCTCCCTCACTGCCTCCCTGCTGTGTGAGCTGAGCCTATGCCGTCTCTGGTTGGGGCATGTGGCAGAGGGAGTAGATCCACTCTGGGCCCATAGTGAGACCTCACTCTCCAGACTCCGGACAGGAAAGGCGGCCTGCTGACCCCTGCCTCGGCACGCAGCTCCATCCTGCCAGGCCACCAGGAAGGCTGGGACCGTTCACAGGGAGAGCTACGGAGGGCAGTGGTGCGAATCGCGGGCTCTGCCGTCAGACCAACCTGGGGTGAACCCTGGCTCTGCTCACCAACTGCAGTGCCGGGGACAAGCCACCGACCCTTCTGGACCTCAGTTTCCCCACCTGTAAAGTGGGGATAATAATGCGTCTATCATTTAGGTCCTTGTGATGTATTAAGGTACCTGGCACATCTGAAGTCACAGTGTCTATTACTAATACGAAGGTTACCTCAGGAGTCAGGATAGCTAGGTTTCCTTCCCGACTGCCACTTGTGGGTCAAGTCCCTTTCCCACCCTGGGGCAGTGGAAAGAGAAGGGGCTCTGGAGTCAGATAGAACCAGGTTCCAACCTGGCTCCTTCATTTTCTGGCTTTGTGAGTTGGGCGGGTTGCTTAACATCTCTGAGCTCCAGTTTCTTCATCTGTCAGAGCAGTGATAATGAGTACTCACCTCAGAGGGTTGAGGTGGGGATTAAATGAGATCATCTTCCTGAAGAGCCCACCCACTGCCTGCCATATAGTAGGTGTTGTATAAATAATGGCCCCCTTCCCTCTTCCCTTCTCTTCCCTCTGCTTCTGTTCAAAGGGGAGAAATTTTAGATCCAGAATTTCAGAAATTCTATAGGAAAAATGACCCAGAATCCTCAACTGGTAAATGATGAGAGAGAGAAAGAGGGAGAAACAAATGGAATGTGTGGACCTTATTTGGATCCTGATTCAGACAAACCGACCGGGAGAAGAAAAAGACCATCAGGGAGATTTTGCTATTGGCTGGATATTCAATAATGTGAAGTAATTGTCGCTGATTTTTTAGGTGTGATAATGGTATTGCAGTTACTCTTAAAAGGAGTCTTTATCTTTTAGGGTATATATGGAAGAAATTACAGATGAAATAATATGGTAGTTGGGATTTGCTTTAAAATAATTGAGTGGACTGAAGTGGGTGCTGGGGCGTAGATGAGGCAGAATTGGCAATCCACCATGTGTCGATGACAGTTAAAGCTGGGTGATGGGACTTCCCTGGCGGCCCAGTGGTTAAGACTTTGGGCTTCCAATGCAGGGGGTGCGGGTTTGATCCCTGGTTGGGGAACTAAGATCCCACATGCCATGCAGCGCGACCAAAAGAAAAAAAAAAAAAAAGCTGGGTGATGGTCTATGGGGGGTTGGTCAACTATTTTCTATGCTCTTGTGTAAAAAAGGCAGTGATCCTTTCTAGATGGGAAGTGTCTCTTCCGGTGGATCCTTCCAGCTCTTCCCTTGCTTCAAGTCCACCTTATTGCTCTCCTGGACTATTATGACAGCCTCCTCCTATAGTCTCCCAGCCTTTGGTCTCTCTCCCTTCCAATCTCCTTCCCATTTTGCTGCCGAAGTTATCCTCCCAGCACACAGATCAGATCATGTTACTTACCTGCTTAAAAATCTTTCGGTAACTCCCTACTGTCAATAACCTATAGGAGTATAAAACCCTTAGTATGATACACAAAGCCCTTCACAGTCTAAACTCAGCCTTTCTGCCCAGTCCCAATCCCAGCCTGATCTTCACCCCTCATGAAGCCAGGCTTTGGTCACACTGGCCAGGCACTTTCAGACCTCCATGTCTTCTCCTGTGCAGCTCTCTGTTTGGCAGGTCCTCCCACCTCTCCCCTAACTTCATCTATTAAAGACTAAATTATTTTTCAAAGCGCGGTTCGAGCGTCATTCTTCCTTCATGCTTTCTGGAAGTCTTTGCACCGTTCACCGAATATCTGTCTCTCTGTCTTCTGGCATATGGCGGGCTCTCACTTCCTTGGCTCTCTGAGGTTGCATGGGGCCATGTGACCAGTTTTAGCCAATGGGTTGTAAGTGGAAGTCACACATTTCACTTCTGAGCCAAGAATTCAATTGCTAATTCAAAATCCTCCCAAGCTCTCTTTCCCTCTGGCTCAGCAATATCCAGATATCTGCTGCTCTGTCAGCCTGGGTTCTGGCGTGAGCGTGATGCTCTGGGGCAGAACCTCCTGTCCAGCGTGAGGGCTAAATAAGTGTGGGAGAAATAAATCGGAGGGGGTGCTTGTTTCTTCAGCATAACCGAGTCTATTCTGACTGATAATTCTTCTCTCTGTGATGTAGAATCAGCTGTGCTGTTCTCCTTCTGTTTGCGCCCTAGTCCTGTGTGTGTAACGTGTCTAGATGATACAGCCCTTCAGGTCAGGAATTCTATTTTGTGCTGCTTGTATTCTGGCCCCCAGCGCTTAGCATGGTGACCTGCAGAGCGGAGGTGTGCACCGAACATCCAGCAGTGCAGAGCTGTGGTTGGTGCAGCTTGTGGGACGGGTTGTGCAGGGGTTAAGATGTGCCATCCTTGTGAGGGGCCCCCACACTCATTCGTCATGGGAGTCGTGATGGTTTGGAGATGGAGCTGGGATGTAGCTTGACGCTCTCGATGGATGCTGTGTGCAGCCCCAGGGAATGGGTCGTGCCTGGTCTAAGCCAATCATAGTCATCCCCTTCCCTTGTGCTTATGAGTCGTTCACACACAGGCAATTGCATGGTCCAGTTCTGGACAATGAGATGTAAGGGAAAGTCTTGTTCTCTCCTTGAAAAACAGAAAGAGATGAGAAACACAACTGGTCTGTTTGGAGTTTGGATTTCACTGAAAGCAGAATCTGAGAAAGGACTCACATGCTAACGTTTCCATGAGAGGTTTCTGTGAGAGGGGATCCCAGGGAGCAGAGGAGAGGGAGAAGAGAGGGTAGAGTTGGGAGAAGGAAACAGGAAAGGAAGAGAAGCCAATAAAGGGTGTACTTTTGAGCTTGTTGCACTGGGGCTTAGTCCTGCTGGGGACCCTCTGAGGGACATCCGAATTGTCTCTCCATAGGCGGGAGGCTGGGGCATTTACCCAACGATGTTCATTGGTTGCTGGTCACTCCTCCTTTTCCTGGAACTGGATGTTCACTGGTAACTTCCTGGTGACCAGAATCCAGTGGGCATCTTGCTATTCAGTTGCTTCTTTGCTGTGTTTGTCCCCCACTTCCTGCTCCTGAGCTCTCTTCTGCCCTGGTTTCTAGGCCAAGTCTTCCTCCGTTGCTTCTCTGCAGCCTCTCTGGCCACCTCTTGGTTTCCTTCCCAGGCTCCTTTCCCTTTTTCCACTCTGTAGACATCTCCTAGATTCTATTCTGGTCTTCCCCACTTCTTCTACCTACTCTCACTGGGCAAACTGATTCATGAAATGGTTTCAGCTGTTACTGTTGTGACACCAGCTCCCGAATCTACACCCCCGGCTCCCTGTCCTGAGTTCCGCAGGCATATATCTATCCAGCCAACCAACAAATATTTATTGAGCAGTTTTTTTCTTTTTTGTCCTTTGGCCACGCCGGGCAGCTTGTGGGATCTTAGTTTCCTGACCAGGGATCGAACCTGGGCCCCTGGCAGTGAGCGCACCGAGTCCTAACCACTGGACCGTCAGGGAGTTTCCTTTATCCAGCAGTTTGAACCTGCCAGGAGTTGGGAGAAAGCAGTAGACAGGAACTCACCTTCTAGGAGGGCTAGACAATATGGAGCAGTAGACAAAATCCAAATAAACCAGATAATTTTAGCTAATGGTAAGTGCTACGCAGACAATAGTACAGGCCCGTGTGATAGAGCGTGTGCGTGTGTGCGCACTATTTCCGACTGACTGAGGAGGTGGCATTTGAGCAGGGATCCTGTTGTTTGTGGTTGTGAAAGTGCAAAGGTCAGAGTGAACTTACCAGTGTATCTGAGGACGGATAGGAAGGCCGGAATGGCTGGAATGACCTCAGCACAAGGCAGTGTGGTGAGAGATAAGGTCAGGAAAATAGCAGGGCCGGGTGAGCAAAGTTTTAACAAGATCTGCAGGTGATGGTTACATGCGCTTTTGCACACATTGGAGAGCAACTTGGGGAGGTGGAGAAGGGAAGAGATGAGAAGAGAAACTTCATTTAAGTTATTCTCCCAGGGAATTCCTTGGTTGGTTCAGTGGTTAGGACTCGGGGCTTTCACTGCCGGATACCTGGTCGGGGAACTAAGATCTCTGCCAACCTCGCGGTTCGGCCAAAAAAAAAAAGAAAAGAAAACAAAAAAAAAATTATTCTTCAAAAGTATCTTGGGAAGTGTAGAACACAGAGAAGTATAAAATACTACCACGCCCTCCTATGAGCCCATAACCAGCTTCAACACCATTAACTTAATTTAACAAAGGAAACTGAAAGTAGCAGCCCGGAATGTAGGAGGAAAACCAGGGAAGTACTATGTCCATGAAGCCTGTCAAAGACAGAGGTCATTGGTGGCAAATAAAGGCAACATGGTCTTGTAGGTTTCTTTTAGTTTTAATCTTTTTACTCAAGTATAGCCGATTTTCTTTTTAAAAAAAATTATTTATTTATTTATTTGGCTGCATTGGGTCTTCGTTGCTGCACGCAGGCTTTCTCTAGTTGCGGTGAGCAGGGGCTACTCTTCGTTGCGGTGTGCGGGCTTCTCATTGCAGTGGCTTCTCTTATTGTAGAGCATGGGCTCTAGGCTCACAGACTTCAGTAGCTGTGGCACATGGGCTTCAGTAGTTGTGGCTCACGGGCTCTAGAGCGCAGGCTCAGTAGTTGTGGCACACGGGCTTAGTTGCTCCGCGGCATGTGGGATCTTCCCAGACCAGGGCTCGAACCCATGTCCCCTGCATTGGCAGGCGGATTCTTAACCACTGGGCCCCCAGGGAAGTCCATAGCTGATTTTCAATATTGTGTTAGTTTCAGGTGTGCACCATAGGGATTCAGTATTTCGTCAGATTATACTCCATTATTGGTTATTACAAGATAATGGGTATAATTCCCTGTGCTATACAGTCTATCCTTGTTGCTAATCTATTTTATATATAATAGTTTGTATCTGTTAATCCCATACTCCTAATTTATACTCCCTCTTCCCTCTCTGCTTTGTAACCGTAAGTTTGTTTCTATGCCTGTGAGTCTATTTTTGTTTTGCATATACATTCATTTGTATTATTTTTTAGACTCCACATACAAGTGATATCCTGCAGTTTTGTCTTTCTCTGTCTGACATTTCGCTAAGCATAATATTCTCTAGGTCCATCCCTGTTGCTGCAAATGGCAATATTTGGTTCTTTTTATGGCTGAGTAATACTCCTTTTATATAACCATACCACATCTTCTTAATCCAGTCGCCTGTTGATGGGCATTTGGGTTGCTTCCATGTCTTGGCTATTGTAAATAGTGCCGCTGTGAACATTGGGATGCATGTATCTTTTTGAATTAGTGTTTTCATTTTTGTCCAGATATGTGCCCAGGAGTGGAACTGCTGAGTCATATGATAGTTCTATTTTTAGGGAACCTCCATACTGTTTTCCATAGTGGCTACACCAACTTACACTCCCACCAACCGTGTAGGAGTGTTCCCTTTTCTCCACATCTTCACCAACATTTGAGAAGCCTTTCTAAATTTCTCAAGGCAGACTTAGGTGCACCTTCTTTTATCCCCCTGGTTAATGTTACAGTCCTAACCTCATTTTGGTAACACCATTTAGGTGTCTGCTCCCCTCTACATTTGGCTATAAACTCCTTGTTGGTTGCCTACCCAGCAGCCATTGCCTCCCTACTGCCACAGCGCATGGTTCCCCTTAGAGGATTTCGCCCATTCCCAGCACTGGGATTTGGGTGGGATGGACTCTTATCTCCAATTATCCCTTAGCCACTCAGCACACTGGCCACAAGGGCTGGTTCAGGGGTGGGTACTTGACCCATTTCGAGTGAATGAGAGAATATGAGTCCCAGGACTTGTAAAGCAGATACTAGTGTGAGGATATGAGTTGGGAATTGCTGTGGCCACTTTATGACCGGATGAACCTGGAGCTGATGGAAGGCCTGAAGCTGCATGAAACATGGTGATGAAGCCCCCATGAAAAGCTAGAGTGGGAGACAGGGAGCAGAGTCCTTGGTGACACTGTATGCACTCTTGCATCAGGCCTTGCTCAGAGCCAGCTCTTCCTCTGGACTTTAGAGTAATGTGATCCAATAAATTTTCTTTATTGTTTAAGCCGATTGAGTTGGATTTTTGTTTATTTCAACCTAAAAAGTCCTAACTAGCACAGAAATTAGTACCATGAGCCAGGGGTTTCAAGAGGCAGCTCCCCCCTTAGATGATTCAACCCTAAAATGATTCAACCCAAGGAGGTAAGAGGAAGGGTAGTAATAACCCCTATATCTTGGGTTGAGAAACTGGCAGTCTGATACAGCTAGTTATACAGTTTCCTATTGTATCTTGGGATGTAGCTCATGTGCCTACTGTGGTTATAGCGGCACATTACTTAGTAGAGAAATTTAGAGCATTGGATAGGGTTAGTTCCTTCTTGTTGCTCTTAGTAAGGTACTATAAAAAGGTAAACTTATGTTCAAACTAGCCTACCCAAAAACAGAAAAGGAAGAAAATAGAGCTTTGCTAAGAGAAGCTCTTTCTGCCTATGGTCAAAAGTGGCAAAGGGGCTTCCCTGGTGGTGCAGTGGTTGAGAGTCCGCCTGCCGATGCAGGGGACACGGGTTCGTGCCCCGGTCCGGGAAGATCCCACATGCCGCGGAGCGGCTGGGCCTGTGAGCCATGGCCGCTGAGCCTGCGCATCCGGAGCCTGTGCTCCGCAACGGGAGAGGCCACAGCAGTGAGAGGCCCGCGTACCGCAAAAAAAAAAAAAAAAAAAAAAGTGGCTAAGATTCTGGAAACTGGAAGGACAGGGACTTCCCTGGTGGTCCAGTGGGTAAGACTTCACGCTCCCAATGCAGGAAACCCGGGTTCAATCCCTGGTTGGGGAACTAGATCCCGCATGCATGCCGCAATTTAAGAGTCCGCATGAAGCAATTAAAAAAAAAGATCCCGCATGCTGCAACTAAGACCCGGCGCAGCCAAAATAAATAAATAAATAAATATTAAATAAAAAAAAAAGACTGGGACACACATGAAGTCTGATCCCTAGCTCTTTCCTAAGTACCTCCTGGTTTTCATTACCTCCAAGACAGAGGGAACCATCAATTCCATTAGATATGTAAGTGGGATATAGCCTACAGGCAAGGACCAGCCTTGGGATGCCTCTCCAGTTGTCCTAAGGTATAGCTCAAGATTAAATATAAGGCTGAGTGTCTGGGAAAGCACTAAGGCCTGTTACTTAGAGAAAGATACACCCACACCAGACTCCAGACCCAAAGACTAGTCTCAACAAGATTTGTGGGGTTTTTTTTGGTTTTTTTTTGCGGTACGCGGGCCTCTCACTTCTGAGGCCTCTCCCATTGAGGAGCACAGGCTCCGCACATGCAGGCTCAGCGGCCATGGCTCATGGGCCCAGCAGCTCCGCGGCATGTGGGATCCTCCCGGACCAGGGCACAAACCCGTGTCCCCTGCATCAGCAGGCGGACTCTCAACCACTGCGCCACCAGGGAAGCCCAAGATTTCTGGTTTTATAGACTAGCTCACAGAATCCACCAGAAGCAAACAGACTGGAAGCCTATCAAGGGAGTTATAGTGCCAAAGAAACTCTTAAGCCCAGATGCCAATGGCCAGAGACTGTTCAACTCCTAACAAATTTCTTAGGTTTCCAGACCCAGTGAATCAACCTTCATAGGGATAAAACATTAAAGCAGTATTTCTTACACTTTTATGTATATAAGAAGCTTATTAAAAATATCAATTCTTGGGAATTCCCTGGTGGTCCAGTGGTTAGAACTCCATGATTCCATTGCAGGGGACCCGGGTTCGATCCCTGGGATCTCTGGTCAGGGAACTAAGTTCTCACAAGCCGTGAGGTTCGGCAAAGAAAGAAAAGAAAGTATCAATTCTTGGGCTTCATTCCTAAAGAATGTGATTCCTTCTGTCTGGGAGTGAGCTCTGGCATCTGCATTATTAATAAACTTCCCTGACAGTTCACATGCAGGTGACTGGGAACCCGCACTTTGGGAAGCATTGCATTTAGGGAAATTATTAAATTCCTTAAGGACAGCAGGACTTCTTTTGTCCTTGTAGCATCTAGCACTGTGTAGGGCACAGAATGGGAGCTTGGCAGGGCCTTGCCCACTAGACCTGAAAAGCAGGGGTATCCAAGGTTGATTTGGGAAGTGTGCAGACTGTGATTCCAGAGACGGATCTGCCCTGAGTCCCCCCTCCCCGGCTCCTCGATTCTGCTAATTCCTGCTTTGCACCTGTTGGGGTGGCCTTATCCAGACACTGAGCTGGCAGTGACTATGTCTGGGATCCTCTGTCAGTGCCCCTTGTACAGGCAGAGAGTTCCGGGTACATCTGTGGGAGTGAGGAGAGAGTTTACTAGGTTTCGCCATGTCTATTTTCTTCCTTCTACTGCACCTCAGACAGGGAGTGTTCTGAGAGCCTGAGTGAAGCAGCTACACTTTTCTAGTACCTTAGGTGACTCATGTGTCTCAACTCCACACGCCTTCCATCGAAGGCCTTGGAATTGTCAAGGTCAGGATATTTAAAGCCACATTCTTGGGAGTGCCCTGGACACTGCCAGCTCAGCTCAGGAAGAGGGAAGTGCTCAGAGGACAGCTGTCAGAGTTAGTGCCCACTGTTTATGGCAAGTCTGAAGCATATACCAGTCATGAGTATGGCCGTATGGTTCTGATTGGTCATGGCCAAGTGATCATAGATTTCTCTTTATTCATTCTCCTACGTATTTAATTCAGCACCTACTGTATGCCAGACACCAGGGAGGATACAAAGCTATGTAGACACAACCCCACCCCAAATGAGCTCACAGACTAAGAAGTGACATAGTGGCCCTGCAGAGAGACTCATGAACAATGATCATAGTCACAGGCAGGGTATTCTGAGCTCACTAAGGAAGGGCATACAATTTGGAGAGATGGAGATGATGGTGGGGTGTAGCGAAATCTTCTGGGAGCAGGCTCCCGGCTGAATATATAAACTTAAGTATAAGTGACCCAGGTCAACTTCAGCTTCTGGCCAAGATGGACTAACAGGAATGGGATTTACCCTCCCACCTGAGGCAATGAAAAGGTTGTACAAAATATATGAAGCAATCGTTATGGACATCAGACAGCACAGTGATCCTTGAGAGAGGGAGAAAAAATGAAATGAGCCCCGTGAGCGCTTCAGCCTAGTTCCTTGGGAGAGTTTCCAGGATGCAGCACAAAGAAGAGGAACACAGGTGGAGTCCAATAGTCTTTCTGAGCTGGGGAGATGGACCAGGGAGTCCAGGGAGGCCAAGGCAGCTAGACTTTTCAGGGCAGATTACCAGAGAGTGAGATGTGGAGAGAGGAAGGAGGATAGAGAAGAGAGAGAGACAGAGACAGAGATATCCAGAAATCTGCAGAGGGTTCCTTCAAGTTTTCAGCTGAGCACTGGTCAGAGCATGTGTACGAGGAAACTACCTGAGTCTAGAGAAGCAACCAAATAAAGGCAGCAGAGGAAACAATCCCTGGAGGTCACACAAGACAAATAATAGTGTTTGTTCCCACTATAGCCAGAATGGCAAACCTCATACATCACGAGGCATCAGATCGAGTGCTCAGAAGGGGATCACCTCAGTAGTGGGGAAAAATTAGCTCTAGACTAATGGATATTCTGGTCCCAACTCACAAAACTGAAAAGCAAGCCTGAAAAGGATTAAACTATTTCCAAGTAACTTAACTGTATCCCAGAACAAAGCTCAAGAATATTTATAGGAATACAAAAATATCCAGCACCTAGCAAGGTAAAATTCACAGTGTCTGCCATTCAGTTCAAAATCACCAGACATGCAAATAATTAGGAAAATATGACCCATAACAAGGAAAACCAATCAATCAATGAAAGCAGACCCAGAATTGACACAGATGTTAGAACAAAGATATTAGCAGACAGACATTAAAACAGTTACTATATGCTCAAGAAAGTAAAAGAAATATTAAGCATGTTACGTAAAGGCATGGAAGATATAAGAAAGATCCAAGTCAATCTTCTAGAAATGAAAATTATAATGTGAAATAAAAAATACCCTGATGGGATTAACATCAGATTAGACACTGAGGAAGAAAACACTAGTGACCTTGAAGATATAATTATAGAGACTCTTCAAAATGAAACACAGAGAAAATAGACTGAGGAAAGAAAAAACGAACAGGGTATCAGTGGATCTGTGAGAAAACTTCTGGGAGTCTAATATATGTGTAATTGGAGTTCCAGGAAAAGGGGGAGGGCAGAAAATATATTTGAAGAAATAATGGCCAAATATATTCCAAATGTGATGAAAACTATAAACCCACATTTCCAAAAAGTTCAATGAAACCCTAGCACAAGAAACTGAATTTCAACAAGGGACATCATAATGAAATTGCTTAAAATCAGTGCTAAATAGAACATCTTAAGAGTGGGCAGTGTGGGGGGAGGGAGAGACATTTTATGACAAAGGAACAAAGGTAAACAATTTCAGCAGACTTTTTTTTTTAAATAAATTTATTTATTTTTGGCTGCATTGGGTCTTCTTTGTTGCATGCGGGCTTTCTCTAGTTGCAGTGAGCAGGGGCTACTCTTCGTTGCAGTGCGCGGGCTTCTCATTGTGGTGGCTTCTCTTGTTGCGGAGCACGGGCTCTAGGCGCATGGGCTTCAGTAGTTGTGGCGCGCAGGCTCTAGAGCGCAGGGTCAGTAGTTGTGGTGCATGGGCTTAGTTGCTCCACGGCATGTGGGATCTTCCCGGACCAGGGCTCGAACCCGTGTCCTCTGCATTGGCAGGCAGATTCTTAACCACTGCGCCACCAGGGAAGCCCCAGACTTCTTTTTAAAAACAATGAAACCAGAAGTCAATGGAGCAATGTAGTTAAAGTACTGAAAGAAGAAACTGTCACCCTTGACTTCTATACCCAACAAAAAATACCTTTCAGAAATTATGGTGAAATGAAAACTTTTTTAGACAAAATGTGAAAAAATTCATCATCAGCAGACCTGCACTATGAGAAATGTTGACATAAGTCCTTCAAGCAGAAGGAAACTTATACTGTTGGGTTGGCCAAAAAGTTCATTTGGGTTTTTCTGTAAGATGGTATGGAAAAACCTGAACGAACTTTTTGGTCAACGCAATATATGGAAGTTTGGATCTACACAAGACAGTTAAGAGCAGTAGAAATGAGATGTTCCAACTAATAAATGAAGAGGGAATGATATAACTAGAATATCACAATTTTAAAATTATTTATTTTTGGCTGCATCAGGTCTTAGTTGCGATGGGCGGGCTCTTCGTTGTGGCAGGCGGGCTCCAGAGCCGGTGGGCTCTGTAGTTGCGGCACTTGGGCTCTCTAGTTGTGGCTCAAGGGCTTAGTTGCCCCGTGGCATGTGGGATCTTAGTTCCCCAACCAGGGATTGAACTCATATCCCCTGCATTAGAAGGCGGTTTCTTAACCACAGGACCACCAGGGAAATCCCAAGAACATCACAGTTTTGAAACCCCTACTGAATTAATGGATCTAGGCAATGAAGAACAATGGCTGATAGTATGACAAAGAGAGACGACCAGGTATTATACACATTGTTAGAGGCACACTTCACCACCTTTGTGCTATCAAAAAACAAAAACAAAAAGATAATAATAAACCTGAATCTAGCCTCGAGATCTAACTACCAATTTACAAGATATCTAAGGGGAAGAGAAACATGTTAAATGACGCCACTGTGTTTTAATTAAAAAAAAAAATCTAGGGGCTTCCCTGGTGGCGCAGTGGTTGAGAGTCCGCCTGCCGATGCCGGGGACGCAGGTTCGTGCCCTGGTCCGGGAAGATCCCACATGCCGCGGAGCGGCTGGGCCCGTGAGCCGTGGCCGCTGAGCCTGCGCATCCGGAGCCTGTGCTCCACAATGGGAGAGGCCACAACAGTGAGAGGCCCGCGTACCGCAAAAAAAAAAAAAAAAAATCTAGGCTTGGGAAATTCTGTAGGATAAACAATCAGATTGTTTTCATCAACAGAGAGATTGACATTTACTTGGATGGGGAGCTACGAACTACAAGAGACTTAAGAGCCACATCAGAGCCACGTCAACAGTCACAAGGTACGGACCTTTGATTCCTAATTCAGACTAACGAAAAAGGGACAAAAAAAAAAAAGATAAGACATTTAGGGAAATGCGAACACTGACAGATATATTAAGGAATTACTGGAGGAAAAAAAAAGTTATCCAGGCCGAAGAGAGGAGGAAGATCCCTTCAGTGGGTGGGGACAGCACTGGCGAAGGCATGGCCTCTTAGGGAGAGGGGCAGAGTTGGCATTTACAGGAGAAAAGACTCCTGCTGCATATGCGTCGCGTCCTCTGACCTTTCCCCCGGGCTAGGGCTGGCTGGGGTGCTCTGGTTTCTGATAAAGGAAAATGCAGAATATTGACCTGGAGACTATTTCTGTTGACTTCTTCTGGCCTCCCTGGGTGTAGGGACCACCTGGGGGAAGAAATCTCCTTGAGGGCTTTCAAGGCCACCCTTAGCAACAGGGGACAAGCACCCAGCAGCCTGAGGGAGACAGAGGCTTTGAGCACTTCAGCCTCCTCCCACCTTCTCAGCTCTGCCTGGGGGTAGCAGACCAGGAGAGAGGAGAGAACTGGCATGAAGGAGAGGAAAGAAGAGAGGGAAGGAGAAGAGGGAAGAGAACAAGGAGAGAGAGCTCGGCGTGCACTCAGATGCTTCCAAGAACCAGCTGACTTCAGCCTCTAGACATTAGGTGGAACGCTACCCTCCTCCCCTCGTGCTGCCTGCAGTTCAGTCCAGAGACAAAGCTGCTTGTGAGGAGGGATAAAGGGGATGCTCCAGCCGCAGAGATTAAGGAGTTTGCTCAGGTCGATGGGCAAGTTGAGATGACGAAAGGGCTGAAGGACGAGCCCGGGGCCCTGACCCTGTTTTATCCACCATCACTCAGGGCTGATCTTGTACTCTGTGGTGCCTCTGTCCTGTGGTCCCTTGCTGCACCAAGCGCCCAGTGACAAGTAACAACCAGACTCTTATTAGCCAACATTACTGAGTGCTCACTTTGCCAGGCCCTATTCTAACTGTTTTACATATTAATTCATTTAATCTTCTCAACAACCCTTTGAGGAAGGTACTGTTATTAAACCCATCTAATAGATGAAGTAACTGAGCTCAGAGAGCGAAAGTTGCTTACTTAAGATCACGCAGAGAGTAAGTGGCCTCCCTGTAACTGAACCTAGGAGAGGTCTGGTTGCAGAGCTCGTGCTCTTCACAGACACCCCAACAGCAGTGGTGACTTCGGCACACTCCCCCGGGGCCCCGTCCACGCGCCTCCTTTCCCCCCTGGGCAGCTGAGGCCCAGGGCTGGAATCAAGGCTTCCCGGGGCTCTGAAGGAGGCCTTGGGGCCACCCTGGAAAAGCCACCCTGTGCATAAAAGGCTGGGGGCCCCCCGAAGCTGGGGAAGATCTTGCCCAAAACAAACTGCATGCCTGCCCTAAGCTGTTCTCAGCTGAACAGCCTGGATGCGGGGCTGCTCGGCCCGTGATTCTTATCAGCCGTCCAAGAGAGAAATCTGCACCGTGACATTCTGATCCCAGGGTATGAAGGGGACCTGGGGAAGGGGGCGTGAGGCAGCGCCGTTTCGGGAGGGCTCGGGCCTGGAGGGCCGCCCCGCCCGGCTCTCGGTGGGCAGCTGGGTCTCCTCCCCGCGTTCTGGCAGAACACCCTTGAACGATTTAGCCTGAAATAGCATAAGAACTTCTTTCCCATTTTTTCCAGGCTTTTGGATGAAATTATATTTTACAAATGACTCATTATTATATTTATAGCTTCTCTCCAAATGATTCAAATTGTGGTTTGTCGCCTCCCTGTCTCTCAACTCCCCCCAGCTCGACAGGAAGAAGTGCTGTTTACTGTACGGCCAGGTGTGGCCCCGAGAGCTGCTGGGCCCCCTATAATTACGTGCCCTGAGCCCTGACAGGCACTCGGGCACATGGAGTCACGCGCAGCCTTTGTTCCAGCACGTCGTCGTGGTCGTGGTGGTGGTGGTGGTGGTGGGAGCTCGGGCTCGGAATCCGCCGCTGTAGGAAGTGCTTGTGTGTGCCGGTGGTGGGGGGGGGGGAGTGGGAAGGCTGTTCCCCGGAGGCTGTGACAGAGGGTGCCTTTGTGAGGGCAGAGGCTGGAGGAGCCAGAGCTGCACTTCCTCAGAGCACCCTGTGAGAAGGCTGGGGAGGGGGTGGGATCTGGGCCTAGGACCCCCCCCACGCCGGGCGCTATACTCCTTCCCGTCCCCCAGCCTCCACTGAGGAGCTGAGAGGGTGGCCGATGGAGGAGGTGGCGGCTCAGACATGTCAGGCTGTGCTAGTGTCTGCTTATTGACACTTGACGCTTTCTTGTGAGGAACCACTCTGGCTCTGTGTCAGGAAGGATGGGGGGTGTGCGTCTGGTGCGTGAGTCCCCTCCCCCTTCCAGGCTCCGCGCCCCCATCCCTACCCTTCTACCCTGGCTCCCCCCAGCTCCCAGGAAACTGTGGTCAGGTTAGTGTGAGAGCAGCTTGCTCTTAAACAGGCCACCTTTGAAAGGAAGAGTGGCGAGAAGGCCCCATTTGCACTGACAGTTTATTCCACCAGGTGCCTGTGGGATCAACGTCCCCTTGGTCTGCTCTCCTGCATACTTAGAAAAGTTGAAAGCCCACAGAACGGGACGGAAAGACATTCTGGAACTCACAGTGTTAGTCTCAGAGCCCTCACGACAACCCCCTGTCCCTGGGGTCCTTGGACCTGAGGCGTGGTGACCCACAGACGCCTGTGGCTGGCTGTGGGGTGGGGGCCCTGGGGCCGCAGCAACGACAGGCCGCCCGGGCGCCCGGAAGGCCCAGAGTTGAGAAGGGAAACAGGCCACCCTAGGGGGAGCTGGCTTCTTGGGACACGTCTGCAGACCCCTCCCTGTGCCTCAAGGGAAGAACTGGCTCCTTGATGTTACTGATTCTGCAGCTGAGGGGCAGCGCGGGGCAGGAGGCTGGGCCCCGACCAGGTCGGAGCTTGGAGTTGCACGCAGTCCAAGCCTCGGGCTCTGGTTGTGTCCCCAGCTCGTCCACCAGGGTTCCTTCGGGACTGCTTCCATTTTCACATCTTGGCACCGCCTGAGGGAGTGGGAAGGTGGCTCCGGAGGACGTGCTGTGGGAATGGGTGTGGACGAGCATAACGTAATTATTGGTGAAATCAGTGTGGAGCCTTAACCGGATGACTTCCATCTGGGCTGAGCGGGTCCTTGTGAGGTGTGTGAGGCTGTCCTGAGGAGCGGCCAGGGCCCTAGACGTGGAGGCCTGGGAACCCCTGCCTCTGGGGTGTTCCATGCAGGGGGGAGGGCCCTTGACAAGCCCCTCCTCAGAGGGAAGGGAAGGCTGGGAGAAGGACCAGAAGGGGTCCTGGTGAGGTAGGGGTGGCTGGCAGCAGGAGGAAAGGGAAGAGCCAGGTGTGGACTCCCCTGGGCTGTGGGTGACCTGAACGTCCTCCTTGGGCCTGAGGGACAGAGGGACTCTTGTTGGAGAGGAGTGCTGCCTCCTGCGTCCCGTGTAGAGCTGGGGCTGGCGGGCGTCCGACAGCAGCAAAGCCAGCTGGTGGTCAGACTGAGGGGCAGCCAACTCAGCTAACTGAAGCCACCTTTGGGCCACCTTCTTTGTGGGGTTTGTGGTCCTGTAGCCGCCCTACTTGTGCTGGCACCTTTTGAATATGTGCTCGAGGGGTTCAACTCTCTCTGGCCTTTCGCGTACCCCTCCCCCAACTCTGCCCCTGCTTGGAACCCCACTGCACGCCTGGTGGAGGTGACGCGATGGGCAGTCTGTGGGCAAAGCTGGATCCCAGGTCTGCATTAAGAGCGAATCGTGGAGAAGATGTGTCTTGACAAAATGGGCTTTCATGGCGGAGATCAGACTGGGAAGGACTCGGCTTCATTCCACCTCTGATGAGGATGATGGTTTAGGGTGTTGGTGGAAGATCAAAGTTATTATCTTTAGGTCGTATTTATGGAGTGATTTACTGTCTACCTCCCTATTTTCAGGCAGCAACTTCCTTCTAATGTTTGAGATGTTTCTAGTTTGACAAAGTGAAATTAGAGATGATGAAACCAACTTGCATGCACTCCTCAAACTGTGTTCACATCCATTATCTCATGCGGGGCGGCCTGTTCCCTTCTCCATTTCCTTTATAAGGATATTGAGATACAGAGACTAGATCATTTGCCCAAGAGCACACAGCTAGTTACTGACTAGGTTTAGAGCCAAGGTCTGAATACTCCTTTTCCAGTGATGTCTCCTCTGTGGTCCTTCTGCTTTCCATCAATTTGAAAAGGGAGCAGAAGCCTACAGCCATGTAGGTGGGGTCAGCAGAGAGATGACTGAGAGCAGGTGAGGGTGCCTGGAACTCTGTGACAGGTGTTCACAGAGCTGCTGAGATCCAAGGTGGCAGAGGGAAGAGCCCCCATTTGTTGAATTAACTGCAAGTCTCTCTTAGGGTCAGAGTGAATGTTGCTGACATTACGTTTTTACTGTGGTAAAGTAGGCATCATATAAAATTTCCTACTTTTACCACTCTTAAGTTTACAGTGCAGTGACATTAAGTATATTTACACTGTTGGGCAACCATCACCACCATCCGTCTTCAAAAACTTTTCCATCTTCCCAGACTGAAACTCATACCCACTGAACAATAACTCCCCATTCTCCCCTCTCCCCAGACCCTGGCAGCCACTATTCTACTTTCTGTCTCTAGGAATTTGAGTACTCTAGGGACCTCGTGTAAGTGGAATCATACAGTATTTGTCCTTTTGTGTCTGTCTTACGTTGACTTATTTTTTATTGGATCATCATTTTTAACTACAACTGGGATACTGATTAGCAGTGCTCCATGCCCATAAAGGGGTAAAAAAAAAAGAGAGAAAAAGAGAGAGAGAGAGAGAACAAAAGTGATTTGGGGTGAATTTCTCAACTGGGAGGGGTACCAGATGTAAGGGGGCGGTGGTGGGGAGTGGAGAAGGAGAAAGTGTTACATAGAAAAAAATGGCGCGCTTTATCATTCCAGGGGAGGGGTGCATCCCTCCTGGAGATAGATGCCTCTTTTTTGAGGATTATGAACCCTGATGGAGAAGCCGCTTTGTCTGGTGAGAACAGTGTGCCCCTCTGGGCATGCTGAAGGCAAGACAAATTGTTGTGTGAGAGAAATCCACAGGAACTTGGAGTTTGGATAGAAGGGTCTAGAGGAGAAGAGAGAGGTTGGAGAAGATAGTATAAGTTGGGACTTAGGAAATAGTGAGAAATATTTCAAGGCTGGGAGATGGTGGATCTGGAGAGTAATGTCTACTAGTAGATTTGAACGTGCTTACTGTGATTCCCCTCCATTTCCCCAAACTTTAAGTAAATGTCTACTACTGTGCCCATTAGCCTGGTGGGAGTTGGAGGGGTGGCTGGTGGGGAAGCGGGAAGGGGGCATTGCACGGGTGATAGAGGGGTGCTGGGGGAGCACGGCAGCTACAGGAGGTGAGATGCAGAAGGAGGGGAGAGGCGGACAAGCAGGAAATAGAGCCAGAGGTTGCCAGAGGAAGCATTAACCTTCTGAGGGTCCTGCGCACACGGTCCGTGATGGAGGCAAGAGGCCAGAGGGACTGTGAGGCTGAGGGGGGCGACACAGTGATGGGGTCCCCATAGTTGGGATGGGGCTCAAGTCGTTTCTTGAATATTAGGGGCAGGCATTCCAGTTAGATAGCCTGAAGGAATGAGTGGCTGTGGATTTCTCTTCTTGGAGACCTTCTGGCAAAATCTAGACAGGGCACAGCCTGGTTCATTAGGAAGCAGAGGCTCTCTGTGGTCCCATCAGCTAAGCTCACTGCCTCCAGGATGTCCAGATTCACGGGGAAGAGAACTGTTTTTCTGAGAGATGGAGATGGGGCTAGAGCCAAACCCAAGCCCAGAACATGTCTTGAGCTTTCAAAACACCCTTCTCTTTAAAATCGTCTGAAAGCAGAGATCTGGGGCC
The DNA here is from genome assembly GCF_951394435.1 of Stenella coeruleoalba. Lineage (NCBI taxonomy): Eukaryota > Metazoa > Chordata > Mammalia > Artiodactyla > Delphinidae > Stenella > Stenella coeruleoalba. Next base: position 57,284,382 of record NC_137157.1, on the reverse strand, counting down.
GTGACTGTCTCTGTTGGAGACAGATGTTTTTGGGAACTTCCAGACATAGCAGGAGCCCAACGAGAGGGTCTGGCTGCTCCCACCCAGAGATCCCAGAGGAATCTGGCATGGAAGGCGAGCTTCGTGTCACCGGGAACGTTGGAGATTCCCTCACCAGGTCCTGGGCTAAGTGTGGGCCGGGGATGGAGCCCTGCCTGGAATTACTGATGCATCCAGAGATCTCAGGACCAGCCTGCATGGTGGAGGTGGGGCCGACCGAGGACACTTCCCTCTGGTCCTCTCCAGCCTTGGCCCAGAGAACCAAGGCTCAGGGCTTGACTAGCTGGATCCCATTTTGGTCCCAGCCCAGCATCCCTTCGTTAGCTGGGTCCTGGGGAAAAGGGCTCGGCTTGGCTCACACTTGAGGAGGTTTGCCAAATGTGTTAGTTGCCACTAAAAGCTTGTAAACTGGGGTGCAGGGTGCTGAGGGGCCTGGGCTGGCCCGAGGATGTGCCGTTTAGAAGTTCCAGAAGTTCCCTGCAGGTTGGGAGGGAGGAATGTCGCTGCAGAATCACAGGCAAGCCTGTCCTGGGGCCGGGCCAGCTTTCCCTTTGATGGGCCCCTCTGCTCTGGGGGAGCTGTGTGTTCCTTTCTACTCAGGCAGCTTGGGAAAGACCAGAGGCCCTTTCAGGGAAAGGAGAAAGAGGGAAAACAGGCCTGAAAACACTGCAGTGAAAGCCTAATTCTGAGCTTCAGCTGCGGACCCAGGCCCAGGGCACAGATGCATTTTCTACTCCGTTATGAGAATGTGGATGGGTTCTGAAATCGGTTGTTTAGGGGAACTGCAGAGCCTCAGAGCTTCGGTGCTAGAAGGGTGTTGAAGACCAGCTAGTACAGCCCCCTCATTTTGCTGGGAGGCTAATTTGAAACAGAATGGAATTTGGCAGGGGCTGGGATGCCTTTTTTCTTCTGAGGCCCCGTTTCCTGAAAGAGACAGTGTCGGAGATGAGTTGATTTCACTCATTCACTCATTGGCCTCCTTGGTGCATTAAAAAAAAACAAAAACAAAAACAAACAAACAAACAAAACAGCCCTCAGAGGTCCAGATCTGGCTTCTTTGAAACTAACAGAGTTTGTGGCTTCCAGGGAGTTTTCAGTTTGGAGCCATCATTTCTGTTTGTTCATTAAATTGTTTGTTCACCACAGGCTTCTTGCCAGATCTCCTTTTGCACGTTATCAGGCTGTGCTTGTGAATGGCCCAGGGAAGCCAGAAACCGAACTCAGGAAAGGACTGGAATGAGGCAGGGGCTGGTAGGATCTGGGTGGGGGTTGGAAGATGGAGGTTGACAGGCCTGTGGTTAAGGGTGGAGGTCTGAGCACCCTCAACGAGGAGCCTTACAGCAACAGAAGAGACCTTGGCGCCGCATCTGCGCGGGGCTGGACGCTGGGGCCGCCTGTGGAAGCAGAGAGGCTGCCTTAAGAAGATGGCAGCTGGATTAATAAGGGAGGGCTCTGAGGATAGGCAGGCCTGTGGCACAGGAAGCTTAGGAAAGAGGAGACCTGGATGGGGGACAGCCGGCTCTATCAGAAAAAGAGCAAAGAAAGAGAGAGAGTAAGGGGCACGGAATGAAGTGGGGCCTGAACTGATTATAAGTTGTGGGAGGGGCCCAGGAGGCTGCCAACTTTGATCTCACTTTCTGGACAGGCGTTTGGGTTATTTCTTATACCCACCACCCAATCACCAGAGAGCTATCACCTTCTGATATAAGAAGCTCTTGGCAGACAAGTGAGACATATGCAGCTGGAATTGGGGGCAATACAAGCTGGGTGTGGGCTGGGGAGGGGACATACACATGCTGGTGGAGGAGAGGAAAGTCTTTCAAAGGCTCCTGTCTGGGGAGGCCAGTGGGGGAGGAGAAAGTCAGGGCTCAGGGCAGGGGCATTGTGTGTGCTGTTCCCATGGTCCCCCTGTGCCCGGCTCAGGGCCAGGCACCCAGAAGGTACTTACTGAATAACTGAATGAATGAAGTTGGTATCTGTCCGAACGCATGGAGTGCTGTTCTCTTGAATCCCTATGTTAACTACTATTTTTCTTCTTCAGGATTTAAAGAATAATCAAGAATATTTGCCTAACCTGAGCCTTCTCCTTCAGGAAGGATCTTACCATTGGTGTGGCAGAGGGCATTAGGCACTGTTCTGGAAACTATCTCAGCATAAAGACCCTCCATTTGGGGAGGGAGGGGAGACAGGAGGAGGGCCAGAATGACCTCTCAGGGTCCAGCTGGCTCTGTGGGATACAGAGGGTGGACTGAAATTCGCCACGCTGTGCTGGTGATGCGGAGGTCATCGCACGGTGATGCATTAGCAACTTTGGTAATTGCATCATGTTTTTCTCCATGTGACAGCGCCTGGCTTGTGCCTCGTCCCCAGCAGATAACCAGTGGGGGAAAATAAAATGGAACTCAAATCTTTTCTCTGACAAGGTTTAACTCCTGGAACTGGTTACTCTGAGAAACCATGGGTCACCTTCCTTGGACAATTTCAGGGCCCATTACTGTGGTTTAGGGAAAAGACACGGCACTGAGAGAGAGATTTCCTCCCCTCCCAGCTCTATGCCTTGCGGGAGGCTCTCATCCCCCAACTTCGCTTGGGCTTGGTTTTGGAAGTGATGGGTAATCGTCTCCTGCTGTAAGCATTTCCTGGAAGGGCTTGGTATAGTGTTCCTCCAGAGACAGGGGGATGGCTGAGATGACCTCTCCAAGTCTTGCCCACTCTACAGTTTCTGCATCTCAGGAGGATCTAAGCATTTCCTTTCCTTCATAAGTTGTCAGAGTTAACTCCACGTGGGCGTGGGCCTGGGCTCCTTGTAGCTACACCACCCTCCCTCTAATATTTAAAAGATCTGTGCTGGTTCTTAGGGCCTTAAAATCATCGATTTATTTTCCTTGGCTCTGCCTGAAAAGGCCACATCGGTCTTTTTTTTTTTTTTTTTTTTTTTCCTGAAAGCTAGGTCCTCTGGGCTAAACACAACCGCCTCTCAGCTCTAGAAATGGCTGGTTTTCATCATGCCCTTTCCCGATCAAGTTATTTCTTAAATTGCATTCCCCCCTGCTGGGTGTTCCGGGACACAGGAGCCAGTCCGTGGGGGCCCCTGGTGTTTCTTTCTCCCGGAGTACTTGAGGGAGAGCCTGTTTCTCTGTCGCACACTTTGGCCCGAAGGGGGCAGGCGGCCCCCGGCCCTGGGCAGGGGATGCTCGGGCGGCGCGGTCGCGGGCAGCTGCGACCCGGGGCGCAGACCGCGGGGCCGGGTAGGGGCGTCTCCAGCGCTCCTGAACGTGACCCACCGCCAGAACGCTGGGGAGCAAACCGCTGTGCCCCGAGGCCGAACACCGCCCTCCGCCGGCGTCTGGGGCCACCGGGCAAGCGCCGCAGGAATGAGGCACCGTGGACCGAGGCCCTTCTCGGTCACGGCCGCGCCCCGGCTCGCGGGGCTCCGGCGCTCAGAGAGGCTCGGGGCGCCCCCTGGCCCGCCCGCCTGGCTCCCTCCCCTCCAGCCCAGCCCGGCGGCCTGGGCCCCTATGGGAAGGGCTGGAGGCGACACCGGGAGGGGGCCGGTGGAGGAGGGAGCGTTCCTGCAAATCACATGATTTTCCCGCTTATATAAATCACAGCTTGTTTTTCTCAACTGGCTGCAGACTTAAAGGTGCAGTGTCTTCTTTCTCTCCCAAGGGCAGGGATGCCCCGGGGTGTTTCTGACGGCCCCGAGCTGGCTGGAGGTGGCTTCACTAATGAGAGCGTCAGGGTTTAGGGAGTCCCCCACTCCCATCCCACCCCCACCCCATACTCGGGGATGTTTCCTTTTAGCTGGAGACCAGGGAAGGACATGGAAGTATGATCACCAAAGGAAGCAGAGTCAACCCGGGTTGGCGGCGTGGGTCAGAGACCTCTCTGGAGACCAGCTGCCCCTGAAAGCTGCTGGCGCCCTGGATGCCCCTGGGGAGCCCTCAGCCGAGGGGTCAACATGAAACTGTCCTGTGGGAGATCTGCTGTGGCCAAAATCAGGCTTCCAAGGCTGACACTTGTTATTCTGACCAGTCCTGGCTATTTGTTTGAGGCCAATGTATGTGGGAAGAAAAAGGAAATCAACACGTGTTGAGCACCTACTATCTAAGTATTAGGCACCGCAGGGAGAAACCTACTAGACCCATTAGACGGTCTTCTTCAAGTGGTTTATACTGTTTGGGGGTGATGAGATAGAGACTTGTGAGAGATTACATAGCACTAGCATGTTTCAAAGCCTGTTCCAGGCTAAATAGAAGAGTTACAAGGCAGTACATAATTACTGCCTGATGAACAGTACAGATAATGAGTCTTGCAGGCTTTGAGGGGAGGGCTGGCAGGCCTGAACTCAGAGGTGGCAGGAGGGAGGAGGGGACAGCCTCCTGGGGGCACTGGGGCCACAAGTGGGGAGGAGAGGGGAGGAAAGGAGCTTGGTGTTGGAGGGGTGTGTGCAGCAAGCAATCCTTTGCTAAACTGTGGAACAGAGGAGTGGAGGATGGGGCTGGAGGCTGGAAAGACACGGGGCCAGATGCAGGCAGCCTAGGGAGCAGGGCTGAGCGCGGACCCGATTTGATGAAGGCAGCCTGGCATCCAGTGAAGGTGAAGGGCAGGTACGAGGTGTGATGTTTCTGGCGGCAGTGTAGAGGTGAACTGAAAACCCTGAGGGAACCAGCTGGAGGCTTCTGCGGGGACCAGGCAGACGGAAGGTTCACAGTGCTAGGCTGTGAAGAGAAAAAGTAGAAACGAAAAGTGAAGGGTAAGAGAGATTTTGAAGAAAGAATTGAGATCATTGAGGGGTTGTGTATATGCAGGAGAAATGACCAAAAGTGATGGTGATTTTGAGCTTGGGATGCTGGGAGGAGGGGGTATGTGAGTGGTGAGGTGAAGAGCTCCTTTTAGAAATGTTGGGTTTGTAAGGGGAGTGGATCTTAACTGGGAGCTGTCCAAGGGGCTGGAAATCAGAACAGAGGATCTGCACGGAGATGACCCAAGGGGTGAAATGACCCAAGATTGTTTTTTTAATCAATTTATTTTATTTTTGCTGTGTTGGGTCTTGGTTTCTGTGCGAGGGCTTTCTCTAGTTGTGGCAAGCGGGGGCCACTCTTCATCGAGGTGCGCGGGCCTCTCACTATCGCGGCCTCTCTTGTTGCGGAGCACAGGCTCCAGACATGCAGGCTCAGTAGCTGTGGCTCACGGGCCTAGTTGCTCCGCGGCATGTGGGATCCTCCCAGACCAGGGCTCGAACCCGTGTCCCCTGCATTGGCAGGCAGATTCTCAACCACTGCGCCACCAGGGAAGCCCTGACCCAAGATTTTAAAGGGAGATAACAGAAAGGGAGAAGGAGACCCAGGGCCTGGGAACACCCACGTTTAGGGGGAGGAGCCAGTGGGGAGGCTGTGGAGGAACATGCAGCCTCAGTGAGTCGTGTCTCTGCCTCACCTTGGCTACGTTGTTGATTCTCTCTGATCTGTAAAATGGGAGAAGCACACCTGTTAATCATATTCTGTGCAGATTACGGGAAACACATGAAGCCTGTTGCACACTGCACGGTGTTTGGCACATAACACGCGCTTAATCCCAGTGTCCTCCCTCTCTGCACTGCCCTTCCCACCTCACTCCCCGCACCCCCATTTCATTTAAGTGAACACTCGAACAGAGCCTCTCCCTTCTTAAATTGTAACTGAACTGTTGTTGCTGTTGTTTTTCTTCTTACCCAAGTCGCCTTCATCTTCTTCTCCTTCTAGAAGAAACAGTCTTTGCGTGACTGATTATTTGAACCGGAGATACCCTCCGTTATAAAGGAAGGAAATAATCCATTTGTTTCCTAAGGATCTCTTAGCTGAAGATGGCTGTTACCTCATTTGATCCTTCCAAGCTGCCCTGCAAGGTTCGGGAGGGCGGTTATTGTCAGGCCTTTTTGTCCCCCTGAAAAATGGAAGAAAGCTTGTAAAAGGTTTGATTCTTATGTTTGAGAACCAACCACGTGTCTAGCGGTACCCTCGAGTTCAAAGATTTCCACACTTTGGAAATCTTTTCAGCCCTTTATTTTTTGGAAATAAATTTTACCAGGAGTCAAATCAGATACAGGCAACCGAGTTCTGGTTTCAGTGGAATCAGGAGGCTCTGATTCTCCATCGCTGGGCTCTGCTCCTACTGCTGGTCCCCAGGCCAGGCTGGGAAATGAGGCTGTGCTTCTGGGATGGCCCCGCACCCAGAGCCTCTGTCTCTACACCCAGCTTCTTTCCCCTCCTTTTCAGCCACAAACTTCCTGACTTTGAAGGCCTGGCTGGAGCCCGAGAAGGCTTCACAGACCCCTGGGTATGCCCATCATGCAAGTTAAGTGTTGTCTCTGGTGATGATGCTGCCTGGAGCATGAACCAGCTGAGCAGGACCAGCAGGCGCTCGGACACGGAAGGCCTGGGGTGCTGTCTCTGGTCAGACACGATCAACAGCCACTCCTGGTGTCCCTGGTCCCAGGAACCACCCCGGCTGGTATGCCGGGGTGCTCTGCATACTCACTGTGCTTTGAGTCCTTATTTCCTTTTTGAATGTGTTTCTTGAAAAACAAACCCTTTGAGATCAGAAAACAGTTTATGGTTTTCAGAACGGTGATTGGAAGTAAATAAATCGTGTAACCTGTTCTGCAGATAGTTATATAAAGCTGTGAAAGGGCCACAATAATGTACTCTCACTGCCGTACTGTTTATCATCCTGTTCAAAGCAGCCACCTGGGGCTTCCCTGGTGGTGCAGTGGTTGAGAGTCGGCCTGCCGATGCAGGGGACACGGGTTTGTGCCCCGGTCCGGGAATATCCCACATGCCGCGGAGCGGCTGGGCCCGTGAGCCATGGCCGCTGAGCCTGCGCATCCGGAGCCTGTGCTCCGCAACGGGAGAGGCCACAACAGTGAGAGGCCCGTGTACCGCAAAAAAAAAAAAAAAAAAAAAAAGCAGCCACCTGTAGGATTCATTTCTTTGAGTGCTATCATTTCCCCAAAGAGATAAGCATAAAAAATGATTAAAAGAATTACATGTGATTTTTGCTTTTAAAATAAAATCTTGGTAGGTTAGCATCCTAATCTTATAGCTGTTATTTATTTTTTTCCACTGATTTATTTGCATTAGAAAGGTAATACACACTAATGGTAAAAACAGAAATGCAAATCTTTCTGAAGGGTGTAAAATGAAAAGTAGAAGTCCCCTCTCATTACCCAATCTTACTCCCCTGAGACGATCAAAGTTAATGGTTTCTTATGACCCAGAAAGTTTTTATGTTGTGTGTGTGCATATACATGTAATATTTGAACACAAATGGTCTAGTTCTGTGATGATTTTTCCCACTTAAATATATATCTTGGCATACAGGTCTATCTCAGTCTTTTAAATGATTGTCTAGCTCTGGCATTTCATTGAATATTTTATATAATATTCCCATATTTAGGTTGTTTCCAGTTTTTTCTTTCCCCTTATAAACTGCTATAATAAGCATCTTTGTATAGATTGTTGCATACTTGTATATATGCTAGTGTGTATGTAAGATAAATTCCTAGCAGTGGAGTTAGGTGAAAGTACGTGTACATAAATTAAAAAAATGTTGTTCTGCATTCCTTAAGACATATGAAAAGACATAAAGCATAAAAACAGCTTAAAAACATTGTTAACACACATAAATTCTCCTTTGTACAAGCCTGATCGCCATCCCTCTTGTTCTACCCCGAGGATGCCAGGATCCTAAATTTGGTATTTATTGTTCCCATGCAATGCTTTGAATGTTTTTATTTATTTATTTTTTAATTAATTAACTTATTCGGCTGCAGCGGGTCTTAGTCGCGGCACATGGGCTCTTCGTTGCTGTGTGCAGGCCTCAGATCACGCGGGTTCAGTAGTTGCGGTGTGTGAGCTCTAGAGCGCGTGGGCTCGGTAGTTGTGGCGTGCAGCTTAGTTGCCCCGCGGCATGTGGGATCTTAGTTCCCCAACCAGGGATCGAACCCATGTCCCCTGCACTGGAAGGTGGATTCTTAACCACTGGACCACCAGGGATGTCCCTGAATGTTTTTACTTTTACATAAGTAGTACTTTGCTGTATATATTCTTCTGATACTTGCATCTTTTCCTCAGTATTATATTTCTGGGAGTCTTTCATGCTGATACCATTTCAGTACTGAAGTTATTCAGTACTGAAAAGAATACCAAGTTGTTCTTTTCAGTACCGAATAACTTCAAATTATATGAATACACCACAAATTATATATCCATTTCCTGGTTAATGGACATTAAAGGTGTACCAGTTTTTTTTCTGTTACAAACAGTGCAGCGGTGAACATTCTTGTGTCTCTCTCTTGATTGTGTATGTCTGGGGATTTCTCTAGGGTATTTGCCTATGAGGGAACAGCTGTTCGCAGAATATGAGAATCTTCAATGATATTAGACATTGTTCTCCAAAGTGGTTCTACACTCTCACTGCAGTCAGTTACTGGACATCCTCACCAATACACTTGGTATTGTCCAATCATTTAATTTTGCCAGTTTGATGTGAAATGCTTCTTGTGGTTTTCGTTCACATTGCTTGGATTACTCATGAGGTTGGGTGTCTTTTCATGTATTTTGTGGCCATGCATGTTTCCTCTCGTGTGAATTGCCTTTGCCCATTTTTTTCCTGTTGGAGTGTTTGTCCTTTGTGATCTCCGGTGGCCTCGGCCTTTAGCGGCTTGAAGCAGGATTTCGGTTACTTACCCAGCCAGAGACTGAAGTCGGGCCGAGGCAGTGAGAGCGCTGAATCCTAGTAACTAGATCAGTGGCCAGTGACAAGGCCCTGGCCCATCGGTTTTGTAGAGATGAATTTCCTCAAAGGGACGGAAAGTAGTGAAACAAGTAAAGTGTTTATTAGGAGGAAAAAGGGTACGTGTGGATACACAGGGGCGGGCCCAGAGAGAGAGTCACGCCCTCGTGGTAGTTTGAATCACTTGTATAGGGCATTTCTTCCGGGTTTCCTCTGGCCAATCATCTTGCTTTGCCTGGCGCTGAGTCCGTATTTGGTTTATCTTTGGGTCCTCCCCTGTGCGCGCGTGGGCATCTCTTAGCCAAGACGGATTCTAGCGAGGAGGCCTATGGGTAGGTTGACATCGCCTACTATGGGGTGGTGCCCCCTCCCTTTTTGATCCCTGAGGAGCCTTTCTGCGCATGTGTAGTCGGTAAGGTCTCCTTGACCTCAAGAATGAGAAATATGTGGTCTCTTTATCTTTTATCTGGGCAGAACTCAGCTCCTCTTTGCCTCTGCCATTACTGTTATCTTAAAGTGTCCACCGGAGGCGAAGTCCAGTTACTTACCGTATTCCTTTTGTTGTTTTTATCAGGAAGTGTAAACAGGAGGCTGGCTGTAAATGTCTAACCTGGAGCCCATCTATCTCCTGCCTCACTTTCCTTATTGATTTATAGAATTTCATTATATTTTGTGCTTACTGGTCTGTTATGGGTTAAATAATATCTTCTCCCAATCTGTTGATTCTCTTTTCACTTTTTTTAAATTTTTATTTTTTATAATTAATTTTTATTGGAATATAGTTGATTTACAATGTTGTGTTTCTGCTGTACAGCAAAGTGAGTCAGTTATACATATATCCACTTTTTTAGATTCTATTCCCATATAGGTCATTACTTAGCATTAAGTAGAGTACCCTGTGCTATACAATAGGCTCTTATTAGTCATCTATTTTATATATAGTACTGTGTATATGTCAATCCCAATCTCCCAATTTACCCCTCCTGCCCCCCACTTCCCTCTTGGTAACCATAAGTTTATTTTCTACATCTGTGACTCTATTTCTGTTTTGTAAATAGGTTCAAATGTACCATTGTTTTAGATTTCACATATAAGCGATTTCATATAATATTTGTCTTTGTCTGACTTACTTCACTCAGTATGACAGTCTCTAGGTCCATCCATGTTGCTGCAAATGGCATTATTTCATTCTTTCTGTGGCTGAATAATATTCCAATTTATATGTATACCACATCTTCTTTATCCATTCCGCCGTCGATGGACATTTAGGTTGCTTCCACGTCCTGGCTATTGTAAATAGTGCCGCAGTGAACATTGGGGTACATGTATCTTTTCAAATTATGGTTTTCTCCAGATGCATGCCCAGGAGTGGGATTGCTGGGTCATATGGTAGCTCAATTTTTAGTTTTTAAAGGAACCTCCATACTGTTCTCCACAGTGGCTGTACCAATTTACATTCCCACCAACAGTGTAGGAGGGTTCCTTTTTTTCCACACCCTCTCCAGCATTTACTGTTTGTAGATTTAAAAAAAAATTATTTATTTATTTAGCTGCACCATGTCTTAGTTGTGGCATGCGGGATCTAGTTCCCTGACCAGGGATCGAACCCGGGCCCCCTGCATTGGGAGCCTGGAGTCTTAACCACTGGACAACCAGGGAAGTCCCATATTGTTTGTAGAGATTTTGATGATGGCCATTCTGACCAGTGGAAGGTGATACCTCATTTGTATTTCTCTGATCATTAGTGATGTTGAGCATCTTTTCATGTGCCTCTTGGCCATGTGTATGTCTTCTTTGGAGAAATGTCTATTTCTTTTCACTTTTCAAATGGGTGACTGAATGAACAAAAGCTGAACTAATGTAGTTGTTTTGTATTTAAATTTTTGATAGTGTTAATTGCCCAGCTTAGACTTCGGTCAAAGGTGTATAAGAATGCCTGTTTCTCCACACTGCTGCCAACACTGGGCATTATCGGTTTTAATTTTTATTAATCTGATACCTGAAAAATGGTGCCTCATGGTTTTGATTTGTCTTAATTATGAGTAAGCCTGAACATATTTTCATAGGGTTCTTTTTCTGTTCTTATGCTTCATTTCTTCTATTGGGTAGTTTGCTTTTTCTTAATTGACTTTCCTAATGGATTTGTAAGCGTTTCTGAAAGTGAAAGAAATTTGCCTGCTCTGCCACGTGTGTGCCTATATGTTGTACCCATAGCCCTTCACTGCGGCCCACTGGATTAGGGAAACCTTAGCCTCTATAACACATTTACCCTCTTTGGCCCTTGAACACTTGGCCACATTGAGCAATAAAGTAAAAAGTTGCAGTCGGAGGCTGTGGGGACGGCAGAGGGAGGAGTGTTGTTCTGTGTAAGTGGGAGCAGCTGAGGTAGGGAGCGCGCGTGTGCGTTGTGGACGGACGGCCATCTGATATTGAGGCGGTTATAAAAATGGAGGCTGGGGAGAGAGTTTGAGTTGGGGTGACGGTGATGTGGCCTGCGTTCTTATTTCTTAACAAGTAGATTGTTACTAATGCCTGGATGAGTAAGTCTGATGTGTCTTGGGTGTAAGGTCGGATCTTAACAAACGGCACCGCGAAACAGAGGAAAGCTTCGAGTGAGCTTTATTAGGGAGCGCTCCCGGGCGAGGTTCACTGGTCCGAGAGAAAGGGGCCCGAGAAGTCGCGCCCGGGCGAGGGTTTGGGCAGAATTTATAGGGGAAGAAGGGAAAGGGGTGTGGTGAATCTGGGAGGGCGCAGGGTATTCCTTATTTGGTGGTCTTTTCGGGTATCCTGGGGGACCGTTGGTCGCGCCCCTCGAAAGGCGGGAAGGCTGGGCCCGGTGCAAAGTCCCCTGGTCAGTTCCTGGAACTGGGTGGTCCGTAATGTCTCCAGGTCAGTGTCTGGAACTGGGTGGTCCGGAGAATTTCGGTCTGATGCAACCTGTGAATCTGATTGTGTTCCCCTGCCTCGGGCCAGTTGGCCTTACATTGGGTAGCTTGGCTACTCTTGGCTGGCAGTGAGAGTAGGGGATTGAATAGTTCTGAGGGTCCAGATGTGCCAGGCACATAGCCTGATGGGAGGCGTTACTGGGTGGGGAGATGGAAGCTTGAGAAAGCTGATTTGCTCCAGGTCACTAGGCTGTAAGTGGCCAAGCTGGGTCTCAGCTCGGGACTAGCTCCCTCCCCAGGCCAGGTCTGTGCAGTAATACTAATGGTTCTACCATGATTAGGCTCAATTAGGGGAGGACTCAGCTTTTATAAAGAGATTTGTCAGGAGAACCTTCTAACAAGAGCGTAAAATTAGGACACATTTTAAATAGATTGCCATCTCAACAGTGAAATTTCACATTTCTATGTTTTAATGTTAGTAATTGGCTTAAGTAGTCCTTCCAGGAGAACACAGGTAAATGAACAGTAATTATAATTGGACTCTATTGAAAAAGATCAGTCATCTTAATAGTCCTGTTCACTCCCGAAAGGATGTTCAACACAGGAAACCAGCCATGAATCTATTTTCCCCTTCTTGCATTTGGTAGAATTGGATGACACTAGACTTTCTCTTCACTCATTTTTTCACTCAACAGCTCTTCACTAAGTGCTCACTTTGTGCCGTTTTGCTGAGAGCTGAGAGAGTGGTGAACAGAACTGACTCAGGTCCTGCCCTCAGGGAGCCTAGAGTCTAGTGGAGAAGATAATAAACAAGTAAACAAACAAATGAAATACTTAACGGCTGTCATCAGTGCTGTGAAGCACATTTGCAGGTGCCGTGACAGAATAATGTGGGGACCACCTTTAGATGGGGGGAGCCCGGGAATGTCACATACATTTTGTGGGTGATTGGGTACTAACATTTAATTTTTGGTTAAAAATCCCTCCTGTAATCAGCCTGCCTCTCAACAGTTTTCTTTTAGCACAGGAGAAACAGCAGCACTCTATGAAGATGAAAAGCAGGACATGGAATGATTTCTTTTGGGGGCTACAAAACTAAGACAGTGACGAGGCTCCCTGGACAGCCTCTCCTGCTTAGGTCTTCTGAAGGGAAGTACCATGCACCCCCCTAGCACAGTCTTTTCTTACTATCTGGGTGTGAATCGTGATTTTTAATGGAAATCTCTTCCTTGAGGTAAATAACTACCACCCATCTTTTTTTTTTTTTTTTTTTTTTTTTGCGGTACGCGGGCCTCTCACTGTTGTGGCCTCTCCCGTTGCGGAGCACAGGCTCCGGACGCACAGGCTCAGCAGCCATGGCTCACGGGCCCAGCCGTTCCACGGCATGTGGGATCTTCGCGGACCGGGGCACAAACCTGTGTCCTCTGCATCGGCAGGCAGACTCTCAACCACTGCGCCACCAGGGAAGCCCACTACCACCCATCTTTAATGGGAGGACCTGAAAGCATCTAAGGAGAATACAAATTCTAGAGTCTGTCTAGAAATAACATGAAAAATTCCTCTCCTGAGTTTGCTGCCCTTCAATAAAGCCGCTTCCTCCAAGCGCATCTGGAAGGTTTGCTTTCTGCTCCCCACCCCTTGCTCCCCTTCCCACCTGCCAGCCCACCCAGGGCCAAGTAGCAGCACACGGCTTAACCGTCTTCTTGGCCCAGAAGTCTTTGCCAAGCACAAGTTTCCTCAGTTCATAAACACGTTCATTTTGGTTGTTTGAGCCATGATGAGAGCACCAGGTTTTCAAGGATATAATTTGATGATTGTGATTAGGATTCACCACCCATCTCCGAGGACTTTTTTAGAGAATTTTAGTTGGTGTGTTTTCCCTTTAGTTATGTGTATGTAGAATTTGGATGACATTAAACTTCCTCTTCACTCACTCACTCAGCCACTGTTTACTAAACGCACACTTTGTGCCATTTTGGTAAGAGCTGAGAGAGTGGTGACCAGAAAAGACCCAGGTCCTGCCCTCATGGGCAAAACACCATTAATCAAACCACCATCCTTAAGCAAAACACCATTAATTAACACACCTAAACAAATTAACGATAATTCTTTGTATTCACTTAAATCCTCAGTCCACATTCAATTTTCTGGTCTTTTATTTGGCCTGGAAGAGGGCCTCTCTTTCTAGCCAATTTTTAAAAAATTCTTAGTGTTGCTTCGCTTTCTTCCTATTCCCTCTTCCTAAGCAAAGTAACGTATAGCTCTAGACGATTTCCAGGTATTTGGTCACCTGTGGGAGAGATTTCACTTTTCAGGGAGAGGGACTAAAAGTAACCTGAGTCGGACGTGCACGCGATGGAAATCAAATCCTTGCCGCCATTAAGCTGGTGTTTGGGGTCCATCTTGTGGCCAGAAGGTTTTTAACACAAACCTGGACTCCCGGTTGCCCTCTCGTGGCAATAGGCAGCATGACACCCTAGGAACCTTTCCCTGCCTTGTGTAGGATTACAGAAGTAAAGATACAGATGAGGAAGGCAGTTAAGAGTTAACTTTTAACTTAACACCCATAAAGCAGATAGGACTCAGAGATGAGCCAGGAGAGTGCCAACACTGGCATGGCATTTGCAGTTGCTGCCTGCTGCCCTGCAGGATATTTAAGAAAACCCCAAATATGAAAATCCAAATTTACAATTTTGTGTGGCTGTGGTATGAATATATGACATATTCTCAATTATTATTTTTTGATCATTATCCTGTGTCTGAATCACAGAATTTTAGAGCTGGAAAAGATCTTAGAAATTAGTCAACAAAACTGTTGAATTTTTACTATTAGCTTCTGTACTAAGTGCTGTTAGAGACCTAAGATGGTTTAGATACGTATAAACTCTCTCCTCAAGGAGTTAAATGTGTAGAGGTAAAGACAGATGAATGAACGGGTAAATGCCATGTAGTATGCAGTGACAGTGGAAGCCCATGCTTGCTGTAGGACAGAGGTGTGGAATGGCCACTTCTCCCTGGAGGTCAGGGAAGGCTTGAAAGAGAGGAGGTAGCACCGGACTTGTGTCTTGCAGAAGAGGGAGTTTTCCAGGTGGGCTGGGTGAGGGTGGAGATAGAAGAGGGAGGCCTGGGCAGTTGGAAAGCACACGCAGGGAGGCGGGACGTTGCCTTGGGTGTCCAGGTACTGCAAATACGGCTGTAGCGTGGGGTGGGAGGTAGATAATAGATGCTCCATAAATCCTTGCTGAATGAATGAATGAGAGAATGATGATGACGGGAGTGGTGAGAGAGGAGGGTGAAGAGGTTATGTGGGGGACAGATCATATGAACATTATGGAATATGTTCCATAATCATGTTCCATAATTCATAAGGAATATGAACATTATGCTGGAAGAGGTGAGGGAGGGTGGGGCAGGGACCATTGAAGTGCTTAAGCAGTGCAGCTGCAGGATCAGATTGATGTTTTAAAACTAATTTGGCGAGGACTTCCCTGGTGACGCAGTGGTTAAGAATCTACCTGCCAATACAGGGGACATGGTTTCGAGCCCTGGTCCAGGAAGATCCCACGTGCCGCAGAGCAACTTAGCCCGTGCACCACAACTACTGAAGCCTGCGCTCTAGAGCCCGGGAGCCACAACTGCTGAGCCCACACGCCACAACTGCTGAAGGCTGTGTGCCTAGAGCCCGTGCTCTGCAAGAGAGAAGCCACCGCAAGGAAGAGTAGCCCCCGCTCGTGGCAGCTAGAGGAAACCCGAGCGCAGCAACGAAGGCCCAATGCAGCCATAAATAAATAAATAAATAAATAAATAAATAAATAAATAATTTGGCTAGAGAATTCCCTGGTGGTCCAGTGGTTAGGGCTCCGTGCTTCCCCTGCAGGGGGCACCAGTTTGATCCCTGGTCAGGGAACTAGAGCCCGCATGCCACAACTAAAGATCCTGCATGCTGCAATGAAGATCCCGCACGCAGCAACGAAGACCTGGTGCGGCCAAAAAAATAAATAAATATTAAAAAATAATAATTTGGTTAGCAGTGAGAAGGAAGCAGAGAACTAATTAGCAGGCTACTTTAATAATTTGGTGAATGATAAGGGCCTGAGATGGTGGAAATGGAACATTGAGGAAGGAATAGATTTAAGTACTATTTATTATTTTTATTTTAAATTTTTTCCAGCTTTATTGGAATATAATTGACATATAACTGTGTGTTAGTTTAAAGCATACAACATGATTCGATAATATATGTATATTCAAAATGGTTACCATGGTGTGTTTAGTTAACATTCACCACCACCCATAGTTACAAATTTTTTTCCCTGTGATGAGAACTTTTAAGATTTCCTCTCTTAACAACTTTAAAATATATAATATTGTTAACTACTACAGTCACCATGCTGTATGTTACATCCCCAGAACTTACCTTATAGCTGGAAGTTTGTACCTTTTGATCACCTTCACCTAATTCCCCCACCTCCCACCCACCCCCACCTCTGCTGACTACCAATCTGCCCACTGTTTCTATGAGTTTGGTTTTTTTAGATTCCACAAGTGAGATAATACGGTATTTGTCTTTCTCTGTCTGACTTATTTCACTTAGCATAATGCCCTCCAAGTCCATCCATGTTGTCACAAATAAAAGGATTTCCTTCTTTGTTATGGCTGCATAATAGTCCACTGTGTGTGTGTGTGTGTGTATGTATGTGTATATATATATATATACCATATTTTCTTTATCCACTCAACAGCACATAGGTTGTTTCCATGTCTTGGTTATTGTGAATAATGCTGCAATGAACATGGGAGTGCAGATATCTCTTTGAGATGATTTTGTTTCCTTCGGTATGTATACCCAGAAGTGGAATTACTGGATCACATGGTAGTTCTATTTATAAATTTTTTAAGGAACCTCCATATTGCTTTCCATAGTGGCTCCACTTTACATTCCCACCAACAGTGCACGAGGGTTCCCTTTTCTCCACATCCTCACCAACACTTGTTATCTCTTGTCTTTTTTTTTAATAAATTTATTTTATTTATTTACTTTTGGCTGCATTGGGTATTTGTTGCTGTGCACGGACTTTCTCTAGTTGCGGCGAGCAGGGGCTGCTCTTCGTTGCAGTGTGCAGGCTTCTCATTGTGGTGGCTTCTCTTGTTGCGGAGCATGGGCTCTAGGTGCACGGGCTTCAGTAGTCGTGGCACGCGGGCTCAGTAGTTGTGGCTCATGGGCTGAGTTGCTCTGCAGCATGTGGGATCTTCCCAGACCAGGGATTGAACCCGTGTCCCCTGCACAGATAGGCAGATTCTTAACCACTGTGCCACCAGGGAAGTCCCTGCCCATCTTTTAATTGAATTGTTTTTTTTTTTTTTTTTTTTTTTTTTTTTTTGCGGTACACGGGCCTCTCACTGCTGTGGCCTCTCCTGTTGCGCGGAGCACAGGCTCCGGACGCGCAGGCTCAGTGACCATGGCTCACGGGCCCAGCTGCTCCGCGGCATGTGGGATCCTCCCAGAACAGGGTATGAACCCACGTCCCCTGCATCGGCAGGTGGACTCTCAACCACTGCACCACCAGGGAAGCCCCAACACCATTTATTGAAGAGACTATCATATCCCATTGTATATTCTTGGCTCCTTTGTTGTAATTAATTGGATATATGTGCATGGGGTTATTTGTGAGCTCTTTATTCTATTCCATTGATCTATGTGTCTGTTTTTATGCCATTACCATACTGTTCTAATTACTATAGCTTTGTAATGTAGTTTGAAATCAGGACGTGTGATGCCTCTGGCTTTGTTCTTCTTTCTCAGTTTCTTTGGTTATTCAGGGTCTTTTGTGGTTCCCTACAAATTTTAGGATTGTTTTTTCTGTTTCTGTGAAAAATGCCATTGGAATTTTGATAAGGATTACACTGAACCTGTAGATTGCTTTGGGTAATATGGGCTTTTTAACAATATTAATTCTTCTAATCTATGATCATGGAATATCTTTCCATTTATTTGAGTCTTATATGTCTTATAGTTTTCAGCTTTATCTCTCAGGACTCCTCTGCTCACTTCCTCCAAGCCAGACCCTTAAACACATTGGAACACATTTCCCCTTCCTCTGCATTGCCACCAAAATTCTTTCCATTCTTTAAGGTCAGGATTAACCTGTCCTTCATTCAACATTCCCTGATTCTTCCAGCCCAGACTTTTTTTGTTTTTTACTTTTCTGAACTTCTATAGCACTTAACACATACTTTCCTCTTCTGTAGTAATTTTGAATCCATTTTATTCCCTCTAAGCCTGTTAAGGTAGAAAAGTTTTGTTTTATTTCCCTTGTTTTCTCCTAAGAGCCTAACAAAATGTCCTATTTGCAGTATGCTTAGTGAATATTAGAGGAATAATTGATTATACAGAAATCCTTAGGAAGTAGCTTAAGGGGGTGTGTGCTATGGTCTGAATGTACCCCCCAAATTTGTATGTCAAAATCCTGATGCCTGGTGTGATGGTATCAGTATACTGTAGTAGGTAGAGACTTTGGGAGGTGCTTAAGCCATGAGGATGGAGCCCTCTTGAATGGGATTAGTGCCTTATTTTTTTAAAAATTAATTAATTATTTATTTTTGGCTGCATTGGGTCTTCGTTGCTGCGCACAGGCTTCCTCTAGGTGCGGCGAGCGGGGGCTACTCTTCGTTGCGATGCACAGGCTTCTCATTGCGGTGGCTTCTTTTGTTGTGGAGCACAGGCTCTAGGCATGTGGGCTTCAATAGTTGTGGCACATGGGCTCAGTAGTTGTGGCTCACGGGCTTTAGAGCGCAGGTTCAGTAGTTGTGGTGCATGGACTTAGTTGCTCTGTGCCATGTGGGATCTTCGCGGACCAGGGCTCGAACCCATGTCCCCTGCATTGGCAAGCAGATTCTTAACCACTGCGTCACCAGGGTAGCCCACAATAGGCACTTTTCATCCATTGTTTCTGATCCTCAAAAATAATACTTCAAAGTAGGTATTATTATTATCCACCTTTCACAGGTGAGGAATATGAAGCTCGATGAATTTAAACATCTCACTCAGGGCCACATAGCTAATAAGTGCTAGAAATAGTCTTTAAATTATTTTCTCACCCTTGCAGAGGGAGGGCGAGGTGGGGGTGAGGAATGAAGTATGACTGGTGGAGGCCTGGGGAGGAAGTGAGGGCCTGTGATGAGGTGAGCAGAAATAGAACCAGGTTTTGTGGGGCTGAAGTTTTTACAACTTGGGGGGCCCTTTAAGGAAAAGCATGCAAAAGTATGTACAAAATTGCCTATTTAGATACTTAGGATGAAAAAATAAATCACAATGAATGACTGATGCTTTGGAGACTCAGCATACTTCTGATTCTTTTTTAAATTTATTAATTAATTTATTTTTGGCTGCATTGGGTCTTTTTTGCTGCGCGTGGGCTTTCTCTAGTTGCGGCGAGCGGGGGCTACTCTTTGTTGTGGTGTGCCGGCTTCTCATTGCGGTGGCTTCTCTTGTTGCAGAGCATGGGCTCTAGGCGCGTGGGCTTCAGTAGTTGTGGCACGCGGGCTCAGTAGATGTGGCTCCCGGGCTCTAGAGCGCAGGCTCAGTAGTTGTGGCACACGGGCTTAGTTGTTCTGAGGCATGTGGGATCTTGCCGGACCAGGGCTTGAACCCGTGTCCCCTGCATTGGCAGGTAGATTCTTAACCACTACGCCACCAGGGAAGTCCTTTTCTTCTGATTCTTTTTAGGCAATTCAGTAGAATTGCTCACAGAGAAATACCTTCTGATTGCTTGGCTTCCCCGTCTAGACCCTTGACAACTCCAACATGTCCAGAGGCCTCACAGGTGAGTGCCCTGAGGCTGAAACTTCCTTAGCCTCACTGTGAATCACCTTTGGAGGTGACTAGGGTGTGGAGTGAGGGATGAGGGAGAGATCAGAGATGGGCTATAAGTATCAAGAGAAGGATGTGTATACTACATGTTACCTGATGATTCTACAAAGTGAAGGGTTGGGGAGAGAGTGCGAGGAGAAATGATGTTTTGTCTTTCAGACTTAAAAAAAAAATAACTCCACATCAGAACAGCCATGTTAAAATGTGAAGTCCCCCTTTCCACCCTGGTGAGCCTTTGCCATCTTGTCTGTTGCGTCAAGGAGATGGTTTAGTGAAAGGGACCTGGAAACTGAGTTTTGAAAATGAAATCGTCCATCAGCAACAAAACATTTTTAATATTTTAGGGGGGTGTGTGTGTGTGAGTGCAGACACTTGTGAGAGAGGGAGAGAGGGAGAGGAGAGAGTTTTTAAGCAAACCAGACTTCAATCTCTGATTTTTTTCCTTCATAACTTTTTAGATTGGCTGCTAAATCTTGTTTTAAACTAAATATAAAACACACCTTCACATCTATACTGTGAAGACAATTATTCCCAATACCTGTTTACATTGATTATTTCTAAAAAACAAGGATGCTATGAGGAAATATCTAGGGCAGATATAAAGGAGACAGTTGAAGGTGGTCTAGGCCAAGAAACCTGTTTTCCTCTGTAATGCAGACTCCTTGCCTCGTTGTCTGTAAGCTTAATAACAGGCAGACCCGCAATGTTCTCTTGGAGACCTGTGAGCTGAGCTGGGCCTGAAGGTCTGGCCCAAAAGATGAGACCTAGAAGGGAGAGGGATGAATGGTAGTCCCCAGGGTACAACCAAGTGAGTGGGGTTGATTGCTGATGATAAGAAGAAAACAAAGAGGATGTGGGTGAGCAGAAGTATTTAATAAGCCCTGGACACAGCTTAACTGCAATTCACAGACATTCAGTAATAAATTGTCTACATGATTTTAAAATTTTTGAAAATCTGTTTTTTTGCTCTATATTATTAGGGAAGAATTACTGCTTATTCGTCTTCAACAATTTAGAGGGACTTATTTTATTAGATCCATTCCAGACAGTAAATGTCGCACTTTATTTTTTTTAAAGAGGAGAAAAGGTGGAGAGTTGGGGGTCTAGCCTGGTCTGAGGAGCAAGAGGAGTGGGGTGCTGTTGGGGCCTACGTGCATTGAATCTTTTGTTGGGCGGGGGGACTTAGGTGGTACTTCGCTAATTAGTAACTAAAAGAAGACTGTGGAAGCTGTTGAGGACAAACATTGCCTCATAAACTTTCTGCTGAAGGACACCTTGCATAGAACTGGTCACCAACCCCACTTTCTCTGTGATTAGAATGGAACAAGTAGCACAAATGTGGGTGGAAAGGTGTGGTAGATAGAATAATGGCCCCCTAATTCCTGGTGTCTTTGAATATGCTAAATTATACGGTAAAAGAGACTTTGCAGAGGGAATTAAGGTTATGAACCTTAACATAGGAAGATTATCCTGGATTATCCAGATGGGCCTAATGTAATCACATCGTAATCACTTGAGCCTTTAGAAGGGGGAGAGAAAGGCAGGAAAATGAGTCAGAGGTATGAGACTGAAGAAGAGGCAGGAGAGACTTGAAGCTTGGAAAGGACTCAAACCCTGGCTTTGAAGATGGAGGAAGGGGGCCACATCCAAGAGGGCAGCCTCTAGAGCAGCAAGGTGACAGCCAGCAAGGAAGTGAGGACCTCAGTCCTACAACCACAAGGAACTGAATTCTGCCAACAACCTGAATGATCAAGCAAACAGATTCTCTCCTAGAGCTTCCAGAAAAGAATGCAGCCCTGCCAACACCTTGATTTTAACCTGGAGAGATCACGTCAGACTCCTGATCTACGGAACTGTAGGATAATAAATTAGTTTTACGTTTCTAAATTTATGGTGATTTGTTACTGAAGCAATAGAAAACTAATACAGCAGGTCAGGCACTTAGTTTCTTTCATATATGTGTATATATATGTGTATATATATATATTTTTATTTTTTAAATTTTTTTTGTTTTTTGGCCACACCACGTGGCACATGGAATCTTAGTTCCCTGACCAGAGATTGAACCCACACCCCCTGCAGTGGAGGCATGGAGTCTTAACCACTGGACCACCAGGGAAATCCCACTACTTAATTTCTTATGTCAGTAGCCCTTCACTTTTTGAGAGTCATAGACACCTTTGAGAATGTGATGAAAGCTACGGGTCTTCTATCTAGAAGAATTCATATACACACGGAACTGCATATAATTTCAAGAGGTTCATGAACCCACCAAAGCACCTCTCATGGATCAGGTTAAAAACCTTTGCAGATGGTAGTGTTTAGTGGAGACAAGCAGGGTACAAGTGGCTGCCTTGTAATCTCCCACCGAAGGCTGTCGCAGTACCCAGGAGAGCACTTAGCTGGGTTGCATTGAACTAATTCAGTTTCAGTGAAATGAATTTCGTAGATAGTGAAGCTAAAAGGCCACCATCTCAGCCTGCTCTTTTACTGATGAGCTCCTTGGGGGGCACACTGTTGAGTGTGACAGTCAGTCTTCATCAGATAGCCACTGATATCTAGTGATTTGAGGATCATCCAAAGGTTTAGAGAATAATGAAGCATTGAAATCAAATATTTGAGGTATAAACATTATTTAATAACTCATATATACACATATATGGAAAGAGCCTCAACAGCCAAAGTACTTATATGTAGAGGAATGATTGTCCCTTGCTGCTCCTTTGGGTCATATACATAGTGATACCACTGGCAAGAATGTATGAAGGAAGGAAAAAAATGAAAATCTAAAGATTATTTTTTTCAGCAGATTTTAATTTAATCTGGTTCACCTAAAGAAATTTTATGTGACCTTCTTTGCACATAATAGGCCTTTAGTATACATCTGTTTATTTTAATTTTTGCCATTCAAACTAGAATTTTAATATTGGGACAGACCTTTAAAATAATTCCTTTTTAAAGTGAGGAAGCACAGAATAGAAGGTGGAAAGAAGAGAAAGCATGAAGATACCTCTCTGGCTTTCCTTCCGTGGGCTTTTTATGTAGGAAGCTGAAGTTCCTTCTCTCCTCCTTCCATGACCACAACCACTACCAGTTATTATTTATTGAGCTACTAATGTGTCAGATATCAAAACCATCATTATTAATCCTACAGCAAGTCTACAAAGTAGATCTTATTATCCCCACGTGTAGATGACAAAAGTGAGACCTGGTGGGACTGTTATGATGTTTCCAAGTTCATAAAGCTCATTAATGCAGAGGCAAGAGTCAAACCTACCATTTTTTAGTCCAGAGCCTGTGCTGTTTCCCATATGCCATGCAGCCTCTGTCAGGCTGGGAAGGAGATGACCACAGTGGGCTTGGTGAAGTACCAGCGGATGATTGGTGAAGCGGCCAAGGGAAGCCGGGGTGAAGGATGAGAGAGAAAGAGCAAAGGAAAGACAGAAGAGATGTGGCATATGCAGAGAAAGGTGGCTGGATGAAGGGTGGGAGTTAGCAGAGTGGTTTCTTCCACCAGCCGTGGTCGATGGCTTGGAGGCCCTTCCTTGACAGCCGGCCAGGCAAGTGGGCTTTGAGGAGGTGTAAGGGGAAGACATTGATGAGTTGCTTGACTCCTTCAAAAAGGAGTTGTGCCTTGTGACTGGTTCCAAAATCTTTGTCTATTGACAGATACGATTTTTCCTGCCTGGGATTCTATGGTATGAACGGTACCATAGAATGGTAAGAACACAATGAGGGTTAAAGGCATGTACTTTCTATTCATTCTATTCACTCAGCATCCTTGAGCTTCTTGGGGTTTGCAGTGTGCTTTTAGTCAAACCCAGGAAACATCTGCAGTATGCTGGCTTCTCCTTGCATGTATCTCGTGGTGACATTTAGTTTCAAACCCATAGGTTTAGCATTTCCTTGTTTCTTTGTGCCAAAGTTTCCAAAAGTGGAAACTTATTTTCTTACAGGACGAAAATATGTAAAGGAAACTAAGATACACGTTGCAGGGAAGATAAACAATAGCACCTAGTCTTTGAGACAATGATAATGACAGGGATGGGTGGGTGTAAATTTGAGTGGTTGTCCTCAGGTTACATTTCTATTGTAGCCTGCTGCAGGCTGATAGCCAGACTGACTACAAGTTTCGGACTTGCACCATGCCTTTGTCCAGGTTTTCAACCACATTGTTCCAAAGCATAGCTGCCAAAAAAAAAGGAAATCCAATAGAAAATTCACGTGGTTCCAAATCCACATAATGAAAACCATGAATGCGAGGGGTGCTTATAGGTCTATGGACTTCCACCTAAAATTCTTTTGGGAAAAGTATCAATTTTAGAATATAAAAATAGACATGAATGATGGTTATGGTTGTTGTATTTTTACATTTTTAATTCCTTAATTAATTTAAAATCATCACTAATTATTTTTAATTTTTCTTCCAGTTTTATTGAGATATTATTGACATACAGCACTGTATATGTTTAAGGTAGAATGATTTGACTTACGTATATCATGAAATGATGATCATAATATGTTTAGTGAACATCCATCATCTTATATAGGTACAAAATTAAAGACATAGGGGCTTCCCTGGTGGTGCAGTGGTTGAGAGTCCGCTTGCTGATGCAGGGGACGTGGGTTCGTGCCCCAGTCTGGGAAGATCCCGCATGCCGCGGAGCGGCTAGGCCCGTGAGCCATGGCCGCTGAGCCTGCGCGTCCGGAGCCTGTGCTCTGCAACAGGAGAGGCCGCAACAGTGAGAGGCCCGCGTACCACAAAAAAAAAAAAAAAAGAAAAAAAAATTTTTTTTGTTAGGATAACTCAGGATTTACTCTCTTAACAATTTTCATATATAACATAGAGCAGTGCTAATTGTATTTATCATGGTGTACGTTACATCCCTAGTTCTTGTTTATCTTATAACTGGGAGTTTATACCTTTCGACTGCTTTCATCCAATTCCCCCTCCCTTCTCACCCACCTCTGGTAACTACAAATCTGATCTCTTTTCCTATAAGTTTGTATGTTTGTTTGCTTTTGAAGTATAATTGACCTACGACACTATGTTATTCCCTGTCACACAACATAGTGATTTTTTTCTCTGCATTTCAAAATGATCACCACAATAAGTCTAGTTATGATTTGTCACCATACAAAGATAATCCTTAGTTATTGACTATATTCCCCACACTGTACATTTCATACTCATGACTCATTTATTTTGCACTTGTAAGTTTGTACCTCTTAATCTCCCTCATCTATTTCTTTCTTCCCTCCACCGCCTTCTCCTCTGGTAACCACCTGTTTGTTCTCTGCATCTATGACTCTGTTTCTGTTTTGTTATGTGTGTTCATTTGTTTTGTTTTTTAGATTCCGCATATAAGTGAACTCATACAGTATTTGTCTTGAAGAGGGAATTTGGCAATATCTAAGAAAACTACATATGAATTTACCCTTTGACCCAATTCTGTAGGAATTTATCCTGAAGAACCATCTCCAACAATACAAAACTACATATGCATAAGATTATATGTCGCAGTGTACTTGTAATTGCAAAATGTTGGAGCTAACCTCAATATGTATACATAGGAGACAGACTGAATATACATACTAGAGTGCTATACCCATCATAGGCTACCAGGCAGCTTTTATGGAGTGATTTTCAGGATTTACTGTTCAGTGAAAAAAGCAAAGAACAAAAAAGAATAAATAGTATGCTACATTTGGGGTAAGAAATAAGGAGAAATAGGGCTTCCCTGGTGGCGCAGTGGTTAAGAATCCACCTGCCAGTGCAGGGGACACAGGTTTGAGCCCTGGTCTGGGAAGATCCCACATGCCGCAGAGCAGCTAAGCCCGTGCACCACAACTACTGAGCCTGTGTGCCATAGCTCCTCAAGCCCGGGCGCCTAGAGCCCGTGCTCTGCAACAAGAGAAGCCACCGCAATGAGAAGCCCGCGCACCACAACGAAGAGTAGCCCCCGCTCCCCACCACTAGAGAAAGCCTGCACACAGCAACAAAGACCCAACGCAGCCAAAAATAAATAAATAAAATAAATAAATTAAAAAAAACCCTTTACAAATAAGGGGAAATAATATACCTGTATCTGCTCATTTTTTACAAAATGATATATTGAAAGAATAAACCAGAAACAAATGAAATTTACCTATAGAGGGAGAGTGGGAACAGAGTGGAAGGAATATAAGAGATAATGACACTTCTCTGGATAAGCATTTGTGTACAGTTTTGACTTTAGAACCATGTTTTGGGTCTCCTTCTTTAGTTTGTTATAAGGGTAGCCAGACAGGTAAAATGTGGTATAATGTATCTATTATGCTGTTTAGGCTAAGGGTCAAGGTCTACATCTTTCTTTAAGGAAGTGGGATATTTTCCAAGGTACTCACTTTTCCAAATTTAAGTAGAAATGTGTGGACCTTAGCTCCATTCTTGGCATTAATGTAATTGAGTGACACCTTGTACTTTTCTGTGTCCAACTTGTCAGCCTAGGGATTGACTACTCTTGAGTCAGAAATGTGCTCTATCAGTTGTGATGCTCTTGGCCAAAAGTAATAGAAAATCTAATTCAAATTTGTTTAAACATTTACTATCTTATATAACAATCTGGAGAAAGGGCATGTCCTCAGTGACCTCATCAAGGACCTACGTTCCTTCCATCTTTCTGTTTTTTTTTTGTCATCCTCAGCATGTTACCTTTTCCTCTGAAGCTGCCTTCTTTCATGATTCCAGGTTGTCTGCCACAGCTTCAGGGGTTGACAACACCAGGAAACAGGAAATAAACTGTGCCTATCATGTGTTCCTTTTAAAGAGCAACTTTCTTAGAAGGCCTCCAGCAGATTTCCCCTTGGCATCTCATTGGCAGAGTTGGCAAGGGAAATGGCAATTATCATGAATGACTTAGAATAATCAAGATTAATCCTCTTAGGCTGAGGAGGAAGTATAGTAATGCATTTGGACACTGATATCTAACAAATAAAACAAATACCTAAAACAAATAAAATTTTCCACAAGAATGGAAGAAGGGAGAAGGGGGACTGATATTGGATATAGTGCCACATCCCCTCACCCAATGAGTGATGGTGATGGTAGGTAGCTATATGGTGCGGTAAATGGTCCTTTAGGGAAAAAAGTCTGTGCACAAAGCAAGTTCCCTTAGAAGAAGATGTGACCTGGCAGACAATTATCAGCACCTCTCATATATTATTATTATCATCATTATTATTATTATTTTGGCCGTACCTCGCAGCATGTGGGATCTTAGCTCCCCGACCAGGGATTCAACCCGTGCCCCCTGTGGAAGTGCGGAGTGCGGAGTCCTAACTGCTGGACCACCAGGGAAGTCCATCTCATATATTAACATTTGTTGCATCAATTAACTAGTGATGAATGTGATTATCTGATGGGAACATTATTTTTAAAATTTATTCCAAAATAACAACTTTTTGTTAAATCATATAAATATATAATCCTTGTAAAGAAGTTAAACCATAAACTAAGAAAATAATTGCAGTTGTAAAGAGGAAGGAGGAGTATGTTTATTTACTACAATGGAGTGATCTTCAGTTCTACTGGTAAGTTAAAAAGCAAGGAGGGATTTGAAATTAAGAAAAAAAATTCTGTTAAATTATATGAATCTTTGTAAAGGACAGTAATGAAGGCTGGAGGCCTAAGTAAGGAATGATGAAACACTGATACTAGACAGTTATAACATTGTATGAAAACAGTTATAAATGCATCTGTAATACCTCTTTTTTTTTAAAAAAAATTTATTTATTTATTTTTGGCTGTGTTGGGTCTTCGTTGCTGCACACGGGCTTTCTCTAGTTGCGGACAGTGGGGGCTACTCTTTGTTGTGGTGCGCGGGCTTCTCATTGCCGTGGCTTCTCTTGTTGCGGAGCGCGGACTCTAGGCGCGTGCACTTCAGTAGTTGTGGCACACGGGCTCAGTAGCTGTGACACGCGGGCTCTAGAGCGCAGGTTCAGTAGATGTAGCACATGGGCTTAGTTGCTCTGTGGCATGTGGGATCTTCCCAGACCAGGGCTCGAACCTGAGTTCCCTGCATTGGCAGGTGGATTCTTAAACACTGTGCCACCAGGGAAGGCCCTGTAATACCTCTTCAATTGATCTTGTACAGCAGATATTCCTTAACATTTATTTTCCTGCCATACTAATGCTATATTGTTCCCCTTCTCAGGATCATAATTTTTTTTTACTTTTTAATTGAAGTATAGTTGATTTACAGCATTATATTAATTTCAGTGGTAAATATAGTGATTCAATATTTTTATGGATAGGATCATAGTTTTTATTTATTTCAATTTTGGAATTGACTTGAAAAGAGATAGTATGTATCCAAAATTCCAAAATAAATAGATCAAGTTTCTAAAATTGAAAAAAAAAGAAGAATACAATTCCCTTTGCAATAGCATCAAAAAGAATAAAATACTTAGGAATAAATTTAACATAAAGTGCAAAACTTATACTCTGAAAACTACAAAAATATATAAAATTAAAGAAGACATGAATAAATTGAAAGACATCAAATATTCATGGATTGGAAGACTTAATAATGCTAAGATGGATGGCAATACTTTCCAAATTTACCTACAAATTCAACACAATCCCTATCAAAATCCCAGTTGGCTTTTTTTCCCCAGAAATTTATAA
This sequence comes from Stenella coeruleoalba, assembly GCF_951394435.1. Taxonomy (NCBI): domain Eukaryota; kingdom Metazoa; phylum Chordata; class Mammalia; order Artiodactyla; family Delphinidae; genus Stenella; species Stenella coeruleoalba. The sequence goes on along the minus strand of NC_137157.1, from coordinate 57,256,145 downwards.
TTTATATGGAAATGCAAGGAATCAAGAATAACTAAACAATCTTCAAAAAGAAGAACATGGTTGGAGGACTCAGTTCCTGAGTTCAAATTTACTACAAAGTTACAGTAATCAAGACAGTGTGGCACTGGCATAAGGGGAGATACATAGATCAATGGAATAAAATTGAGAGTCCAGAAATAAACCATTACATTTATGGTCAACTGATTTTCAACAATGGTGCCAACACAATTAAATCAGGGAAAGGATAGAAAAGTCTTTTCAACAGGTGGTGCTAGGACAATTGAATATTCACATGCAAAGGAATGAAGTTAGACCCCTACCTCATGCCATACACAAAAATTAATTCATAACTATGAATCATAGATCGAAATGTAATAACTAAAACTATAAAACTTTTAGAATAAAACACCAGAGTAAATCTTTGTGACCTTGGGTTATGCAAAGCCTTCTTAGACATGATGCCCAAAATATAGCAACAAAAGAACAAGTAGATAAATTAGACTTCATCAAAATAACAACAATTAAAAAAACCTTTTGTGCTTCAAAGAACACCATCAAGAAAATGAAAAGACAACAGAATGGGAGAGAATATTTGTAAATCACACATTGATAAGGAACTTGTATCCAGAAGATATAAAGAACTCTTATAACAGCAATAGAAAGACAAATAACCCAATTGATAATTGGGTGAAGGATTTGAACTGACATTTCTCCAAAGAAGATATACAAATGGCCAATAAGCACATAAAAAGATGCTCTGCATCATTAGTATTAGAAAATGCAAATCAAAACCACAATGAGTGGGACTTCCCTGGTGGTGCAGTGGTTAAGAATCCACCTGCCAACACAGGGGACATGGGTTTGATCCCTGGTCCAGGAAGATCCCACATGCCGCAGAGCAACTAAGCCCGTGCGCCACAACTACTGAGCCTGCGTGCCACAACTACTGAAGCCTGCGTGCCTAGAGCCCGTGCTCCACGACAAGAGAAGCCACTGCAATGAGAAGCCCATGCGCTGCAACGAAGAGTAGCCCGCGTTGGCTGCAACTAGAGAAAGCCCACACGCAGCAATGAAGACCCAATGCAGCCAAAAAATAAACAAAAACAAACAAACAAAAAAACCCCACAGTGAATTAACATCTCACTCCCACTAGGATGGCTATAATAAAAAAGATGGGTAAGAACAAATGTGGCAGGAATGTGGAGAAATTGGAACTCACATTGCTGGTGGGAATGTAAAATGGTACAGCTGCTTTGGAAAACAGTCTGGCGGTTCCTCTAAATGTTAAACATGGGGTTATCATATGACCCAGCAATTCTACTGAAGAGAAATGAAAACATAAGCTTACACTACACAGTAACTTGTACACAAATGTTCAGAGCAGCATTATTCACAATAGCCAAAAAGTGGAAACAACCCAAATGTCCATCAACTGATGAATAGATAAGTAACATGTGGTGTATCCATACGATGGAACATATTCCGCAATAAAAAAGGAACAAAGTACTGATACACATACAATGTGGATGAACCTTGAAAACATTATGGTAAATTAAAAAAGCCAAACACAAAAGAACACATATTGTATGATTCCATTTATATGAAATATTCAGAATAAGCAAATCTGTAGAGACAGAAAGTATCAATAGATGAGTGGTTACTTAGGGCTCGGGAAGATGGGGGGATTGAGAGGGAATGACTAAGGCAGGCAGGGTGTCTTTTGGGGATAATTAAAATGTTCTAAAATTGTGGTGATTGTTGCATAACTTTGTGAATATACTAAAAACCATTAAATTGTACCGTTATTTTTATTTTTTATTGAAGTATAATTGATTTACAATGTTATGTTAGTTTCAGGTGTACAGCAAACTGATTCAGTTATACACATATATATATATATATTTTCCACAGATTCTTTTCCCTTATAAGTTATTACAGAATATTGAGTATAGTTCCCTGTGCTATACAGTAGGTCCTTGTTGGTTATCTACTTTATATATAGTAGTGTGTATATGTTAATCACAAACTCCTAATTTATCCCTCCCAACTTCTCCTTTGGTAACCATAAGTTTGTCTTCTGTGTCTGTGGGTCTATTTCTGGTTTGTATATAAGTTCATTTGTATCTTTTTTTTTTTTTTTTTTTGCGGTACGTGGGCCTCTCACCGCTGTGGCCTCTCCCATTGTGGAGCACAGGCTCCGGACGCGCAGGCTTAGCGGCCATGGCCCACGGGACCAGCTGCTCCGTGGCATGTGGGATCCTCCCCAACCGGGGCACGAACCCGTGTCGCCTGCATTGGCAGGCGGACTCTCAACCACTGCGCCACCAGGGAAGCCCCTGTATCATTTTTTTTAGATTCCACATATAAGCGATATCATATGATATTGTCTTTCTCTGACTGGCTTACTTCACTTTGTATGATAATCTCTAGGTCCATCCATGATGCGGCAGATGACATTGTTTCATTCTTTTTTATGGCTGAGTAATATTCCATTGTATAATTATACCACATCTTTTTTATCCATTCATCTGTCAATGGACATTTACATTTTAAATGAGTGAATTGACTGCACAGTAGCATACCATTTATTTTAAAAGAAAGAATATAATTGCTTATATATCTAAAAATAGAAGGATAAACAGTAAAATGAATGGTTGTTTATATGGCAAGGGAGGGATAAGCACAGACAGGACGGGGTAGAAGCTAGATTTTTTTCTAATAGCCTTTGTCCTATAGACTTGACTTTAGAACCATGTAAATATTTTATATAGTTAGAAACCAAAGTTAAATTAAAAAATATAATGCCTGGGCTTCCCTGGTGGCGCAGTGGTTGAGAGTCCGCCTGCCGATGCAGGGGACACGGGTTCGTGCCCGGGTCCGGGGGGATCCCGCGTTTCGCGGAGCGGTTGGGCCCGTGAGCCATGGCCGCTGGGCCTGCGCGTCCGGAGCCTGTTGCTCCGCAGCGGGAGAGGCCGCAGCGGTGAGAGGCCCGCGTACCGCAAAAAAAAAAAATAAATAAATAAAATAATAATGCCTAAAAATTGAAATCAAGAATAAACAAATTAACCTAACTATGTATTGAGTTGGTGGCATAATCACACGAGGAATCTAAGTGACTTTAAGACACTGTAATTGACTACACATCCCTATTAGAATATATCCTGATAACAAAAGGAGTTACAAAAAGCCCACCCCCGCCCCCAACAAATAACAGTTTTCAGTAATCATACTGTGGTGGTAGTGCCAAGACTGTTGCTCTGAGACTGTTGTTTGTACGTGGTGGGATAAAGCAAATGAGCAATTGTTGTAGTTTAGGCATGGGTGAAAGCAGATACAGATTTGAGATTGATGCGGGTGGTCCTGATTTTGAATTGGACATATTAGTATAAACTCATGTTGCGTTGTATCTTTAACCAACAAGGACACATTTCCTAGCTCCACTAACTGGAAAGGTCTAGAAACAATGAACCACTCAGTAGCAATAAACGTCTTTAGCACATTGTGGCCTCTAAAATAATCATTTCCCACTCAAAAGAACCAGGGTTCCTTGGAGAAATGGCTGGTTCCATGTCTGGGGCAGGAAATGCTGAAGATGAGTCTGGAACATCTTGTCATTTAGAAGGCAAGGAAGCTATCAGAGACTTAGAGAGTTGTGTCAAAGGACTCGGGAGCTAATCAGAAGAGATTCCCACTGGCTAAAGACAGGACAATTTGAGCAACAATAAGAATGATAATTGAGAAAGATTAAACACATCAAATATTTAATTCTTTTTTACTTATCTTTTTTACACATCAAATATTTAAATACATGAGTTTAAATAAGTAAATAATGATACTAAAATGATACTTAAAAAAAAAGACCTCTCACTGTCAATCTTTGATAGATGTGAGAGAACCAGCTCATAATTTTGAAAATTGGTAAATAGAAAGAATTGTGTTAATCCTGCCTTTCCTATATGAACTGTATTTCAGGGGAACCAAATAGATTTGAAGGGAAGTTTCTTTGTCTTTGAAATTTTCTCCTTATAGAAGCATTTCAGCATATAAGTGAATTATAGAATAACACCATTTTGTAAACCCAAATACATTAATGTGTCAAGGTAATGATTATCAATAGCTGCTAACAATATAAAAAGAGAGACAACTATAAACCAAAAAAATTGCCAACACTAAATGTTGGAGAGGATGTGAAGCAACTGGAACTCTCATACATTGTTGACAGAAATGTAAAATGGTACAACCACTTTTAAGAACTGTTTGGCAGTCTTTTTTAAAGTTAAAAAATCATTTTCACTCCTAAGTATTTACCCAGAAAAAATGAAATGCCCATAAGACAATATGTATAAAAATGTTCATAGACACCTTATTCATAATAGCCCCAAACTGGAAACAACCCTAATATCTATAAACAGGAGAAAAGATAAATTATGGTACATTCATATAATGAAATAATACTCAGCAATAAAAAGGATGAACTAGTGAACTGATATATCAACAACATGGATAAAGTTAAAAGGTAATATGTTAACAAACAACACAAAAGAGTACATGCTGTATAATTCCATTGGCATAAAGTCCAAGAACAGGCAAAAGTGTCTATGGGGATGGAAGCGAGAAAGTGGTTGGCTCTGCGGGTGGAGGGGAATTGACTGTAAAGACTCAGGAGGTAACTTTCTGGGGTGATGGAAATATTCTATATCTTGTTTTGGGAGTAAACTACATGGATGTACACAATTGCTAAAACGAACTGAACAGTTAAGATTTGTGCACTTTATTTTAACCCATTTAAAAAGACAACCAGATTTTTTGTGCCTCCTGATGGGTGTACACAAAACTCACAAAATATTCTTGACAAAAACATTGAATCTGAAATCTGATCAAGCTCCTAGATCTAAGTATCAATTTATAGGAAACAGAGGGGACAAAGAAACGTATTTAATAACATTCTGGGGATGTGAGAGCTTTATTGTGGGGAACTTTATTGAAGTATGGTCTTTAGACTCCCGCAAGGGGCCCTACTCGCGCCCTCCTCTAGCTGCGTCCTTTCAGATGGGGCAGGAAGTCCACGGGACCAAGGGGATATGCCACTGCCCCTTCCAGACCATGTTCTGGCTCCCTAGAACCTGAACTTCTCACTTTATACAACCTACACCTGTTTTCAGGGCCTGCGTGGGTCTCTTCTTTAGTTCATCTTCCCAAGGTTTGACTGTGCAGCCAGGGGTAGCTGTTTGCAGAAGATGTAGATTGAGCTTAGAGATGTGGGTGGGAGGAGGGGTGGGGGCAGGAGGGGTGGGCAGGGTGTCCTTGAGAAGGAGATGGAGCCAGGGGTGGAAAGAGAATGGGACAGCCTGTGGGCCACAGGCCAGCTCTCCTGTACAACAACAATCCAGTGAGGAACTCTAAGGAGTCTGAGAATTCGAAATTCTAACTTGGCCTTCCAGGTCTAAGAGGGTTTATTTGTCAAGGAAGGATCATAGAACATATTTAACTGTTAGCTGGAGTTATAGCATTTAAATACTTAGATATATGGTATTTCGGGCTCCATTTGTACTACTGTCCCAGGTCTGTAAATGTTAGGGTCAGGCCTACTCTCAAAACTCCTAAGCTCAAACAGCCCAGTTACTTCCCCAAATAAATTACAAGAAAAAAAAAAAAGAGGAGGGAGGGAGAATCTATAGATTAGGAAAAATGTGAACCGATTGGAATGTCTGGATCTCAATCTAACTGTAAAATGATGTATAAAGTAAAAAATTGGAACACTGATTGGATATAATTGATCTTATGAAGAAATTGTTAGGATTTTTTCTTTTTAGTGTGATAATGGTATCAAGATTATGTTTTAGAGAATTCCCAGAGGTCCAGGGAATTTAGGGCTCTGGGTTAGGGTTAGGGTTAGGGCTCTGTGCTTTCACTGCCAAGGGCCCGGGTTCCATCCCTGGCCAGGGAACTAAGATCCTGCAAGATACACAGCGCGGCCAAAAAAAAAAAGAAAAGATTATGTTTTAAAAGCATCCTTGTCTTTTAGAGGTACATATTAATATATATATACATATATATATATATATATATATATGTATATATATATTTATTTATTTTTGGCCGCGCCGCACGGCTTGCAGGATCTCAGTTCCCAACCAGTGAAAGCCTGGAATCCTAGCTGCTAGGCCACCAGGGAAGTCCCCGTATTAAAATATTTACAGATAAAATGTTTTGGATTTACTTCAAAAATTGGGGTGGGAGAGGGAGTAGGTTGGAATATAAACAAGGGTGTCAACTGAAGCTGAGTGCAGATACATAGGAGTTCATGCTCGTCTCGCTTTTGCGTAACCTTGAAAGTCACTCGCAATCCCACCAGAGATTTCCATTACTAACATTTTGTTAAATATTACTTCTATGTGCACTTACCTATTTATATAAATAGGATCACAATGAACATGATGCTTTGTAACTAGCTCTTTTCACTCAAAAGTATATTTAGTCTCTTACTTATAAAACTTTAAGTTGTTTCTAATTTTTAACTAATATCATAACAAGTCATTTTCTGATTTGCCTGATTATCACCTCTGAATTCATTCCTAGAAGTATCACTGCTGGTTCAAAGTATACATATTTAACATTTTGATACACGTTGCCAGATTGCACTCAGAAAGGCTGAACATACTTATATTCCCACAGGACCCTCTTTCACTTCTCTGCCAACACCAACCTTTGTAGCTTTGCTAATCCAATGAAAACATGTCATCTCATTGTTGGGATTTTTTGTATTTCATAACTAGCAAGAATAAAAATATTCTCCTATGCTTATTAGCCATTTGTAGAGTGTGTGTGTGTGTTGTTTGCTTGTTCATGTTCTTTACCAGGTTTGCCTGTTAGGGTGTTGAACCTTTTTATTGACATGTAAGAGCTCTTTGTGTATTAATGACATACACATTTGTCATATATGTTGCAAACATTTTCTCTTGGGTTGTTGCTTCAACTTCAATTATGGTATATGTGTGTGTGTGTGAGCGTTGTTTTTGTTGTTGTTGTTTTCCCATGTAGTAATTTTTTTTTTTTTTTTTGCGGTACACGGGCCTCTCACTGTTGTGGCCTCTCCCATTGCGGAGCACAGGCTCCGGACGCGCAGTCTCAGTGGCCATGGCTCACGGGCCTAGCCGCTCCGCGGCATGTGGGATCTTCCCAGACCGGGGCACGAACCTGTGTCCCCTGCATCGGCAGGCGGACTCTCAACCACTGCGCCACCAGGGAAGCCCTCAAATATTGTCTTTTTTAAAAAAATTATTTATTTATTTATTTTTGGGGACTGTGTTGGGTCTTCGTTGCTGCGTGTGGGCTTTCTCTAGTTGCAGCGAGCAGGGGCTGCTCTTCATTGCGGTGTGTGGGCTTCTCATTGCGGTGGCTTCTCTTGTTGCAGATCACGGGCTCTAGGCATGAGGGCTTCAGTAGTTGTGGCACATGGGCTCAGTAGTTGTGGCTCGCAGGCTGTAGAGCATAGGCTCAGTAGTTGTGGTGCACGGGCTTAGTTGCTCCGCGGATGTGGGATCTTCCCGGATTAGGGCTCGAACCCGTGTCCCCTGCATTGGCAGACAGATTCTTAGCCACTGCGCCACCAGGGAAGCCCTACATCATCATTTTAAATGGTACAAAGCATCCCACTAACTGCGTATCAGGGTAGTCAGTCAGACTGCAACTCTACATTCCCTTCCTAGATAACCTGCGGATGCTCTTACTTAAACTAGTATGAGTGAACTTCTCTTATCTGCAACAATATTATCCAAGTCTAAGAAGTATGGGTGTAATATATTTAACCTATCTTTTTTGGTGGATAAACTGAAATGAACTCCACCCAGCTTAACACACGTATGCAGTTTTGATTATTTCCTTTTGAGAACATCCTGGAAGTATAGTTGCTTAGTTAAAGTATATATTTTAAGGATTTTGATACATATTTCTAAAATGCCTGGGGAAGGGGGACATGTACGAATTTCTATCCCCACCTGCAATGCTTGTTTCACTGAACACTTGCCCAATGCATATACTAATTTCTTTTTAATCTTTGCCAATTTAATAGGCATTTAATATGCCATTTATATTTTTAGCTAATGTGGCTGAACATACCTATTTATTGGCCATTTTTATATATATCTTTTGACATATTTTTGTTACTCTTCTGCCGATTTTCAATAGTTTAAAAATTACTAACATCCATACCCACCTTGACATCCTCTTTCCTAGTTCTGCCTCCTATCTAAGCTAATTTATGTACCTGATCTATGGATCTCATCTCCTCTTTTTTTTTTTTACATCTTTATTGGGGTATAATTGCTTTACAATGGTGTGTTAGGTTCTGCTTTATAACAAAGTGAATCAGTTATACATATACATATGTTCCCATATCTCTTCCCTCTTGCGTCTCCCTCCCTCCCACCCTCCCTATCCCACCCCTCCAGGCGGTCACAAAGCACCGAGCTGATCTCCCTGTCATCTCCTCTTTCTTTATGGAATCATTCAATCAGTTATTCTCTTTGTTGGCAATATCTTTAACTACCAGGTTTTTTTCTCTTATACTAACAAACATCACTGTCTGTTCTCCTTACAGAGAAACTAACATTTTTCTTTCACTTGCCATTCTCCTCCGGCTACTGACCTTTCTCTTCTCCTTTACAGCCAAACTTCTTGAAAGAATTGTCTTCATATGCTGCGTCCACTTCATCCCGTTTCTTCAACTCATTACAGATGATTTACATTAAGGTCTTCAATGCTGTCTTTGTTGCTAAGATTTTAGTAACAGAATTATATCATATACATGTGAAAAAGCAGGACTTAAAATGGTTTTCCCCAAATATACTCAACTATGCAAAAACTATTTATGCAGAGAAAATAACATATGTAATATATGAAAATTTTAAGTTACTTCTGGATGACTGGTGAGTTTTATTTTCTTCTTTTAAAAAATATCCTCAGGGGCTTCCCTGGTGGCTCAGTGGTTAAGAATCTGCCTGACAATGCAGGGAACACGGGTTTGAGCCCTGGTCCGGGAAGATCCCACATGCCACAGAGCAACTAAGCCTGTGCACCACAACTACTGAGCCTGTGCTCTAGAGCCCATGAGCCACAACTACTGAGCCCGTGAGCCACAACTACTGAAGCCCGTGCGCCTAGAGCCCGTGCTCCACAACAAGAGAAGCCACCACAATGAGAAGCCCGCACACCGCAACGAAGGGTAGCCCCCACTCTCCATAACTAGAGAAAGCCTGTGCGCAGCAACAAAGACCCAACAAAGCCAAAAATATATATATATCCTCAGGACTTCCCTGGTGGTCCACAGTTAAGACCGCGCTCCCAATGCAGCGGGTGCGGGGTTTGATCCCTGGTCAGGGAACTAGATCCCGCATACCGCAGCTAAAGATCCCGCATGGGGCAACGAAGATCCCATGTGCTGCAACTAAGACCCCGCACAGCCAAAAAAAAAGTCCTCAATTTAATTAATTAATTTATTTCAGTGGTTACCCTTGTTTATTTCATTTTAGTTCACATTCCTTTAGACTAGTTAACAAAGGTAGTTTACGTTTATCCAACAAATATCTGTTGAGAACCAAATGAGCCGAGCCTCAATGCAATTGAGATAAATATAAAATATGCCCTGCCCACAAGGAGGTCTCCAAAGTTGGAAGAACAGATGTCACTAAATGAATCATAATTACTATGATAAATATGCAAATGTTCATAAAGAAGAGCATATACTATCTTGAATGGGAGGTGGACAAAAGTCCCAGGGAAGGACTGTAAAGGACATAATACCTAAATGAGGATTTGAACAAAGAAAATTAAGGCAGGAAGAGCATTTTTACCATTTGCAAAAGGAGCAGACTTGAAAAAGCGTAGTACTGCAGAAATTAAAAGTTAGCTGGAACATAAATGGGGGAGTTTAGCATGGAGAGGGAGGAGGGTGGTAATTAATGTCCCTTTGTGGCCAGAATTACACTGTGATCACTGTTACAAGTGATTAATCCCCCACACTCTATTTTCTGTTCATTACATGGAAAAAAATATTCACATTATTTCCCTAACGGAATTCAAAAATTCCTTTTGGGGAAAGTAATTTCCCCAAAATTTCTTCATCTAAAATCCTTATGCCCTTACCATATCTCAAGGGGCAGTCTACAATTTGAGTGTGAATTTTAAGTTCTCAATTTGTGGCCCCATAAAATGTCCTTAAACAAGAATTTTACGTTGATATTAGAACACATTACAGTGTTAATCAGAAATTCTTAACTTACATTTTCTGAGAGGAGGCAGAAAAGTAAAGTAAAGAAATGACAGTCAGGAGCCGCTGGGCTACTTCATTTGGCCGAAAGGCTGAAAGAAGAAGGGGGTCGTTACCCAGATTCTCAGAGCTGGCGCTCCCGCCTAGGGCACGACTAGATAACCTGACAGGACAACTGTCTCCTGAAAGGGCCCTTCTTCCCTCTTCGCTCATCCCATATGGCCTCTGAGCGTCTCAGACTGTCCAGCTAACGGCGCCAAACCGCGGATAACCGCCAAGCCCCTCTGGTTGCCCCGGTAACAGCCAGCCACACCAACCCGGCTCCTTTAAATCTTCCCAGAATGCTGCGTGCCTTCTCCCATTCACTTCCGGGTTCGGAGGGCTGACTCCAGCTGGAAGTAGGTGTGTTTGTTGGTGGGTTGCGTTTCCCAGCGGTGTGCGATTACCGGGCCGAGTGTGGCGTGTTCCCGCGGACAGTGGTGGAGATTGTTTTGTTCTTTCCCTGTATTCAAAATGACTGGATCACTAAGGAAAGGCTATAATGTCCCCCAAGTTTTGGCGGCCCTGGAGAAGTGGATTTATTAGTTGCGAAAAAACAAAGCTAGAAAGCACTTTAAAGTTATATGCAACTTCATTTGTTGCTGTGATTTATTTAAGCAGCTTCAAACAACTTACTATAAAACAACTATTTTTGCTTTAGAGAATGAAGGCAAGCACACACAGGTGCAAACAAAACTCCCAAATTTCATCTTTCGCTCATGTGCCTGATGCACAGTGAGCCCAAACCAAAACGTGGGAGTTTGGAGCAGAGAAAGGTATGTTGCAGGGCCCAGCAAGGAGAAGGGACAGAGCTCCTGCTCAAAATACCCTGAACTCCCGGAAGGGTTTCTGCAAAGCATTTTTAAAAGCCAGGTGAGGGAGACTGGTTGCAGGGTATGTGATCAGGTCCAGCACAATTCTCTGGTTGATGTTGAGCTAATAGGGCGGTTAACATTATCAATCCTTAGGGGCCTATAGGGTCTGGGGGCTCATCATCATCAAATAATTTCTTCCATTTGGTGGTGGTTTTAGCATCTGTAACTCAGGAAGTGTGCATCAGATACTATTATCTAGGTATTTCAGAGGAGCTACAGCGAGGATATGGGGGAGGGGGTCCGTCCTGGGAAGGCCCCATAGGGTCCTGCTCGGTTACATATCCACCCAGAAACAACCACTAAAAACACTTTGCAGCAGTCTTCCAGACCCTCTCTGTGCATATAATAAATTTCCAGCTTGTACATGCTATTTTGTAACCTAAAAAGCTTTTATGAACATATTTCATTTAAAAAACAACATGGTTGTATGTTTTCCATTGCACTTTTTGTTAAAACAGTTTCTATCCTTTTTGTTCTTAATTAGTACTGCAATGGAGAAATGAAAATCCTTATAGCTAAGTCTTTGCCCATGTTCTCATTTCTTTGTGGTGATTATTTTTCTCTTTTTACCTTAGTAATTTGTATTTGCACTTCCCTCTCTCTCCCCTAATGCCGTCCCATTCCACTCCTATGTCTTTATAGTATAAATGGATGAAGTTAACATATATGCCATCCAAAGGCTACTCAATTTTTTTAAAGTATACCTTTCTGATTATAAAGGTAATACATGCTTATTGTAGAACATTAGGAAAATTTGGAAAAATAATAAAAATATTCTGATACCTAGACAACTACTGATCATATCTTGGTGTACAATTTTCTAGTTTTCTCTCTGTTGCTTTCAGCAATGAACATTGAAAAAATGTTTGCTAATTTGGTGCGGGGAAATGAGAGCTTTTAATTTGCATTTTTTTGCTTATTCATATAGCTGAATAGTATTTCAAATGTTTACAGTCTGTGGTCCATTTCAGGCCCCATCTTTTCTATCTAGCCTTCCCTGAGAATTCCAGACTAATTACACTAACTTGAAATGGTCTAGTTTTCCATATGTGTATATTTTAGTCCTCTAACTAGATTAAGAGCTAGTTGTGTGGTCCTGGATTATTCAGTTTCGCTGAGCCCACTTTCTTTATCTGAAAAATATAGTGATAACAATATTTATTTTGCAGGGTTGTGGTAGGGATTAGAAATAATGTATTGCAGGTGAGCTCAATAAAAAGTAGCTTTTTTTTGTTACAGCTTTAGTAGTCTATGTACATAGAAGGTGTTCATAATATTATTTTTCAAATGAGTAATCCTAGCATCTCACTCAATTTAGATACTTATTGAGCACCTATGACACATAGGTACTGTTCATAATCCTCAATGTCTCTTGAACCTTTATGAATTAGATACATTTCTTACATAAATCATATGCTCCTCTCAACCTTAGAAATTCTCTTATCCTGTTTCTGCTGCCATGCCTGGCCCATCATAGCAGGTACTGAATAAATGTGTGAGTTGAACTGAGTAAATTTACTGGGAAAAGAGAAACACAAATTAGTTAAAACCTGTCAGGCAGTGATGAAGCCATAATAGGTATGAAGTACTTTGTACATTGGGAGATCAGGAGAGATTAATTTTGCTTAAGGTATCTGGGAAGGCCCTGTGGATTAGGAAGATTTGATCAGGACCTGGATCATAAGGACTGAGGATGGGGGCTTAAAGTTGGAAATATGAGTTAAGGCTTGGAGTTATAAGTAAAAAGGTTGTATTTTGTTATGTTGATGAAAAAATTAATAGTCGATCTAAGAAAGAAATGGAAAATTTTATTTGAGCGAATCTGAGGATTATAACCTGGGAGACAGTCTTTCAGAAAGCTCTGAGCACTGTTTCACCCACTAGAAATCACAGCACAGTTAAAGAAGTTTTTGAGACAAAGTATTATACATCAAATGAATTATTGACAGAAGGAAGGTTATCTCCCAAGGAGTTATCGAGTAGTGGGTCATCCTGACCCTATACAAGATTAAGAAGGAATATCTTCTAAGGAGGTCTGGTTAATGCAGATGCACAATATACTCTAAGGGGGAGGGAGGAGGCCCAAACTGGCAGAGAAAAATTTTGTTTAAATTTTTCTTGCCTTGCCATAAAATATGAATTTTATTTCATCAATTATCAGAGAGTTATTTGCAGTGGCAAAAGAGTAGGGTGGGCGAATGGGCCTAGAAGAGGCAGAAAAAAAGTAGTTGGGTCTTATATTTTGAGGGTTTTGATGCGACCATTCATTATAATTGCAGCTTTCAAACGTTTCTGAAAAACAGGGCTTTTAATATGGCTTGGGGCGTCAAGAGAGAGAGGTGGACCAGAGGCTGCAATTAGCCTGCTGGTGGACAAAGCAGGGAGTGCGAAGATGGCAGAAACCTTCAGAGGGAGAAGGGTATTTAATGGCCAGTACTGTTCAGGAGGTAAGGACAGAGCGTGCACGAGTAAGCAGGGCTGCGGAACAAGGCTTATGGGGACGGCACAAGCACGCTGAGCGGCGAAGGCCGAGCCCACATCAGGCGGGTTGTAGCCTGCGAGGGTACTCTCTAACCCCAGCTCAGCCAGCAGGCGCTTGGCCCCGCCCCTTGCCCGCCTAGCAGCCGTCGCCCCGCCCCGTTACCGTCTTCCCTCCCGGCGCCCGTGGCCCAGCGCTCCTTCGGTCTCCGGGCTTGTGGACCCCTGCGGTCGTCGCCCGGCTGGCGCCAGGTCGGCTCGGCGGAGGGAGGGCCTGGGCTGTGGGTAGGCGGGAGGGAGGTTGCCTTTCCCTGTCTCCCCTCGGGCCGCCTGAGGCGGGCGGAAGCAGCTGCAAAGTCCGTGGGCGGCATGGCAGGAGCTCCGGATGAACGCGGCCCGGGCCCCGCTGCGGGGGAGCAGCTGCAGCAGCAACACGTCGGGTGCCAGGTCTTCCCGGAGCGGTTGGCTCAGGGGAAGCCACAGCAAGGGTTCCTCTCCAGCTTCTTCACCAACAACCAGAAGTGCCAGCTTATGCTCTTGCAGACTTTGGAGACAAGTAGGAGCCGTGAGCCTGGGGGCTGGGCGTCTGCGGAGGGTGCGGTGGGGGGTGTCTGAGAGCCGGCGGGCAGGGAGGGGCCTTGGTGCCGCTCCGCTAGGGAGCTCCGGGTTCAGCCCAGGTCGGGGGCGGGGTTCAGGCACCAAGTGCAGAGTTAAAGGCAGATTTTTGTGAGGGCGGGTGTGGGGGTCTGAGCCTCAGTTTCCATCAGAGGAAGCGCTGAGGCCCCTTTCAGCACTACTTTTGCTTGCGGCGTGATTGAGGAGTTGGGTTAGGAGTTTGCCCTTTCCGTCACGCGCACTGGTCTGACAGATCCTTTGATATTTTAGGTAAATTATGCAGTAATATGAGGAATTGAGAGTCCAGGTGAAGCAGAGTTTTAAAGAACCATGTTAATTAAGGCATACCTGCTGAAACTGCACAACTCAGATGGGATTTGAACCCCGCCAAAACTCAGCTTGGGACTTGAACCCGCAGGCTGGGACTCGAACCCACTGCCTTTTAATTGAAATTGCTCTCCTGGTCTCAGGACTTAATGAAGCTCAGGTTCTTTATGTCTCACTGCAGAAGCAATTCGGCGAGAGGCAAAGTGATAGGTAAGAAGTAGATTTGTTGAGAGAGAGACACACACTCCATAGAGTGTGGGCCATCTCAGAAGGGGAGAGGCCCTGGGAGATACACATTCCATAGACAGAATACAGTGTCTCAAAAGGTGAGAGCAGCCAGGAAATATGGGTGGTTAGTTTTTATGGGCTGGGTAATTTCATAGGCTAATGAGTGGGAGGATTATTCCAACTATTTTGGAGAAGGGGTGGGGATTTCCAGGATTTGGGCCACTGCCCACTTTTCGGTCTTTTATAGTTAGCCTTGGAACAGTCATGGTGCCCGTGGGTGTGTTATGTAGCATACGCTAATGTATTACAATGAGCGTATAATGAGGCTCAAGATCTACTGGAAGTTGAATCTTCTTCCATCTTGGGCCTAATCGGTTCTAACCAGGTTTTAACCAGTTTATGTCGTGTCCACAACAGCTCTGTCATTCTTTAAGGGTTGTGCCCTGCCCTCTTCCCTCCTGTTAAAAACAAGTTTTGCAATCCTACCCTTTGATGGAAAGGGTTCTTAACCTTCATACATGGGTGGACGTCAGAGTGTAGAAATTCCTGACATGGACTACGAAACCGTATGTGTATGCCCCTAAGTGCATTTTTCTGGGGAGAGAGTTCATAGCTCCATGATATTCTCAGAGAGACCCACGATCCCAAAAAGGTTAAGAACCACTGTTGTGGGTTAAATAGGGACACCATCTGCTGACCAATTTTTCTCTAATCCCAGGGACATTGCACTAGAGATTTCTTAACTTTTTTACATTGCCATCTAAAGTTTACTTTAGGTACATTTAGAAAATCAAAGACTTAAACTTATTGTTCCAAAGTAAGGTTACTGTTTAATAGCTGGCCAGTCACACTTCGAAAGTCAACCACCCAATTATTTTCCAGCCTTCTTGAGATTACCTGCATCTAGGGAGTCAAGGGAGGAGGAGGGGGAGTAGAGAAAATGATGTCATTGTATTTACTTTGCAAATATGTATTGAATGCCTCCTAGGTTCTGGTTTGGGCAAATACAGAGAGGAGTTGGGACCCTGCCTTTAAGATGTTTCAAAGTGGAATGCAGTGGAAAGAACGTAGGCTGCAGAATTAGACATGGGTTCAAATTTTGATCCCTTGTTACGTATGGAAGAGTGATTTAACTCTCTGATCCTCTCTATCTTTATCTGAGGGGAAAAAAAAAAGGAAGTGGGGGAGGGATAAAAATACCCCTTTTAGGGTTGTTGTGAGGAATAGATTTTATGAGTGTAAAGGGCCAGCATATCAGGAGCTGAGTAAAGAAAAGGTAGCTGTTCTTACAGTGGCAGAGCCAAAAAGTGGATGAAGAGTTGATATAGGCAGGATATGAGGAGGGTGAGGTGCTGAACTTGAGACCCAGTAGGAATTAACCCGCCTCAGCCTTTCAAGGGGAAGGCTGCTGGGAGAACCTGTTGGTAGTATTAAAGCATCAACTTAAAGCTGTAAAATCCTATCCCTGGGGCGAGTGTGATGGGAGAAATCAGACCTCAAGGGCGACCTTTGTTTTCTTTTTCTCCAAAGCAAATCCATTCCAAATACTGCAGGTCCTTTTTGAAGTACCAAACCAATGTGCTCCCAGAAATTTTTTTTTTAAGAGGACTGTAGGCTTTTGAATCCATTTCAACTTTGTAAAACTCTTAGTTGCTTGAATAATAATGCACTTAGTATGGTGCCTGATACCTGATATACACTAAATAATACTTATTATTAATAATAATTGTTTTATTGTTAACACTCTTAAGAGGGGTCAGGTTAGTAAAGCAGTAACCTATACCTAACTTTCTCATCCCACACTAATTTTACTCACCTGTTTTTGCTTTCAGCACTTAAAAACCTTGGTTTTTTTCTCTCTTTTTTTTTTGCTTGCATGTAATTTGCTGTGCATTTATACTCTCAGACAGGACATCTATGCGAAAAGTTGATATTAGAGGCACTTGGGTTCATAATACTTTGCTGTAATTTTAGCAGGCACATAGATTTTTTTTTTTTATAAATAACAACTTTTATTCGTATTTTTCTCTTCTTGCTTTTTTTTCAAGCATCTTTATTGGATTTTAATTGCTTTACAGTGTTGTGTTAGTTTCTGCTGTATAACAAAGTGAATCAGCTATATGCATATGTATATCCCCATATCCCCTCCGTCTTGTGTCTCCCTCCCACCCTCCTTATCCCACTCCTCTAGGTGGTTGCAAAGCACTGAGCTGATCTCCCTGTGCTACGCAGCTGCTTCCCGCTAGCTATCTATTTCACGTTTGGTAGTGTATATATGTCAATGCTACTCTCTCACTATATCCCAGCTTACCCTTCCCCCTCCCCATGTCCTCAAGTCCATTCTCTACGTCTGTGTCTTTATTCCTGTCCTACTCCTAGGTTCCACTTTTTTTTTTTTTTAGATTCCATATGTATGTGTTAGCATACGGTACTTGTTTTTCTCCTTCTGACTAACTTCACTCTGTATGACAGACTCTAGGTCCATCCACCTCACTACAAATAACTCAGTTTCATTTCTTTTTTTTCTTTTTTTTTTTTTTTTTTGCGGTACGCGGGCCCCTCACTGCTGTGGCGTCTCCTGTTGCGGAGCACAGGCTCCGGATGCGCAGGCTCAGCGGCCATGGCTCACGGGCCCAGCCGCTCTGCGGCATGTGGGATCTTCCCGGACCGGGGCACGAACCCGTGTCCCCTGCATCGGCAGGCCGACTGTCAACCACTGCGCCACCAGGGAAGCCCTCATTTCTTTTTATGGCAGAGTAATATTCCATTGTATATATGTGCCACATCTGCTTTATCCATTCATCTGTCGATGGACACTTAGGTTGGTTCCATGTCCTGGCTGTTGTAAATAGTGCTGCAATGAACATTTTGGTACATGACTCTTTTTGAATTATGGTTTTCTCAGGGTATATGCCCAGTAGTGGGATTGCTGGGTCATATGGTAGTTCTATTTTTAGTTTTTTAAGGAACCTCCATACTGTTCTCCATAGTGGCTGTATCAATTTACATTCACACCAACAGTGCAAGAGGGTTGCCTTTTCTCCACACCTCCTCCACCATTTATTGTTTGTAGATTTTTTGATGATGCCATTCTGACCAGTGTGAAGTGATAACCTCATTGTAGTTTTGATTTGCATTTCTCTAATGATTAGTGATGTTGAGTGTCCTTTCAAGTGTTTGTTGGCAATCTGTATATCTTCTTTGCAGAAATGTCTATTTAGGTCTTCTGCCCATTTTTGGGTTGGGTTGTTTGTTTTTTGATATTGAGCTGCATGAGCTGCTTGTGTATTTTGGAGATTAATCCTTTGTCCATTTCTTCATTTGCAAATATTTTCTCCCATTCTGAGGGTTGTCTTTTCGTCTTGTTTATGGTTTCCTTTGGTGTGCAAAAGCTTTTAGGTTTCATTAGGTCCCATTTATTTATTTATTTATTTATTATTATTTTTTTAAAGAAGATGTTGGGGGTAGGAGTTTATTAATTTATTTAGTTTTGGCTGTGTTGGGTCTCCGTTTCTGTGCGAGGGCTTTCTCCGGTTGTGGCGAGCGGGGGCCACTCTTCATCGTGGTGCGCGGGCCTCTCACTGTCGCGGCCTCTCTTGTTGTGGGGCATAGGCTCCGGATGCGCAGGCTCAGTAGTTGTGTCTCGCGGGCCTAACTGTTCCACGGCATGTGGGATCCTCCCAGACCAGGGCTCGAACCCCTGTCCCCTGCATTAGCAGGCAGATTCTCAACCACTGCGCCACCAAGGAAGCCCCTATTTTTTTTTTTTTTTTTTTTTTGCTGTACTTGGGCCTCTCACTGTTGTGGCCTCTCCCGTTGCGGAGCACAAGCTCCGGACGCGCAGGCTCAGCGGCCACGGCTCACGGGCCCAGCCGCTCCGCGGCATGTGGGATCTTACTGGACCGGGGCACGAACCCGTGTCCCCTGCATCGGCAGGCAGATTCTCAACCACTGCACCACCAGGGAAGCCCCGGAAGCCCCTATTTTTGTTTTTATTTACATTTCTCTAGGAGGTGGGTCAAAAAGGATCTTAATGTGATTTATGTCATGGAGTGTTCTGCTTATGTTTTTCTCTAAGAGTTTGATAGTGTCTGGCCTTACATTGAGGTCTTTAATCCATTTTGAGTTTATTTTTGTGTATGGTGTTAGGAAATGTTCTAATATCATTCTTTTACATGTAGCTGTCTAGTTTTCCCAGCATCACTTATTGAAGAGGCTGTCTTTTCTCCATTGTATATTCTTGCCTCCTTTATCAAAGATAAGGTGACCATATGTGCGTGGGTTTATCTCTGAGCTTTCTATCCTGTTCCTTTGATCTATATTTCTGGTTTTGTGCCAGTACCATACTGTCTTGATTAATGTAGCTTTGTAATATAGTCTGAAGTCAGGGAGCCTGATTCCTCCAGCTGTTTTTCTTTCTCAAGATTGCTTTGGCTATTCGGGGTCTTTTGTGTTTCTATACAAATTGTGTATTTTTTTCGTTCTAGTTCTGTGAAAAATGCCATTGGTAGTTTGATAGGGATTGCATTGAATCTGTAGATTGCTTTGGGTAGTATAGTCATCTTCACAATGTTGATTCTTCCAATCCAAGAACACAGTATATCTCTCCATCTGTTTGTATCGTCTTTAATTTCTTTCATCAGTGTCTTATCGTTTTCTGCATACAGGTCTTTTGTCTCCTTAGGTAGGTTTATTCCTAAGTATTTTATTCTTTTTGTTGCAGTGGTAAATGGGAGTGTTTCCTTAATTTCTTATTCAGATTTCTCATCATTAGTGTATAGGAATGCAAGAGATTTCTGTCCATTAATTTTGTACCGTTACTTTACCAGATTCGTTGATTAGGTCTAGTAGTTTTCTGGTAGCATCTTTAGGATTCTCTAGGTATAGTATCATGTCATCTGCAAACAGATGACTTCTTTTCTGATTTGGATTCGTTTTATTTCTTTTTCTTCGCTGACTGCTGTGGCTAAAACTTCTAAAACTATGTTGAATAATAGTGGTGAGAGTGGGCAACCTTGTCTTGTTCCTGATCTTAGAGGAAATGGTTTCAGTGTTTCACCATTGAGAACGTTGTTGGCTGGGTTTGTCATATAGCCTTTATTATGCTGACATAGGTTCCTGCTATGCCTACTTTCTGGAGAGTTTTTATCATAAATGGGTGTTCAATCTTGTCGAAAGCTTTTTCTGCATCTATTGAGATTATCATATGGTTTTTATCCTTCAGTTTGTTAGTATGGTGTATCACATTGATTGATTTGCATATATTGAAGAATCCTTGCATTCCTGGGATAAACCCCACTTGATCATGGTGTATGATCATTTTAATGTGCTGTTGGATTCTGTTTGCTAGTATTTTGTTGAGGACTTTTGCATCTAAGTACTTCAGAGATATTGGCCTGTAGTTTTCTTTTTTGTGACATCTTTGTCTGGTTTTGGTATCAGGGTGGTGGTGGCCTCGTAGAATGAGTTTGGGAGTGTTCCTCCCTCTGCTATATTTTGGAAGAGTTTGAGAAGGATTAAGTGCTAGCTCTTGTCTAAATGTTTGATAGAATTTGGCAGTGAAGCCATCTGGTCCTGGGCTTTTGTTTGTTGGAAGATTTTTAATCACAGTTTCAATTTCGGTGCTTGTGATTGGTCTGTTTATATATTCTATTTCTTCCTGGTTCAGTCTCAGAAGATTGTGCTCTTCTAAGAATTTGTCCATTTCTTCCAGGTTGTCCATTTTATTGGCATATAGTTGCTTGTAGTAATCTCTAATGATCCTTTGTATTTCTGCAGTGTCAGTTTTTACTTCTCCTTTTTCATTTCTAATTCTGTTGATTTGAGTCTTCTCCCTTTTTTTCTTGATGAGTCTGGCTGATGGTTTATCAATTTTGTTTATCTTCTCAAAGAGCCAGCTTTTAGTTTTATTGATCTTTGCTATTGTTTCCTTCATTTCTTTTTCATTTATTTCTGAGCTGATCTTTATGATTTATTTCCTTCTGCTAACTTTGGTGTTTTTTTGGTTGTTGTTCTTTCTCTAATTGCTTTAGGTGTAAGTTTAGATTGTTTATTTGAGATTTTTCTTGTATCTTGAGGTAGGTTTGTATTGCTATAAACTTCCCTCTTAGAACTGCTTTTGCTGCATTCCATAGGTTTTGGATCACCGTGTTTTCGTTGTAATTTGTCTCTAGGTATTTTTTGATTTCCTCTTTGATTTCTTCGGTGATCTCTTGGTTATTTAGTAACGTAGTGTTTAGCCTCCATGTGTTTGTGTTTTTTACGTTTTTTTCCCTGTAATTGTTGATTTCTAATTTCATAGCACCGTGGTCGGAAAAGATGCTTGATATGATTTCAGTTTTCTTAAATTTACCAAGGCTTGATTTGTGACCCAAGATGTGATCTATCCTGGAGAATGTTCTGTGTGCACTTGAGAAGAAAGTGTAATCTGCTCTTTTTGGATGGAATGTCCTATAAATATCAATTAAATCTATCTGGTCTGTTGTGTCATTTAAAGCTTGTGTTTCCTTATTAATATTCTGTTTGGATGATCTGTCCATTGGTGTAAGTGAGGTGTTAAAGTCCCCCACTATTATTGTATTACTGTCGATTTCCTCTTTTATAGCTGTTAGCAGTTGGCTTATGTATTGAGGTGCTCCTATGTTGGGTGCATATATATTTATAATTCTTTTATCTTCTTGGATTGATCCCTTTGATCATTATGTAGTGTCCTTCCTTGTCTCTTGTAATAGTCTTTATTTTAAAGGCTATTTTATCTCATATGAATATTGCTACTCCAGCTTTCTTTTGATTTCCATTTGCATGGAATATCTTTTTCTATCCCCTCACCTTCAGTCTGTATGTGTCCCTAGGTCTGAAGTGGGTCTCTTGTAGACAGCATATGTACAGGTCTTTTTTTGTATCCATTCAGCCAGTCTGTGTCTTTTGGTTGGGGCATTTAAGCATTTACATTTAATGTAATTATCGATATGTATGTTCCTATTAACATTTTCTTAATTGTTTTGGGTTTGTTTTTGTAGGTCTTTTCCTTCTCTTGTGTTTCCTGCCTAGAGAAGTTCCTTTAGCATTTTTAGCTGGTTTGGTGGTGCTGAATTCTCTTAACTTTTGCTTATCTGTAAAGGTTTTAATTTCTCCATTGAATCTGAATGAGTTGCTTGTTGGGTAGAGTAATCTCGGTTGTAGGTTTTTCCCTTTCAGCACTTTAAATATGTCCTGCCACTCCCTTGTGGCTTGCAGAGTTTCTGCTGAAAAATCAGCTGTTAACCTTATGGGGATTCCCTTGTATGTTATTTGTTGCTTTTCCCTTGCTGCTTTTAATATTTTTTCTTTGTATTTAATTTTTGATAGTTTGATTAATATGTGTCTCAGTGTGTTTCTCTTTGGGTTGATCCTGTATGGTACTCTCTGCGCTTCCTGGACTTGACTGACTATTACGTTTCCTATGTTAGGGAAGTTTTCAACTATAATTTCTTCAAATATTTTCTCAGACCCTTTCTTGTTCTCTTCTTCTTCTGGGAGCCCTATAATTCGAATGTTGGTGTGTTTAGTGTTGTCCCAGAGCTCTCTGAGACTGTCCTCAATTCTTTTCATTCTTTTTTCTTTATTCTGCTCCCTGGCAGTTATTTCCACCATTGTATCTTCCAGCTCACTTATCTGTTCTTCTGCCTCAGTTATTCTGTTATTGATTCCTTCCAGAGTATTTTTAATTTCAGTAATTGTGTTGCTCATCACTGTTTGTTTGCTCTTTAGTTCTTCTAGATCCTTGTTAAATGTTACTTGTGTTTTCTCCATTCTGTTTCAGAGATTTTGGATCATCGTTACTCTCATTACTCTGAATTCTTTTTCAGGTAGTTTGTCTATTTCATCTTCCTTTATTTGGTCTTGTAGGTTTTTTATCTTGCTCCTTCCTCTGTAACATTTTTTTGTCGTTGCATTTTTTTTTTTTTTTTAATGGGTGGTGCCGTCTTCTTGTCTTACTGGTTGTTTGGCCTCAGGCCTCCAGCACTGGAGTTTGCAGGCAGTTGGATAGAGCTGGGTCTTGGTGCTGAGATGAGGACCTCCAGGAGGCCTCACTCTGGTTGATATTCCCTGGGGTCTGAGGTTCTCTGTTAGTCCAGCGGTTTGGACTCAGTGCTTCCACCACAGGAGCTTGGCCCGATCTCCTGCCTGGGATCCAAGACCCCACAAGCTTTGTGGTGCATTAAGAAAAGAAAAAAAAAAAAGGAAGAAAGAAAGAAAAAAGGAACAGTACAATATCAAAGAATAAAAAACAAAATAAAATTAGAAAGATAAAAAAATATATTAGGAAAAATAAAACTATAATTGAAACAACTGCAGCAGGGTAAAATAAAACCACAAGAGAAAAAAGAAAAAAAAAGGGGGGGGGTGAACAAGCCAAAAGGAGAGAACAATAACAAAGTATAAAGAATAAAATAAAATTAGAAAAATAAAAGAGTAAAAAAAATAAAAATATAAAAGAATGAACAACAATGAATCAACAAGGTAACACAGAACCCTAATGTAAAAGTGGAAAAAAAAAAAAGGCCTTGGCTATGGGGGTGAAACTTAGACAGGGGCGGAACTCAGGCAGGGGTGGGGTTTAGGGTGGGGCAGAACCTAGGCAGGTTGGGGGTGATGTTTGAGCATGGTGTGGGGCCTCTGCTTAGGACCTGCCCACGGAAGGGGAGAGGCAGCACGTCAAAAGGATGGCCTCTGGAGTGTGGAGTTCCGGAGTTTGGAGGTAGGGCGCTGAGTGAGGGTGTGTGGGTGGGGTTTAGGTCCATTGCGTTGGAGGGGGTCTCAGAGGGTGCCTCCGAGTGTAGAGGTGGGGCCCTGGGTGTGGTTAGAGGGGTGGGCCTTGGGCTCTGTGGGGCACAAGGGAGGCTCCAATGGCAGAGGATTAGGCCTCCCGGTGCCTAAGTGGACAGGGAAGGCACTGGCTCCATTCCTTCGTGCCCCTCCCCCACCGTCTCCCGCAGGGTCTCCCCCATCGCCACTGGACACCTAACTGGGGGGGGGTCCCGCTGGGTGTAGGAACTCCTCCCCTCCCCCAGCCACCCCTCTGGGGTGCTGGTCCCGGAGGTCCAGCCTTTACTTTTGCTCCCCCTTCCCTCCCTCCCACTCCCTCAGGACCCGTGTGGCTGGAGGGGGCCTAGGTGGGCAGAGGATCAGGCCTGGGATCTCAGCAGGTTCCTGGGGGCCCAAGTGGTCAGGGGAAGCATGGCAACTCCCCCTTTTGATACTCTGCCCTCCCAGTGGTTCCCCAATTTCCCCCTTCGGCCGTGGGAATCCCTTGCCCTCCCCCAGCCGCCCCTCAGGGGCGCCAGTCTTGTCCGGCCTCCGCTTCTCCTCCCCCTTCGCTCCCCCAATGCCCCACGTCCTACCCAGTTGCTGGGGGTTCCTCCCATCCCCTTAGGTGTCTGTGGTCCCCCACTGGTGCCTGGTAGGTGCCCTAATTGTGAGGAGACGCGCATTCTGCATCCTCCTAGTATGCTGTCTTGACTCCACCCCCCACTTTTTTTTATAAAGTTTTTTTTTTTTAATTTTATTTATTTTTGGCTGCATTGGGTCTTCGTTGCTTTGTGCAGGCATTCTCTAGTTGTGGCAAGCAGGGGCTTCTCTTTGTTGCAGTGCTTGAGCTCATTGTGGTGGCTTCTCTTGTTGCAGAGCATGGGTTCTAGGCACGCAGGCTTCAGTAGTTGCAGCACAGAGCTCAGTAGTTTTGGTGCACGGGCTTAGTTGCTCTGCGGCATGTGGTATCTTCCCGGACCAGGGATCGAACCCGTGTCCCCTGCATTGGTAGGAGGATTCTCAACCACTGTGCCACCAGGGAAGTCCCTCATAGATTCTTAGAAGTGGGGGGGCCTCAGGAGTCATCTAGGCCTTTCCAACCCCCATCACTGACCGGAAACCCCTGTGCCATCAGTTGACCAGAGTGTTTATAGACCTCTGCTGGAACAGATTATCTTTGAGGCCCTTTGAGGCTATTGGGCTCTTGTATCGACAGCTTTGATTGTTGGAAAAATCCTTTCTCATACTGAGTTGAAATGTGCCCTTTGTAACTTCTGCCCTTTGGTCCTTGTGCTGCCCTCTGAAGAAATGTTGGCTGAATTTATTCCCACACGGCACCCCTTCAGGTACTTGAAGCTACTGTGGCCCTAGTTAAGCCTTTTTTCTCTTTTCCAAATCTACAGATCCCTTTCTTGCTTCCTGTGGAAAGTAGTCCTGCACTGTTCTAGTCACTTTCTCCCATGGAACAGCTTCGGTTGGCAGGTCCTGTTTAGAGTATGGTACTCAGAATGGGACACTATTCACAGACCAGGACAGACAATAGTGGGGCTACCTACTGCCTTCCTCTAACCTGGATACTATGCTGCTATTTGTTTCTATGGATATTGGTCCCAAATTTTCTCAGTCTTTTGGCGTGTGTGTGTGTGTGTGTGTGTGTGTGTATATATATATATTTTTTAATTAATTTATTTTAAAAATAAATTTATTTATTTTATTTATTTATTTTTGGTTATGTTGGGTCTTCGTTGCTGCATGCAGGCTTTCTCTAGTTGCAGTAAGCAGGGGCTACTCTTCGTTCCGGTGCGTGGGCTTCTCATTGCGGTGACTTCTCATCGCAGAGCACGGGCTCTAGGCGTGCGGGCTTCAGTAGTTGTGGCATGCGGCTCAGTAGTTGTGTCTCTCGGGCTCTAGAGCACAGGCTCAGTAGTTGTGGCGCACAGGCTTAGATGCTCCGCGTCATGTGGGATCTTCCCGGACCAGGGCTCGAACCCGTGTCCCCTGCATTGGCAGGTGGATTCTCAACCACTGCGCCACCAGGGAAGCCCCTTGGTATATATTTTAATACATTGTGTTCGATCATTTAACTGAAAAGCATATTTGATGTTATCTAAGATGTTTGGTACTACCCATTTTGGTATTTCTATCAGTGTTTCATTTCATTAAAGACTTGCTTTTATGTTAATTTAAGCTTATCTTTTCATATTCATTTTTTATCATTTTTAAGATGGTATTACTTTGCTAAGATTTGTGAGGTTTTGTTTGATAATATCTTACACTGCTATTTGGATCATTTAATTGGTGCTCTTTTTTTCCAATTACCATATGTAACTGAATCAATATCTTTCTAGATCCATATGTTAAACTGCTGCTTGATGCCATGAAGCATTCGGGTTGGTAAGTGAATCTTTTTGAAGTGCTGCTCTGTATTCTGGCTGCTGAAAACAAAAAATCCCCACCCAAACTGGAAGTACTTCAGATATTTCACTTCAGGCCACAAAGCCCTTTCCATATGGTAGGTGGTGGTGGTTGGCTGCACTCTCCCCAGGCAGGCCGTGTTCTCTCTGGACCTCTTCAGCCCTAACTCCACATCTCTGGCTCTACTGTTCACCTCAGGTATTTAGTAAAGACGATACTTAAAATCTTACTTGTAAGTAATCACCAAACCTGGTTTTTCCACTATGCCAGTCCCAGCATTCTCCTTAACGGAGAAGAAATCTCAGCTTGTTATGCACGTAGAAGCCTTCCAGGTGTTGTTAAACTTTGAGGAGATCGGAAGAAGTGATTTCTGAGGTCCACTTCTTAACATTCTGGCCCAAGGGCAGAAACTCCAGCATATTTCCAATATGGTCTTAATGAGTTGATCAAATTCTTTATGGAATCATAGCATAGAATTTGAACTGGGATAGATTTTGCAGAGACAGTTTCCTTATTTACAGATGAGAGAACTGAGTCCTGGTGTTGAGTTGCTTTCCCAAGGTGTCCTGTGTGATAGTGATGGAGAGATGTGTCATCTGGGTCTCCTGGCCCAGGGCTGTTTCCCCTGTGCCCCACGCACACTACTTCTGGACGTTGTCTTTTTAATCCATTCTTACCTTCCAGCGCTGTTAACAGAGAAAGACACTTTTCTTGTGAAGATTGTAATGGAAATGTCAGTGGAGGTTTTGATGCTTCAGTGTCTCAGGTAGGCGGTCTACCAAGCTGTCCTCTTTCCTCCAGTTCTCTCTCCTGATGTTTGCTGATTGCCTTCTATGTGCTGGGCATTCCATTTGGTAGACTTTGTGTAGAATTCAAAAAATGAGTTAACTGTGGTCCTTACTCTTAAGGTCCTTACTTCTCACAGGGGAGACAAGACAGGAACGCAGAGACAATGATAAAATTTCAGGCAGGTTAAACTCTTTGAGGTGGGTGTGGTTACCACAATGGGACAGTGATGTGATTGACTGAAAGATGCCAGCAGAGTCAGCTAGAGGATGTAAAGGCTCTTCAGGGGCAAAGAAGACAAAGACTGTTGCCAAAAGCAGGGGGAGCACGAGCAAAGGTGACGTGTTGAGAAAGCACAAGGTGTATTTGGGGAATGGCATGTTGTCTAGTTCAGCTGGAGGGCAGGAATGCATGGGGAATGAGGAGAAATAGGATTGGAAAGAAAGATAGGCTATATGGTGGGAGGCTTTGAATGCCAAGATAGAGTTTCACCTTTACACGGTGAGAAGTGATAGATCTTTGAGAATTTTTGATGAGGAGAGTGAGTTTTCTCACCTGTAAAATATGGGTAATGATTGTATTTATCTTATAGAATGGTTATGAGAATTAAATGCGATTTCTCTTGTAAACTACTTATCATAGTAAGCAGAGCACTTAAGTCAATAAATGTTACAAGTTTTAAGTCAGTGGGGGGTTTTGACAGTCTTGAGGTGGTAGATGGATGTGTCATGTGATATGAGGGTAGATAAAAGTGTTGTAAGTCACTGTTTCCATCATGAATATATGACACATTGAAGTACATTTAATTGTTTCCTGCTAGGGAATTTTATATGTATTTGAGTTATTTATAGCTGTTTCATGGTAATCATGGGAAAGAGCAACATAGCAGAGGGGTGAGGTGTCTGAGTTTTGGAGTCACATAGACTTTGAGTTCAAATCCTAGTTCCCCTGCTTATTAGCTGTGGGGCTTGGGCAAGTTATTCGTTTTATTCTCAGTTTCCTCATTTGTAAATTGATAATCGCCAACACCTGTAGCTCCCAAGATGGGTCTTGGTAAGTTCATCCTCTTTGGGGGTTAGAGTGCACGTTTTGAATCTTCATCTTATTTCTCAGCAGTGTTATACACAGTTGGGCACTCTTTTTTTTTTTTTTAATTAAAATTTTTGTTGTGAAGTATCTCATTCATATAGAAGAGTAAAATACCTGTACATACACTTTCAGTCATAATAGTAAAATGAACATCTATATAACTACCACCCAGATTTGAGAAATAAAACACTGCCAGGACTTCAGAAGCCTGTGTGCCCCTCTTGGGTTACAACCCCCTCCCTTCCTTATTCTGACTTCCGTGATAACCATTCCCTGCTTGTCTGAATGGTTTTGCCATCTATGTGTACAGTCCAACAATGTGTTTAGTTTCCTCCTTTTAAGCTTTATACTTGGGGTCATGTGTAATACTTTGTCATTTTATGAAATCATACAGTCTTTGTAACTTAATTCTTTCGTTCAACATCGTGAGATTCTTCTGTGTTGTTGTGTGCACCTCTGGTTAATTTAGTTTGTGTTGTATATTATTCCATTATATGTCTGTACTAGCGTTCACCCTATCGAGTATCGATTGTTTCCCACTTTATTATTATTATAAACAATGCTGCTGTGAATGTTCTTCACCTTCTCTCCCAGTGCTCGTGGGCAAGAGTTATTCCAAGGTATCTGGCTAGAGTGGAGGTCCTATCACATGCACACACTTGACGTTAACAGCTAATGCCACTTTCTTGCCATGGTTTCCAGTCTGCCACACTCTTGTGGTTGCTCCTTTGCTAACTTAGCTTCCTCTACCAGCCCTTAAATGAAGTCCCTTAATCCTTGGTGTTAGAGCCCCTTCTTTTCTACTCTGCATTCTACCGAGGGGATCTCATTTACTTTGCTGGGTCAGAGCTTTCTCTTGAACTCCACATCCATATCGCCAAGTGTTCACTGAACACCTACACTTGGGTGTCCTAGAGGAACCTCAGACGTGACATGTCCAAGTTCAAATTGATTTTTACGATCCTCCATCCCCACCCATCCTGGTCTTTTAGTTTTGCATATCTCGGTGAACGGTACCACCATCCGTCCTATTACCCATGCCAGAAATTTAGGGATCATCCTTGATACCTCTGATTCCCTTCCCATATTCTGTCCGACACCAAATTTTGTCCAGTCTCCCTCCTAAATACCTTTTTAGGCCCCCACCATCCTAGCTCTGGAACTATTATCTCTTGCCTAGAATACTTCATTTGCCTTCAACTAGTCTCTGTGTATCCAGTTTTGATCATCTTTTGTTTATTTTTCCAACTGTGGTCAAAAGGATAAAAACAAAATAAAACACCCCCCGTTTCACTACTCCCTTTCAGTGACTTCCCACTGTTGTCAGGATAAAGAGTGATTTGGCCCCTGCCGACCTCACCAGCCCTATCTCATGCCTGCCACCTCCAACTCTGTGCTTGGTACTACAGGCCTGCCGCCGTCAGCTTCTCCAACATTCTTTTCCTTCAACCCTCCCCCTACCCTTTGCCTATGTTGTTCTCTGTCTGGAATGCTCCCTTCCCCTCTCCTCGAATTTAACTCCTGTTCATCCATTAGATCCCAGTTTAAACATTCCTTCTGCAGAAAAGCCTTTCCCAACCCTGCAGACCAGGTCAGGCACTCTCATTGTATGTACTCGTGACAACCTGGGTTTTTCTTCATGACAACTGTCACTGCATGTGTTTAAACATTTTGGTAAATACTTGATTAATTTCTATCTCCATTAGTAGATTATAAATCTCTAGTAGGTCTTGATAAATATTAGTTGAATAAATGAATGTTGAATGAATGTATATAAAATACCTGGGACATGTCCCAGTGTCTGGCACACAGTAAGTACACAGTAAGTGGGGACTATTATTATTAGGACCCCTCACGTCTTTATTATTCTTATAGGGTCCTGCTCAGTGTGCTGCTGGCTTTTTGCACTTCTTTCTGAAGCTCTTTCTGAGGACTTTTCCTGGCAATTCTAGTAGGATGGGACAGTGTGGTCATTCATTGTTGATTCATTGCTTATTGAGAAACTTGATAAGAAACATTTTACACATATTCTCATTTAATTCTCACAATTCTAAGAGGTAGGTACTCTAAGTCATCTCCTTTTTTATAGTTGAGGAAACTGCGGCACAGAAAGCTTAAGAAACTTGCCCAAGGTCACTGACTTAGTAAGGAGTGGGGCTGGAATTTGAATCTCCCTGCTTCATTCCAGAGTCCACTCTTAATACAAGACTGTGGAGTCTAAGATGGCTGGTACAGTCAACCCAGTGAGGGTGGTGTGTGAATAAATGTCCTTAAACTAAGTGCTATGTAGTCCAGAGAGAGAAGGGAGAAGTTAGCCATTGGGAAGGCTTCATGGAGAATGTATGAAGACCGAGCCTTGATGGAGGGGTGGGTGTTGGGTGGATAGAGTGGGTGAGGCTTTCCAGGCAGTTGAGCCCACTCAGGTGAGAGAGAAGATGGAATCTACGAAGTGAGAGTAGATCTTAGAAATGACCGAACTCTCCTCATTTTGGTGCTTCTTAGATTGTTTTGTGCCAGAATAATATCTGTAATCAGGCGCATATGAACAGAGTGGTCACCCATGAGCTCATTCACGCATTCGATCATTGTCGAGCTCATGTCGACTGGTTCACCAACGTCAGGCACTTGGCTTGCTCTGAGGTAAGTTTTATCGTAGAAGGTACTTCTTCCCCAAGGACACTGTTGTGCGTTTGAACATTTTATTCAAGGATGATTTATTTAAACGTATTCCTTTTCTTGTCATAATTCCACATTAGTCTTCAGTTTACATTTTTAACTATTGAATACAATTCTTTTAGATACAGCAGGTAGACATTTTTAAGTATCTTTCTAGAATTGTCTTAAATATGACCTTTAAATCCTAATAATAGTGATGACTTTTAATAATAAGCTCTTTTTCCTATGGAATAAACTATATAATACAAAAACTTTACAGTTAACATTTACTGAGGGGCTGTGTGCCAAACCCTAACCCTGTGCTGTTTGTGGACCTTTTTTTTTTTGCGGTACGCGGGCCTCTCACTGTTGCGGCCTCTCCCGTTGCGGAGCACAGGCTCCGGACGCGCAGGCTCAGCGGCCATGGCTCACGGGCCCAGCCGCTCCGCGGCATGTGGGATCTTCCCGGACCGGGGCACGAACCCGTGTCCCCTGCATCGGCAGGTGGACTCTCAACCACTGCGCCACCAGGGAAGCCCTGTGGACTCTTATTTAATATTCACAACAGCCCATTGAGGTAGATACTGTTATCCCCATTTTATTTCTGTGAAAAGTGAGGCAGTTGTTCAGATACCATACATAGTAAGTGGCAGAGGCAGGATTACAACCAAGGTTCTTGAGTGGTTTGCTGTGCTGCCTTCCATAGGTAAAGTTCCTAGCTTTCCCTAGAGTAAAACAGTTCGTTTCAAAAATACAACATAGGAAGATATTTATTATTAAGCATTTTGGATTGCTGTCAAATACACACATATGTATGCTCCTAGAAAGACATTTGTATTTCATACTTGCATTTCATTAATTGAAGAGTGCAGTGTGCTGAGAAGCTAAAGAAAACTAATATAAATTTCAAGCTTATACTTTATAACTTAGATTATTTTCTCTTTCCCTTGAAATTAATAAGTAGCCTCACTGCATCTGATTATAACTCATATTATTTGGAAAGAAGACCGAAATCTGAGCTTTTAAATATCTCTCTCTCTTGGGTGTTATGAGAATTAATGCCTGTTAGCTAGTTAAAGTGTGTTAAGTGCTTTGAGCTCCTCAGAGGAATGAAGCCATGTTATTATAGAAGTAACAAGAAGTGGGCCATTCTGATTGCAGCGAATGAGCAAAAACGTGGCCAGGTTGGCTGTAGAATCCATGTGGGTGATTCCATGACTTTTTCACCTATTAAAGCTGCTTTTTACCTTAAAGATATAGAAAATACATACTAACTTCAGGCTGTCATGTTCATAGCATGCCCAGTTTGGAATGTTCTTGATTCTCTGTACCACTTAATTTTTCATAGGCCCATCAAGACCCTGGAGGAAGGGCATGAACTTACACGGGTTTAAGGGAAGGTCCGAGAGAGTTTCAGTGGTTTGGGCTAGGAGAGCTGGGAGGTTTGTGTGCCTAAAGTGTCTTAGGTACTGATGTATTCAGTTTTAAGCTCACACTGAAACTCAGTTTGTAGATCTTTGGAAGAATGCTTTCTTGAAGTCCTTTTGGTAATTTCTAGCAGTGTTTGTATTTTGTAGAGAGCATAATCTTTAACTTTGAGGTCCAACTCTTTGACTTTTGGTTCCAAAAGAAATTAGTTCTGTCTGTAAGACTCTGGTGGAAAGTTTTGAAAATTCCCTTTGAATAGGTGATTGCCCACAGTGTATCTGGCACTGCCTAGTGTAGCTCATGGATATCTGCTCTTTTTCTTAAGAACTTCTTAAGTCAATAGAGTTAAAAAAAAAAAAAATCTTACAGGTACTCTGTTCTCAGAAAAATATACCAATTTTATATTTTACAATTAAAAAAATCAGTTGATATAAAGGTATAGAGCACGAGTGCTTATTTTCTGTTTGTTTGCCTTCTGTCTTTGTGATAGGTTCGAGCTGCTAACCTTAGTGGAGACTGCTCACTTTTAAATGAAATATTCAGGTTACATTTTGGATTAAAACGACACCATCAGGTAAAAACTAACATATGAAATCATTTACTGTTAAGAGTGCTATGAGTGGAAATAATGAATAGAAAAATGAGAAGTATATTTAGTATTTGAAATTTGAAAGCACTACTTATATGAAAGAATACAAAATGTGTGTCCCTGAAGCCAAATAGATGGAATTCAGTTCTAGTTTATAATTATGGGCAAGCTGTGCGACTAAGTGAGAGATTTTCACAGTGAAAAGCGCTACGGTCTCACACGTGGGATACTTTTGGATGGGGGTAGATAAGGACCGGAAGTGAAATCACAGCCTGTCTTACTTTTATCCTACCAGTACTGGACTTGTGGTTTGAAACCATCACAGTATTCTCTAGACACAAAAGTAATACCTGTCAGCACAGAGACTGCACTGCAGCGCACTGTGTATTAGCACACCTTTAAAGGCTGTATGACGTGACAGCAAAGCTTCGGATCAGCACAGACTTGATCACGATGAGCTGAGCTGAGCGATTTTGTAAACAAAACAAAATGAAAACTGTAGGCAAGACCATCCTGCTAGAAAGCTTTTTTGTTGTTTTTGTCTAAAAGAAACACTTTATATTTTTTTATTGGGGTATAGTTGTTCTACAATGTTGTGTTAGTTTCTACTGTACTAGAAAGCTTTTAAGGGCCACGATAGATGGGCATGGGGAGAGGAAGTTTAGAACTGATGGACTGGTGAAGAATGTGAGCAGTTCTGCCCATAGCAACCAAGGGGCTCTGTGTCCACATTTAGGAGAAAGGCTGGTCAGAGCTCTTCTATGGGAAGAGGTTACTGGGCCAATTTGTCAGGTACATGGGCATCAGGATAGCAGTTTTAACCAGATGCAAAAAGGACAGGCTTGGAACAACAGCAGGAAGGCCCTTGGCTCTCCAGAGAAAAGAGTAACTCAACTCTGGGGAGGAAGGTAGAAGGTCACAGAGAACTACGAAGAGAAATTTTGAACTCAGTGAATGGGAGTTCGTTAGACGGCAAACCTGGGGCCTGGGAAGGGTGCCTACTCTTCTAGGGCTGTTACGCTTTCAGCCTGTGCCAAGTCCGCTTAGTGATGTGCCACTGACTTGTGCTGCATGTCTTCCGTGCCCTCCAATCCCTGCTCATCTGGTGAATTCAGCTCAGGCAGCCTTCGAATGGGCGGTGTGTTCTGGCTCTCAGTGGAAGTAGGGTGCACATCAGAACATCCCAGAGAAGAGGCTAACGCAGTTAAGGCATGTCATCCTGAGTCCAGAGTCTTTGAAAGAGAAATCTCTCCTCTTTTTAACTTGGGTAGCAGCAGCAGAAAATGAATAGAACTAGCAATAGGATGGAAAATACGTGGAGGTAGTGGGAGAAGAGTCCTAGAGAACAAGAGTCCCTGCTTTTGTACAGTATGTACCCAAGAAAAAAGTTGTTTGATTTTTTTTTCCCCCCTGAAAAATTAGGATGCCTTCAAATTTTGTGTGTATGTATGTGTGGTTTCCTGTTGCCTCCAGGGGAGATGCCCCTCTCGAAGGAAAAGTTATCTAGCATTGGTCACCTGAAAAGCTAAGGGAGAGAGAGGCACAGGAGTATATTTCATATTTATTCAAATTAAAAAGCTCAACCAGAACCTTATTTATAGACTTTTTTATGATTTTGCAAAGTTGGAGTTATTGTTTAGCAGATACTGCCTAGAAATTATCATCACTAGGAAAGATGAGAAGAAGGGAGGAGGGGAAGGAGATCTTACTTATACCTAAATAATTTTAGGTTGAGCTAAACATGTTCCATAATTTAATCTTTCTTCTTTGGACTGACAGAAATTAATAAAGTAACATGAGAGGAAATTAATTTTGACTGTGGTTCACACATTGTATAAAATGTTACTATTTCATGACAAAATTTTCATATATTAATAAAATTAAAGCCACATACTTTTCTCCTTAGACTTGTGTGCGAGACAGAGCCATTCGTTCTATCCTGGCTGTTAGGAACATCAGCAAAGAAGTAGCTCAGAAGGCTGTTGATGAAGTTTTTGAATCTTGTTTCAATGACCATGAACCTTTCGGAAGGATCCCTCATAATAAGACCTATGCAAGATATGCTCATAGAGACTTTCAAAACCGGGATCGGTACTACTCAAACATATGAAGACGATGACATTTTATGTGGCAGAGCTTCAGCGATCATGAAGAAAGCATGGTTCCCAAGTGGACAACATAAAACGTAAATGAGCAATTAAATACAGAGAAGACACAGAAGATTCTAGCACAGAAGATTCTAGCATCAGAAAAAGTAACTGTGGTAAGAAATGAAACTGCCTTAAACTCCAAGGCAAAAATTGTATCTTTGTAGCTAACCATTTGGTAAATAAGGCAAATAAATAGCATTTTTAAATTTTCTACAATGTACTTGTTATTACTTGTGTTTTATTTTTTATGATTGTGATTTGCTTTTATTACATTTTAAAACTTGATTATGAAACCTGTGAAGTATGCCCTTTATGATGTGTATGTCTTCTTTGGAAAAATGTCTATTCAAATCCTCTGCCCATTTTAAAATCAGGTTGTTTATTTTGATATTGAGTTGTATGAGTTCTTTGTATATTTTGGATGGTAACCCCTTATCAGATATTGTTTGCAAATATCATCTCCCATTCAGTAGGTGGCCTTTTCATTTTGTTGATGGTTTTTTTTTTTTTTTTTGCGGTACGTGGGCCTCTCACCGTTGTGGCCTCTCCCGTTGCGGAGCACAGGCTCCGGATGCGCAGGCTCAGCGGCCATGGCTCACGGGCCCAGCCGCTCCGCGGCATGTGGGATCTTCCCGGACCGGGGCACGAACCCATGTCCCCTGCATCGGCAGGCGGACTCTCAACCACTGCACCACCAGGGAAGCCCATCACCTGCATTTTTTTCTCACATTATTTTCTTCTTTCTCTTCCCTGCTGATTTCTGCTTCTAACTTATATAATGCAAGTGTTAGAGTTCCCAAGAGCAGAATTTGGTTCTACAGAAATTACCGAGTAGAATATCTGGGATTTTATGAGGATAATATTTTTTCAACAGGTACCAAGGCTAAGTTAAAAGGGAAAAATTAATCACGTGACATCCTAAGTGTCAAGTGGCAGCTTCTCTGAATGCTAACTGCGTTCATACCGCCTCACATCCAAGGTGGTAAAATAAGGGGGAAAAAAACTGGGTCAAGGAAACTCTCCTAACATAATGCTTCTTTTTCTGAAGATTAATAAGTCCCAGAGTCCCACAGCAAAGGCCAAAGCTATATGTACGTACCTTTCAAATCTGGATCTGCTGGGTCAAAGCCCGACATGTCTGCAGGGGCCAGGCTGGCCCCTAGAGTGGTCACTTATTAGTAGGAGGCCCTGGGGAGCCTTGTAAGCGTCAAGTGGCTGGACTCAGCATTCACTAATGGAACCACAGCTCCTCCTCGTTCTCCCAACCACAGCATAAGGAGGAGAATCAATCAGAGGGAAAAAATAGACATTGCATTAATTCAATAAATATTTATTAAGCTCTATCTACTATGTACTGGTGTAGGCACTAGGGATACTGAAGTGTCCAACATGGGTTGGATCTTTGTCATCGTGGGGAACCGCTGCACCAGAGAGGAAGTGTGCAGTTGTTTGGGGATATAAAATTTGGCACCTAACCTAGAGAAGTGATATTTAAACTCGAGACCTGAGGGGCTTCCCTGGTGGCACAGTGGTTAAGTATCCGCCTGCCAATGCAGGGGACACACCAAGGTCCAAACCTTGGTCCAGGAAGGTCCCACATGCTGCAGAGCAGCTAAGCCCATGCGCCACGACTGTTGAGCCTGCGCTCTAGAGCGTGCGTGCCACAACTACTGAAGCCCGTGTGCCTAGAGCACATGCTCTGCAACAAGAGAAGCCACGGCAATAAGACCGTGCACTGCAACGAAGAGTAGCCCCCGCTCACCGCAGCTAAAGACCGCGCAGCTACGAAGACCCAGCGCAGCCAAAAAAAAAAAAACACAACAACAACTTGAGATCTGAGTATGAGAAGGAGTTAGCAAGTCAAGGGGGTGGGGAAGGAGACTTCCAGACAAGAGGAAACCCTTTGTGTGAAGGCCTTAGAAGGGGGCAGGGACAGTGAGAGAAAGGTTGTGGAAGGGATAATGTGGAACAAAGTACCTGGTTCCCAAGGAAGCTGGTACCCAATTCCCAGGGAGAGGAGAAGCTCTGTGACCTGAGTGTCAAATAAAAAAGGTAAGCAGTGGGAAAGAATGAAATATTCTGTAAATGGTTTGGAGAAAACTGGAGACCTGGAAAAAATTAAGTTAAATGCCTCACTCATTTATACCACAGTAAGTCCCAGAGATATCAAAGATGTTAATAGATACTTACCTGGCAGGGGAGATACCATGATCACGAAGGTGGTTTTCCCAGGGCGAGGCTTATCCATTGCACTCCGGATGTGCTGACCCCTGCGATTTCCCCAAATGTGGGAAACTCGACTGCATAATTTGTGGTAGTGGGGGACTGCGTTCGCGCTTTCCCCTAATAAAAAACAAAACAAAACAAAAAAGATGTTAATAGAAAGCCATAAAAATACCAGAACATGGGAGAATTTTTAACATAATCTTAGAATGGGAATGCCTAAAGTGGCATAAAAATTGCAAAACCATAAAACAAGTTATTGATATACTTAACAGCATTTTTTAATCTTCAAAAAATTTAAATAAAATATTTTCAACACGGTATCCTGAAAGATGTTATTCATAATAAAGTGATGACTATTTACATCTATATTAAAAAAAAATGAGGAAATAACATGAACAGAAAATGCAAGTAGGTGCCTCTTTAAGCATACGACTTATGTGACCTTACTCATAATAAGAAATGTGTAAACTGTGGCATACTGTTTTCACCGAAGAGGTTTACAAGGGTCAAATATATGATATACATCAAACTAAAGAGCTTCTGCACAGCAAAGGGAACCATTAACAAAATGAAAGGCAACTTACTGAGTGGGAGAAAATATTTGCAAATCATATACCTGATAAGGGGTTAATACCCCAAATATATCAAGAACTCATATAATTCAATAGTAAAACCCCGCAAACAACCTGATTAAAAAAATGGGCAGAGGATCTGAATAGACATTTTTCCAAAGAAGACATATAGATGGCCAACAGGAACATGAAAAGATGCTCTGCGTCACTCATCATCATGGAAATGCAAATCAAAACCACAATGAAATTATCACCTTACACCTGTTAAAATGACTATTATAAAAAAGATGAGAAATAATGTGTTGGCGAGCATGTGGAGAAAAAGGAATCCTCATGCTCTGTCGGTGCAGCCACTGTGGAAAACAGTATGGAGGCTTCTCAAAAAATTAAAAATAGAACTACCATATGATCCAGCAATTCCAATTCTGGGTATTAACCTGAAGAAAACTAAAAGACTAACTTGAAAAGCAGAAACTAACACAACATTGTAAAGCAACTATGCTCCAATTAAAAAAAAAAAAGTTAAAAAGACACATGCACCCCTACGTTCATTGCAGTATTATTTACAATAGCCAAGATATGGAAACAACCTAAGTGTCCATCGCTGGATGTGGGTGAATGGACAAAGACATTGTGAACAGGTTGATGGCTGCCTGAGGCAGGCGGTGGAGGTGTGGGAGAATGGGTTAAGGGGGTCAAAGAGTGCAAACTTTCAGTTATGAAATAAGTCACGTGGATGTGACGTACAGGATGGTGACTATAGTTAATAATACTGTATTGCATACAGTAGTCCTCCCTTACCTGTGGGGGATATGGTCCAAGACCACCCCCCCCATGGATGCCTGAAAACTTATATAGTACAGAATCCTATATATACTATGTCTTTTCCTATGCATACAGACCTATGATAAAGTTTAATTTATAAACTAGGCACAGTAAAAGGTGAACAATAATAGTAAAATAGAACAATTATAACAATACACTATAATAAACGTTATGCAAATGTGGTTTCCCTCTCAAAATATCGTATTGTATTGATACAAATGTAATGCCTTTCCCATCATAATCAAGCACTTACACATTGTGGCCACAACTTTTGCAGTTTGAGGCATGACAGCAAAACTAGCACCATTTTTTTTCCTTTTTTCACAATTTAATGGATAGAAGATTTGTTCTCTACAGTGAATCTTAGCAACCTCAACATATGATTTTTTTTCTTTCCTAATTAAGTTGAAAACTTTCACCTATTCACTTAAAGAAAGTAGTTTATGGCTTCAGTTTGGCAGATCTGAATTGCCAGTATCACTCCTCTTGCACTTTGGGGCATTATTAAGTAAAAGAAGGGTTATTGAACACAAGCTCTGAGATACCATGATGGTTGACCTGTTAACCAAGTTAGCTAATAAGTGACTAATGGGTGGGATACGATGAGCAAAGGGATGATTCATGCCCCAGACGAATGGATTGGGACAGTGTGAAATTTTGTCACGCTAGTTGTGTCAGTGCACAATTTAAAACTTATGAATTGTTTATTTCTGGAATTTTCCATTTAATATTTTTGGACCATGGTTGACCGCAGGTAACTGAACCACGGATAAGGGGGGACTACTGTATTTGAAAGTTGCTAAGAGAGTAAATCTTTTTTTAAAAAAATATTTTCTTTCTTTTTTTATTTTTTTGGCTGTTGGGTCTTCATTGCGGTGCATGGGCTTCTCTCTAGTTGTGGCATGCGTATTTTGTCTCTCTAGTTGTGGTGCTTGGGCTCCAGGGCACACAGACTTAGTTGCTCCGTGGCATGTGGGAACTTAGTTCCCCAGCCAGGGATAGAACCCGCGTCCCCTGCATTGGAAGGCGGATTCTTTACCACTGGACCACCAGGGGAGTCCCAGAGAGTAAATCTTAAAAGTTTTCATCACGGGCTTCCCTGGTGGCGCAGTGGTTGAGAGTCCGCCTGCCGATGCAGGGGACATGGGTTCGTGCCCCGGTCCGGGAGGATCCCACATGCCGCGGAGCGGCTGGGTCCGTGAGCCATGGCCGCTGAGCCTGCGCTCCGCAACGGGAGAGGCCACAGCAGTGGGAGGCCCGCGTACCGAAAAAAAAAAAAAAAAAAAAAAAAAAGTTTTCATCACAAGAAAAATCTTTTTGGTAACTATGTAAGGTGATGGATGTTAACTAGACTTATTGTACTGATCATTTTGCAATGTATACAAATGTCAAATTATTATGTTGTACACCTGAAACTGATTAAAAAGTAAATTAAAAAAATATACTCTCAGACATTATTAGGGAATAATTGACTGTAACCTCTAAGGAGAATAATTTGACAGGTATTATTTAAATACACATACTCTTGATATGGAAAGCTCTCCATGATATATTAAGTGAAAACAGCAGGGCATTGGACAAGGAAAGGAGGAAAGAGACAATATATACATACATACATACATGTTGCAGGTTTCTAGAATATCCCTGTATGTAAATACAATGAGCTATAAACAGAAGTCTCCACCAGGGAAGGTGAATTGAATATTGGAGAGAGGGAAGTGTTACTATTCTCTGTGTACACTTTTGAACCTTTTGAATTTTGTACAGGTGCTTGTAGAATCTAAAAAAATTAAATGCACATTTACTTATTCATAATTTTTTCAAAATTGTTATGTCAGTATAACCAATGTCTTTGTTCTAAGTGTGAGCAAATAGTTGCAGTGTTAACCTCAATGTTGTTAAATATGTGATAAATTTATTTTCATCATATTAGTTTCATGTTTCAAGATATAGTCCCAAGCACACTTTTTTTTTCTAAAGCGTCTACCATAAAATTCCCATTTTAATTGGATTCTCTTTCAGTAGTCTTACTGCTGGCATTAGTTATCTGTTATAATGAGGAGTTCCAAATACCTGTTTCCAAAGCTACAATGCATACCCGTTTCACCACAATCTTAAAAGTACTTAGTACAAACCTTGTTTGTTTGTTTGTTTTCATTGTGCTACCACACATATAAAATTTGACATCTTAACCATTTTTAAGTGTACGGTTCAGTGGTATTAAGTACATTCATATTGTGCGGCCATCACCATGCTTCATCTCCAGAACTAATTTCATCTTGCAGAATGGAAACTCTATACCCATTGAACAATTCCCCAACCTTCACTCCCTGACGCCCCCCAGCAACCAACATTCCACTTTCTGTCTCTGTGATTTTGACTACTGTTAAGTACCTCAGAAGTGTGTCGTGAGGATTAGTTTACGTATAAAAGACTTGGAAGAATCCCTGGCACATACATTACTAGCTATTGTTATCTAGGTATCACTGTCCAGTAGAATTTTTTTGTGATGATGGAAAAGTTTTTTACCTGAACTATATACAATGTGGCATATGCTAGACGTATGTGGTTACTCAGTATTGAAATGTGGCTAGTGAGACTGAGGAATGGAATTTTAAATTTTATTTAATTCTAATTAAAAAATTTCAGTCACATGTGACTAGTAACTGCCCTATTGAACAGCAAGAATCTAGAGCTTAGAGGCCAGGCCTGGAGTTACAGGTGGAGTTATCACCTTACGGCTGATAGTTGAAGCCATTATGAATGAAGGGGAATAAATGAAAAGGGAAGGGAAGAGAGAGGGCCAAGGATTAGAAGGGGGGAATACCAGCATCTAAGGTTTTGTCAGAGAAAGAAAACATGAAGAAAATATTGTGAAAAAGACCAAAAATAGGTGTGGTTCCCTGTAAGAAAACAAGAGAGTTCCAAGAGAGGGAGTGGTCGCAAGGTTACATACCATTGATTGAGTTAATACAATGAGAACTGAAACTATCGTGGACCTTACCTGTGTGCTCCAAGTAGGCCTTGTAACTTTGCAGGTAGTCAGTGGGGAGATTGGCTGTCCAGTGGAATCTGAGGCACCATTTGTAATGCTTCTGCCTTCTCTGGTGAATACACGGCAAAGACCTTGTAAAGGCATTGGCTTTGAGTGCTAGAAGAAATATTTCAATATTAATTTCCATGACTAATTCTGGTGAGATTTTAAAAACAACACTATATGCACTGCTTTCTTTTTTTTTTTTTAACGTCTTTATTGGAGTATAATTGCTTTACAATGGTGTATTAGTTTCTGCTTTATAACAAAGTGAATCAGTTATACATATACATATGTCCCCATATCTCTTCCCTCTTGTGTCTCCCTCCCTCCCACCCTCCCTATCCCACCCCTCTGGGTGGTCACAAAGCACCGAGCTGATCTCCCTGTGCTATGCGGCTGCTTCCCACTAGCTATCTATTTTACGTTTGGTAGTATATATATGTCCATGCCACTCTCACTTTGTCACAGCTTCCCCTTCCCCCTCCCCACATCCTCAAGTCCATTCTCTAGTAGGTCTGTGTCTTTATTCCCGTCTTACCCCTAGGTTCTTCATGACCTTTTTTTTTTTCCTTAGATTCCATGTATATTTGTTAGCATACGGTATTTGTTTTTCTCTTTCTGACTTACTTCACTCTGTATGACAGACTCTAGGTCCATCCCCCTCACTACAAATAACTCAATTTTTTTTCTTTTTGCGGCTGAGTAATACTCCATTGTATATATGTGCCACATCGTCTTTATCCATTCATCTGTTGATGGACACTTAGGTTGCTTCCATCTCCTGGCTATTGTAAATAGAGCTGCAGTGAACATTGGGGTACATGTGTCTTTTTGAATTATGGTTTTCTCAGGGTATATGCCCAGTAGTGGGATTGCTGGGTCACATGGTAGTTCTGTTTTTAGTTTTTTTTTTTTTTTTTTTTTTTTTTTTTTTTTTTTGCGGTACGCGGGCCTCTCACTGTTGTGGCCTCTCCCGTTGCGGAGCACAGGCTCCGGACGTGCAGGCTCAGCGGCCATGGCTCACGGGCCCAGCCGCTCCGCGGCATGTGGGATCTTCCTGGACCGGGTCACGAACACGTGTCCCCTGCATCGGCAGGCGGACTCTCAACCACTGCGCCACCAGGGAAGCCCTGTTTTTAGTTTTTAAAGCACCTCCATACTGTTCTCCACAGCGGCTGTATCAATATACACTCCCAGCAACAGTGCAGGAGGGTTCCCTTGTCTCCTGTGCACTGCTTTGTAAACGTAACCCTGTTGGGCTGCACTTGCACAGCTTTAAGACCAAAGAAAGAGCCCAGAGTCAGCAACAGAGACATCAGTGATGGGACAGCTTAGACGGCTGAAGCAAGGTCCTGGACTGACACCCTACCGCGTGAGGTGGACAGTGGGCAGGACACGGTGGCAGGCTTCCCTGGGGAGGAGGGGGAAGGGGAGATTGCCAGTTACAGGTTGGGAATTGGGTC
Source organism: Stenella coeruleoalba (assembly GCF_951394435.1). Lineage (NCBI taxonomy): Eukaryota > Metazoa > Chordata > Mammalia > Artiodactyla > Delphinidae > Stenella > Stenella coeruleoalba. Next base: position 57,213,291 of record NC_137157.1, on the reverse strand, counting down.
AGGTTGGCTCATTAGTTGTCAGGGAAACCAGCAGAGGGGCACGCCCCTCACCACCCCTTTGATCAGAACAATCACTAGCTGGGCCTGGGGCAAGTATGTAGGAAGGTCAGTCCTGTGAGTAGGTGTGGGTGAAGCAGGCCCTGGTCAAGCAGGGTGTGTACAGGGAGAAAGAGAGCTTCCGTCCTGAGTGGCCTGACTAGACACCCCACCCCTACATACCCTGTATGACCCTTAAGTATCTCGGTCCAGCCCCTCTTCCATGACATCCCTGGGGTCAGGTATGTAGGGGGCACTGCAACCAGCTGCCACAATACAATACAGACAGCAGCAGCCAAACAGCATCAAGAGTAAGATACCGGGCTTCCCTGGTGGCGCAGTGGTTGAGAGTCCGCCTGACGATGCAGGGGACACGGGTTCGTGCCCCGGTCCGGAAGGATCCCGCATGCCGCGGAGCGGCTGGGTCCGTGAGCTATGACCGCTGAGGCTGCGCGTCCGGAGTCTGTGCTCCGCAACGGGAGAGGCCACAGCAGTGGGAGGCCCGCGTACCGCAAAAAAGAAAAAAAAAAAAGAAAAGAGTAAGCTACCCAGTGTGCTCAGAACAGTCATTGCCAGGATGTGGGCACATTCTGGACCCAGGCGCTTACCAGGTCAATGAAGCGGTAGTGCCCTGTCCAGTAATAAGGAAGGTAAGGCCGCCCCTGTTTTTCACAAACCCAGAGCCACCCCCATGGGGAGGGGAAGGCCTGGCTCTAAAAGAAACATTCTGGTGGCCTCGCCGGGGGTCAGCCGCCCTAGTACACATCTGTCACCCCGTGTTACGTTGGGTGCAATTAGGGGTGGACACATTAGGTCTTTCCAAGCAGAAAATAGTCCCACTAGTTGGACTTCTGTGTCCAGAAGCCAGCCTGTCCCACTCCACACACAGCATAGCCCAGGGAGGGTCACGGGCAGTCAGTTGTACAGTAACGTTTACGGGGGGGAGGGGGGTCCTTCTGACATGTTGCACATGGGACTGGAAGCTGGTAAGTCTTTCCCCCCATGGTCAGTCGTCCCATATAGTCCCATTAGCCGGGTCAGTTTTTCATGGAAGTCCAGAGGAGGACAACAATGGTATCTCCCTGGAGACCCAGCACTAAGACTCATTGCACAGTGAGGCCGGTGTGGCTGCCCAGCCCTCGAATAGATTTCCTCCCTCAGGCTAGGGACAAAATGTAAGACATCGAACAGGCACAACACAGGGAGATGATGACAGTTACGCAAAATACAAGCGGTAGCCACATTCTGAGATAATACCACATCCGCCTGTGGTTTCTGTCCTGGTCTGCAATACAGCTCAGAAAACTCAAGTTTTCAGTAACAGAGGACTATGTCTAACATCATGTGATGGCCACCTCATTTTACCTTGGATGTCTGAACCACAGCTACTCCATTTTGACTTTCAAATGCATTCCCTTCCGCAATGGCCAAAGCAGATGTAAAATGTATGTCTGAAAGGCCACAAAACAGGCTGCTCTTGTCAGTAAAATTTAAGTTAAACCATGTATAAGCCTCATATATAACCCCATACCTCAATATGTGTAGATTTTTCCATCATTTCCCCTTTTGATCGCAAATCTTCCAATAGAAAGCATTGATGATCAAAATATCCGTCCCTCAATGCTGGGGTGCTGGCTCCTACCCCAGGTTCAGATCATGTCCCTCGGTGCTGGACCTCCTTTATTTTCGCCTAGTTATTCACACTGGGGGAAACTTAATCAGATCTTGTGAACAGACTCAGGGGTATGTTAATGGGGAAACACTTTATAGGCCATACATTTTATCACTTATGCCAAATTGTTACGCAAGACTTGCACATGTGCTTTTAGCAGCCGACTTAAAGCGAGCAATGTTATATACATCATGAGTAGTTACACTCTGTGATAACTTCACTGGATAATCTTTTCCTCCTGAACATCAGGGCAAGTGTGGCTAACACAATAACTTTCCTCAATACAGACCTCATTAACAGAACTAGAATTTAATATCTATTGAAACAATCTTTTTCAATCTAAAATTACTCTCATCTCCACCAAACACAGCCAAATCAAAACTGATTTGTTCGCAAAACAAGTCTGATCAATTGACCACGTAGTCTCCTCCAAAGTGGCTGAGGCAGAACTCCTCAGAAGGAGTCTCAGGCTGAATTCCCCAAAGGCCTCTCAAGGCCAAGAAAGCCATGCCAAAGACCTGCCATCAGGCTCCACCTTGGATTTCTCGGTCCCCAAATATAGAGATTCCTGCACATGCCAGGAGACAGTCTTTCCCTCTCACCTCATAAGGCTGCTCAGAACCTAAGAGTCTCCAATTTCTGGAGGGACCTGTGATCTGAAAAAAAAAATTGCACAATGTGAGAGTTGTGAGTCGTTTTATTGGGGGCGAAAGGAGGACTATAGCCCTGGAGGCAGCATTTCAGATAGCTGAGAAACTGCTCCAAAGAGATAGGGCGGAAGGTCAGTATATATGTGATTGTGGTGGAGGCAGGGTACATGCAGTCAAGCACACGTTTTTGCAGAAGGTTTCTGCTACGCTCGAGAAGGTTACTGCTAGTCGTGAGGAGCAGACGTCACCATGAAAGACTTCAGTGCTTTTCTAGCTACGAGGAGATGCAAGCATTGGGCTCATAAAATCTTCTCCTGAAAATATCTAACTATCTGAAGGCCTGTTCTGCCAGTTTTTCCCAGAGCACAGAGTGCCTCATTCCTGATCTCCACCCTGAACTCCTTTCAGGATGTGTTGAAGGTCAGCAGTCATAGCAGCTTAGGATTTAATCCTTGTAGAGGTAGATGGCAAGGGGCAACCTTTAGTTGGCAGACCAGACAGAAAAGTGCTTCAACTTATGAACTAAGAATGCTGCTTGCCATATCAGGAAACAAAAGATGTTGCAGCCTTCAAGCTACCACATTACAGCCGCCCCTATGGTGAGCTCTGAGGGAACTCAAGATAGAAACAGGATGCCTGCCATCTAGCAGTCAACTGCTGCAGCCACCAACGACTGGTGCACCCTGAAGCTCTGGAGGAGAAAACACAGGTTACTGGCCCCAGACAGCTGAGGTGCATATCAAAGGAATGATTTCAATGAGCCCAGACTTTACCTCTTCCCATACATAGAAAAGGGCTAATTTCGTTAACTTGAGATGTCTGGTTTTCCTTAATTAACAGTAATCTTTTGATATCCCTACTACCTGCCCTTTGTTGCAGAAAGTCCTATATATCCTGGCTTCCCTCTCGCCTCTAACAATTTTCTCAGCATTATCCGAGATGCTGTGTCCAGGCTTGAAGTCCTCTGAAAGTCCACCAACTAGAACAACTCTCAACTTTTAGGTAGCGCGTTTTTTTTCAGTCGACAAATTCTACCCATAGGTGTAGTTTACCAAATTGCTGTAAGTCAAAGCTAACTTGAGGGGAAGGGCTCCCCTCTACCTGGAAAACAGATCAAAACCAGTAACATTCCAAACAAAACCCATAAACATTATAACCATATTCACCAGTAAACAACCCTTTTGTTACCTTTTTATGAAGCCATTGGGTTTTCCATTAGGATTCTTTAATTTCTTACCCCGTTCAGCTGTGTGATCTGAAATTGATCAGAGACCTGTACTTGCCAAAAGGCCTTCCTATGAATCTTCTTGAAGATGAAGCACTTTTGCAGAAGCATCAGAGCACAACAATTACTGCCCATAAATGACAAAAGACTTAAAAAGTCACCGTTAAACTCCGGATCACAATGTAATGGATAAACAAACTTGGTTACAATAATTAATTATGTCTGATTGTAGTCTTAACACTTAAAAACGTTAATCTCTGGCAAAAACCAAGAAGCACGTAATTGTAAATTTCCTGATTGGAAAACTTAATGCTCTAGTCTTCCTCTCCCAAGCAGGCAAAGAGAGACAAACTTAGGCCTGCCCAGCAATTAATGTTCCAATATTTTACCCTATTTGAAATGAACCAGTCAATGAATTCTCTTCATTTAACTTAGTTTAGTTTCCAGTTACCAAAATCTGGAGAGGCTCTTTTAGATAGATATTCCCAAAACATAATTATTCCTATACGGTTTTTTAAAAGCCTCTCTCCCTTTTCTTCATTTACTCTTAGAGATCACATGTGATTAAAGTTCCTGAGAACCCAGGTAGATCATCTACATCTCAAAGGCACAAGAAGAGAATACATTGCTTCTAGAGGGCTAGCTTAACCAGCTACAAAAGCCTCACTTTGATACCATAGCAGAACCATCGGGGCCGTTGTTCTCCAGATCTCTTGGCAGCCCCCGTTCATCAAGGACAGCCACCGGGGATTTCCCCCATAACTTTTGGGATCACCCCTGGAACTTCTGGGCACCACGTGTAGTGGACAGCCCCCCGCAGCTTTCCATTTCCCCGTTGTGTATTTCTCAACATCTCGTTACCCGGGAGTTTCCTTGGTCTCCTGGCTGCTCCGCCAGTTGTTGGGCTGCACTTGCCCAGCTTTAAAACCGAAGAGCCCGGACTCACCAACAGAGACATCAGTGGTTTAATGGATGGGAGAGCTGACAGGTCTGAAGCAGGGTCCTGGAGGGACACCCCACGGCGTGCAGCAGACAGACGGTGGGCAGGACATGGTAGCAGGCTTTCTCCTGGTTGTGGGAAGGGGAGATTGCCAGTTATAGGGGGAATTGATGTCAGGTGGCCTCATTAGTTACCAGGGAAACCTCATTAGCTACCAGGGAAACCAGCACAGGGACACGCCCCTCACCACCCCTTTGATCAGAACAATCACTAGCTGAGGCTGGGGCAAGTCCGTAGGAAGGTCAGTCATGTGCATAGGGTATAGATGAAGCAGGCGCTGGTCAAGTAGGGGACGTACAGAGAGCAAGAGAACGGCCATCCTGAGTGGCCTGACCAGACAACCCCATAATAGACAACCCTCTAATAGAACACTCTTAGAAGGCGCTGGAAGATTACTGTGGCTGTTTCCATATTAAAATGTTAATGTGTGAGTCAGATTGACGGGTTTTGAACCTGAAGGATCAGTTTCATTTAATTGTATTAACCAAATTGATTTTTAAGCCAGCAGAATTATTTGCAGGGCTCAGGAAGTCATTATGTGCCACCCAAGCCAGATAAATGGGTCACCTTGGGATTTGCAGCTGGAGTTTTCTTTTATGACAATACATTGGGAACCGCGTCATCTGTCCCGAAGAGACTCTGTCAGCAAGGTTCACCAAACCTGTCTTGATTAATTTTTCAAAAGCACATGAGGAGATTTACTAATTACACTTTCCAGGGTTGATTTGATCAGCTTCACTTGGTCTCACAATCAGCCTATCACTGCTTTAAGCTCCAACAGACTAAAATGGTTAAAAAAGGTCTCATGGAACTGTGAACTAAATTCTAATATGACCTAAACTTGTATGCTTTAAATTACTGCATATTTGAGATGCTGCAAATAAAATGATCTAATGCAAATTCTCATACCTTTTCTGCAAAAGTAGTCAGGGAGCAAACATTAACACCTTTTGGCCAGTGAGAGATGCTGTGACAGAAAACAGGAAGATCACTCAAGTTGATACAATAACCCACTGCAGAACTATTAAGTTTTTTATTTAATTTAAAAAATTTTTAACGTTTATTTTTTTAATTTTTAAATTTTATTTATTTTTTTATACAGCAGGTTCTTATTAGTCGTCCATTTTATACACATCAGTGTATATATGTCAATCCCAATCTCCCAATTCATCACACCACCACCACCCGCTGCCGCTTTCCCCCCTTGGTGTCCCCCCTACGTTTTTTCTCTACTTCTGTGTCTCAATTTCTGCCCTGCAAACCGGTTCATCTGTACCATTTTCTAGGTTCCACATATATGCGTTAATATACGATGTTTGTTTTTCTCTTTCTGACTTACTTCAGTCTGTATGACAGTCTCTAGATGCATCCATGTCTGTGCAAAAGACCCAATTTCGTTCCTTTTTAGGGCTGAGTAATATTCCATTGTATATATGTGCCACATCTTCTTTACCCATTCATCTGTCAATGGACACTTAGGTTGCTTCCATGTCCTGGCTATTGTAAATAGTGCTGCAATGAACATTGTGGTACATGACTCTTTTTGAATTATGGTTTTCTGAGGGTATATGCCCAGTAGTGGGATTGCTGGGTCATATGGTAGTTCTATTTTTAGTTTTTTAAGGCACCTCCATACTGTTCTCCATAGTGTTTGTATCAATTTACATCCCCACCAACAGTGCAAGAGGGTACCCTTTTCTCCATACCCTCTCCAGCATTTGTTGTTTGTAGATTTTCTGATGATGCCCATTGTAACTGGTGTGAGGTGATACCTCATTGTAGTTTAGATTTGCATTTCTCTAATAATTAGTGATGTTGAGCAGCTTTTCATGTGCTTCTTGGCCATCTGTATGTCTTCTTTGGAGAAATGTCTATTTAGGTCTTTTGCCCATTTTTGGATTGGGTTGTTTGTTTTTTGATAATTGAGCTGCATGAGCTGCTTGTGTATTTTGGAGATTAATCCTTTGTCAGTTGCTTCGTTTGCAAATATTTTCCCCCATTCCGAGGGTTGTCTTTTCGTCTTGTTTATGGTTTCCTTTGCTGTGCAAAAGCTTTGAAGTTTCATTAGGTCCCATTTGTTTATTTTTATTTCCATTACTCTAGGAGGTGGGTCAAAAAGGACCTTGCTGTGATTTATGTCAAAGACTGTTCTTCCTACGTTTTCCTCTAAGAGTTTTATAGTGTCCGGTCTTACATTTAGGTCTCTAATCCAGAACTATTAAGTTTTTCTCTGAGCCTTCCTCCCTCCTTCATTTCTGTGGCAGTTGTCATTACAGTAATGCAGTTGTAAGTAATCTGCATTTTCAATTCACACAGACATTCTGTAATTCCCTATTGAAACAAGTCACCTTTTCTTTTGTGACCTCTCTTAAAATCTTGCTCCTCAAAGTGTGGTCCTTGGCCCAGCAGCAACTACATCAACTGGAAGCTAGTTAAAAATGCCCAGATTCTACTAAATCAATCTGCACTGATTCACATGCAAGTCAAAGGAAAGAAGCACTTTCTGAAGGGACTTGATGGCCTCAGGACAGTGGTTTGCCACCCTGGCTGCATATTAGAATTGCCTGGGCCACTTTAAAGGCATAAAGTTCCCTGGGATCCCAATCTCAAGGGTTCTGATTTTATTGGTCTATAGGTGGGGCCTGGGTAGCCTTGAGTTTTAAAACTTCCACAGGTGATTCTACTGTGTTGGCTTGAGATTCCTTGCCTTAGAATCGTGTTGCATCTAGGTGCCCTTATTTTCAAATCTACTATTCTGAAAACAAAGCAAAACAAAACATTCTATATGTTTTATATATCAGTAGTACTTTTTGTTGCTGCATAAAAGAAATCCAGGAATTCAGGATTTCTCTCATTCAATCCATTCATGAATTAAATAACTTTTTTTAAAAAAGAACAAATGTTTTCTAAAAAAAGAACAAATGTTTTCAATCTCAGGCCTAGCAGACCCTGCTAATGCAATCTTTTGCTTTAAGCTTTGATATGTTAAAACCTATTCAGTGTCTCGCAAATGTGAGGGAAAAACAGAAAACAGGGAGAGAGATGTTTTGCTTCTATTCATTATTATGGTAGGATAAGCACTGCGTAACACAAGAGAAAAGAATTTCAATTATGAAATTCAGAGCACACCTGAAAATAAGTAAGGTCTCCGGATAAATGCAGGCAACCCAATTAAATTTGAATTTCAGAAAAACAATGGATTCTTTTCTACTCAATAATTTAGTATTCTTTAATATATTTAGTATGAGTATGTGTCATGCAAGTACGTGGGACATATTTTTATTTGCCAGATCTGGCAGTCCAAAGCAATAAGCCATGTAAAATGAGGCAAAAATTTTATCCATAGTTAATAAAAATGAGAATCTATATGATGTGCCAGCAGGATGCCTACACAAATTGCCTTTTATGGAATATTTTACAATTTAAAGAGAAAGAATACAATAATACTCCATGATTACAGCTCAATAGGAAATCTCTAAGTGTTTTTGACCAAGCTACCTCTTCAGGTGAGGACGGAAAGGTTAAGAAATAATAATTTTAAATAATTCCATGCATTTTGATTCTATAGTAAGTACCATTCTACTAACACTTTTTTCTAGTTTATAAAAAACTAGAAAACTAGTTTATAAAAAAAAACTAGTTTATAAAAAAAGTTGAACCGAAATGAAACATCGCAGGCTCTTAAAAAGAAGGAAAAAAACCCCAAAAACACTACTGAGCAATCTGAGCTGTTAGAAAATCTAGCCAGCAGAGGGCGCCAGCGTATCACTGATGAATTTCGAGTCACAAAAGGCTCATTTTTGCAGTGCCTCGTGCTCCTTTGATTTTATTTAAATATTTCAGTCCACTTTGCCATGCAGTGTTGCCACCACAGATTAGAAACCAAATGCAGTGCTAGTGTACTGTTCAGCACTTGCATTGCCCTAATTGATATATTTCTTTTGCCCAAGATCCTTGGCTGAGAAATACACTTTAGCCCATGTTGGCAATTGGAAGCACTGTGCTTTCGGTTTAGGCTTGAATGCCCGGTTGTGTCTAAGTGTGTGTGATTGTGTGAATGATCATGGGTCTAATGAACAAAAGCAGTGGCAGGTGGAGGTTTATCAGATGAAGGACATGGAAATCCCAGCTGGGATGGGAGATGGCCACGGCTGGCTTGATTTGACTCCTGAACCAGAGAATGAGTGCACGTGCCACAATTCCGTCCTCACGTGTACACACCTAAAAGGTGCATGCAGGTCTAGTTAAATTCGGGACACTTTCATTTTCCCCCCAGCACTGCCTGTATGGACAGAGAAGCAGCATTCGTCATGTGCCTGCTTTGCGCTGCTAGGCTTGACCTTTTAAAGACTTGATTTCGTCTCATTTTCATGACAACCCTGTGCGATGGATGTTATTATCATCTGTTTACAGATTAAAAAAAATAACAATAACAACCGAGGCCGAGAGAAGGGATGTGTTTCCATGGACACTATTCTTGCATACAGTGGGTACTCATTTAACATTTGTCTAAGGTAGCGTTTCCCAAACATCGTTGTGAAGGACACTGGTGCCCTTCAAAGTTTCATAAGTTTTCCTTATTAAACAATTTTGGAAAATATTGCAAACTTTAACCATCTCTTAGAGTTTCACAATGCACAAACATGTTATAAACTTTCTTAAGAACTTCTGTGGCAGAAAAACATCTTTAACCTTGTACACCTCAGGTTTCACAATCTTAATTGATCTAAGGAGCCCTTCTTCTTTCTCCATTTTTTTTTTTTTTTTGCGGTACGCGGGCCTCTCACTGTTGTGGTCTCTCCCGTTGCGGAGCACAGGTTCCGAACTCGCAGGCTCCGCGGCCATGGCTCACGGGCCCAGCCGCTCCGCGGCATGTGGGATCCTCCCGGACTGGGGCACGAACGCTTGTCCCCTGCATCGGAAGGCAGACTCTCAACCACTGCGCCACCAGGGAAGCCCCTTCCTCCATATTTAATAGAACAACCATCAGTATTGCAACACAGGTACCTTTTGTGGAACATGTTTAGAGAAATATGGGTCTAATGAATAAATATATGGAATATCATTCATGGTAGGAATTAAGGGGAGTTAGTTCATTATTCTTATTATCATCATCAAAAAACATGTATTCAGCCCCTTCTGTTTGTAGAGCATTTGGTTAGGACCCAGAGACATGACACAAATCCTATTGTAGAGGACTTTACAGTTTAGGTGAGGAGGCAAAAATGCCTTTAGTTTGAATGGGAATATAGCTTGAATTCTTGTGATCTTTTTTATTTATTTATTATTTTTGGCTGCGTTGGGTCTTCGTTGCTGCTCGCTGGCTTTCTCTAGTTACAGCGAGCAGGGGCTACTTTTCGTTGTGATACGTGGGCTTCTCATTGCGGTGGCTTCTCTTGTTGTAGAGCATGGGCTCTAGGCACAGGGGCTTCAGCAGTTGTGGTGCGCGGGCTTTAGTAGTTGTGGCTCGCAGGCTCAGTAGTTGTGGCTTGTGGGCTCTAGAGCGCAGGCTCACTAGTTGTGGCGCACGGGCTTAGTTGCTCTGTGACATGTGGGATCTTCCCGGACTAGGGCTCGAACCCGTGTCCCTTGCATTGGCAGGTGGATTCTTAACCACTGCGCCACCAGGGAAGCCCAATTCTTGTGATCTTATTTCGCCAATTTTTAGAATAGGATAGTGTTAATGGATAACAGGGTTTCCAGTGATTTCTTTTTTTTTTTTTTTTTTTTTTTTTTTCAGTGATTTCTTAATGTGGCATTCTGTTTCATTCCCCTAGCGAACAATTACCATTTTCTTTCATTAATTTAGTATGGCTCAGACGTTTTGAGGATGAGACATTTAAACATTTGATTATGAGTAGATCCTAACAGAAGTCATTAAGAATCATACATCTTTGACATACCCTGGGAAAACAGATGTTCTCCTTTTCACATGCAAGCGCGCACACATGCACACACTCGATTTCATCTCATCAGAGCATCACATCTTCATGTCACTTATTAGCTGAACAAAAGCAAATGAAGGATGTAGATATCTATATCAGGGGATCGGTCAAAGGATTTGGAGTTTAGAGAATAAAAAAATGTCAGTATCTTTCAGTAATTTTGTTGCCTGACAAGTTGTCAGTAAGCTGGAGATCTCTAGTCTTTCTTCTCCAGAGATGTGAGAGTTCACCCGATTCTGGCACCTTTTCTCTAAGACTCTTTTAAAGCCTTATCAAGCAGTGTAGCATACTACCAACAGGGAAGAAATTCATTCATGGTTGCACCATTCACAGAAGAGCTGGAAATGAAATATTCCGTTGTGATTAGATGTGCAAATGGAAATGTGAAGATGATGAAAAATGATCTGGATAATTCTATCTGGAAATTTTCCTGAGGTATTCAGAAACTGATTTTTCCTTTTGAATCATCTTATTTAATCCAGCCCGATGACGTCACCCTGACGTCCTTTTGAAGTAGGCTCCACGTGGAAGGGCTCTGGGTGGACAGTTATGCTTTTGGAAGTACCATGACTTGCAGCTCCATTGAATCAAGTTCATCATCTTGGAGAGAACGGGCAGAGGTTTTATCTTTGCCTTTACATATCTTAGCAGCCTTATCATCCTATTAAACCACCAGGCCTTATTTATTCAGGTCACAAATAACTGAGCAGTGTAGAAATAATAGGATACTGGTGGCAAATTGTGTTTTTCTGCATCATGACTATAAATAAGTTACCTGAAATAACTTTTCAGAAGCCAATTTCAGTCGAACGGTTTACACCAAAATCCAATGCAAGGAAGTCATTTTTTTACATAATGCAGTCATGATTAAGAATGATAGTGTTCTCTTTACATTGATAACCCCTAATCCTTAATCCTCCTCATGAGATTTGCTTTAATATCTAAAAATACGGACATTTCTGAAAATGGAAATGGAACTTGCAGCGGAGCTACAAACTCACTAGTAATTTCAGAGAATGTCCATGTGGGTCTTTTTCATATGACATTGGAAGTGTCTCATGACCTTATTTGGATCGCATCCTAGGGGAACGAGACACATATCTGACCATATAAACGGGATAATTCATGTCTTGGTCCCAATTGACATCATTAGTAGGCTTTCTGCCTTGGTTACTCTTTGTTTCATGTAAGTGCACTATGGGGTCAGGGAAGAAGCAGGCCAGTTCAGCGTTAAAACTCTGTTCCCTGCATCGAGAAACTGAGAATGCAAAACAAAAGGAGCTGAACTTGAGAGTCACTGGCTGCAACCTCTCCCAGCATCACTCTTCCAGTCCCAGATCTCATGTGAACTTGTTAGGGCAACTTGGGACTCTGTAATCATTTGTTTATAACAGAGATTAATGTTTTTAACCCCTGTAACCCCAGTTGTGGCATGAAATCATCACTTAACCAAAACCTCTTCAATACTTCTATTCATTTCTTTAATGAATATCTATTGAGTACCTGTTTTGTGTCAGGCATCATCTGGGCACTGGGATACTGGTGAAAATGTTGGATGAAGTCCTAGCTTTCTTAAAGCTTACTTTGCAGTGGGAATAAAGATGATAAGCAAACTAACATTGAGTCTATAAAGAAAATCAGATAGGATATATGTGGTTGAGAGTGATAGGTGTGAGATGAGAAAAGGCCTCTCTGAGGGAGTGTTGAAGGAGATGGAGTCAGGTGGGGAAGGAGAAGAGCATCCCAAGCATTGGACACAGCAAGTGCGAAGGTCCTGAGGCAGCAGCAAGCTCGGCATGTGCAAGGCTCTGGAAGGAGCTCTTGTAGCTGGAGCCTAGTGAGCAAGGGAGGGAGAATGGAAGATGGGGAAGGAGGGGCAGGCACTGGGCTATGAGGGATCTTGTAAGGCTCTGGTGAGGAGTTTGGATTTTATTCCATGTGTAGTCAGAAGCTGTTGAAGGGTTAAAAAATCATTCTAGCTAGAAGAATGACTGTGAAAATGGCAAGAATGGGATCAGGAAGACACTTTGGGCTATTTCAGGTACGTCCAGGGGCTTAGGACTCAGGTGGAAATAGAAGTGGTTGATAACAAAATATATTTTGGAGAAAGAGACAATAGGATATGTTGACGGATTAGATGCGGGCGTGAAGGAAAAAGAGGTATTTGTCCTGAGCAACCTACTGAGGTGGGAAAGAAGAGTTGTAGAGGGTGGAAATTAAGAGTTTGATTTGAACTCGGTTAGTTTCAGATGCTTATTGGACATCAAAACACTGAGATCAGATAAGTCAGAGCTGCAGATATAAATTTGGGCATCATTTGCCTATAGATGGTATTTGAAGACCAGAGACTGGACCAGCTGATCCCAGGGGAGAGTATAGATCTGAGAGAAGATGGTCAAGAACTGCGTCCTAGGTCACACCAATAGAGAGGTTGGGAAAAGGAGGAAGAGCCAGCATGGTGGGTGGAAAGCTGGAGAGGTGAGGTGTTATGGAAACTAAAAGAAAAAGAGGTTTTAGGGAGGAAGTGTCTACCACTGCTGAGAGATGCAGTAAGACGAGAACAGAGAGATGGGCCTCAGATTTGTCTCTTCAAGGTTGTAGGTGACCTTGACCAGAGTGAGGCCCTTGCCCAGGATGACAAAGAGGATAAGACTCAATGTTTGTCTTCAAAGAACTGACAATGTAGCCACGGAGACAAAGACAGTACTAAACAGCACTTCCTTTTATGGCTGCACTTCCCTTCTCAGAGGACCTGTGTTACTGTGGAAACCCAGAGTTGCCCTAGAATAATATTCTCTCTAGATTTAAGCGCCAGTAAAGGTCTGGTAGTCTGAACTGCCACCTTATGCCTTCTTGATGGGCAGCCAGATGTCGACATTTGCACAAACCTTTCCAGGGATAGAAGTTCATCTTATAAGAGAGTCCATTCTGTCGTGGCATGGCTTTGGTCTTTTTGAGAACATGGGTGATTTATTATGCCAGGATTTTAAATTTTATTGAAGTTTCAGGTGTACAGCATTATAATTTGACATCTGCGCTGGTCTTGCGCATCTGGAGCCTGTGCTCCGCAACGGGAGAGGCCACAGCAGTGAGAAGCCCACGTACCGCAAAAAAAAAAAAAAGATGATGTGTGCAGAGTAAAGAGACTGCCCTTGAAGGAGTACTTGGAAACAATGGGAAGAGGTGTCTTTTTCAAAAATTCTCTCCCATGACTCTCTCCTATGCTATTTTCCTATTAGAGCTGAATTTCTTGGAGTTAAGATATTATTGCCAGAAAGCCCCTGTAAAGTTGCAGGTGAGCACAGTTCCTCAACAAGGCCGCTTATGGGGAGGTAGGGCCCTGAGAATCCCGGGATGCTCTGTCCATGTCAGAGTTTGGCCTTGGGCTCGTCCTGCTCAAGGAATCGGAGACCTAGCTCTGACTTGGAAGCTTGGACCCTCTTGCTTGCTACTCCTTGATTTTGTCATGCTCCGGTTCTTCAATGAGTGTTCCTCTCTTCAGACTCCTTTTATATTTTGAATAAACAGTAGGAGGAGCTCTTTGGATGGGCTGAGGCTGTATCCTTTCATAATACATTTTTATTTCTAAGGCACTGTGCACAGACCCAGAGGCATTTTGCTGTGGTCGGTTTTTCTCTCTTTTTAAAAAATAAACAGAAAGGGCCACATGAATTTTTATCAAATCATTGATCTAAAAACAAAGCCCAGGATAACAGAACGTTGTCCCGTATTTTCTAATAATGCTTTATCGCTAACATTTTCTTATTATCCTAAAAACGACTTACTTTTCTCCTGATTTTATGATAATTTAAAACCATTGGTTGGAACATTATTATAGCTGTTTTAGATCTGATGATTTATTTTGGGACTGGAGTCACATCTTTTGGAAAAACATGATTTTATATTCATAGATGTTGTTGGTTTCCTAACCAAACCTTTTAATTTTTTGTGTGTGTGTGTGTGGTACGCGGGCCTCTCACTGCTGTGGCCTCTCCCGTTGTGGAGCACAGGCTCCAGACGCGCAGGCTCAGCGGCCATGGCTCACGGGCCCAGCCGCTCCGCGGCATGTGGGATCTTCCCGGACCGGGGCACGAACCCGCGTCCCCTGCATCGGCAGGCGGACTCTCAACCACTGCGCCACCAGGGAAGCCCAATCTTTTAATTTTTAATAATATTTTAATTCTTTTATTTGCCTAAATGTTCCATTCATCAATAAACCAAGGCTTAGTGCTTAAGTGTCCTTGTATTTAGGACAATAAATTTCATATTGATAATTCAGGGCTTCCCCATCTAGTTGATCATAATATATGTGAATCCTCACTGACTGAAATCTGGGTAGATGCTGCTGTTATGATAGCCTCCCTCTCCGAGGCCAGTATTTTCTGTGGAAGTTAGTAGCTATTAAATTCCACCCCTATGAGCACTCCTGTCTTTTCAGATGATTATGATGTTTTGATGGAATAAAGAGCAGTTCTCACAAAGAAGTGTCACTGGAAAAGAAGTTCATTCATTCAGTTATGTATCCATGAACAAATATCTGTTAAGAACTGGGCACCACACTAAGTCATAGCTGTCTTAGCTCAGGGTCCCCCCCAAAAGCAGAAGTTTTATTTTGGGAAATAAACAAGAGTGGGAACTGGAAACAATGAGATAGGAAGGACACAAAGCGTTACTGAACTGACTTACCACTGTGGGCAATGAGGGTTCAATCCCACTGGGCACCCTCTAAGAAGCTGTGTAGGATGCCCTTCAAAATTGCCCACATGAGATATGGAAGTGGGCAGTAGTCAATCCCTTGAATAAGGATTGTCCTTGGGATGTTAACTCCCTCCACTTCCAAGTTTGTGTAAGAATCAGAACGGCCGAGTGACTCCTGGGGTCCCCTAGCAGAGGCCGAGGCCCCCCAGTAGAAAACTAGAGATACTGGTGAAGCTGAGAGACTATGCTGTCCGTTTTCTCCTGCTGGCTGCTGTGGCCCAGGCTGAACTAAAAAGTGGGCCAGGAGACATGAGCTAAGGCAGAAGAGGAGTCTGATAAAACAGTCCATGTGCTCATGAATCTTATTGTGTAGCGGTAGACTTAGACAATAGGCAACTACTAACATACAATGTGACAAGTGATAAGAAAAAAGGGAGAGTTTATCAGCCAGAACTGGGTTGGGCTACATATAACAGAAACTCAACAGTAGTAGCTTAATCCAATGGAAGTTCATTTTTCTCATGTAACAAGAAGACCAGAGGAAGGCAGCCCAGGGCTGGCACTCATGCTCAAGCAAGTCAAATAGCACCAGGATCCATCTAACTTCCTGCTCTTCCATCCTCAGTGTCTGGCTTCCATTCTCATAGATGCAAGCTGGTTGTTCCAATTCCGGGTGCCCTGTGTTCTAGGCAGGGGGTCAGGAAAAGCGTAAATGGCAAGGGCATTGGCCAGCTAAGTCTGTGTTTATCAGGAAAACCATAGCTTTCTGGAAGCCCCACCCAGTAAAATTCTACTTCCATATCATTGAGCAAAGTAGGTCACATGCTCACTCTTAGCTCAAGGGAGCGTGGATGATGAGTATTTTTACATGGACACCTTGTACACTGCACGGAATTGGAGCTCGGTTAGTGAGGAGAGGGGAGAAAGGACACTGAGTAGACGACTTACGGTTTCTGCCTCAGAAATCTAGAGTGCTATGGGACCATGAAGGAGAGACCCCAAACTTGGACTGAGATGGAGAGAGGGCGGTCAAAGTAGGTCCTTAAAGATGACTCTCGAGCTAGGTCTTGAAAGATAAGCTAGATTAGCCAAGTAGAGAAGATGTGAGCTTGTTTTGGTGTATGGTGGCAGGGGGCAGAGGTGGGGATGAATGGAAGGACAATCTAGACATTATGTAGAAGAATATGGAAATATGAAAGATTATAAGCACCTAAGAAGCATTTCAGAGAGTTACAACATAGCTAGAAAATTAAGGGCAAATGGGTAGTGGTGAGGTACAATTCTGACAGGTATTCTAGAATCAGTCTAGACTACAATGGACCTTGTAAGCCATAATAAGGAATTTGGATTTTATATGGAAGGTTATGTGAGGTTGTTGAAGTATTTTAAACAGGCAGGTAATGTTAGGTGAGCCAACGCGGGTTGTGAAAGAATTCACAGAAATATTAGCAAGAGGAAAAGAGAGATTTTATTCACTTCCCAAGAGAGGAAAGGGGCCAGATGCATAGAGCGGCGTTGGCACCCAAGGGTGGGGATTTGAGTCTTTTACTGGGCTTCACAGGGTTGATGTCTACTCTGGTCCACAGCAGTACCTGGGCTGGCTGTGTCTCTATAGGATGTGGTTTTTCGGAGAATAGACTTGCAGTCTTCAGTAATTTTCCAGTTCTTGGGTGTCTGAAAGAGACTTAATAGGGGCCCTTGACAGGTGTTACTCCATTTTGAATCATGTTATATGGCTTACAGGTAATGTTATAAGATCTGTATTTAAAAAAATCAACCTGAAAAAGTTTTGGAGAATGGATTGGGGGACTCAAGGCTGGCAATAATCCAGCACTTGCCATAATCCAAGGAAAAAATGGTGTGGACTTGAACTAACAAGGATAGAGAGAAAAGGGCAGGTTCAAGAAATATTTTGGAGACAGAACTGATAGGACTTGGTGGACATCTGTATGATGCAATTTCTCTAATCCAGCAACACAGGAGGAGGAGTAGCTTTTGAGGGTAAGATGATGAATGAACATGCTGAGGTGGAGGCTCCTATGGGACGGTCAAGAGAATGTTGGGACTGGCATCTTTGCAAGATATTTGAGCTGGAATCATAGGTTGGAGGTCATTGGCATATGGTGTCATTGCCATGATTGAGGTCCTTCAGATCGTGGAGTATAAGAGAGAAATAAGGAAGAAGTGCATGATGGCAGCGCCAAAGGGCACACTGATATTTAGAAGATGGAATGAAGAAGATAAGCCCATAGAGGAGACAGAGAAGGAAGGTGAGAGAGACACAAGGAGCTCCAGGAGAGAGTGATGTACTAACAGCCAGGGAGGGGAGCGATTCAGGGTCTGGTGTAGTGGTGAACAGCATGAACTTCAGAGTCAGGCAGACCTCAGTTGCAGTCCAGGTTCTAGCCATTACTAATTATGTGATCTTGAAACCAAGCAGGACTCTGTGGGGCTCCTGGGCCCAGAAGCCTTTTCTGTCCCCCATTTCTTGGAGGTAAGACTCCAGCCTCCATGACCTTCCCTGAGTTCCAAAGTGCAGATTAGACCAGTTGCTAATCAAGGGAGTGGCAGCCAAGAAACCACCTGAGATTAAAGGCCATGGGCTTCCCTGGTGGCGCAGTGGTTGAGAGTCCGCCTGCCGATGTAGGGTACACGGGTTCGTGCCCCGGTCCGGGAAGATCTCACATGCCGCGGAGCAGCCGGGCCCGTGAGCCATGGCCGCTGAGCCTGCACGTCCAAAGCCTGTGCTCCACAACGGGAGAGGCCACAACAGTGAGAGGCCCGCGTACCGTAAAAAAAAAAAAAAAAAAAAAAAAGATTAAAGGGGCCAGAGAAGCTCATTAAAATTAGGAGACATCCACCTGAGAGGAGATTAAGGCAGTGCAGACCTTTACACATCCTAATCTTATCAGAAACCCCACCCATGACCACTGCTATAAAGACCCTCATTAAATCCCCCGGGGCTGGGGGGCGGGGCAGACACAGTTTTGAGAGGCACGAGGCTGCTGTGGCCCCCTTTGCCTGGCAAAGCAATAAAGCTCTTCTTTTCTACTTCACCCAAAACTCTGTCTCTAAGATTCGATTCGGCACCGGTGCACAGAGGTTGAGCTTTCAGCATCAATCTCAGTCAAATCTATTTAGCCTCCTTATGCCTCATTTTGTTTCCTCAAAATGAGAAATGTTTACCAGTCTGTTTCCTCCTTTTGAAAATGGAGACTGTAATAGTACCTACCTCAACATTGTTTTGAAGATTAAATGACATGTATAAAAAGTGCTCAGGACTGTGCCTGGCACAGAGAAAGTTCTCAGAGCATGGTAACTATCCTATTAATATGATCTTAGAAGTATCTTCTCAAAAGTGTCAGGAGATTCAGATAGATCAAGAGAATGACATTGAAAAAGGCTGGAAAACATCCACTGGCCTGTGATTCAAAGAAGTCTTTGGGAACCTTGATGAGTTTCCATGCTGCCGTGGAGAAAGAAGCCAGAATAGGTGGGGGGAGGGGACTAGCGGGGATAAATGGGTTGTGAAGGGGTAGATGGTGATGGGCATACAGGAGTTCATTGTACTGTTCCTCTACTCTTCGGGATATTTGAAGATCTCATAATAGAGATTTTTTAAAAGACCATCTATTATAAAAAATATTTTACTTTTCCTCCAAAATATACACTTGATGAAATAGCAGAAGCCCTTAGTGAGTAGAGGACTCAGTCTTTGCCTGATGGAGAGAGCTATGTGTAACCCAAGTAGAATGATTTCCAGAGTTAGGATGTTGCCAGAGGGAAACTCAATGGTTTGTATCTATCAATCAAACTCAGATTATGTATGAGTCAATCTCCACACCAGCGTGGGCTTTGGAGTCAGACTGTTGTATTCACATCCTGGCCCCACCATTTGGCAAACTGTGAGATCTTGGTGACTGACTTCACCACTCTGTACCTCAGTTTCAGAAATTTATAAAATAAGGGTAAGGGCTTCCCTGGTGGCGCAGTGGTTGAGAGTCCGCCTGCCGACGCAGGGGACGCGGGTTCGTGCCCCGGTCCGGGAAGATCCCACATGCCGCGGAGCGGCTGGGCCCTGAGCCTGCGCGTCCGGAGCCTGTGCTCCATCCGCAACGGGAGAGGCCACAACAGTGAGAGGCCCGCGTACCGCAAAAAAAAAAAAAAAAAAAAAAAAAGAGGGTAAGAGCTCCTACCTCACATGGTTGTTAGGAGCTAATCCATGAGCTAATATATATAAGGTGCTTAGAACAGTGTCGGAAACATACCAAGTGCTCAAAACTCTTTTATTTCTTTCTATATATAATTCTATCTTTCTGTGTAATCGAACACTTTTCCACTTAAAAAAATCTTATATTAATTTTGTTCCCTAAGGGAATTCAGTAGTGATGCAGTCTTTCTCGCCCTTGTCCCTCTCAGGACAGTGGCAAGTATAACAGTGATATTTCTTCTGACCCATATGCTCACACCCCCTACCACGTACACACACATCACAAAAACACAGTACCCCCTACCCCAACTGTTACTGAATCTGTCAGCCTTGAAAAGTTTCTATTCCACCTTTAAAACTGTCAGATATCTTTGTGGTGGCGGCCCAGGGATAGGTCCATTCAAGTGGGAAGCTGACCTTTTTGGCCTAGTCCAAGTCCCTCTGGGAGGTAGTCATTCACACAAACCCTCAAGAAGCTGGCTGGATGTAGTCAAGTGTGGGAAGGAAGAAATTCCTTCTAATGAGTACCTCCACGGAGCACCTCAACCTGTGCTTTGTGACCACTATTCACTCTCCCATTCACTCTCCCATGTATGACGGGAGGATGGAGCTGAAACTGAGCACCTTTTATTTTCATCAAAGGAATGTGCTTATTAAGTACTACTGTTTCCTACAATGGTCAACCTGTTTCTCTGGTGTGGCATGCTCACCCCCCTTTCTTCAGCTTACAAATCCTATCTATCTTCTAAAGTCAAGTCTTGAGTGTGAGGGAATAAGTCAAAGAGACTTCTTCCAGGAGAAGCAAGAGACCCACAGGACGAGTTCTGAGCTCCAAAACCAGGGCACTGAGGCATCATTTTTTTGGTTAGTTTGGTCCTTTACCATAACATTTGGCTTCAGCTGGCAAACAATAACTCTGAGCAATAATAAATCAATCAAGAGTCAGTTGTCCAGTAGTTTAGATTTTGAAATTTAAATGTAGGCAAATGCTAATTTATTCATTTATGCCTGTCTAACTGCTCAGACATGGAAATACACTCTTTCTTATAAATAGAAAATAGCAACCAAAGTGCCCTTGGCAAAGAAGCAGCTCCTCCCCTCCCCAAGAGGTAACTTTAAAATAAGACTTGAATTAGCTTTGAATATTTACATTAAAAGTTTTTTTTAAAACAAACAAAGTTAAAAACATTATTAAAAAATGAACCAGGGGCTTCCCTGGTGGCGCAGTGGTTGAGAGTCCGCCTGCCGATGCAGGGGACATGGGTTCGTGCCCCGGTCCGGGAAGATCCCACATGCTGCGGAGCGGCTGGGCCCGTGAGCCATGGCCACTGAGCCTGCGCGTCCGGAGCCTGTGCTCCGCAACGGGAGAGGCCACAATGGTGAGAGGCCCGCGAATCGCAAAAAAAAAAAAAAAATGAACCAGGAATGAAGGAAGTCTGATCAGGTGGGTGGCGTTAGTAGAAAGCATTTGGATAATTTCATTACGTAACTGAGCCAAGAATTTTAGTGGTGTGGAATCTTCAGAGGCAATGTCCTTTCAGAGCAGAATTCCCTGTTCTTTGATGACATGAAGCCTTTCTTTTTGCTATTAGAGAATGACGGTGAGCATACGCCCCACCCAGTAGGAAACCCAACTGGAGTGATGTGTGAGACCTCCTCCAGTGGGTCGATAAATGATGGTAACACATTCCTCCAAACTGTTTTTCTTTTAAAATTACCTAGAGGCTGGGACACTAGGGGTCTCGAGAGAGTGTCAAGGGGGTCCATAGACCATTCACTGCTGAAATGACTATGAACCCGATTTCTTTTCTTTCCTCACTTTTAAACATGTGGCTTTGGAAGTAGTCTATTCTAGATGAGAATCTGAAGCTGATCCCATGCAAAAATGAGCTGTAACCCCAGCTGACTGCATTTTATGTTTTCAGCAGAGCTTTTCCTTTCCATGTGGCTGGCAGAAAGAATACATTTAACTGAGGCTTAATATTTGTGAATTATCCATTTCAGTATTCTTGCAGACCTAAAAATGTAACCTCAGCAACTGGGTGGGCTGCAGACATCTGGGCTGGCAGGGTTGAACTTGGGTCCAACCAGGCAGAAACGTTGGTCAGTTGAGAGAGATGATGAAGGTTCTGATCTGATGGGCAGGAATGGCCCCAATGGTGAGGAAAGTTTGAACTGGAGATTGAGTTCATAGGTGGCCAGTTCATTAACAGATTATTTCTAGTTCTAACAACTTTTGCTCCTCTTGTAACTGAGGTCTAGAATGAATACTCTGAAAGCGAGGACTCCAGTAGGTCATGATATGTTTGCTCATGTTCCGTTCCAAGGCAAGTCATGTGGCTGTTCTCAAGGTACGTTCCATCCGTGGAGATGGTGGGAGAGGGAGGGAGGGGTTCTGAGCAATGATCTAAACCAGCATGGAAAGCCACAGGTGAGGTGCACGGAAGATGCCCCTCCACCTTCTCTGCAGGGCAGAACATGAGTAGGGGCAAGTCCTGGTGTAGCGGGGGAGGGATGGAGAAAGCCTTTTAGGGGCCCCGCGTGGCCTGGCTGTTCTGTTGAGCTGAGTCTCCGCACTACGTATTGGAGACCTGACCAGCACTTGGAGGACCAAACATTTTTAGTCCATATAATAGTTATTAATATGCCAAGGCTGTATTTATGTCAATGAATATCATTTATTGAGTCCCTACTATGTGCCAAGCCTCATGCTTATTTCAGAGGTCAACAAACTTCGTCTGGGGAGGGCCACAAAGTAAATATTTCAGGCTTTGCAGGCCATGAGGTCTCTGCCACAACTATTCGACTCTGCTGTTGTAGTGCGGACGCAGCCTAGACAACACAAAATGAACGAGTGTCGCTGTGTTCCAGTATCACCTCAGTTATGGACTCTGAAATTTGAATTTTACACAATTTTCACATCGTGAAATATTACTATTCTTTTGATTAAAAAATTTTTTTTAAATGTAAAAGCCATTCTTACGTTGTGGCCTAAAAAAATAGATGGTGGACCAGATTTAGCTCAGCAGCCATAATTTGCTTACCCCCTGCTTATTCTCATTAAATCTTCACAATAACCCTCACACAGTAGTTACATTATCCCTTGTTATAGATAAATATTGCAGAAGTTTAGTCCGCTAATCTCTGGCAATCAGATATCACACCAAGAAGTTAGTGGGATTTTTTTGTTTTTGACTAACGACATGTTTGTAAGGTGTCATAGAACAACACGAGTTTCCAGTGTTTTCTGAGGATATTTTATTTTAAGTTTTTTTTTTTTTAATGTGGACCATTTTTGAAGTCTTTATTGAATTTGTTACAATATTACTTCTTCTTTTTTTTTTTTTTTTTTATGTTTTGGTTTTTTTGGCCCCGAGGCATGTGGGATCTTAGCTCCCCGACCAGGGATCGAACCCGCACCCCCTGCTTTGGAAGGCGAAGTCTTAACCACTGGACCTCCAGGGAAGTCCTCTATGAGGATGTTTTAAATGTCACCGATACCACAGAAAGAAAATACATTTATCTTATTTTTCATGATTTTAAGTGCATTGTTGATGCTTAAGTTATTTGACTATGACAGATAACAACTTATTTTAGACATCTCTTCCATTTAACTATGTTTTGTTTAGTCTAATGTTAAAATGTACTGATTTCTCCTGAATACACTCCGAGGAGAGAGGAGGGTGGTTGTGAGGGATGGCAGGGGATGTCAGTGTAAGATGAAAACTTTGCCCTTTTATATGCAGTTAATTGAGAGATGGCTAAATGTGGACAGATATGAATGCATGGGCATGCAAACACATACACCACACACACACACACACACACACACACACTCTCTCTCTCTCTCTCCCTTTCCAGAGAAAGAACTCCCTTCCTGAACTTGGTGAAATGTGGAAAG
This sequence comes from Stenella coeruleoalba, assembly GCF_951394435.1. Taxonomy (NCBI): domain Eukaryota; kingdom Metazoa; phylum Chordata; class Mammalia; order Artiodactyla; family Delphinidae; genus Stenella; species Stenella coeruleoalba. Next base: position 57,189,954 of record NC_137157.1, on the reverse strand, counting down.
CAAACAAAAGGAGCTTTTCTCTCCTTTACATACTCAGTAGAGTACATTACTGATGCCTCAGTGAGTTTAAACAAAACAACTGGACTCATAAGAATTCATACATATTTCCAGCATATTACATTTTATACTGTAATAAAATTCCTTTATAATATGGATTTTTTGGTTAAATGGGTTTAGATAGAATATAAGCCAAACAATGTTCCCTGAAACACAGTCTCTGCATACAATAAAGATCTGACCCGCCTCAGATATTAGCTTTAGCTGCCAGAATACTCCTACATTAAACAATTTAAAACTTCAAGCTTAAATAATAGGCAATTAAAAAGTTTCAGAATGCATCCATTGCATATGACAAAGGCATTTAGACCCAAAGGGCCATAGACAAAACTGAAGAATCTCCTGTGCTAATGAACAACATATCCACAATTTGCATGTTTAAAACAATGTAACTTGCCCAGTATGGCTGTATCTAATTGCATATCACAACATCAGTGGGTAATTGTGCTTTCTGTGAGAAAAATTTGTTCCAAAGTCAAAATGTCATCTTGCTGTCAAATAATCCCACCGATTGCTATAAACAGAGCTGGAGAAACTGTGCTGTGACTGAGAAGATGTGATGGGAATCTTGCTCGTTACCCGAGACATGACTTCCATTGTAATTATGTACCTATCACAATAGTTTCCTTCTGCCGTCTCCTGCTTACCTGCTGCCACACACACAACTCATTAGCATTCGGTCAATACAGGACCATCCGTACAGTTAACCTCTGAGCAAAGTGAGGTCGTTACTTCATTATGATGGGTTCTGTAATAACACAACAACTTGCATCATGGATTAATATTTCCCTTTTCTTCATTTATGGCTAAATTAGTAATTAGTCTAACACCTGGGTTCCATTATATTCTTGTTGGTCTGATCTTGTGTTGAGAATTCAATTGGCTTAGGGAAAACTTCAGAACCCTCTTGCCAAGGAAGAGCTACATTCCTCTCTGGCTACATCTACTTTAAAAAAGTAGAAAAAATATTTGGCATCAGGTCCGCTGATGAATATGAAAGTCACTGGTGATATGTTATGAACCGAAGGAACATATGGTCTAGAAAGTCCATTGTGGTCTTTGAAAATTGAGATTGGATTGAACTAGATGAAAGTTCTAACAACTTGTTTATTGCAGTGAGAAACTTGAGTCTGAGTTCATTCTGGTGTTTCTACCCAAAGTACAGGTCTAAGGTCTGGGTTCTATTTTCATAGTCCTTTAGTGCAGCATCTCATTCCATTTGGTAAACTGTTGTCAACAGCTGCATTCTCTATAAAGAAGTGGTTAGTTGTCCTATAAGAAGTTATTTGACTTTCTAAGTTGAGAATAGAATTATTATATCAAGACACTTTTAAGAAGCAAAGTTCACTTTAAAAAAATATCTCTCACTATAAAGAGTAACAAAAGTCAGGGAGAGGCGGCAAGACAGCTAATGTTTCTGAGAATCTCTATTAACCTTTGGTGCCTATGCCCATTACTGTTTTTTTCTTCCCAACAATTCTGGAATATTGTTTAGAAATTTACGATAATTAGTGGACCATTTTACAAAGCTTTACTTTATGTTTCTGTGGCTGTCTTTGGAATGAGAGTTTGAATTAACTAGGCAGGCTTACAATGTTCACCATGGACAGCTGAGTAAAATTCCTAAAGCGATGAGAGCAGCAGAAATCACAGATGCAGGCCATCTTTAAAAATAGATACTTTCTCTGGGGCAAGTACTCTAGTAGATGCTCCAGAGAGTCTTTTTAAACTCTGCAAGGTGGGTGTTATTGTCCCAGTTGAAGATGAGGAAACTGAAGTTACTAGAGGTTAAATGATCTGCTTAAGGTCACACGCCCAGAAAGTGATGGAGTCAGAATTTAAAACCAGGTCAGCCTGACAGAGAGCCAATGCTCTTTCCATCATGATACATCTTACTGCGCTATTCATTCATAATACATCCAAGTAGAAGAGGACAACAATTGTGTGCTTATATCAGAAAGAAGAAACAAAAGCAAATACTAGGAGGCAAGAACTTAAAGTGAATAAAATAACTTGAATTTATGATTATACAGAACAGCATGCACCCAGACCTACACAGGGCATTATTGGACCAGGGTACCTTTCAGTGCCCTAAGTAGATACTCAGGTATCTTCTAAGTGTCACATTTTCAGAATGGATAGACTACACTTTATTTTTCAGGACCCGGAGCTTCACACTTAGGCATGGTTTTGGATTGTTTTTGGTTGGGAGGGTATGTTGCATTAGAAAGTAGCAACTCTTAGAAAAGTATAATATTGCAGTTCATCAACAGGTTATGCTGAGAATATTGCATCCAAATAAGAAAAGAGGGTATGCCAGTTATCAGTTTATTGCCTCTTAACTTCAAATCCATCCATTATTGCCTGCTCTATGAAAATGGGATAGGGCTCTTGAAATATTTCTCCTGTGCCAACTGGCATGATGTTAAACTTTGTCGGTAGAGGACGCTAGAGGGATACTGGGGGGAGAATTTTTTTCTTTCTTTTTTCTTTTCTTTCTTCCTTTATTCTTTTCTTTCTTTCTTTCTTTTTTTTTGGTCCTGGTTCCAGAGTGTTCTCCTGGCAGACTTCTGCTCTCTATGTGACTTCTATCTTACAGGTTGGCAGTGCAGGGCCCAACTTTCTTCAGTACTGAGTTTCTGCAGTGCATGTCCTCTCCAGCACCCAGCTCGTTTAGTGAATGCCTCCTCCGGTGTTTGGCTCCAGAAATGAGTGCATAGCAACCAACAGTATCCAGCATCCAGAAGCTTTCCCTGGTAGCTCCCTGTGCATCTTTGCATCTCCCTGTGAATTGCTTTCGCTGGCACCCCGGAGGGTGGATTTCCAGCAAGTTGCAACAGTAACGGCACCTCAGCAACTCCCCTCAATCCAGTGAGCGATGACTGTGCTCTCTTGACAAGGTACAGATCTCAGCCCTAAGGGTGGTCACTGCTCCTTACATCTGCAATTCCTATATTCTTTTTTTTTTTTTCTTTTTTTTGCGGTACGCGGGCCTCTCACTGTTGTGGCCTCTCCCGTTGCGGAGCACAGGCTCTGGACGCACAGGCTCAGCGGCCATGGCTCACGGGCCCAGCCGCTCTGCGGCATGTGGGATCCTTCCAGACCGGGGCACGAACCCGTGTCCCCTGCATCGGCAGGCGGACTCTCAACCACTGCACCACCAGGGAAACCCCCTATATTCTTTTGAGTTTACTTCTTATTAGTTATGCTCCATTATCTAATCTTCTGTTATAAACTTTCCTTGTTAAAATTACTGTGCGATTTCTGTCTCTCAGTTGGACATTGACAGATACAGTTGAGTAGCAGTGCTTGAGGAGTGAGACAATGCCTGGATATTGCAGAAATGTTTAGTTCTCTAGGAAGTGTACAGATGGGCTTTGAAAACTGGGGTGGGGTGAGGGGGGAAGAATTATTTTTTTAAAGATTTTTTTTTTTGATGTGGACCATTTTTAAAGTCTTTATTGAATTTGTTACAATATTGCTTCTGTTTTATGTTTTGGTTTTTTGGCCCCAAGGCATGTGGGATCTTAGCTCCCTGACCAGGGATTGAACCAGTGCCCCCTGCATTGGAAGGCGAAGGCTTAACCACTGTACCACCAGGGAAGTCCCCAGAATGTTTTTTTTTAAAAAATAAATTTATTTATTTGGTTTTGGCTGCATTGGGTTTTCACTGCTGTGCGCGGGCTTTCTCTAGTTGCAGCGAGCAGGGGCTACTCTTCATTGCGGTGCGCGGGCTTCTCATTGCGGTGGCTTCTCTTATTGAGGAGCATGGGCTCTAGGCACGTGGGCCTCAGTAGTTGTGGCACACAGGCTTAGCTGCTGCGCGGCATGTGGGATCTTCCTGGACCAGGGATCGAACCCGTGTTCCCCGCACCGGCAGGTGGATTCTTAACCACTGCACCACCAGGGAAGCCCCCCCAGGATGTTTTGATATTTGATAGGTTTTGGACTGGAAAGATGATTCAAGGGAAGATGAATTCTTAGGTGGGAGCATGGGTTCTCTGCAGTGTGATTTTCCCATCTCACTTAGAGAAAAAGCCAAAGGCTTCACAGTGGCTTACAAGGCCTGTCATGGCCTGATCACCGTCTTACTCTGACCCCACCTCCAATCCCTCTCCCATGGCTCACTCCAGGGGCTCCAAGTACACTGGTCTCTTTGTGGTCTTTGAACACTCCAGGTGAGCACCTGCCTCAGTGCCTTACACCTGCTGCTCCTTCCTGGAGTACTTTCCTCCAGATACCTGCCTGACTTACATCCTTTCTCCCCGCCAGTCTTTGCTCCATTGTCACCTCAGTGAGGCCCTTCCTGATCACTCTCTCTTTTTTTTTTTTTTTTTTTTTTGCGGTACGCGGACCTCTCTCTGTTGTGGCCTCTCCCGTTGCGGAGCACAGGCTCCAGACGCACAGGCTCTGGACGCGCAGGCTCAGTGGCCATGGCTCACGGGCCAAGCCGCTCCACGGCATGTGGGATCTTCCCAGACTGGGGCACGAACCCACGTCCCCTGCATCGGCAGGCGGACTCCCAACCACTGCGCCACCTGGGAAGCCCCTGATCACTCTCTTTAAACTTGCAACCTTGACCTGGCGCTCCCTTTCCTCTGTCCTTCCTCCCTTATTTATTCTTCTCCATAGCACTTGTCAACTTCTAAGATGCCACAAAATTTACTTATTTATTTTGTCTATTGTTTCTCTCTCTCTCACAAAAATGAGGCAAGGATTAAAATAAATTTTTGTTTTCAGTCTTGTATCCCCAATATCTAGAATTGTGCCTAAATATTTGTGGATAAATGAATGGATGAGCCCCTTATATTATTAGGCCCAATATAATTAAACTTAACACACTTTATCTGTAACTTTTACTCATATCTGTGTGTGTGTGTGTGTGTGTGTGTGTGTGTCTTCAATTATATAACCAGAATTAAAGAGATGATAGACTTTGTGTTATGGACAGACCATATTTCTTGAATGAGGGATTACTATGATTGACTTGCTTTTAAGTGGTATTTTAAAATTAATGATTTCATAAAACAGCATGGTATTGGCACAAAAACAGAGACATGGATCGGTGGAACAGAATACAGCACCCAAAAATAAACCCACACATCTACGATCAGTTAATCTTTGAAAAAGGAGGCAAGAATATACGATGGGAAAAAGATAGTCTCTTCAGCAAGTAGTGTTGGGAAAGTTGGACAGCTGCATGTAACTTAATGAAGTTAGAACACTCCCTCCCACCATACACAAAAATAAACTCTAAATGGCTTTAAGACTGAGACATAAGACATGACACCATAAAACTCCTAGAAGAGAACATAGGCAAAATATTCTCTGACATAAATCATACCAATGTTTTCTTAGGTCAGCCTCTCAAGGCAATAGAATAAAACCAAAAATAAACAAATGGGACCTAATCAAACTTACCAAGCTTTTGCACAGCAAAGGAAACCATAAACAAGATGAAAAGACAATCTATAGAATGGGAGAAAATATTTGCAAATGATGCAATGGACAAGGGCTTAATTTCCAATATATATAAACAGCTCATACAACTCAACAACAAAAGAAACAAATAACCCAATTGAAAAATGGGCAGAAAACCTAAATAGACATTTCTCCAAAGAAGAAATACAAATGGCCAATAGGCACATGAAAAGATGCTCAACATCGCTAATAGAGAAATGCAAATCAAAACTACAAATCAAAACTACTACAAATCAAAACTCACACCAGTCAGAATGGCCATCATTAAAAACTCTACTAATAACAAATGCTGGAGAGGTTGTGGAGAAAAGGGGACCCTCACGCACTGTTGGTGGGAATGTAAGTTGTTATAGCCACTGTGGAAACAGTATGGAGGTTCCTCAGAAAACTAAAAATAGAATTACCATATGATCCAGCAATCTCACTGCTGGACATATATCCAGACAAAGCTCTAATTAAAAAATATACATGCACCCCTATGCTCATAGCAGTATTATTCACAATAGCCACGACATGGAAAAAATCTAAATGTCCATTGAGAAATGAATGGATAAACAAGATGCGGTACATATATACAATGGAATACTACTCAGCCATAAAAAGAATGAAATAATGCCATTTGCAGCAACATGAATGCAACTAGAGATTGTCATACTAAGTGAAATAACCCAGAAGGAGAAAGACAAATACCATATGATATCACTTATATGTGGAATGTAAAATATGACACCAATGAACCTATCTATGAAAGAGAAACAGACATAGAGAAATGGACATAGAGAACAGACTTGTGGTTGCCAAGGGCCGGGGGGAGGGTGGGGCGGGATGGAGTGGGAGGTTGTGGTGAGCAGATGTAAACTATTACATATAGAATGGATAAACAACAAGGTCCTACTGTGTAGCACAGAGAACTATATTCAATATCCTATGATAAACCATAATAGAAAAGAATATTTAAAAAAAGAACGTATATATGTATAACTGAATCACTTTGCTGGACAGCAGAAATTAACAAAACATTGTAAATCAACTATGCTTCAATTAAAAAAAGAAAAAAGAAAATTAATGATTTCAGTGGACATTTATCATTTTTGCCCCCATCTGCTATTTCGCTTAATAGCACCCCAACTTTGCTTTGATGGACTATCAATCAGTGACATGATGACCCCTGACCCAAGCCAGGTGGCTGGAGGCATTTATGTTCTTGAAAAGAGTGATCTAAAGACCCCAAATGGCCGGCACTATTTATCTCTGCAGCACTCCCTGAAGTGACCATTCATCATGTCCGGCTTCTGTTTTCTCCAGGGTTGCTCTAGTTCCTGCCCTTTCTGAACCTGTTTATTCCACATTTTGTTCCATTTTGTGAGTTACCTTCTCTTCTTCCCATACAGTCTTTTTCTGCTAAAGTTCCCCAGGCAGTTTCTATCTCTTGCAGCCAGGTCATCTTAATTGATAAAATAATTCACTTTCTCATAGGAGGAGAATCTGTATCTTATTATACAGATTGAAAACAATATGCCCGGATCACTTATTCTGTAGAAAATACGTTTTTTAAGATACTGAATATTTAACATAAAAATGACAACTTTTGATAGTATATTTCAATCCTGATAGACTAAATGCATTTAGGCAAATGAGATCAAGAAGTAGGAATGATGTAACTTCTGCTCACGTTATATTACATACAACATATTATACTATGGATGCCTCCTCTAGATTTCTTGTCACCATCAGTAATTTTAGAACGAGTGATTCATATACTTAGACACAAGTAAAGAAGAGCTTAGTTGTAGAGGAATGAGAGAGTCTATAGTGAATTTATGCAACAAAATGGCTTGTTACAGACTGTTTTGCCACACAGAGAGCATCTTCGTTCTATAATAGCTAGAATAAATTTTAAGGAATAATGGAGACGTGCTCCACATACCTCATCTCCAAAACAATTGCAAACTATTTGCTGGCATAATGAGAAGTTTAAAAAATCTGCTGCTGTGTTCTGAAAGTTGGCACATTTTTCAGCTCAAATTAACTCAAGACATCGTCATAATAAATATCGTAAATCATTGTTAAAATGTCACAAAATCTGGAAAATAATATCTGATACCTATAAAAAACAAAGTAGAGTATTAGGAAGAAATATTCCTTTTCCTTGAAGCATAATTGAAAGATAACAGGCATACAAAATAATGATTTGATATTTGTATATGTTGCAAGATAATTTGTTCTTGATAACAGGTGTTTTCAGATCAAACAAATGACTTTTTCCCTGAAAAACTGATAAAAATGTTCAGCCGATAGTACATATAAAATAAACTTTCGGTGGGTTAGCTCCTGTTTTAATAGTAATACTTTTTTTTAAAAGCCCAGGACTATACAAAAATCTGTGTGCTAGTCATGTGTTTTGAGTTAGAAGAAGCATTTCAGGAGAGGTTGTTTCATAGTAGCTGGCACCGGTTCGGTGTGCTGGCACCAGCGTCCTGTGTCTGGGGAGGTCTCGACCAAGATGCAGCACCTTTGACTCCCACCGGATAGCTGCGTATCAGGGTATCCATCCCACTTTTCCCCCAGGTCCCCAAGGATGCCTCTCCCCTGACTAGTCCCAGAGGCGCAGTTTTGGTCTGATATTGCATCCTTACCTTTAGCATTGCATGCCCACTCACCTCTTTCGATCTGACGTTGTGTGGTCTTTCCTGGGCTGTGCCTCGGGTGTCCACGATCGGGAGAGCAAGGGCCCAAGATGCCAGGAAGCCAGACCTCTGCCGCAGGCTCTGAGTAGGCGCCTGAGCTGATCTGAGAAGCTCGACGCGTGCTTCTCAATTGACGGAAATGTGCCGCGATTAAGCAGCGGCTGTATCCCCTTGGGGTCTCCACTGCGCTGGGACCTGGATCGAGTCCAAGCTCAACAGCTTTGGACTCTAGAGACTCCCATTGTCCCAGAGAGGCTGAGTTGGGCCGAGGCCCACGGTGCGTCTTCTCTCTGGGGTGTAGTTACGAGTCTTAGATCCCAGCTCGGATCCCAGGCTCAGGTGACTGAGGTGCTGAGGCAGGCTGTGCAGGAATAGCCTGCTGGAATAGCAAGAGCAGCAGAAGTACCAGATCTGTGCCCTGGAAGCATCACTGAGGTTGCTGCAGGGGGGCCCAGAGCGAAGGGCCCGTCTCCGTCTCCCGGAGCGACGCTTGGAGGGGCTGAGAAGGGAACTGCAGGGCCTGGGAAGCCAGGTGCAGGAACGCGCCAGAGCCCAGATACAAACAGGACCACAGAAGTGCAAGGCTACCAGCGGCCTTCACCGAGAGCTGCGGAATGAGCAGCAACTGCCGTGGGAGGAGCCAGAGATGCTTCGGGAGGAACAGAAGTTGCTGCAGGGCCAGCTGAGCCGGCACCCGGTGCTGCTGCTGAAACCAAAGACGGAGGGGCGGCACTCAGGCCGCAGCTGGAGGACATCCGTTCATATCCTCCAGTCTAAGCTGCCCGCGGCTGCCATCTTCGCCATGTCACTTTCTTCATCTAGCTCTGAAATCAGTCTTCCGGACTATAACAGTAGCTGGGAACTTCTAAGGAAGCTAGGTGGGGGAGCTCCAGAGGCACACCCTTTCTAACCCGGAGCCCAGCAGCTTTCAGCTCCAGGCCCAGAGCCTCGAGCGGGACGACCCATTCTTTAAGGGCCCCAAGATGTTCCTGAGTGACCTGGAAGGACTTGTAAGAGTGGTAGGATGACGTCTTCTTTGCTCACCTTCCCCTCCAAGGTCCCCGTTTCTGGATCCCCTGCCCCTCCCTTCTTGATCTAGCTGGTATTTGCCCCCCTACTGAGGCTTGTCACTGCCTGTCCCTCCCTACCCACCAATAAATAAATAAAATGGTTTAACTCTCAAAAAAAAAAAAAGGTTGTTTCATTTGAATTTTTAAATTCCCTGCTTCAGCAATCATATGTCATCTAAAACAACTGTATTTCCTAAGAGGGACTGTTTATCTGGTACAGCCACTTTGAAAACCAGATGGGAAAAAAACTTTTTACTCCACAAAATTTCAAACACGTAGGAGAGTTGAGGGAGGGGGAGGGAGAGGGAGAGGGAGACAGGGAGAGACAGAGAGAATGAATAACATTAGTCTGTGTGCATGAGAATCACCTGGAGGGCTTATTAAAGCAGATTGCTGGGATCCACCCCCAGAGTTTCTGATTCCTAAGTCTTAGGTGGGGCCTGAAATTTGCATTTCTAACAAGTCTGCAGCTGATGCTAATGCCGATGGTCTTGGGACCACGCTTTGAGAACCACAACCACGAGTATAATGTACCCATCGTCAGCTATTTATGAGCACATGACCGACCTTGTTCCATTTATACTGCTCAGCCACCTTCCCCTCCTCTCCATTCGTTCATCCAGAAGCTCTTTTGAATGTATCTGTAAAACAGAGGTTGACAAAGTCCATGCAGTTGTCTGTTGTTGTGAAGAACAGTCACAGCCATTTGTTATGTGTTGTTTATGGCTGCTTTCAGGCTGCAATGACAGAGCTGAGTAGTTGCAACAGACTGTAGACCCACCAGCCTAAAACACTAACTATTTGGCCCTTTATAGAAAAAGCTGCTGACCTAAAAATTTAACATAAATGTCTTAGTATCATCAAATATCTAGCAATATTCAGATTTCCTTGATTGTCTTATAATTTTTTTTTAAACCGTTGGTTTGTTCAAATCAGGATTCAAATAAGGTCTATGTATTTGCATTGGTTATGTCTTTTATGACTATTTTAATCTATCAATTCCCTATCCTTTATTGTTTTCTTATAATTTATTTGTTAGAGAAACTGAAGTATCTGTCTTGTAGACTTCACCACATTCTGGATTTTGCTGATTACATCCTGAGGGTGTCCTTTATTTCGTGTAGGTCCCTTTTACTTCCTGTAGGTGATAGTTAAATTAAGAGGCTACATCAGTTTCAGGCTGACTTTTTGACAAGTACACATCCTAAGTGGTGTTGGGTACTTCCAATTGCATCCCACCTTTTGACGATGGTGGGATAGATCAGTGGAGTTAGCTGTGATCCATCTGAGCCATCTATACTAGACCAGCTTTTCTACCTGGTTGTTCCAGTGACTATTGATGTCCATTGCCCATATCAATGGTCTCAACCTTGCCTGCTCATTAGAGTCACCCAGGGAGACGTTAATCCTCCCAAGTCTCATTGCCAAGCTCCCCACCAGGTGAATCGAATCGGAATCTCTGGGGGTGGGAGCCGGTAGTTAGTGTGTTTCAAGCTCCCAAAGGTGATTCCCATGTACAATCAAGCTTCAGAACTACTGGCCTAAATCCTTTATTTCATTGGGGTTGCCAAGTGGTGATAATTTATTATTTTTATTACCTATTAGCTGATGTTTTCTTTTCCCCCCAGCTTTATTGAGATACAATTGACATATAACATTGCTTAAGTTTAAAGTGTACAAGGCGACGGCTCAATGTATGTGTATATTGCCTAATGATTACCACAATAAGTTCAGTTAAACACATCTGTCATCTCACATAGTTACTGTGTTTTTGTATGTGTGTGTTGAGAACTTTTAAGATCTACTTAGCAACTTTCAAGTATACAACACAGTGTTGTTAACTATAGTCACCATAGATCCCCAGAACTTTTTCATCTTAGAACTGGAATTTGACCACCTTCACCTGTTCCCCCCACCCCTGGCAACCATCAATCTACTCTCTTTCTATGAGTTCGTTTATTTTTTAGATTCCACATGTGAGATCATACAGTATTTGTCTTTCTCTGTCTAACTTATTTCACTTAGCACAATGCCCTCAAGATTTATCCTTTTTTTTTTTTTTGCGGTACACAGGCCTCTCACTGTTGTGGCCTCTCCCGTTGCGGAGCACAGGCTCCGGATGCGCAGGCTCAGCGGCCATGGCTCACGGGCCCAGCCGCTCCGCCGCATGTGGGATCTTCCCGGACCAGGCACGAACCCGTCTCCCCTGCATCGGCAGGCGGACTCTCAACCACTGCGCCACCAGGGAAGCCCTATCCATGTTTTATTTATTTGAATTTTTGAATTTTATTTTATTTATTATTTTATACGTGGGTCAGGGAGATTGCATTAATGTAGGTTCCTAAGTCTTTTTGCTTTATTCCTCAGGTTCTTATTAGTCATCAATTATATACACATCGGTGTATACATGTCAATCCCAATCACCCAATTCATCACACCACCACCCCCATGTTGTTTTAAACGGCAGGACTTCCTTCTTTTTAACAGCTGAATAATATTCCATTGTATCTATGTGCCGTATTTCTCCCCTACCCCAGCTCTATTCAGGTATAATTGACAAATAAAATTGTAAGATATTTAAAGAATACAAAGTGATGATATACGTATATGTCATAAAAGGATTTCTCCCATTGAGTTTGTTAACACATCACTTCACATATTGACCTTATTTTAATTTTTTTTGGTGAGAACATTTACATTCTACTCTTTTAGCAAATTTCAATTATACAGTACAGTGCTATCAGTTACAGTCACCATGTTATGCATTAGATCCCCAGACCTTATTAATCTTATAACTGAAAGTTTACACCCTTTTACCAACCTCTCCATATCTCCCCCACCCTCCAGTCCCTGGCAACCACTTTTCTACTCTCTGTTGCTATATTCCTGTCAGGCTGATCTGCTCTGGGAGGTTTCTTTCTGCAGCTAGGGTTCTGATCTCCAGTCTCTGTTTATGAACTTTCTTCACATTCTAACCCAGTTATTCTCCATCCTGGCTGTGTATCAGAATCCCTGGTGGAGATTAAAACAAACAAACAAACAACAAACCCACAAAATCTCTGGGGGGCGGGACCCAGGACCAAGGATCTAGTTTAAAAATCTCCCCAGGCGATTCTAATATGCAGCCTGAGTTGAGAATCAACGTTTCAAACACCAAATTTTTCGTTTCATTTCGGCAGCTATTCCCTGGTGGCGCAGTGGTTGAGTCCACCTGCCGATGCAGGGGAGACGGGTTCGTGCCCCGGCCCGGGAAGATCCCAGCCGCGGAGCGGCTGGGCCCGTGAGCCATGGCCGCTGAGCCTGCGCGTCCGGAGCCTGTGCTCCGCAACGGAAGAGGCCGCAACAGTGAGAGGCCCGCGTACCAAAAAAAAAAAAAAAAAAAAAAAAAGCGGTCAGCAAAAAGCTCTTAATCCTTATGAACTCGGGAATTCCTACTCGGTTTGTGTAGCTCCCTGGTTCTGTCTTTTCCCAGTGCTCAGATCTTGGAGGGTTACAGATTCTGTTCTCTTTACATATTTGCTGACCAAATGGAAGGACTGTTTTATTTCACCATCTTTCACAAGATAAATAACTTTTCTATTGCAGTCCAAGCTGAAAACAGATTTTTCCCATTAGGCAGAAACTTGGATACCAGGAAACATCCCATGCTATTACATGGCTGGGTGTTTATGTTCAGACGGTTTGTGTTGGGTGTTGTTCCTGATACAGGCAGTGGGCGGAGTTTTTAGGCCCGTCAATACAGAGGCGGTAAAGTCTGTGCAGACATCAGCCAGAAGGAGGAAAAGAACAATGGAAAGGCCAGTTGCTGTTGAGGATTTAAAAGTCTTTAAAAGGTTGCCAGCTGAGAAATGAGTTGTGCCGCTGCCCAATTACCCATCTACCTCCTCTGGTCCACTGGCTCCATGGTGTCCGTGCACAGAGAGAAAGAAATGATTTTCGGGCAGAGATTTGGAAACCAACCCTTAGAACTGTTTACCAGATTCTCACATTAAATATGCTGAGATCCATCCCTCTTCAGTTTCTGGAGGCATCTCTTTGTGTACTGAGCACCTTGTTTAAATGCTTTTTTAAAAAAGTGACATAAACACATTCCAGTTCCCCGTCTCTCTCCTGGGCCAAACAAATATGTATTGTTCCCAAACCTTTCCCTTGCCAGGAGAAAAAGAAAAATGCTATCTGAAAAAGGGAAAAAAATATCGACTCTGAGATCCTGCCCCATTTAAACTGTGCTTGTAAAAGTCTGTCAGGCAAGTATCTGGAAAGAATAAATGTTAAAGTGCTAAAGGGCTTCCCTGTTCCTGAAGAGGCATTTGGAGGTGAACAGGTGAAGTATGTATCAAAGCATCGTCGACTTGGACGGGCCACATCCAGGACTCATTTTGTTGCATTGCTCGAGTCAGGACCAAAAAGAGGGAAGAGTTCCATAAAGCAGAATCAAAATGAATTCAATGATCACACCCTCAAGACAGGGTCATTCAGGCATTCCAGGAAAAAAAGACAACTTCCTGTGGGTTCCTTCGTGGGGAAGTGACATGCCCCTTGAAAGTCCCTCACCTCAGAGAATATCTTGGTGGAGTCTTCTGTTATTTTCAGTCTTCAAAATCACCAGGCTAAGGGGTGTGTGTGTGTGTGTGTGTGTCTGTGTGTATGCAACATATAGAAGAAGGTTGGAGGATATAAAAACTTGCACAAGGAATTGCTTTTGTTGTCCTAAGGGAAGGAGAAAGGACTGAGCATCTGCTATATTTTTGGTGCTTTATAAGTTACTGTGTTAATCCTTATAATAACCTCTGAGGTTGATATTAAGAAAAATTAAAGTTATTAATCACAAGAAATTTTAATATGAAACTAAAGTCAGAAGAGAATTTGACAGACAGAAAATTTTGTCTTTCCTCATTCTCCATTTCTCCTAAGGACATCAGAGCAGAATGGCTATGGATATCCAGGTATTTGCCGAACGGCTATTCATTTTATCTTCCTGTTGCTCCAAGTAATTTCTTTAGGAAATCCTTCTTATTTCCTAACAAACACCTCCTCCCTCTCCTCCCATTTCCCTGATAGGAATCAGATTCACTAATATGCAAAATGCAGGTAACTGCCTTCTTTAAAGAACAATGGACAGTGTATACTGGTTCTCTTAAATCATGGGCTATCACAGAAAATAAAGCTCCTGGACTAGATAACCCCAAGAACCTCTTTTCCTTCCCATTTTATTATGTGCGTTGTTGGGAGCGGGTGTTTTCTTGGAGAAGATTGGGAAAATATTGTAACATTCTGCCTTGTAAAACCTGAGTCAGGTGTGACTGGAACATTGCCTGACTCCCAAGGCTGAACCTCAGTCATTCAATAAAATCTAAGGTTCTTCTTGACCAAAGATTTTTGTCTGCCTTTAAGCCCCCAAATATTCTGACAGCTAAAGGAGGGTCTAGACCCTAGAGCTGTAAGTATTATTAATTTATAGATGCAAAATTTGAGGCTCAGGAAGTATATTAGTTTGCTAGGGCTGCCATAACAAAATACCACAGACAGGGTGGCTTAAGCAACAGAAATTAATTTTCTCACAGTTCTGGAGACTGGAAGTCCAAAATCAACATGTCTGCAAGTGTGATTTCTCTTGAGGCCTCTCTCCTTGGCTTTTTGATGGCCACCTTCTCTTTCCTCTGTGTGAAAGTGCCCATGGGGTTCCTCTCCTTATAAGGACACCAGTTATATTGGATTAGGGCCCACTCTTATGGCCTCTTTCAACCTTAATTACCTCTGTAAAGGCCCATGTGCAGTCACATTCTAAGCTACGAGCGTTTAGGTCTTCAACATATGATTCTTTTGGGGGGAACAAAATTCAGTCCATAGCAGGAAGTTATGTAAAGTGGCCAAAGTCATGCAACTGGTAAGGTATGGAGTTGGGGCAAGAACCCACGTGTGTGTGACTGTAGAACCTGTCCCATTTCATACCACCCCCAAAGTTGTATGACCATGTCAGGGATAAGGCACCGTGGGTCAGGGAGATTGCATTAATGTAGGTTCCTAAGTCTTTTTGCTTTATTCCTCAGCAAGTTTTCAGGAGTCATGAGGTGTTTTTGAGACAATCAAGATGTCTCCCTGTACTTTGTTATTTTGCTGGTCTGATTATGATGAAGACTATCCAACCCACCCCCACCCATATAAGCCCCTCCCACAATCCACCCCCCACCCCCATTATCCACTCACAAATATTCTGTGAATTCAGTAAGTACAAATCTAGTAAAACTCAGCTGACCTCAGGCAACAGCTTTTCACTTGTTGTTACACTTGATTACAGATAATTTGTTCCATCAAACCTGTATTAGTTTTCAACTGCTGGGTAACAACTTACCTCAAAACCCAAAGTCTTAAAACAATGATAAACATTTATCATATTTCACAATTTCTGTCAGTTAGGAGTTTGGGGTGTGTCGACTTGGCTGGGCTGAACTGTGTCCTTTAGAATTCCCTTTCTAGTACGTTTCCAGATAGGCTGGGCTCCTAGGTACGTTGTTCTGTGAGAGTTGGAGGATGGAAAAGAAGCACAACCATTTTGTAACACACATATACCTCTTCCCAGTTATTTAATGGAACGAATCTAGTTGCTGGTGGGAAGGGATTTTGCAGATGTAATCAAAGTCTTTAATCAGTTGTCTTTAAGTTCGGGAGATTATCTTGGGTGGGCCTGACTTATCCAGTTGAAAGGGAGATTCTCCATTGTGAGCATGAGTTAAACAATTGGAAGGCCTTTTAAAAGAGGGTTTAGGCAAGAGAGAGGAGGGTGGGGGGAGATATATATATATATATATAGAGAGAGAGAGAGAGAGAGAGAGAGAGAGAGAGAGAGAGAGCGAGAGAGAGCGAGAGAGCACATGAACATGAAAGAGACACTTCTGTCTGTGGACAGCAGCTTCTTCCTGCATCCAGGAGTTCAATCTTGATTGCTTTGCTTGTTTGCTTTGCTGTTTGCTTTTGATCTTCTCTTCCTGAGTGCCTGTGAACAACAGCTTTGGTCTCTGTGCCTGGGGTTTCAGCCTGTTTGTGATCTTTCTTTCCTGATTGCCCACCCTATGGACTTCAGACCTGCTAAGCCAGACCCAACAATTTCATAAGCCAATTCCTTGTTTTAAATCCATATATGGCTACTGGTTCTGCTTCTCTGATTGAATGCTGACTTACACAGAGTGGCTTAGCTGGGCTGTTCTGGCTTGGGGTTTCTCATGAGGTTGTAGTCAGAATGTTGGCCAGTGCTACAGTCATCAAAGGCTTGACTGGGACTGGAAGATCTTTTTCCAAGGTGGCCCATTCCTGTAGCTGGCAAGCTGATGTAGTCTGTTGGCAGTAGGGCTCAGTTCATGCCACAGAGACCTCTCCATAGAGCTGCTTGTGTATCCTCACGACACTCAGAGTGGGTGATCCAAAGAGCAAAGCAGAAGCAGAAATGTCTTTTATTACCTAGCATTAGAAGTCACATAGCATCACTCCCACTGGTTTCTCTTGGTCACCCAGACCAACTCTGAGAAAATGTGGAAGGGAACTAGGTAAGGGCATGAGTACCAGGAGGCAAGGATCAACAGTGCTCATCTTGGAGGCTGGCAACCACAAAGCTTTCTCGTCTCAACTCCTTATTTTGGTGTCATGTAGACATGGGTGTAATAATGCAATGGATAAAAAGCCTTATATAAAAATTTAAACCTTAGATAAAATCTAATAATTTTAATAACATTTAAATAATGATTTAATTTAAAGATAAATTAAATTAAAAGTGTAACTATGTATTTTAGATAAAAAAGTAAAGGATTAGTAAAATGAACCTCAAATACCTATCAGCCAGATTCAACAAATATAGAGTTGGGCAATTTTGTCTCATTTATTTCCTTTACTACACTTTTTTTTTTTTGCTAAAGCATTTGAGAGCAAATTCCTGAAATTAGGTCATTTCACCTGTAAATACTTTCATTTGCATCTCCAGTAAGTTTTTTTTTTTTTAAATATAACCACCAAGCCGTGATCACACTCAATAAAGTTAACAATTCTTTAATATCATCTGATGTTCCATCCATGTTCAAGTTGTCCTCATGTCTTCTTATTTTTGGTTTGTTTGAAACAAGGTCTAGGCAAGGACCAAACAATGCTTGATCGGATGTCCACTAAATTTCTTTTAACCAAAACATTTCCTCCTCCTTGTTTCTCCGTAGCATTTCCATGTGTTTCAATGCTTCTTAGCACTGGTGAGTTTCAATCAATCCATTGCAGTTACTGTTCTTTCTGATTTCCTTTAGGCCAGTGGGTATCCCTTTAAGGGCTTCTATTTCTTTCCCTTTGATGTGCGCTTACTCCTTGTTGAAGCTTCCTTTCAAAAGGCCTTCCCGGATTCATCTCCATGCACTTTCTGCCCCCTACTTGGAATGAGTCATTTATCCAAGGAGCTCTTTTCCTTTCAGTGGGAAATGATATATCAATACAAACTGCTTTTAGGGGTGCTCACCGCTACTGCAATATTTTGTAATGTTGTTCTTACCCACTCAATAAGGCAGCAAATAAAAATAGCTGGATGTTCCATTTCTAATTCAATCTGATCCGACATATTGTAACATATACTGAAATTGAACTGAAATTTCAGACAGGAGGTCTTGAAAGTGGAGTGGGTTACTACCAGGTAACATTGTAGACAGAGTTCTTAGAAGTCAAAGTCAAGCGATGGCCAACTCGAGGCAAAACTGAAGTAGACGTTATTCTTTTGACACCTCTCAGCTTCCTTATCTGTTCCTTTTCCCTTTTTCCTGGGTCCTCATTTCTACTTACTCAGTGTTTTCATGTACTGATTTCTTTCCTCTCACTTAGGAAAAAAACTCACATTTACTTGTTAGTTACCATCCTCAAAGGGAGGCAGTTTGTAGTAGGGAAAAGTGCAAGAGTGGTGCAGCAATGAACTGGGTTTCAATCCTGGCTCTGCTTACTGCATTTTATAAAAAGGGTGCCCAGACAGAGATTGCTGAGCCCCCAATAATGCATCATTAATGGAGAACTTTCAGGCCTTCCAAAGGAAGGTATTTCTAGCTTGAGAATGTCTCCAGATGTCTCCCAAATGCCACCTTTTAATTATTTAATTCTGTTTGATAAGAAAATAAGAACTCTTTATAAAGTTTTACCCCAGAAAAAAAACTCCTTCCGTAGGTACTAAAAAAATCTTAAAAATTTCTCCCAGTGTAGAAGGGAGTTAAATAACTTTTTGCAGAAAGACTCAGAAGATGGAAAACCATACATCCCATAATTCCAAGGGTTAAAGCAAAAAGGACAGCTTTTGTTTTTTTATTTTTATTTTTTGGCACCAGAGTAACTATGTCAAGTACAGGCATATTTGCATATGTTGTATTTTAAAATCATGCTTAAAATTGCCTCCTGTATTCTGAATCTGGCAAGTGGAAGGCAAGGTCACCTGTACAGCTGGTGCAAGTAATGGAATTCCCACCAGGCACATTTAGAAGTTCCAAAGTAATGTGACAGACAGAGCGCTCCATCTGTTGGTTGACCATTGAGATGAGCACCAGATCTGCAGATACTTTAACATGGGCTGTGCGTCTTGAGAATAACCATTTATATTAAGTATCTTTACTTTTACTTGCTTTCCATCTAATGATTTTAGAAGTAGTCACAAATATGAACTCTATGTGCATACATGTGCTGGTGAGTGAGGATAATATTTCAATCTCAACTATACTACAGGAAGAACAAATGGAAACATGTTTTGACACAAGTCCCTTTATAAATCATGCCTGACTGAAAACTGTCTAATGAAAGCTTGGTGGCAGTTAATTCACGATATTCAAAATAACCATGAGCAGCTACATGAAGAATGCTTGAGATAAGAAAAGGTAATAAATACCGTCCTTTTAAATACTTTGGATCATTGAAGAAAAAAACATAGGTAATTAAACAGAGATTTTTTTTTAGTGGATTATAAATTGTAACATAACTGAATACAAGTGATAGGATAGGTAAGGTTATTGCAACTTTTACTAATAACGCTTAGCATCAATATTTTTAACTAATTCCAGCAGCCCTCACCTGGAGCAGCAGTTCCCAACTGAGATATGTTGCTCGTGAGGTATGTCACAAGTAATTTGTGATTAATAATAGTTCCCAAAGCTTTAAAATGAATTACTCGCTAGAAATTACAGCAAACTCAAAGTGATCTGTACGACAAGGTCGTCTGAAGACATGGGACATCACTGACATTCCTTTGAGTAAAGATGAGGGTGAGCGTATTCAACCTGCAGCATATCTCATCTGTGCCAAGCCCCCCTTTCAGTGCTGTGGGCTCAGAGCTCACCAGTGGAAGTGAATGGGGCAGTGGCTGGCTTGGTTTGCAATCCCAGCTTTTTCTCAGGGTGTAGAGTCAGAGGGAAGGAAGAGAAGGAAGCTGGGAAAGAGACTTGGATGATATTAACTGAGACAGTAATTCCTGAAGTGGATTAGAAGACTGCTGGACTGGGCCAGGTTTGGTGGATTGGACTAAATTTAGTTTTCTTACTGTCAAGTGGTAGTGGAAGCTTGTCAAAGAAAAGTGTGTGCAGACATAAAGATAGAGTACCACGTTTTCACATAGATGATTTATCATTATCCAATTTACACTAGATTTGTTAAATCTACAGTGAGGCAGTTATTGAAAGCCAGGCCTTGTTGAAAAGAACAGGACTCTCTAAATTCTAAAAGCTTCCCTTTAAATATCACAAGCTCCAGATTTCGAGGGCTCAGCTTAGAGCTCAGGAGGAGCACAGAGGTGCAGAGGAAAAGGGCTGAGGAGCTGGCCTGAGGGCCTTGGTCCACCTGCTGCCACGATGGCTGAAAGTCTTTAGGCACTCTGGGTTAGAAGTAATCGGAGGACGTTCGGGAAGTACTGAACAGGAATCTTTCACCATCACTGGGAATGGGGCTCTAGAGGGAGAGGAGATCAGCGCTAGAAAATAAAGGGAGTTACTTTTTTGTCTGAGGTGTGAGTCCTAGTGTGGTTGATGCTTTGGCTCCCAGGCCTGCGGTGGCCACCAGGTGGGAGGATTACGTATCCTCATGCTACTGAGCTCAGGCACGGCCATGTGACTTGCTTTGATAAATGAAATGTGAGCAGAAATGGAGGGTGGCTCTTCCAGGCAGAAATGTTAAGAAATGTGACTGGCCATGCTTTAAAAGAATTTTAAATTAAAAACCCCCCAGGGCTTCCCTGGTGGCGCAGTGGTTGGGGGTCTGCCTGCCGATGCAGGGACGCAGGTTCGTGCCCCGGTCCGGGAAGATCCCACATGCCGCGGAGTGGCTGGGCCCGTGAGCCATGGCCCCTGAGCCTGCGCATCCGGAGCCTGTGCTCCGCGGCGGGAGAGGCCACAAGAGTGAGAGGCCCACGTACCGCAAAAACAAACAAACAAACAAAAAACCCCCCAAAACTCTACCTTTTACTCCTGTGGAAGCACATGTTGAAATGGAGCTTATGTCCACCTACACCCGTGAGTGACCATGGTGAGCAGACCCTCCTTGTCAACTTACGATGAGTGAGAAGGAAACTTCCTCCTTAGAAGCTACTGCAACTTTTGGCTTATTTGTTACTGCACTATAAACTATTCTTTTCTGACCAATACATAGTGTGAAAGTTTCATCCCTGTGATATAGTCTATATAACTCTGTTAGCAACAATTATCCTTAATTTGTTGAAGAGTGTAGTTGGATTAAATTTCAATCTAAGGAGGAAGCATGTGACCAGGGTTTCTACAAGGGCTTACTTACTACATTTTTTTTTTTTTTTTTACTTACTACATTTTAATGACACCTATTACTTTCTACTTGTATTACAGTTGTTGATGATATATTTTAACTCCTCCACTAAGATGAAGTATCCTTGAGGATAGGAAGCAAGTCTACCTCACCTTTTTTTTTTTTTTTTTTTTGCGGTACACGGGCCTCTCACTGTTGTGGCCTCTCCCATTGCAGAGCACAGGCTCCGGACGCGCAGGCTTAGCGGCCATGGCTCACGGGCCCAGCTGCTCCGCGGCACGTGGGATCTTCCCAGACCGGGGCATGAACCCGCGTCCCCTGCATTGGCAGGTGGACTCTCAACCACTGCGCCACCAGCGAAGCCCTACCTCACCTTTTAAAAAAAAAAAATTTTATTGGAGTATAGTTGATTTACAGTATTGTGTTAGTTTCAGGTGTACAGCAAAGTGAATCTGTTATACATATATGTATATCCACTCTTTTTAGATTCTTTCCCCATATAGGCCATTATAGAGTATTGAGTAGAGTTCCCTGTGCTATATAGTAGGTCCTTATTAGTTGTCTTCTGCCTCACTTAAAAAAAAAAAAAATTAATTAATTAATTAATTTTTGGCTGTGTTGGGTCTTAGTTGTGGCACACAGGATCTTTCATTGTGGCACACAGGCTTCTCTCTAGTTGTGGCATGCAGGTTTTCTCTCCTCTAGTTGTGGTATGCAGGCTCCAGGGCACGTGGGCTCTGTAGTTTGTGGCACGCAGGCTCTCTAATTAAGGCGTGTGAGCTCAGTAGTTGTGGCACGTGGGCTCAGTTGTCCCGCGGCATGTGGGATCCTAGTACCCTGACCAGGGATCAAACCCACATCCCCTGCATTGGAAGGTGGATTCTTTACGAACGCACATCCCCTGCATTGGAAGGTGGATTCTTTACCACTGGACCACCATGGAAGTCCTTTCTGCCTCACTTTTTTTTTTTTTTTTTTTTTGGCTGCGTTGGGTCTTTGTTGCTGCACACAGGCTTTCTCTAGTTGAGGCGAGCGGGGGCTACTCTTCGTTGTGGTGCGCGGGCTTCTCATTGTGGTGGCTTCTCTGTTGCAGAACACGGGCTCTAGGTGCATGGGCTCAGTAGTTGTGGCCCATGGGCCTAGCTGCTCCGAGGCATGTGGGATCTTCCCTGACCAGGGCTCGAACCCACATCCCCTGCATTGGCAGGCGGATTCTCAACCACTGCGTCACCAGGGAAGTCCCTGCCTCACTTTTGAATGAAAATTCATTCTTTACAAAAGTCATGTCAACTAATAGCAGAAACTATTGGTAGAAGCTTGGTTAGTCTGAAACCACTGAAAACAGCAGCACAATAGATGTTTTGGAGGTCACAATTTCCTAAAATATAAACGAATTCTCCTTGTTATATTACAGAGATAACTGTCATGTAGAAAAGAGCCTTTCTCAGTGTGCTGAGTGGAAGCTGTTGCATTAGTAAACTCTTCAGATAAAGGGAAAAATAAAGAAAAAAATAATATTACCATTAGCTATAATTTATCTAATATTTACCATGGGCCAAATACTGTTCTAAGCCTTTTACACTTACATCCTCAGAAGAAACCCTACAGGTTAGGTGCTTTCATGATTCTCAATTTCCAGATAAAAGAAATTAAGCACAGAGAGGTTAAGTAACTGGCTCAAGGTTACACAGTAAATTGGCAGATTTGAGATTTAAATCTAGTCTGACTCCACAGATCTTGCTCTTAGGCAGTGTCCTGGACTACTAGCACGAAGCAGAAATGTTTTCGAGGCTTCTCCAGCTCCCAGCTCCCTTGTCCGGGATCTGCCCTTACCCTTAGCTCACAGTAAAGAATCAGGCTTAGGTCTCCTCCATAGCTGCATAGACTAGGAGTAGACTGGTCAGTGGTTTGTCCAGTGGAATACTAGATTTTTTTTCTCTAGAAAATTTGAACCGAGAAACACAGAACATGAAATGAGTCAGGGTATGTGTAAGGTAAAAATGACGAATTGAGGATATGTAAGCTGGACCTGTTTTATCTGGCCCACAGAGTGTTTTTGAAACTATTTGTACCAATGGTGAAAAATCAAAAAGGGGGCATGGGAAGGCAAGGGAAAAAATCATAAAAAGTTGTCCATGGTGAAAAATAGCATGTATAATAGTCTACTTAGGTATAATTATGCTTGTGTGCACGTGTAGGTAAAAAGAGGCGCTGGTGCGTAAAAATACGGTCACCAAATGTTAATGGTGGCCAGTGCAGAGCAATGGGATTTCACGTGGTATTTATTCTTCCATATACATTTATATATCTCCTGAATATTTTACAGTGAGCATGTATAATTAGGAAAAAAACGATTTTAATTTTAAACATGTCATTGAGATTTTATATAAATCTCCTACTGTTGACATTGGAAAGATCTGGCATTGTTGGCAGCATATAGATGGCATTAAAAGCCATGCGAGTGGATGAGCTCATTTAGGGAGTGAGTCCAGATAGAGGGCCCAGGGCTGTTTAAAGGCCAGAGATGGGTGGATTCACGTCAAGTGCTCAGAACAGGGTCTGATACATGGTGAGTGTTTGATAGCTGTTATTATGAGTTAGGAAATGACTGGTTGGGAACAGAGGTTTTCTCATGGGGATCACAGTCTTAAATTTGACAAAAATGACTCGTTACAGCTACAAAGGGGACCAATGTTCACCACAGGAGGAACAAGTGACAAACTCACTTATTCACGTTCTTTTTTTTTTTTTTGACTTTTCAAGAAGTAGTTTTATTTATTTATTTTTTAACATCTTTATTGGAGTATAATTGCTTTACAATGGTGTGTTAGTTTCTGCTTTATAACAAAGTGAATTCACGTTCTTTATACACTCCTGTTCCCAAGGAATTGACTTAAGGGCTTGTCCCTTTTGAAGTGGTGCATCTGGAGTGAGAGGAGGTAAGGGTGGCAACCAGGGTGGCTTGCCAGTCACCCAGACTGAGCCTGGGTAAGTGGAAGCTGGGTGTAGTTCTTCTGTTCTGGAGTGCAGCCCTCAGCTTTACAAGTGCAGAATCTGTATTTTGACATTGCAGTCGGAGTTGGGCATGGAAACCCTGTGGAAACTCAGAAGAGACTGATGGGTAAGCTGAAATACCATTTTAATAATTTATAGTTGACAACAATTTCTCTCCATCCTAGGTCACAGCATCTTTATCTCCCACCTGGGAGCTAGTCCACAATAGCTCCCAGCTTGCTTCCCCACCTCTGCTCTGCTCCCCTTCAGTCCTTTCTCCACAGGACGACCAGAGTGATCTTTAAGGAACATCCATCCATCGGATCACGCCCCCTTCAGTCTGTAAGTCCTTCTGTGGCTGGTCACCATCAGAATAAAGTAGAAACTGGAAGGAGTTTGGCCCTGCCTGCTCTGAGCCTCACCTCATGCTCCACCTCATCGCAAGACCACTCCTGCTTCCCCTTCTCCTTTATTCACACTAGTATTTTCTCAGATCCTGACCCACCTGTTCCAAGCCCCTCCTGCCTCCAGGTCCCCCTGCTAGTGGCGTTCCTTCCCAACCCTTTGCTTGGTTACTACATGTTTCAAATTTCAACTTAAACATCTCTTCCACACAGAGGCCCTTCCTGATCTTCCTATTCAAAGAAAGTCCTTCTAGTTATTGTTTCTTACTTTCCTTCATAGCACTTAATAAAATTTATAATCATTCATTAATTTGTATACTAATTTGTTTAATGTCTTCTCTCTGGCTAGACTTCCAGTTTACTACCATATTGCCCAGTGCTTGGCAGGGTACTTGCTACATAGATGTTGCTCAGTTAGTATCTGTGGAATAAATGAACATCCAGGGGACTTGAATATTATCTCTGTGGTTCAACAGTAACTTCTGTCAAAAATTCACTCGAGAAGCCAGATTACACCAAAGAGGTGGTAGCAGCATGGAATTAGAGCCAGGGGGCTGGCTGGGTGACTTGGTGTCTGGTGTCTTTGAATTATGAGATCCTGGTGCATCCATTTCTACTCTAAGAAGGTATCCGCCAAGGGTTCTGGGTAGTAAGTCTTTGCATTTTTCTAGCCATCAAGCTTACTCTTCCAGTAAAACATTCTTTCATCATGCAACTGAGCATGCTGCAAATAGACTCCTTGTCTTCTGAAATTATGACAGGAGTTTGGGTGCACTGAAACTCCTCAGCCATTTTTTTCAAATTATTGCTTAGGATGGGGTTACCTTTTCCAGCAATTTATTTTAGTTATTGAAGAAAAAAAAGTTTTTTCAATTTCACGTTTAGCCTTGTCTTCAAGTTTGGGGGATATCTTGTTGCCACATATGCCAATGACGCAATGATATACGACTTGAAAATACTTGCCAATTCTAACTTCCTGATGTAAAATTCAAATTTCCTTAATCTGTTAATATTTTCAACCGAGGCAGAACGTCCCAATTCATAAAAACAGACCATAGCAAACTTTGAAAACAAAAGCTAAATAGAGGTGTAATAATGATTTTCTTAACGTTTCTACCTTTCTGTTAATTACATTTTTAGTCATATAAATAGTCTACAGCAAAAGAGCCAACCCTAATTAAAGCAGAAATTAGCTGGTCATTCTGGCATATGTCAAAATATAGAACTTACACTTCTCTTTCAGGAAGTGTAAGTTCTATATTTACACTTTCAGGAAAAGTCAGTTCTCTTTCAGGAAGTCATTTGAATACTATTACAATAGAGACTGTGAAAAAAGTCTGGGAGAACTCAAACAAGAAAATCATCTTTAAAGAAAATCTTAAAACTAGTATTTCCATAATTTTATAAATTTTTAATGAAAAACATGCCCACTAAGCTTTCCCAGGCCACAGTCAGTCGTGGACACTAAGTGGTTAAACCCTGCCCTGCGTTTGTCGCCTTATGTGAATTATGGGATGCGAAGTGACAGATTTTATGCAACCTTATGAAACATTCCAGAGCAGTGTAGCATTTAAGCTAAGATGTTTTAATGGCCCAATTTGTTCAGACTGCTTAAGGATAAAAAGTGATTTCACAGGATTTGTTACTATCAATCACTGCAACTCTAGTATTTAGTAGATTGTGGGCAGGTGTTTTCAGGATTATACTAGCAACAAAGGAAAACAACAGACATGTTTTAAGTACTCAAATTATAATTAGAGACAATTAATATAACATTTTAAATTAGAATAAAAGGATAAGGTTAGCATATTATAAAATATTATAATTAGTGTTAAATGCAGACACAATCATCTTCATTTTGCCGTTAATCATTCTGCTTACCATGAGTCATTTGGTAACAGATTCAGACTAAACTTGGGAGAAAGTGAAAAGCATCATTGCTGAATTCCCGGTGTCTAGGAGAGAGGATGAATCATATTTTAAGAGACCTCTGAAGAAAAAAGTCCATTTTAAAAAATGCCAAGACCCAGGTTTATTATTATTCTCCCGGGACACACATTTCGAAATGCTATTTTCACACAAGGTGGAATTCGAAATTTGAATTCTGTCGCAGCCACAAAGTACAGAAAGTCCAGACCTCACAGGGAGTAGCATTTAAATATTACATGTCTATGTCCGAGGCAGAGAGACAAGAATAAAAACGATCCCATTTCAAGTGAAATCTCTGTCCTCTTTGGTTTTTAAACTGGGTTAAATTAGCATTTTATTCAGGTTGGCCTGAAAGAATACAAAGTAAATATGATAAGAAGCAA
Organism: Stenella coeruleoalba; assembly: GCF_951394435.1. Taxonomy (NCBI): domain Eukaryota; kingdom Metazoa; phylum Chordata; class Mammalia; order Artiodactyla; family Delphinidae; genus Stenella; species Stenella coeruleoalba. The sequence continues at coordinate 57,163,186 of NC_137157.1, read as the reverse complement.
AGAGCTGGAAACTATAATGTTCACATAGTCGAAATGATTCTCCATTTCACAGAAGGCCCTCCTCTTCGTGGAAGCACAGGGTTGTTATTTACAGGCTGTGGGACTAAACTGACTGATGGGCCGTCAGTCAAACTGGATGCTTAGTGCAGTGAAAAAGACCAAAGAGATGATTAACTGAATTTTTACTTTGTGGTAAGTGGTTTTGGCATCAGATAAGTGGTCTTATGGTCATCAAAGGTTTGGCCCTTTCCTCCATTTTAGGACCTGTATCTTACACATGTCACTGGGTGTCCTGAAGAGCTCCAGCCTCGTGGAGCTACCCTTTCCATATATATTGAAATAAGAAAAGCCAGAGTCCCCACATCCCATCTTTTAGAGTGTTTGAGGAACACAAATTAAATAGCCCCCTTTTCCTTACGTAAGTTCTAGATTAGCAGAGAAGAAATACAAGTGATTCTATATCATGTGTGATTCTATATCAGGTGATTGTAGAAATGAGCCAAAATGTCACCCAGCAAGAGAAGGCTTTGTAATGGGTCCAGGCTGCTGTGTAGAGCGCTCGGCCAAGCGACCTAGAGGATCCAGTGGTACTTGAAGCGTCTGTGTGGATCAAGATGTGGGTGGTGCTTTGCAGCCCCCACAGGTGAATCACAGTGTATGCTGCCTTTAGAATTCTGGAGCGAAGCTCGCCATCTTTTGTAGATGGCTATTCTTTTGAGAAACGGGTTATGGCTTGTTACTAGGCCTTCCTGGAGACTCAACACTTAGCCATGGGCCATCAAATGAGCCTGAGCTGCCTGAGTGTTGGCCCAGCAAACCATAAAGCTGGGCATGTAGCACAGCCTGAGCAGGTCCTGAAGGTAAGTCGAATGAGCAGGAGACCCAGATGCCCGTGGCCCCTACTCTTGCTGTCTTGCCTCCTCTTTCTCATCCCACACGTTTGGCCTCATAGGGAGTTCCCTATGACTCATGTTAACTGAGGAAGAATAAAATTCAGGCCCAGTTTATAGATCTGCATGATACGCTGGCACAGACCAAAGCAGGTAGCTCAGTAAGTACTGCTGGCCCCCTCTGAGGTGGCTCTGAAGTGCAGTGGTGAAGCGAAGTCCTATTGTTGGACAGTAATTCGAGGAGTGCATCTAGTGATTTATTTTTCCTAGAAGAAGAAATGCCCTGAGATATGGCTCTATGCTGATTCATAGACAGTGGTTAATGGTCTGACTAGATGGTCAGCATTATGGACTGGAATGTGTCTGCCTAAGAAGCAGCACAACTGGAAATTTGGTGGCAAGGAGGTGTGTGGATAGATCTTTCTGAATGGCCGCAGAGCATGAAGATGTGACTGTTTATCAAAGAGCAACCTCAGTAGAGGAGGATCTTAACAGTCAGGTGGACAAGATGCCCTGCTCTGTGGATGTCAGTCAGGCTCTTTCCCCAGTCGCCCCATCCTTGCCCAATGGGCTCATGAACAAAGTGGCCATGCCATCAGAGATGGAGATTATGCATGGACTCAGCAACGTGGACTTCCACTCACTAAGGCTGATCTGTTTACAGTGACTGCTGAGGGCCCAACCCGCCAATGGCAGAGACCACCTCTGAGCCCTACGAGATGGCACCATTCCCCAGGATGAGGAGTCAGCCACCTGGTCGCAGGTTGATTACACTGGACCACATCCATCTTGGAAGAGGCAGTACTTGGTTCCTACTGGAAGTGACACTCCTGATATGAGTTTGTTTTCCTTGCCTTCAGTGCTTTGGCTAAAACCACCATCTGTGGACTTAGATAATACGATTCATGTCGAGGTATTCCCACAGCATTGCTCCTGACCAAGGAACTCATTTACTAGTAATTGAAGTGCAGCCATGGACTGGTGCTCATGGAATTTATTGATCTTGCTGTGTTCCTCATCACTGGAGGTCACTGGCCAGTCAGAAAGCCAGACTAGCATTCTAGTTTGCAGATTTAGTTTCCACGCCAGCTGCGTAGCAACACCTTGCAGGGTTAAGATCCAGCCCTCCAGGATGCGATATATGCTCTAAATCAGTGACCGGTATATCGTGCTATTTCTTGTATCACTAGGATCCATGGGTCCAGGAAAACCCTGTGAAAATGGGAGTGATTCCTTTCAGCACTGCCCGCGGTGAGCCACTAGTTATTGAAGTTAAGCACGGGGCGCCGGTCAGCCTTGGCGCTCAGGCACGTTGTCACCGATCTGCTGGCACATCTTGTTAGAGCACAAGCCGCAAGCCCGTAGCTCCTTCAGCTCCTGCTCGATCACCTCCTTCAGCTTCCCGGAGGCCTGGGCCAGGCGTGTGTGTGGCTCCGTGGTGAAGAGTGCCAGCGCCCTCTGCAGGCCACCTGTGCTGTTGGAGGTGGCACGGCGTGAAGGCTCCAGTTTGTCCTTTGGGTTCCAGGGTGTTCTCGCTCTCCCAGCTTTTCTTCCCAGCCGCTGGTCCTGAGGCTCTCCAGAGACTTCAGGCCCACGGCGAACAAGGAGGCAACAGCCTCCCGTAGAATTCCTCAGCAGCTCCCACCGTCGTGGAAGGTGTGATCCTTACCGTAAATCCCACTCGGTGGTTCTGCTTGTCTGACAAAGCCTGACACAGCATCTGACGATTCCCAGGGGAAGACTTGGTCCTCTTAGCCATTTATTGGTCTATTTCCTGCTTTTCAGAATTTTCAAATTCACTGTCATCTTGACTCCTGTGTCTGTCCCCTTGTTTATGCCCCGAGTCAATCAAAATGCAGAACATCATGTCTTCTCCTTCATTTACCTTGGACACCAGTCATAAAAGCAGGGAATTTCATAGGGATTTTATGGTAAAACTGGGAGTTGCACTGAAACAAAATACCTATAGCAGATGACTTAAAATTGAATATTTGTTCCTCCTGTTTTGAAAAGTCTAGCTCCCTGGCCTTCGGCCAACTGCCACTTTCCTCTTCCTCCTTCTCTCCTCTGTCTCTTTAATCTGCAATCCCCTCCTTGCTCTTGGCAACTTACAATTCCTTTCATAAAAAGATGTAAAACAATTCAGCTCTCTCTTGTTTTGTCCTTGATCATGCTATCGTGTGCTTTCCCTTCCATAACCAAAGAGGCCACCAGAGAAGAGAAAATTTCTCCTGAAAAGGAAGTTTGCTGCCAGGCTGTAGCCCCCTGTGCTCCCAAATTCATATCTTGAACTCTCTTACATTAGCTCTCAGTGGAAAGGGACACCATATTCTCTGTCATCCTGTCACAGATTTACTCTAAATCAATTCTATAAAACCAAAACCTTAAACGAAAGATTGGAAAAATGATTGTTTTAGGAGTTGTAGGTCCTGCTTTGTATCTCCTATTTGAGATAGCTATTTGAGCTATCTCAAATAGCTTTGAGAACGTTTTGAATTGCAGGCCGTTTGTACCAGCTGTGGGTTGCAACCGTTTTCCCTGGTGAGTTGTTTAAGGTGTCATTGTGTATAAATTTCAAGCTGCCCCTCTAGAAGCTTTCACTTAGAAAGTTGATATTTCACTTCCTTAAGAGTAAAAAGGAAACCCCAGCCTGTGCCTCGGCATGTGAAATTCTGGGCAAATTGTTAGCATGTCTTTCTCCCCTTTGGAGATGTGTGTATTTGCCAATTTAAAAAATACAGTTTAAGAAAGCAACAGAAGTATAGCAAGGTGGGTATTTATATTCAGAGAAGGAGGAGAAAATACAGAAAATTGAAGAAAGTGGGAGAGTTATTTTTTTAAATTTATCAAGACGTGAATATAAGCACCTTATTTTAGCAAAAGAGTGACCCGTTGTAGCTATGGTGAGTTTGTCATTATATCGTGAATTTTTATATGGTCCCGCACCTTCCAGGATATTTGAAAAAAGACTCTTCAAATTGAGACACTGATAGTGTTTCACTGCCTCTTTGCTGTTTTTGTGCTACAAGTCAAGTTATAATAAAGTCATACTAAAGTTTTGAATTTTTAATTTACTAAATTAAAATAATAAGTGAAAGGGAAACTTACTTCTTTTTGATTGGAGAGAGTCTAATCATAGATTTTTATGCTCTCAGTGTGTGGATTTCTTGTCTACCTCTTTCTTCTGCTACATGGAAGAGTAGGAAGGGGAGTTTTGAAGGAGAGAAAGCCTGAGGGAAATGCCTTCAGCAGTCGCTGTGCAAGACGACAGGCAGGAGAAGACCTTGTGGGCTCAGTACCCATATTGCTTTAGGTTCAGTTCCCATAGTGCTCTTGGTTCAGAACCCATAGTGCTCTAGGTTCAGTTCCCATAGTGCTCTTGGTTCAGAACCCATAGTGCTCTAGGTTCAGTTCCCATAGTGCTCTAGGTTCAGAACCCATAGTGCTCTAGGTTCAGTTCCCATAGTGCTCTTGGTTCAGAACCCATAGTGCTCTAGGTTCAGTACCCATAGTGCTCTTGCATCCAGTTGACCTGATGTCTCCTAATGGTATGACCAGAGCCCCAGGACTCAGAGTGTGAGGAAACCCTACCAGATTCTACCTTAGGAGTCTGTTCATTAGAAGTTGCTCTAAAGCAATGGTTTCTTCACCTTTTCTGGTTCATGGAGGTCTGGAGATTCTAAAGAACTTTTCCACAGAAAAATGCACAGACGTATATGCACACAAAAATTTGCACACAATATCAGAAGATTTGTAGGCCCCATGAAAGCTATCCAAGGAGCTTAGGTAAAATCTCTAATCTAAATCATTATTTATTGGAAAACTGTAAGGGCCTTTGTATTTTTGAACATAGAGTAAACTTTTCAGGCTTAGTCCTGAGTGGCACTCAGCTTGTCTGGGATTTAGAGGAGGGAAATAGATTCACATACCTTACAGCCGTTTAACACAGGCTGAATGAATTCTAAGCACACACAGACACAGAAAAGCCATATTTATCTCTCATCTGCTGCTAAATTCTAGGTGCACAAATGGTACTCAATAAGTAATTGTTGAAAGCTTTTGCTTTTGAGTATAAGGTTACAGTAAAGTGAGATGAGAGAGCAAAGTGGGCTATCGTGTGCTCATGGACAAGAGGAGTGCACTTGGAGGCTGAACGATGGATAAGATGTATAACTGGGTGTCTCGGCCCTTGGAGACCCTGGGCTAACCCATCAGCAAGGGACTCCTGCCTTCCTCTAGTCTCACTCACTATGGGAGGAAACCTGGATTGTATGAGAAATTTGAGCTGTGGGTAAGGCTGCCGGAGGACCAAGAAGACTGAGGGAGATGTTGATATGGTGATGGTCCAAGTGTTGAGGAAGAAAGGCTAGTCCTTGCACAAGGGAAACCTGAATGCTCCCTAATGGAGCTAAGTGTCCCCAGTTTGGAGTAAATTGGAAAGATGGGGTTATCTAATTTCAATCCTTTATCCTACCTCAGCAAAATTGGACAAGGTTAGTGTCGGGCTTTCTGAGGGAGCCAGTAATTTACAACCCTTTCCTTCTAAATTCTGAACCAGTTGAGAAGCAGACACAGGAGCCCGAGTGGAGCAACCGAATAGCTTTATTACTCTTACAGCTCAGTTAATAATGTGGCTTGAAATGTACACCAAAGTGGACTCCTAAAAACTTGTCACCCCCTCTCCCCCACCAACTCCAAGATCATGGGACCCACTTGGGGAGAATCAGAGCAGACTGTCAGGGTTTGAATGCCAGCTTTGCCACTTACTAGCTCATTTGCTGTGTGATCCTGGGCAAGTTACTTTTCCTCTCTGTGCCTCAGGCTTCCCATCCATAAAACGGGCATAATAATTATATTTAATTCACAGACTTATCATGAGAATTAAAGTGCTTAGAACAGAACTTGGCACAAGTAAGTGCTGAGTCAAACTAAGCTATGGAGTTTATCATTGTTTATCATTGATATCATTTATCATTGTTTTTCTTCATACCTTCACATCCAGTGTGTCAGCAAATCATGTCAGTACTACATTTAAAATACATTCTGTGGATAAAGAAGATGTGGTACATACATACAATGGAATACTACTCAGCCATAAAAAAGAACGAAATAATGCCATTTGCAGCAACATGGATGCAACTAGAGATTATCATACTAAGTGAAGTAAGTCAGAAAGAGAAAGACAAATACCATATGATATCACTCATATGTGGAATCTAAAATATGACACAAATGAACCTATCTATGAAACAGAAACAGACTCACAGACATAGAGAACAGACTTGTGGTTGTCAAGGGGGAGGGCGTTGGGGGAGGGATGGATTGGGAGGTTGGGGTTAGCAGGTGTAAGCTATTATATGTAGAATGGATAAACAACAAGGTCCTACTGTATAGCACAGGGAACTATGTTCAGTATCCTATGATAAACCGTAAAGGAAAAGAATATTAAAAAAGAATGTATACATATGTATAACTGAATCACTTTGCTGTACAGCAGACACTAACACAACATTGTAAATCAACTATACGTCAATTTAAAAAAATACATTCTGAATGCAAGCACTTCCACCATTTCTACTGCTTCCATCCTGGTCCAGACCAGCACCACCTGCCTCCTAGACCACTTCTACTACAGCCTGTTATTTTTATTTATTTATTTATTTATTCATTATTTTATTTTATTTTTTTCGGTACGCGGGCCTCTCACTGTTGTGGCCTCTCCCGTTGCGGAGCACAGGCTCCAGACGCGCAGGCTCAACGGCCATGGCTCACGGGCCAAGCCGCTCCGCGGCATGTGGGATCTTCCCGGACCGGGGCACGAACCCACGTCCCCTGCATCGGCAGACGGACTTTCAACCACTGCGCCACCAGGGAAGCCCACAGCCTGTTATTGATCTCCATCCTCCCCCACCCCCCAAAGTCTATTTTATATACTACAGCCAGGGTGATTCCTGTACATTGTAAATTTGATCTTGTCATTCCCATCTTTCACTTATTGCCTGCCTCCCCCACTAACTATATCCCAGCAACTAGAACAGCACCTGGCACATAGTAGGTATTTTAATAAATACTTGTTGAGTGAAAGAAGGAAGAGGATAATTAGGCAGGATGTCTTTATGCTCAAAGCATTAAATATCCTGTGATTAGATTCCCTCCAATAAAAAAGGAGATTATTTTCTTTTTTAGATGCATGAGGAGGTAAGTGTCCACCCCTTTCCCGATTGCCAAAGAGAACTCTGCACTTGTCTTCTCCTTAGAGAAGAAACCTTGCCACCAAGAGAAGGAAGTAGACTTATGTAATAAGAAAAAAAGAGAGCTGGGACTGGAAGACAGGAGGAAAACTGCAGGGTCAGTGTGTTAAGAGAGAGTTTTGGGAGAAGGACACTGGCGAGCACAAACTTGGGAAAATGCATTTCAGATTACTTCTTCAGGATAGAGTCCCCAAAGTGAAATTTCCTGGTCAAATGATCTAGATATTTTTAAGGCTCTTGATAACAAGTTGCTTTTGGGAGGAGCCATACCATTTAAACTCCTCTATTCCCTAGCCCAGAAACTTGAGAAGATGCCCATATATTGTTGGTAATTTTTACATTTTATAGCAGGTAAGTAGAAGAAGAAATGGCATTTTAGAGAAGGTAAGTAGTTGCACAAATATCCTCTCTGTCCAACTCCATATGACGTGCTTTCCTTTATGCAACACTGTGACTCAGTGTTGAGAACCAGCAGGAAATGCGACAAGATTGGACTCAGGGTCAGAGCCGGAGACTAGGTGCAGGGGCTGGATTCAGGCTTCAGGGATGCCAGGAGGGCCGCTAGCATCCTCCTCCCACAGGCTTGGGAACATCCAGACACTTCCCTGAGCACACTTCTCCAATCTGCTTTCAGCCGACTTTAACGTTCTCAAGTTTAACCTTGTCAGCCTTGATGATCAACAAGGATGCAGTGAGTATTCATAGAAACTGGTGCAGAAGTTAATGTCCAGATCCTCATGAAATGCAGGCAGAAATGAAGACAGTGACACTTACCAACCTTGACAGAAAGGACAAAAGTCTAAACTCTACAAGGAAACATTTGTAGCCCTCATCAGCACAGTGCTGCATATTGCAGACAATACACGCACTTTAAAATCACAGGATCTAAGCATTATGGAAATGACAATGACAACTTAAGGAAAACTGTTGTCACTGTGAGAAGATGCTTGGAAACATGCACTGCTTCTCAGTGGCCTTAGGAATCCCTAAGTCCTTGGTTTTAGGTACTTTCTTCTGTAAGTTTGTAAGATATATACCAAATTCTTCCCAAATCTTTGTAGTTCCTGGATATTTATGGCCAATTATTAACAAGCAGAAAAATGAAAGGAGGAAAGGGAAGGAGATAAATTTTACAAATACTTTTAAATTTTTCTATACTTTCTGAAAAATAGTAGTAATATGGCACGCACTCATATAACCTAGAGGATAATCTCTATGTAAGGCATGGTGAAGAATAGATAAATTCATAGTATACGAAGTGAAAGAAATTCCCCTTAATGAATATACAAAATTTCCAGTTTTCTGGTTTTAGTTGGTTTTGGCTGCTTGGTTTCTGTGTCATGCATGGGGGAAGGTATCTGCTCTTTTGTGCTTCAATGGTATGGGCTGTGATTATCAATGTGTCCCAGATGCATTGTATTATTAATGCATCCAATCCATGACTGGATGAATCCTTCTAATTAGAACTGAGCATCCACAAGAAAGGTAGCTTCTAGCTCCTTTACCTTCTCTTCTGTCTGGAAATGTTTAGAAGGCTATTACCAAAATTATAGAAAATACATTCAGAAAAGAAAATAGGTAAAAATGCATTTTTATTCATATGAAGGAAGACTCTTAGATAGTTACTATGGTCAATAATTATAACTACTATTGTTCATCTCTGTGCTTTTTCTTTGAGCATTAATGGCCACCCTGTGAGTAGACATTATTGTTATCTCTATTTTAGAGATAAGGAAACTGAAACTTAGAGAGAGTTAGGTGGCTGGCTCATGGCTATACAACTAGTGAGTAATGAAGAGAGGACGTAAACCTAGATCTTCTGAGATGAAATGCTTTGCTCTTTGCGTTACTTCATGTTCCCTTGGTTTAAGCCAGGGTGTATAATTGAAGTATTCATGCTTAAATATTATTTTACTTTATCATTATTACACTTTATGCAAAAGATGAAGAGGCCTGAGTCTTGTAGGTCAAATATTGCAATGTGTTTACAGCTAAAAATTAAAAAGCCAAGAAATGTGAAAGTAAGACCCTGAGCTTTGACCATTAGGATGCAAAAATTATAGTTCAGTCTAGTCGAAATTCAATAGGAAAAAAAGAAAGCAAGTGTTAGGTAGGAATGAATCCATTTGATTACAAGTAATAGAAAAGCAGAAAAATCTGACCACAGTGCCTTAACCAAATAGGGGTTTTATTTATTTTTTCTGATAAGAAGTCCAGAGGTGGGCAGTCCACACCTGGGGAAGCATCCCCACAATGCATCCGAGCCCTAGCTCCTTCTATCCTTCTTCTGTCATCCTAACATGGGGTTTGTCTTCAGATTTGTTGCTTAATGATTGTAAGTTGGCTTTTCTATATCTAGCTCCATATGCACATTTTATACTAGAAGAAGAAAGGCCCAACCTGTTTGCCTCTGCGTCTGTCTTTTGCGTTTGGAAAGGGATGCTCTCTCCAAAGACTTCCTTATGCAACTGTAGTTCAGAACTGGGTTTCAGGGCTACCCTAATTGCAGCGGAGTCTGGGAAGGAGAATATTTCAGCTAGGTTCACTTCCATACCGAACAAAAGCAAAATTATGTTGGAAAGAAAAAATAAGGGAAATGGATGTTCAGTGAAAAAATATATAATACACATACAATTCTTTGATTTTTCCTTTTTGTTTGGAGAGTTTGGGAGTGACAGTGTAAATGGAGAGCAATGATTGAAAATCACTTAAACCAATTGTTCAGTTGGGAGAGGCTGCTGAGGAGGGCACTAGGGCATTGAACTTAGGTGTGTTCTAATGGCTGAGGAACTAACTGGTTCAGCCTGGGCTTGGCTCATTGGTAACCAGCATTGAAAAGCAGGCAGAGCTAAGTGGCTGGAACGATGGTGAGAGGCTGTGGGAACAAGGTAGAGCCAAGTCAGAAAATGGCCAGGGAGGACCAGCACCAAGAGAAAATGTCAACATTTATGCGGCCTACTTTTTTTTTTTTTCTTTTTTTTTTTTTTTTTTTGTGGTACGCGGGCCTCTCACTGTTGTGGCCTCTCCTGTTGCAGAGCACAGGCTCCGGACGCGCAGGCTCAGCGGCCATGGCTCACGGGACCAGCTGCTCCGCGGCATGTGGGATCTTCCCGGACCGGGGCACAAAAACCCGCGTCCCCTGCATCGGCAGGCGGACTCTCAACCACTGCGCCACCAGGGAAGCCCTATGCGGCTACTTTTTAAGGCCAAGTCAAATAGTCAAAGTGACCTCTCTACCTTCACAAGAGGCAGTATCTTGCCTGTCTTAAAGTGGTCTTGTTTGCAAGCTGCTCACTGACACAGCAGAAGAGTATCTCAGGAAATTGGTCTGTTTCTCAGAAGAAAAGTGCCCCCTCCATGCTGCTGCTCGTTTTTTGTTTTGTTTGGTTTTGGTGGTAATGTAGATGATTACAAGAGCAATACAAGCATGGTGTTGGATTTTGAACAAGAAGACCATGATTCTACAATGCCACATCTCCTAGGAAGATTGTACTATGCTGCATTCCATTGCTTGCAGAACATACATCCTAGAGCTGTTTGTCCAGCCACTAATCACCTTCACTTTCCCCCTGTGTCCCCAGTGAAGAACACAGGGGGGAAGTGAAGGCGATTAGCATTGCCGGCTGGTCGCTGGGTGGTACACCTGTGGCCACAGAATGGCGAGGCTGCCTGGGGACCTGGTCTGTGACTCTGTCCTCCTTAGCCATCCGCGTCATATAGAAGTATGCTAGAGTCCACTGCTACAGGAGCTGCTTGCCCTCGAGTGGCAGCCGGGGCCAAGGGGACCCAGCCTGCCGATAGGCTGGCAAGGGTCTGTCCTATGGAGTAATGTGTGGGAGCGTCGAGTCTCTGGCCGGGTTGAAAGATGATCAGCAGCTCCCATGTTGAAGGAGAAGCCAGGAAGGAGAGCTGAGGCCCAGAAGTCCAAGTTGAGGAGGAGAGTCCTGTTTTTAGATATGCTAATCCATAGGAATAAGCAGGGAAGAAGATGTAGTTTGTAGAAGCCGAAGTCTAGGGAGACCAGAGCCATTAGGGGTTGAGCCAAGGGATGAGCGCTAGACCTTAGGAAGCACAGTCCCGAGATAGAGTCAGGTGGTGTGAGTCTCAGCTTGGCTGCTGGTGGTGGTTGGTAGTGGTCCAGGTGGGGAAACGAGCTGGGGGACAGTGTTGAACATGCATGAGTCTGGTTCTCCCAGTACCGAGGCTTGTCTGTTTTCCAGTGGTGGTCTGAGCTGACCACTGTGAAAATGTGGCACCTGCACGTGGTCAGCAGGGTCTGCACACTTGGAATCTCTCTAAGGGGATTGTTGGAAGTTCTGCCATTATTAGGGAATCTATCTGGTGCAAGACGTGGTTCAATCTCTATGTGCCTCCCCCTTTTCCATTGTTTAAAATGGAGATACTTGCTACTTCGTGGCTCCTGGGAGAGATGTTATGAATCTAAATGAGATTATGTAGTTCTTGGAATTCCACTGAGGAAATAGCTATGTAAATCTCACATATTGTTATTCATGACATGTGTGGTTGAGCTGAAAACTCTAGCTACTACCCAGCCATGCAAACCATAAAATTAGACTTCCTATGCTGTGCACAGTAATTCTCTTTCTTACTGTAGAAACCACAAACCAATTTTGCCTTATAGAAATGTGCTCCCATCCAAAATTCTTAATACACATTTTAAAGACTGGCTCAGTTTTACCGTGGAGTTACATCTGAGAAAAGTGAAACCATCAAGGAAACATGTCTTACATACAGGACCATGCATGTTTTAGATGGTTACCAGGAGCTGACTATGAAGAATATCAATCCAAATGACCTCACAACTTTCATTTTCACATCACTAGTTCAATTAAGAAATAATTTTCAATAATATGATTGCAAATATATTACACTGCTGAACCTACTTATAACCATGCTGTAGGCATTATCTGATTTTTTGGATTATTCTTTAACAGTTGCAATTTTTTCTTTGAAACGCATTATGGGTAATTTATGTTGTTTTGACTGTTTCTTTGATGTAATTTGCAGTTCTGCACCCAGAGTTGTAATATACTACAGTTTAGATAAACGGCACAGAAATACAGAGGTTATCTATGTAAAATGATTCATATTTCAAAATAGGGACTTCTGTAAAATGAAAAAAATATATATTGCTATTAATCACACTTTTTATATTACCTTTCTTCCTTGTCTGAGATTTGTTGCGTTTACTATTGTAACATATTTCCAAAACACATTAGTTAAATGGAGCTGAAAATCATGCATGCATATTTTATGGAAAAAATGTGCAGATATATTTTCAATTTTAAGCTATAAACTATGGCTTTTCTTGGATGATTAAAATATTCTGGCCCATTTAAAATGAGCTACATAATAAAAGTGGTCTGCAATAATAATTTTACAATGCTTAATAATACAAAGTGCTTTATCTGAAAAATGCCTTTTAAAAGGTTTTATACATAATTCAAGTACTTCTGTTCTGTATAGAAAATAAGTGAGTGATCTGCAAGTGGAATTAGAAATTGAAAAGGACTTAAAAAATAATTAAAACACTGGACTTGGAGTTTTCTACCTCTGTTTGCTAGAATTAGGAAGCAGTGACACATTAAAAGGTTTTATGCTGTTGACAACTGGGGGAAGTAGGGCAGAGTGACATGGTAGAGAACATTAGGTCCAAACTTTCTCTAATATAGGTTTTATGGCTTAAAAAAGAGGTACAAAGGGTTATTGAAGTTTGTTGAATATGCTTCTTACTGTTAATTCATGTCACTGAAGAGAGTTTGCCCTTACACACACAAGAGAGGAGCTTTTAGATCTTCAACAAGACACCTGCCAGAAGTACCTTTAACATGCAAACTAGCCAAGGGAGTTTGCCTGCCTCTAGTCAGAGACGCTGAAGAAAGATTGCACACATTCTCCCGGCACTAGCCCTGAGCATCCCTGATGAAAAGGCAGGGAAGCCAGGTGAGAGAATTGTAATGTGTTTATTAATGAAGGTTGGGTTATTGTTCATTTAGAACGGTCCAAATGATTAAACTAATTTTGGAAGAAGCTTCCAGTATGAAAAGAGGTGTGGAAAATCAGCCCCAGCAGGAACAGATTAATTACTAACCCACAGGGAAAACATGACCACAATTTTCTTTTCAACCTGAAGACATGGTAAAATAACAGTGGATTTAAAAAATTACATACTGGCCGCTGGAGCCGGAGCCGCTGGAGCCGGAGCCGCTAGAGCCGGAGCCGCTGAAGCTGGTTTGGGAACTAAGTCCTCGGAGATCTAGGGGAAAATGGCGGAAGAGTAAGACGCGGAGATCACCTTCCTCCCCAGATACACCAGAAATACATGTACACGTGGAACAACTCCTACAGAACACCTACTGAACGCTAGCAGAAGACCTCAGACCTCCCAAAAGGCAAGAAACCCCCCACGTACCTGGGTAGGGCAAAAGAAAAAAGAATAAACAGAGACAAAAGGATAGGGACGGGACCTGAACCAGTGGGAGGGAGCTGTGAAGGAGGAAAGGTTTCCAAACACTAGGCAGCCCCTTCACGGGCAGAATGGCGGGTGGCGGAGGGGGGGAGCTTCGGGGCCGCGGAGGAGAGCACAGCACCAGGGGTGCGGAGGGCAAAGCGGGGAGATTCCCGCACAGAGGATCAGGTCCGACCGGCACTCACCAGCCCGAGAGGCTTGTCTGCTCACCCGCCGGGCCGGGCGGGGCTGGGAGTTGAGGCTCTGGCTTCGGTCGAAGCGCCGGCAGAGGACTGTGTTCACTGGCGGCGTGAACACAGCCTGCAGGGGGTTAGTGCGCCACGGCTGGCCGCGAGGGAGTCCGGGGAAAAGTCTGGACCTGCCAAAGAGGCAAGAGACTTTTTCTTCCCTCTTTGTTTCCCGGTGCGCGAGGAGAGGGGATTAAGAGCGCTGCTTAAAGGAGCTCCAGAGACGGGCGCGAGCCGCGGCTAACAGCGCGGACCCCAGAGACGGGCATGAGACGCTAAGGCTGCTGCTGCCGCCACCAAGAAGCCTGTGTGTGAGCACAGGTCACTCTCCACACCTCCCTTCCAGGGAGCCTGTGCAGCCCGCCGCTGCCAGGATCCCGGGATCCAGGGACAACTTCCCCGGAAGAACGCACGGCGCGCCTCACGCTGGTGCAACGTCATGTCGGCTCTGCCGCCGCAGGCTCGCCCGGCACTCCGTGCCCCTCCCTCCCCCCGGCCTGAGTGACCCAGAGCCCCCGAATCAGCGGCTCCTTTAACCCCATCATGTCTGAGGGAAGAACAGACGCCCTCCGGCGACCTACACGCAGAGGCGGGCCAAATCCAAAGCTGAATCCCGGGAGCTGTGCAAACAAAGAAGAGAAAGGGAAATCTCTCCCAGCAGCCTCAGGAGCAGCGGATTAAATCTCCACAATCAACTTGATGTACCCTGCATCTGTGGAATACCTGAACAGACACGAATCATCCCAAATTGAGGAAGTGGACTTTAGGAGCAAGATTTATTATTTTTTCCCCTTTTCCTTTTTTTGTGAGTGTGTATGTGTATGCTTCTGTGGGAGATTTTGTCTGTATAGCTTTGCTTCCACCATTGGCCCTAGGGTTCTATCCGTCCGTTTTTTTACTTAAAAATTTTTTTTTTCTTAATAATAATATTTTTATTTTAATAACTTGGTTTTATTTTACCTTACTTTATTTTATTTTATCCTCTTTATTTCTTTCTACTTTTCATCCCTTTTATTCTGATCCGTGTGAATGAAAGGCTCTTGGTGCTGTAGCCGGGAGTCAGTGCTGTGCCTCTGAGGTGGAGAGCCAACTTCAGGACACTGGTCCACAAGAGACCTCCCAGCTCCACCTAATATCAAACAGCGAAAATCTCCCAGAGATCTCCATCTCAACACCAGCACCCAGCTTCACTCAACGACCAGCAAGCTACAGTGCTGGACATCCTATGGCAAACAACTAGCAACACAGGAACACAACCCCACCCATTAGCAGAGAGGCTGCCTAAAGTCATAATAAGGCCACAGACACCCCAAAACACACCACCAGACGTGGACCTGCCCACCAGAAAGACAAGATCCAGCCTCATCCACCAGAACACAGGCACTAGTCCCCTCCACCAGGAAGCCTACACAACCCACTGAACCAAATTTAGCCACTGGGGACACACACCAAAAACAACAGGAACTACGAAACTGCAGCATGCAAAGAGGAGACCCCAAACACAGTAAGATAAGCAAAATGAGAAGACAGAAAAACACACAACAGATGAAGGAGCAAGATAAAAACCCACCAGACCTAACAAATGAAGAGGAAATAGGCAGTCTACCTGAAAAAGAATTCAGAATAATAATAGTAAAGATGATCCAAAATCTTGGAAATAGAATAGACAAAATGCAAGAAACATTTAACAAGGACCTAGAAGAACTAAAGATGAAACAAGCAATGATGAACAACACAATAAATGAAATTAAAAATACTCTAGATGGGATCAATAGCAGAATAAGTGAGGCAGAAGAACGGATAAGTGACCTGGAAGATAAAATAGTGGAAATAACTACTACAGAGCAGAATAAAGAAAAAAGAATGAAAAGAACTGAGGACAGTCTCAGAGACCTCTGGGACAACATTAAATGCACCAACATTCTAATTATAGGGGTTCCAGAAGAAGAAGAGAAGAAGAAAGGGACTGAGAAAATATTTAAAGAGATTATGGTTGAAAACTTCCCTAATATGGGAAAGGAAATAGTTAATCAAGTCCAGGAAACACAGAGAGTCCCATACAGGATAAATCCAAGGAGAAACACGCTAAGACACATATTAATCAAACTGTCAAAAATTAAATACAAAGAAAACATATTAAAAGCAGCAAGGGAAAAACAACAAATAACACACAAGGGAATCCCCATAAGGTTAACAGCTGATCTTTCAGCAGAAACTCTGCAAGCCAGAAGGGACTGGCAGGACATATTTAAAGTGATGAAGGAGCAAAACTTGCAACCAAGATTACTCTACCCAGCAAGGATCTCATTCAGATTTGATGGAGAAATTAAAACCTTTACAGACAAGCAAAAGCTGAGAGAGTTCAGCACCACCAAACCAGCTTTACAACAAATACTAAAGGATCTTCTCTAGGGAAGAAACACAAGACAAGGAAAAGACCTACAATAACAAACCCAAAACAATTAAGAAAATGGGAGTAGGAACATACATATCGATAATTTCCTTAAATGTAAATGGATTAAATGCTCCCACCAAAAGACACAGACTGGCTGAATGGATACAAAAACAAGACCCATATATATGCTGTCTAGAAGAGACGTAGAGACACATACAGACTGAAAGTGAGGGGGTGGAAAAAGATATTTCATGCAAATGGAAACCAAAAGAAAGCTGGAGTAGCAATTCTCATATCAGACAAAATAGACTTTAAAATAAAGACTATTAGAAGAGACAAAGAAGGACACTACATAATGATCAAGGCATCGATCCAAGAAGAAGATATAACAGTTGTAAATATTTATGAACCCAACATAGGAGCACCTCAATACATAAGGGAAATACTAACAGTCATAAGAGGGGAACTCGACAGTAACACATTCATAGTGGGGGACTTTAACACCCTACTTTCACCAATGGACAGATCATCCAAAATGAAAATAAATAAGGAAACACAAGCTTTAAATGATACATTAAACAAGATGGACTTAATTGATATTTATAGGACATTCCATCCAAAAACAACAGAATACACATTTTTCTCAAGTGCTCATGGAGCATTCTCCAGGATAGATCATATCTTGGGTCACAAATCAAACCTTGGTAAATTTAAGAAGATTGAAATTGTATCAAGTATCTTTTCTGACCAGAATGCTATGAGACTAGATATCAATTACAGGAAAAGATCTGTAAAAAATACAAACACATGGAGGCTAAACAATACACTACTTAATAACGAAGTGATCACTGAAGAAATAAAAGAGGAAATGAAAAAATACCTAAAAACAAATGACAATGGAGACATGATAACCAAAAATCTATGGGATGCAGCAAAAGCAGGTCTAAGAGGGAAGTTTATAGCAATAAAATCCTAGCTTAAGAAACAGGAAACATCTTGAATAAACAACCTAACCTTGCACCTAGAGCAATTAGAGAAAGAAGAAAAAAAAACCCCAAAGTTAGCAGAAGGAAACAAATCATAAAGATCAGATCAGAAATAAATGCAGGAAACGATAGCAAAGATCAATAAAACTAAAAGGTGGTTCTTTGAGAAGATAAACAAAATTGATAAACCATTAGCCAGACTCATCAAGAAAAAAAGGCAGTAGACTCAAATCAATAGAATTAGAAATGAAAAAGGAGAAGTAACAACTGACACTGCAGAAATACAAAAGATCATGAGAGATTACTACAAGCAACTCTATGCCAATAGAATGGACAACCTGGAAGAAATGGACAAATTCTTAGAAATGCCCAACCTGCCAAGACTGAATTAGGAAGAAATAGAAAATATGAACAGACCAATCACAAGCACTGAAATTGAAACTGTGATTAAAAATCTTCCAACAAACAAAAGCCCAGGACCAGATGCCTTCACAGGCGAATTCTATCAAACATTTAGAGAGGAACTATCACCTATCCTTCTCAAACTCTTCCAAAATATAGCAGAGGGAGGAACATTCCCAAACTCATTCTACAAGGCCACCATCACCCTGATACAAAAACCAGACAAGGATGTCACAAAGAAAGAAAGCTACAGGCCAATATCACTAATGAACATAGATGCAAAAATCCTGAACAAAATACTAGCAAACAGAATCCAACGGCACATTAAAAGGATCATGCGCCATGATCAAGTGGGGTTTATTCCAGGAATGCAAGGATTCTTCAATATATGCAAATCAATCAATGTGATACACCAGATTAATAAATTGAAGGAGAAAAACCATATGGTCATCTCAATAGATCCAGAGAAAGCTTTCGACAAAAGTCAACACCCATTTATGATAAAAACCCTGCAGAAAGTAGGCATAGGGGGAACTTTCCTCAACATAATAAAGGCCATATATGACAAACCCACAGCCAACATCATCCTCAATGGTGAAAAATTGAAAGCATTTCCACTAAGATCAGGAACAAGACAAGGTTGCCCACTCTCACCACTCTTATTCAACATAGTTTTGGAAGTTTTATCCACAGCAATCAGAGAAGAAAAGGAAATAAAAGGAATCCAAATCGGAAAAGAGGAAGTAAAGCTGTCACTGTTTGCAGATGACATGATACTATACATAGAGAATCCTAAAGATGCTACCAGAAAACTACTAGAGCTAATCAATGGATTTGGTAAAGTAGCAGGATACAAAATTAATGCACAGAAATGTCTGGCATTCCTATACACTAATGATGAAAAATCTGAAAGTGAATTCAAGAAAACACTCCCATCTACCATTGCAACAAAAAGAATAATAATCTAGGAACAAACCTACCTATGGAGACAAAAGACTTGTATGCAGAAAATTATAAGACACTGATGAAAGAAATTAAACATGATACAAATAGATGGAGAGATATACCATGTTCTTGGATTGGAAGAATCATCATTGTGAAAATGACTATACTACCCTTAAGCAATCTACAGATTCAATGCAATCCCTATCAAACTACCACTGGCATTTTTCACAGAACTAGAACAAAAAATTTCACAAATTGTATAGAACATAAAAGACCCCAAATAGCCAAAGCAATTTTGAGAGCGATAAATGGAGCTGCAGGAATCAGGCTTCCTGATGTCAGAATATACTAAAAAGCTACAGTAATTAAGAGAGTATGGTACTGGCACAGAAACAGAAATATAGATCAATGGAACAGGATAGAAAGCCCAGAGATAAACCCACGCACATATGGTCACCTTATCTTTGATAAAGGAGACAGGAATGTACAGTGGAGAAAGGACAGCCCCTTCAATAAGTGGTGCTGGGAAAACTGGACAGTTACATGTAAAAGTATGAGACTAGATCACTCCCTAACACCATACACAAAAATAAACTCAAAATGCATTAAAGACCTAAATGTAAGGCCAGAAACTATCAAACGCTTAGAGGAAAACATAGGCAGAACACTCTATGACATAAATCACAGCAAGATCCTTTTTGACCCACCTCCTACAGAAATGGAAATAAAAACAAAACTAAACAAATGGGACCTAATGAAACGTCAAGGCTTTTGCACAGCAAAGGAAACCATAAACAAGACCAAAAGACAACCCTTAGACGGGGAGAAAATATTTGCAAATGAATCAACTGACAAAGGATTAATCTCCAAAATTTATAAGCAGCTCATGCAGCTCAATAACAAAAAAACAAACAACCCAATCCCAAAATGGGCAGAAGACCTAAATAGACATTTCTGCAAAGAAGATATACAGACTGCCAAGAAACACATGAAAGAATGCTCAACATCATTAATCATTAGAGAAATGCAAATCAAAACTACAATGAGATATCATCTAACACCAGTCAGAATGGCCATCATCAAAAAATCTAGAAACAATAAATGCTGGAGAGGGTGTGGAGAAAATGGAACAGTCTTGCAGTGCTGGTGGGAATGTGAATTGGTTCAGCCACTATGGAGAACAGTATGGAGGTTCCTTAAAAAACTACAAATAGAACCACCATATGACCCAGCAATCCCACTACTGGGCATATACCCTGAGAAAACCATAATTCAAAAAGAGTCATGTACCAAAATGTTCATTGCAGCTCTATTTACAATAGCCTGGAGATGGAAACAACCTAAGTGTCCATCATCGGTTGAATGGGTAAAGAAGATGTGGCACATATATACAATGGAATATTAGTCAGCCATAAAAAGAAACGAAATTGAGTTATTTGTAATGAGGTGGATGGACCTAGAGTCTGTCATACAGAGTGAAGTAAGTCAGAAAGAAAAAGACAAATACCATATGCTAACACATATATATGGAACTTAAGAAAATAAAAAAATGTCATGAAGAACCTAGTGGTAAGACAGGAATAAAGACACAGACCAGACCTACAGGAGAATGGACTTGAGGTTATGGGGAGGGGGAAGGGTAAGGTGTGACAAAGTGAGAGAGTGGAATGGACATACATACACTCCCAAACGTAAAATAGATAGCTAGTGGGAAGCAGCCACATAGCACAGGGAGATCAGCTCGGTGCTTTGTGACCACCTAGAAGGGTGGGATAGTGAGGGTGGGAGGGAGGGCGATGGAAGAGGGAAGAGATATGGGAACATTTGTATATGTATAACTGATTCACTTTGTTATAAAGCAGAAACTAACACACCATTGTAAAGCAATTACACTCCAATAAAGGTATAAAAAAAACAAAAACAATTACATACTAACTAATGACTAGATGGTCAAATGTAATAAAATTCCAGAATATCCTAATTGTTTCAGTAAGAAAATTTGTTATGTAAGTTTTATCTACCTAACACTATAATTCTGTTTAGGTGAATTTTTATTTGCTCTTGATGAAGATTTTGGTTGTATTGCATTCGGTTGGGCAGCCTTAAATCTTTCGTTGTGACTCACCCTCTCATGACCAAATTTCTAAAAGGACACAATTATAAATTTGGTGCTTCTCAAAGATCTTTTCCTTAATAATATAATTTTTAAAATGGTAGAAATAAAGCACGAGCCTGCTGAACATGGTCTAGATACAATCTCACCTGAAGGCAGGGTTTTTTTGTGTGTGTATGTGTGTGCGTGTGTGTGTGTATGTGTGTGTGTGTGTGTGTGACTTATTTCATTAGAGCCTTAGAAAATTCGGACCGAGCTTTGCAAATAACATCCAAAACCTTGTTTGCAAGAAAAGTTTGTTGCTGTGGTTTCTACGGTCTTATTCTATCCTTGCTCTAAAATTTTTAATGGCACCCATGTCCTAATCGATCAAGTTTAAGTTTCATAACCCTCGTGATGGGTGGGAGAGATGTACATAAAAGGACAGAGAAAAGGAGTATTTAGATATGCCTCTCTTTCCTTCCATGCTTTCCTTCCTTCTGGATCTGGCCTTCTCATTGACATCTTTGTATTGAGGGCTCTACAATCATCACCTCTTTGGGGCCAATTACGACATTCTCTACAGCTCTTAACATAAGACAGAGTAAATAGTGGCTCTCAATAAATATTTGTTGATTGATTTAACCTTAGAGAAAATAACATCGCCCCTTTTTAACATAGCCTAAATGGACAAAGGATTTTTGTTGTATTGGAGTGTCAATCAAAACAACAACAACAAAAACAAACCTACAAGAAAACACTCCCTCCCCCAAATGCAGAAGGCTGCAAATAAGAAAAGAGCTTTATCTGGGGTCTTGAGAGCTACAATTCTGGAGACATAGATTTGCGTAAAACCGAGAGTATTCTGGGGAAGAGAAAGAGTCAGGGGCTTACAAAGGCAAAAACCATGAGACTGTACTCTGACCCAAGAAAGGAAATGTTTGTCCTTAAGGGATGGCTGTCATGAGGTGTTTTAGGTTAAGGGTGCAATAAATAGATAGGCTGTCAGGAGCCATTTTAGAGTAAGGGTCCGATGAGTATCTTGAGTTTCTGGAACGTTGGGCAGATGTTCTGGATGCCTGTGTTGAGATGATGTGGTCAAAAGGTCAGATTCCATCCAGGGTGAGGCTTGCACATGTCACACTTGCTCACTGGCATCACGGCTCCATTTTAGAGGGCCCTTTTAGCAACAGTGACTCCATTTTGACTTTCATAGGAGTAATATTTAAAAAGTGTCCAATACAGCTTAAACAGTAAAAATATATTTTAACATAGGTTGTGTTTGTCCATCCTTTTATAAATTAACACTGAGAGAGACATTTTAGTTGAGGATCACTTTGTTCCCTCTACCCTTTATGTATGACGCCCACTTTTGAAACAAGACTTTCCGGAATCCTTAGCTAAGTTGAAATCAACTCTGAAAAATCATTTGTTTCATATTGCCTTTTTGCCATCTGTTGTCATTTATTTTGGTTTTATTTTTTTTACCCAGAGCAGCGCCTTAGGAGAGCATTACATGGGTGGAAATGAATAACAGTTGGTCAGTTGATTATGATTAGAGAGTGTGTGTTCTGAAGTTGGAAGTTAAATAAAGCCAACATTGCAGCTCTAAAGCACGTGTATGAGGGGTTGCTTTGGTAGAGGAAGAACCCAATCCGTAGCAGAGAGGGCCAGGTGAGATGCCTGGAGGGCTTTGACTACTTTTGATTCCTAATATACATAAATTACTTTACAGCTGACTGTAAACTAGTTAAATGGCTGGCTGGTGACAGAAAGATGAAGAAAATAATGAATGCATACTAGGCAACACAAAAGATTTAGAGGGATTTATATCAGCTTTGTAACCAGACTGACACGTGGGAAATAAAATTTATTGTTGCTAAACATTGAACATTACTCCTGAGGAGTAAAGTAATGAGCACAAGTAAAAATAAATAGCATTGAACTAACTAGAACAGCATGACTTTCAAAAGAGCACTCGGGACAAAGGAATGAAGGGTTTCTCTCTAATGCTGTCTAGATAACATAAAGCCACAATTCACCTATGCAATAGCATTAGGCCAATTACAACTGCTCAGATGGCAGGTCAAAGTGTTTAGTTACACCCAATTCATTGACACTTTGCTCCCAAATTCCAAAGAAAGCATCAATATTTGTTAAAATATACACATCAAGCTTTTACATCCCCAAGCTTTTGGAAGCATAGCAAAAAAT
Source organism: Stenella coeruleoalba (assembly GCF_951394435.1). Lineage (NCBI taxonomy): Eukaryota > Metazoa > Chordata > Mammalia > Artiodactyla > Delphinidae > Stenella > Stenella coeruleoalba. Next base: position 57,140,294 of record NC_137157.1, on the reverse strand, counting down.
TAGAATACATTTTGGGTATTATTAGAAAGGTTTCAATTCAGCATCTGTGTAGAGTGGTGAGTAAACCTATTAGACCTTGAGATACTGCCTTAGAAAACATGAACAACAATGAAAAATATTAGTTTAGGGAGTAGCCTCTGCAGGAAAGAGTTGGAAACTCTTATCACTTGACACATTCAAAATGGGCATAAAATGTACCAAGCAAATTATTTTCTCACTGATGTAATTCTGAGCACACATAATGAAAGAAATTTATTTCTGTTTTCTCAATGTGTTCTTCCTCTCTCAGTTTACCATTAAGTACATCACAGATCAGTTTTACTTTTTATTTATTTATTTTTTTGCGGTACGCGGGCCTCTCACTGTTGTGGCCTCTCCCGTTGCGGAGCACAGGCTCCGGACGCGCAGGCTCAGCGGCCATGGCTCACGGGCCCAGCCGCTCCGCGGCATGCGGGATCCTCCCGGACCGGGGCACGAACCCGCGTCCCCTGCATAGGCAGGCAGACTCCCAACCACTGCGCCACCAGGGAAGCCCACAAATCAGTTTTGAACCTCCCCAACAGGCCCGTATAATCATAGACGGATTGTTTAGGACAATGTCAGGTTTGTCACTTACCCAGGGATTGAGTCTCAAACTGTACCTCTCTTTAGGAAGAAGAGTAGTTTCTTCTGTTTTTTTAATTTCCTACTGAATGCCTTTGTCTCTCTTCATCGAGGTATACAAAGTAGCGGTGTCTCTGTGTCTTACTGATGCACAGAGGTTAATCAGTTTGATAGGAAGAGAGACTTCGAAAGGTGATGTAATGCTTTATGTTGGCATCACCAGATCTGGGTGGTATGTTGCAGTGGGGATTCTGGTTTAACTTTGCCACTAACAAGCAGTTGGACTTTGGACCAGCCAATTAGCACCTCTAAGCCTCAGTGTTTTTCATTTGCAAGTGAGAAAAATGTCTTTCCTGTGTTTAGAATGGTCTCTTAGAACTTTTTCAAATCTATCCAACCACCTGGCATTATTGGATCCAAGAGATTAAAAAAAAAAAAAAGAATGTACTGGCAGTGCTGACCCCTGGAGATCTCATCTAGAGAAGGATTGGAAACCTTTTTCTCAAAGGGCCAGAGAGGAAATATTTTAGACTTTGTGGGCCAAGAGGGAAAATTGGGAGTAATACGTAGTTATTTATGTAACCACTTAAAATGTAACCATTAAAAAATGTAAAAACCATTCTTGAGGGTAGTACAAACACAGGTGGTGGGCTGGTTTTGTCCCTGCTGCAGTTGCCCATCCCTGGTCTAAAGGCATAACCTAAACAGTCCAAAGTGCAAACTGTAATGAGGGAAGTATGAGGTAAGAAAATTCATCTGAACGGCGTTTTTCCTTGAACCGACAACACATTTTAGTTAAAACAGCCTTTCCTGCTTGTGTGGGAGCCCTTTGCCTCACTGGGGAGCAGGGAGGCCCTTGCTGGGCTGTGTTTTCATCCCCTTCTCTCATCTTCCTTTCTCTTTGTTTTCTTCCACCTCAAACTACTATTCCTTTTTGCTCCAAGAGCTCTTCTTGGGGACAAGTGAGGAGGCCTGGTGGCGGGGGGCGGGAGGGGGGGAAGTGAAGGGAGATGCCAACAAGAATTTTAATTTCCCATGTGCTAACATAATTACAGAGCAGATACAAATCCCTCCAAATCTCTTGTGCATGCATTATTTTCCTCATCCTTTTGTCACCGGCCAACCATTTAACTCGTTTACAGTCAGTTCCAAGGAAATTTATGTAGATTAGAAATCACCAACATAAACTGAAGCCCCCAAGACATATTACCTGTTACCACCTAGAGAGATAATGTGCTTTAATAAACTTACCCCCTCTGTCAGAAGCCTAGTGTCAGGGGCACTGCCTGTCTTATCTCAGAGGCCTGTGAACTGCCCTAAGTATGAAGTACGGGCGATCAGAAAGCCTCATCTCAGATTGTTCTGGAGTTTTTTGCCAACCAGAGCCCATCATTTTGGGAATTCATTTAAATAGGTAGAAGAAAAGTGTTAACAGCCTAAAAACATACATTTAACTTTGTTGCGTTTTCCTTTGCTATGATTAATTTCATTTCCCCTGGGAAATGTTACCCTTTGAAATTGTGGATGAATTAGAACTTTTCTCTTGGAATTATTAACACATACAATTCCTGACAAGTAGTGTGCTACCTACGGCAGTCTTTGATTTTTGTCACTGTTAAATGCAGTTAATACTGAATAAACAACCTGTTGTCATTATTAGTGTTTATTGTTAATGTGACTTGAACAACCAGCAATATTTTCTTTTTGGAGAAGGCTTTTTTTCCCCCATACATTCTGACCAGTGATGTGTATGTATCCAAAAATATGTGCTTGTCAGTTTGAAGTCTGTTCAGACCAGCTCTGTCAAGGCAGATGAGAAGTGGTACGACTGGGCTGGTAATCTGTGGCTTGAGCCCAAATGATGACTATTATGAGATATACCATACACTTGTGTGGTAAGCTCTTCTCTCAAGCTGGTGGAGCGCTGCTACAAGGAAGCCTTTTTATGACTAGGTGAGCTATCATATTATGAGAGAGACAGGCTTAATAAAGGTTGGCCATTATCAAAACCATAGGCACAGCAAATTGTGTGTGTGTGTGTGTGTGTGCGTGTGTGTGTGTGAGATATAGAGGGCAGATGTCTGCCACCTAGCCTTGTACCTGGCCAGTCCCGCATGGGCTCATGTCTGGGTCTACAAGATAGAGAAGCCTTTGACTACATTGCCTGTGTAAGAGGCAGTATGGTGGTCAGGGGCTTACAAAGGCAAAAACCATGAGACTGTACTCTGACCCAAGAAAGGAAATGTTTGTCCTTAAGGGATGGAATCTGTGGCAGCCGCCATTAGTTGCCGTTCCACCCCCAATAGCCATTCCCCTCCTTTTTGGCAAAGCACAGTCTTGCTTTTTTGGTGGGGTGGGGCAAGCTAGGGGTTAAAATCACGGTGGGTTTTAGTCATGAATGGCGATCTCTTTCCTTTCAACCGGGTTTCCCTTTTCCAGTGCTCTCTGGAGCCAGGGTGGCCGTGTATGTAACGAGTTCTGCTCATGCTATGCAACGAGAAATCTGCAGATGGGCCTCTGGGGAAAACTCTCCTACCGTTTTGCCCAGCTGATGTTGTATGAAGATGTACTGTTTGGATTTGTGGCAGTTATCTTGTGAGCAAGGGGTGACGTGCCTAAGAATGAAAAGCTGACAGATGAGAATGACAAAGTCAAGAGAGAAAGAGATGGGATGTTTGATGGTGCTGTGGATCTGTGCACCCAATCTGGAACTCAACGCATTTGGACTTCTTGTCACATGACATGAGTAAATGCTTTGATGGCTTAAGCCAGCATGAATTGGATTTTCTCTTTCAGTTGCTTGACGCTGAATTGGTTTGACATCGAAATGGAGACAGACACTCTCATCTACGTCCTCACAAAGCTTGGAGGCGTTTCAGTACTTCAAGGGCTTCAGCTGAAGAGGTAGCAGGGTGCAGAGAGGGTGGTAGTGTCAGGTCAGAGCATATGCAGTACCCAGATTACGCAGGGGAAGTGCCAGTGGAGGCAAGGTAGCCAGTTGCTGCGGCAGCGATGTCTGATGACCCCAACAGAAGTGGCAGATGTGCCTGACTGAGGTCATGAGTAGTGAAGCCCAGCAAATGTGGTGGTACCTGGTTGATAGCGGGATGCCTCATGTTGGGGGAATGGAGCAGAAAAGAGAAAAAAAAAAAGCTATGGTACACAGTAGCTGACTGGATAGCTGATTTGACTTATCTATGAGCACATACACGTCATCTCTGGTATCGTAGAGAAGATAACTTGCTGCAACCTATACACCCAAAATGTATAATGGCTCAAACAATAAGAATTTATCTTTTGCTCATGTACAGGACAGTGGTGAGTGGATGGTTCTCCACGTGGTGATTCAGGGGCCCAGGAGACTTCCATCTGGAGATTTTGCAGTCCCATTGGACCTAGTTGTCATTTGCATTGAGCTGGTGGAGGAGGAAAAAAAGATTATGGAGCAGAGGTGCCTGCCTTCTTAAAAGGCTAGGTCCAGAAGTGGCACACATCACCCCTGGCTCCATTTTACAGTGAGAATGAGTTATGCGTCTCTACCTAACTGCAAAAGGAGTGGGAACTGGGTTTCCCTGGCTGGGCAGCTGCCTTCCAGTTACAACTTTATGTCATGAAATGGGAGAATGGATTCTGATGGGTAGTCTCTGCCACAACCAGTTCTTCTCAGAGTTACTTGTTCAGGGGTGGAAGTGGAGTGGGGCAGATAGCTGGCAGAGCCTTGGAGTTCCGAAGTGGCTGGTGGGCTACGCCAGTGATACATAGGTAATAAGACCAATGATTGACCCATTTATCTTCTAAGTGCAAAAGTGGCATTCCCCACCTTTCTTTGAATCATCTGCTTGACTAATATAAAATTACTGAATAATTTTAAAAATCCCTTTCTTTTACCTAATTATTTAGATCTAGTCTGGCCATAGTACTGAATTTCATTTACGATTTAACTTAAACCATACATCAACAGTCTAAACTGCTAATATTTGCACATACTAAGTACTTTTGTTTAAGAACAAAGCACTTAAAAGCACTAAAAGCACGTGATAGTTTTTTTTTTCTTTTTAAACGATTTTGATGACTGCATGGCTTATGACTACTAAGAAATGGAATTTCAAAATGAGCATCAGACTTCTTTTTCAAGTGCCTTGTCATAAATGCATTGCTACCCATGTAATAAAGTAATCTTCCCTTGTGTGACAAATATAGCAGTAAAGAAGAATGAGCCTTGTCTGGTAAAATGGCTTTTATTAATCTCCTAATGTTTTTATATTGTTGTAGAATTATGATTAGTTTCAGGAGAGTAGCAAACAGGTTATGCTCAGAGTTGAGTATTATTGCTATCCAGATATCTTTGGTTAATGCCTGCTGTTTATTTCAAAAACAAAATGCTTCCATTAAGAAAAATCAACGATAATGGCCAGACTTTATTATCAAGAAATTATACCTGTTATGTAAACCTTGCTAATTATAAGCGCTTGAATTCATTTGGGTGATATAACAGATGAAAAATGCCATTTATTAGGAGAAGTACTTGGTGTTTGTACCAGCATAATAAAACTGAGATAACAAAAAAACAATCTAAGGAAAGAAGAACTGTTAATGAGGAATGGAATTTGCCCAGGAATGAATTATACCAGGAGACGACATGGAGTGTGGGATTAACACCGAGTGCTTCATCTTGGAAACGGTTTCCCCTCAGCCTCCTTGAGCAGCCCATCCTCATTTCCCCCTCTTCTCCCTTTCCTTCTTACTTTTCCTGGAGGACCTGATACATGCACCAGCTCCAGCTTCTATTGACTCCTAACTCCTTAAAACGTCAGCACGGACGTCTTGTTCATGATCCAGTGCACCTTCTGACTATCCCCAGCTGGATGTCCTGTCCAAATAGAATTGATCTCTGTCCTCTTCTTCTTTTTTTTTTTTTAAAGAAGATGTTGGGCGTAGGAGTTTATTAGTTAATTAATTTATTTTTGCTGTGTTGGGTCTTCGTTTCTGTGCGAGGGCTTTCTCTAGTTGCGGCGAGCGGGGGCCACTCTTCATTGCGGTGCGCGGGCCTCTCTTGTTGCGGAGCACAGGCTCCAGACGCGCAGGCTCAGTAGTTGTGGCTCACGGGCCTAGTTGCTCCGCGGCATGTAGGATCCTCCCAGACCAGGGCTCGAACCCGTGTCCCCTGCATTAGCAGGCAGATTCTCAACCACTGCGCCACCAGGGAAGCCCTCTTGTCCTCTTTTTGAATCGTCTGTCATAACCTGAATATCATAGTGTCACCCTTGACTCCTCCCTCCCTCACACCGTGTATCCAATAAATCACATCCTTTTGTGTCCAGCCAGACACCTCTCTCAAATCTAGCTTCTACACTCACTGCCACTGCCTTAGCACGGGCCATCACCGTTTCTCATTTTAATGACCATAACCTAGATATTGAACCAGATTTAGGATATCATTAAAGAAGTTTTATTTCTTTTTTTAAAATAAATTCATTTATTTTTAATTTTTATTTTTGGCTGTGTTGGGTCTTTGTTGCTGTGCGTGGGCTTCCTCTGGTTGCGGCAAGCTGGGGTTACTCTTCGTTGAGGTGCGTGGGCTTCTCATTGCAGTGGCTTCTCTTGTTGCGGAGCACGGTCTCTAGGCACGCGGGCTTCAGTAGTTGTGGCACGTGGGCTCCGTAGTTGTGGTATGCGAGCTCTAGAGCGCAGACTCAGTAGTTGTGGTGTATAGGCTTAGTTGCTCCGCAGCATGTGGGATCTTCCTGGGCCCGGGCTCGAACCTGTGTCCCCTGCATTGGCAAGTGGATTCTTAACCAGTGCACCACCAGGGAAGCCCCTCTGTCTTCTATAGTCCTTTTATTTTAAAATTTTTCCTTCAACCTTTTATTTTGAAATATTTCAAACTTACAGAAAATTGAAATCATTGAACAATAAACAGATGTGTAAGCTTCACCTTCTAGATTCAGCAAGTGTTAATACCACTTCCCTCTCTCTCCCTTTCTCTCTCTCATAGTCTATTCCCCATGTCTCTGCACAGAACCCAGCCCAGCTCAGGCTCCCTAGGGATTCGTGACTTGAGATTGGCACGGCCATCTGTTTCTGTTGGTCTGATTTTGATAGCAAAAGGTGTTTCAGGCATCAGTGGAGGGAGACAGCAGAAGAGATGGGGTCACTTTGATGAAGTATGTTTCGAGCCTTGGTGAACCAGTGGTACCTGCTTGGGAGTCTGGGTGTCAGCACTGGGGAGGAGGCCATTCTCCCAGGGTGAAGCCTGGCCACCTGAGGGCTCAGGGTGGCACAAGAGTGTCAGGTGAGACTGTGGCCCTCAGAGCGTGATGTCTTCACGGAGGACACTGGCAGCTGTGGCAGGGTCAGGACACCTCCCTCAAGTGGCTCTTTGACAGTGGAAATTTGGAGCAGAGGGATGTGAGCAGACTTGTTTCTGAGCCTAACACGTGGAGGTGTCAGAATGGGTGAGACTTTGAGGCAGCAACTGCATGTAAACTGCATGTAAATAGTGGCTATAAAACATCAAGATGTGGGTGTTATTTACTGTGACTTCACGGGCTGGTGAGGTCTGAGGACATTTGGGTTACTCAGGGACAGAAATAAAGATATTAAGAGAAATAAAGCTTCACAGTGAGTTTCACCATGCCCCTAATTGTGAAGAAATAATTCCCAAGGCATCTACCATTCCACTCTTTCATTTTGGTCGTGTCCATGGGATATAGACACACGTGACAATCTGCCTGTTTGGCCAATCCTCAAAGCCATTGAGGACTATTTTTTTTAAAGTTTTTCTAAATTCTTTTTTTTTTTTTAAAGTATTTATTTATTTGGCTGCACTGAGTCTTAGTCGCGGCATGTGGGATCTAGTTCTCTGACCAGGGATCAAACCCAGGCCCCCTGCATTGGGAGCCTGGAGTCTTGACCACTGGACCACTGGGGAAGTCCCGCTGGGGACTATTAGCTCTGATTTTATTTTGATTGATGGAAGTAAATATTTTTGTCTGAATTAACTATATTGCTTTGTCTTTCAAGTCAGTAAAGCAAAAACTCCAAAATCATTACTGCTTCAAAAATATTGCTGAGTTTATTAATTAAAAAAAAATCTGCCATGAGAGGCAATTAGACACATGTGGCAGACTGCATTCTCCAAAGATGGAAGCAATGATCTCTGCCACCCCATATGCTCTTACAATGTGACTGTGACATTCCTCTCATCCAATGGTAGGCTCTGTGTCCCCTCTTCTTGCACCTGGGTGGACCTGTGTGACTGGCTCGCCTGGTAGAGTGTGGTGGAAGTGACACTCTGTGGCTTCTGAAGCTTGAACACAAAAATGCCATGTATTTTTGCTTTCCTCTGTTGGGACGTTTGCTCTTGGCACCCAGGCACCATGTTAAAAGGAAGCCCAATTAGCCCATGTGGAGAGACCATACAAAGAGGTCATATAAAGATGTTTCAGCCAACAGCCCAGCTGAGATTCCAGCTGACTACTAGCATCAATCACCAGACATGTGACCATAAAGCCTGTCAGATGATTCCATTCAGCTGTTGAGTAACCCTCAGTCTTTGAGTCTTCCTAGTCGAATACTCAACTATCAGAGAGCAAAGAAAAGCCCTCCCTGCTGTTCTCTGTTCAAATTCCTAACCCAAAGAATCTGTGAGACCAATAAAATGCCTGTTCTGTGCTGCTGGGTTTGGGGTGTTTGCTATGCAGCAGTAGTAACTGGAACAGCATATACACACTTTTTTTGTTTTGTTGACAACTCTGTGGGTTTTGATCATCTCAAGATGTTTTATGAGTCAAATTGAAGACATTTTCTTTATCCCATATTGTTGTGGTCTGAATTTGAGAATTGTCTCTGTGAAATTCTTTAGTGCAAACATGCCTGGGTAGTCAGGAGAGCCTGTCTGCAGGGTAATTTCCCCAGGAGTCATTGCCCAAAGGACCAATGAGCCTCCTGGGAAAGAACTTAACCTGAACAATGAGACCCTCTGCTCAGGAACTTGGTGCCAGGGTAATGGTTCAGTGTTAGAGGGTTGGATGATCTTTGAGTACATTCAGTACCATCGCTCAATTTGCCTTCCAGCCCGTCCACAGTGGACCCACGTCTCAATTCCAGGGAGAGGAGAACTGTCCTACAAGAGTGAATAAAAGGAGAGGAGAAACTTTAGTTGATCTTCCTTGGGGCTCTGAGAACACAGATCAACAGGTTTAGCAGCACAGGTGCCAGCTGCCTTAGCACATAGAAGACATCTGACCTTGGTTTTTGGGCATTGAGTGTTCCATTATTGACTTTGGAGGCCTTGGCAGAAAGCCAGAGAAGGTGAGGGCAAATGGTTGCCCTGTGGAAGCTGAGAGGACTGTATTTACCCATTCATTCACTCACTCATTCATTCATCCATTCACTATGTAGTGGGAGCTTTTAATTGCCCATGAATTCTGTTCTCCCCTTCTTCTATAATAACAGAGTTGTAGTTGTGCACATGGCTGCCAAGCTACTCTACATTTTTCAGCTTCCCTTTCAGTTAGGTGTTGCCATGTGGAATGTGAGGAGTGGTGTGTGCCACTTGCAGCTCTGGGACTTTAGAGACCTGGATATGCATGTCCTAGCTTTCTTTTTCCTTCCCACTGGCTGGAACCCATCAACTCAACCTCTGCATGCAGATGAGCATAACATCTTGGGTCTCTGAATGACTGTATGGAGCAGAGCTACCCACTGACATGGAATGCTCACCACTAGATTTTAGGTAAAAAATAAACTATCTTTTTTCAATCTTTAAATTACTTATGAGTCTCTTTGTTTTATCAGTTTAGCCTTACCCTAACCAATGCACTCATCCATCCAACAAATATTTAGTGAGTTATATATCAGATTGTGTGAAAGATGATGGGGATAAAATGGTGGACTTAAAATTCACTGTGGGATGAAGATAAAGAAATATATAATTATAATTGTGGTACACATTGACAGCTCTAGAAGAGAGGTGCATGATGATATGAGAGAATATATTCAGGGAAATTGACCCAGTCATGGAAATTAATAAAGGCTTATCTGAGAAAAAAGAAGATTGTGTTGAGGTCTTCAGGAAGAGTGGGAGTTATTTTGCGGGTGGGAGGAAATTGGCAGAGATCATTCTATGCACAAGGGACAGCATGTGCGAAGGCCCCATGGTGCATTTGAGGATCTGAAGGGAGGCTGGTGTGGCTGACATGAAGAGAAGGAGCATGGTGCAAGATGTGGCTGAAGAGATAGAACAAGATTCAGCTATGAGGGACTTATAGGATCTTGGTCTTTATCCTAAGAGCAAAGAAGAGTATCAATAATTGAACAATTACTAAAGCTATTGAAGAATTAAAGCAGAGGGATGACATCAGAGTTGTACTTTGAAAAGATTCCTTTAGTAGCTATTTGGGGAAAAAGAGGGAATGTGGGGAGTCTGGTTAGGAGGCTATTCCAATAGTCCATTTTGCTTGGGAACACATGTGACAGTTGCGATTAGAATTCCCAAAGTTGTGGGTAGGCATGAGCCAAAGAAATACTTTTTTATGTTTATAGCTCTTGTTTTGTGTGCATGATGGTAGGCCAGGGAAGCTTAGGTCACAAAAATGTAGCCACAAGAGCTGTATTTTGTGAACCTCAAATTGAGATATATGGTGTGACAATGGGAAAAATATTTGAAGTGCCAGGATGGTCCTTGGAAAATCCAGATTGTAATATCTGTTGGATAAGCCTGAGTCAGATTTGGTGGCTCATACCCTCTTAGTTCCAGTGGGATAGAAGATACTATAGGTTATTTCGTACAACCCCAGGATGGAGCGTAAACATCTTGATGGAGCGTGAACTCCCAATGCATTATTAATATGCTTTATCTGCATGATGCTGAGCTGCTGATGAGTATCAAGGCATCTGACGCTCCGCAGGCTCTTTCACTTTTCATTTTTACTTTATTGTCACTGGTTGGGTAGTCTAAGGACCTGTGCAGTTTAAAGTAAAGACCTATGCCCTCAGTTTTTTGAGACTTCACCGTACAAAGTAGGCCCTTGAGCCACTGTTAGAGGTTTTATTTGTAGGTGGTGCTGTACAGTGATGTTCCATGTTTTACTCTGGCTCTTGTGATAGCCCTTTAATTATAGCTTCTCTTAAAGTTTTTCCTTTGGGGAAGCTCATTGATGAAAACTAACACTGGCATGATTTAAATTTCAACCATAGAAGAAGGAAGATAGAAATTTTTTTTTAATTAATGTATTTATTTATTTTTGGCCGTGTTGGGTTTTCTTTGCTGCACACAGGCTTTCTCTAGTTGTGGTGAGCGGGGGCTACTCTTTGTTGCAATGCACGGGCTTCTCTTGCGGTGGCTTCTCTTGTGTCAGAGCACAGGCTCTAGGTGCGTGGACTTCAGTAGTTGTGGCATGCAGCCTCAGTAGTTGTGGTGCAGGGGCTTAGTTGCTCCGCGGCATGTGGGATCTTCCCCGACCAGGGATCAAACCCGTGTCCCCTGCACTGTCAGGTGGATTCTTAACCACTGTGCCACCAGGGAAGTCTGGAAGATAGAAAATTAAAGCTATTTTCTACTCAGTCAATTAGACACAGCTCTGAGGATCACATGATAATGACAAGTCCTTTGATAGACGACACGACATTATAATGTTAATGACTTAAAAAAACCCAAATCTCTATTATGGTTTATAGCTTGCTTTCCCTAAAGTTATATCTATTAGTCTCTGACTGATGTGATTTGTGTGAAATAGCACTCATGAAAATAAAGATTAGAGTTATTTGTTTTTCCTATTATGCAGGGATACATAGAGGTATTATTTGGTTATGATTTAAAAAACCATACGTTCTTATAGTTCCTATTTTAAAATCTGCCTCTTTGATAGTAAGACTGATAGCTCATTGTTTTTAAAAATTTGCATTTTTGGGGTTGTATCTGACAGCATCCATCACTAAGTCCTATTTATTTCACGCTATATCTCTTGAACCTCTCCACTTCTCTCCATCTCTACTGCCACAATTTCTTGCCTGCACCACTTCTAACTCCTCTATCTATTACCAGAATACCTGGGGGTAGCCAAATTTGAGTTAAAAGCATAGTCATCTACAAGAATGCCTTTATTTCAAACACTGGCTGCAAATTCAGATGTCCCTATGGCCATTTGTCACCAAGCTTTGGTGTTTTTATTGAGGTGTTATTTTATTACATAGGCACAGTTGATTGAATCACTGCCACGTGGTTGAACTCAGTCTCCAGTCCCCCTCCCCTTTCTGGGCTAATGTCACGTGTTTTAAAGCTTCAACCATCTAATCACACACTTGGTCTTTCTGGAATGGCCAGCCCCCATTCTGAGTCATCTCAGAGGTCCACCAGGAATCACTTTGTTAGCATAAACAATCATGCTGGTCTGATGGACCCATCATGAATAACAAAGACACTCCTATCACCAGGAAATTCTAAGGGTTTAGGAGGCTCTTCGGAACTGGGGACAAAGGCCAGCTAAAGTCTTTATTAATCACCTATCCTGGCCTCCTTCTAATCTATTAAGTGTTGACCTGGCACCCCGGAAGGTGGCTGTAAGGGGAATGGAAAAATCAGATCACTAGGAAATGCAATCTTGAGACCCCAAGAATATGTTGCTCTTGACTGACTTAGCACATTTAAAGAGTATTTTTGAAGAATCAGGTTGCCTATACAGAAATCCGGATCCACAAAAATCTTTTTGTAGCCCTGGGCCAGCAACAGCTGGCAAAACATGTAGGATTGGTTTTCAATATGACTATTGTATTACATTGAGAAACAATGGAAACAGTGACTTCATTAGACCCAGTTCCCATTCTGCTAGGATGAGGGTGCCAGACTAAATCCCAATGCCCTTGGACTATATAGGCCCTTAGGGTTCCTGAACAATATGGCTGGAATGAAGGAAAGTCTGAAGGAGATTTTGAATTTCTTACTAATAAACAGGTGGGAGCCTTGAGCAACTAATTAGAAAAGTGGAAGAGTAACTGAATTTATACCTAAGTCTATGGAATAAGCCACATTAACCCTTTTTTTTTTTTACATCTTTATTGGAGTATAATTGCTTTACAATATTGTGTTAGTTTCTGCTTTATAACAAAGTGAATCAGTTATACATATACATATGTTCCCATATCTCTTCCCTCTTGCATCTCCCTCCCTCCCACCCTCCCTATCCCACCCCTCCAGGCGGTCACAAAGCACCGAGCTGATCTCCCCGTGCTATGCGGCTGCTTCCCACTAGCTATCTACCTTACGTTTGGTAGTGTATATATGTCCATGCCTATCTCTCGCTTTGTCACAGCTTCCCCTTCCCCTTCCCCATATCCTCAAGTCCATTCTCTAGTAGGTCTGTGTCTTTATTCCCGTCTTACCACTAGGTTCTTCATGACATTTTTTCCCCCTTAAATTCCATATATATGTGTTAGCATACGGTATTTGTCTTTCTCTCTCTGACTTTTTTCACTCTGTATGACAGACTCTAGGTCCATCCACCTCATTACAAATAGCTCAATTTCGTTTCTTTTTATGGCTGAGTAATATTCCATTGTATATATGTGCCACATCTTCTTTATCCATTCATCTGATGGGCACTTAGGTTGTTTCCATCTCTGGGCTATTGTAAATAGAGCTGCAATGAACATTTTGGTACATGACTCTTTTTGAATTATGGTCTTCTCAGGGTATATGCCCAGTAATGGGATTGCTGGGTCATATGGTAGTTCCATTTGTAGTTTTTTAAGGAACCTCCATACTGTTCTCCACAGTGGCTATATCAATTTATATTCCCACCAACAGTGGAAGAGTGTTCCCTTTACTCCACACCCTCTCTAGCATTTATTGTTTCTAGATTTTTTGATGATGGCCATTCTGACTGGTGTGAGATGATATCTCATTGTAGTTTTGATTTGCATTTCTCTAATGATTAATGATGTTGAGCATTCTTTCATGTGTTTGTTGGCAGTCTGCATATCTTCTTTGGAGAAATGTCTATTTAGGTCTTCTGCCCATTTTTGGATTGGGTTGTTTGATTTTTTGTTATTGAGCTGCATGAGCTGCTTATAAATTTTGGAGATTAATCCTTTGTCAGTTGCTTCATTTGCAGATATTTTCTCCCATTCTGAGGGTTGTCTTTGGTCTTGTTTATGGTTTCCTTTGCTGTGCAAAAGCTTTGAAGTTTCATTAGGTCCCATTTGTTTATTTTTGTTTTTATTTCCATTTCTCTAGGAGGTGGGTCAAAAAGGATCTTGCTGTGATTTATGTCATAGAGTGTTCTGCCTATGTTTTCCTCTAAGAGTTTGATAGTTTCTGGCCTTACATTTAGGTCTTTAATGCATTTTGAGTTTATTTTTGTGTATGGTGTTAGGGAGTGATCTAGTCTCATACTTTTATATGTAACTGTCCAGTTTTCCCAGCACCACTTATTGAAGGGGCTGTCCTTTCTCCACTGTACATTCCTGTCTCCTTTATCAAAGATAAGGTGACCATATGTGTGTGGGTTTATCTCTGGGCTTTCTATCTTGTTCCATTGATCGATCTATCTGTTTTGGTGCCAGTACCATACTGTCTTGATTACTGTAGCTTTATAGTATAGTCTGAAGTCAGGGAGCCTGATTCCTTCAGCTCCGTTTTTCGTTCTCAAGATTGCTTTGGCTATTCGGGGTCTTCTGTGTTTCCATACAAATTGTGAAATTTTTTGTTCTAGTTCTGTGAAAAATGCCAGTGGTAGTTTGATAGGGATTGCATTGAATCTGTAGATTGCTTTGGGTAGTACAGTCATTTTCACAATGTTGATTCTTCCAATCCAAGAATATGGTATATCTCTCCATCTATTTGTATCATTTTTAATTCTTTCATCAGTGTCTTATAATTTTCTGCATACAGGTCTTTTGTCTCCTTAGGTAGGTAGGTTTATTCCTAGATATTTTATTCTTTTTGTTGCAATGGTAAATGGGAGTGTTTTCTTGAATTCACTTTCAGATTTTTCATCATTAGTGTATAGGAATGCCAGAGATTTCTGTGCATTAATTTTGTATCCTGCTACTTTACCAAATCCATTGATTAGCTCTAGTAGTTTTCTGGTAGCATCTTTAGGATTCTCTGTGTATAGTATCATGTCATCTGCAAACAGTGACAGCTTTACTTCCTCTTTTCCGATTTGGATTCCTTTTATTTCCTTTTCTTCTCTGATTGCTGTGGCTAAAACTTCCAAAACTATGTTGAATAAGAGTGGTGAGAGTGGGCAACCTTGTCTTGTTCCTGATCTTAGTGGAAATGCTTTCAGTTTTTCACCATTGAGGACAATGTTGGCTGTGGGTTTGTCATATATGGCCTTTATTATGTTGAGGAAAGTTCCCCCTATGCCTACTTTCTGCAGGGTTTTTATCATAAATGGGTGTTGAATTTTGTCAAAAGCTTTCTCTGGATCTATTGAGATGATCATATGGTTTTTCTCCTTCAATTTGTTAATATGGTGTATCACGTTGATTGATTTGCATATACTGAAGAATCCTTGCATTCCTGGAATAAACCCCACTTGATCATGGTGTATGATCCTTTTAATGTGCTGTTGGATTCTGTTTGCTAGTATTTTGTTGAGGATTTTTGCATGTATGTTCATCAGTGATATTGGCCTGTAGTTTTCTTTCTTTGTGACATCCTTGTCTGGTTTTGGTATCAGGGTGATGGTGGCCTCGTAGAATGAGTTTCGGAGTGTTCCTCCCTCTGCTATATTTTGGAAGAGTTTGAGAAGGATAGGTGTTAGCTCTTCTCTAAATATTTGATAGAATTCGCCTGTGAAGCCATCTGGTCCTGGGCTTTTGTTTGTTGGAAGATTTTTAATCACAGTTTCAATTTCAGTGCTTGTGATTGGTCTGTTCATATTTTCTATTTCTTCCTCATTCAGTCTTGGCAGGTTGTGCATTTCTAAGAATTTGTCCATTTTTTCCAGGTTGTCCAATTTATTGGCATAGAGTTGCTTGTATTAATCTCTCATTATCTTTTGTATTTCTGCAGTGTCAGTTGTTACTTCTCCTTTTTCATTTCTAATTCTATTGATTTGAGTCTTCTCCCTTTTTTTCTTGATGAGTCTGGCTAATGGTTTATCAATTTTGTTTATCTTCTCAAAGAACGAGCTTTTAGTTTTATAGATCTTTGCTATCGTTTCCTTCATTTCTTTTTCATTTATTTCTGATCTGATTTTTATGATTTCTTTCCTTCTTCTAACTTTGGGTTTTTTTGGTTCTTCTTTCTCTAATTGCTTTAGGTGCAAGGTTAGGTTGTTTATTCGAGATGTTTCCTGTTTCTTAAGGTAGGACTGTATTGCTATAAACTTCCCTCTTAGAACTGCTTTTCCTGCATCCTATAGATTTTGGGTCGTCATGTCTCCATTGTCATTTGTTTCTAGGTATTTTTTATTTCCTCTTTGATTTCTTCAGTGATCACTTCATTATTAAGTATTGTTTAGCCTCCATGTATTTGTATTTTTTACAGATCTTTTCCTGTAATTGATATCTAGTCTCATAGGGTTGTGGTCAGAAAAGATACTTGATACAATTTCAATCTTCTTAAATTTACCAAGGCTTGATTTGTGACCCAAGATATGATCTATCCTGGAGAACGTTCCATGAGCACTTGAGAAAAATGTGTATTCTGTTGTTTTTGGATGGAATGTCCTATAAATATCAATTAAGTCCATCTTGTTTAATGTATCATTTAAAGCTTGTGTTTCCTTATTTATTTTCATTTTGCATGATCTGTCCACTGGTGAGGGTGGGGTGTTAAAGTCCCCTACTATGAATGTGTTACTGTCGATTTCCCCTTTTATGGCTGTTAGTATTTGCCTTATCTATTGAGGTGCTCCTATGTTGGATGCATAAATATTTACAATTGTTATATCTTCTTCTTGGATCAATCCCTTGATCATTATGTAGTGTCCTTCTTTGTCTCTTCTAATAGTCTTTGTTTTAAAGTTTATTTTGTCTGATATGAGAATTGCTACTCCAGCTTTCTTTTGGTTTCCATTTGCATGAAATATCTTTTTCCATCCCCTTTCTTTCAGTCTGTATGTGTCTCTAGGTCTGAAGTGGGTCTCTTGTAGACAGCAAATATCTGGGTCTTGTTTTTGTATCCATTCAGCCAATCTGTGTCTTTTGGTGGGAGCATTTAGTCCATTTACATTTAAGGTAATTATCGATATGTATGTTCCTATTCCCATTTTCTTAATTGTTTTGGGTTCGTTATTGTAGGTCTTTCCCTTCTCTTGTGTTTCTTGCCTAGAGAACTTCCTTTAGCAGTTGTTGTAAAGCTGGTTTGGTGGTGCTGAACTCTCTCAGCTTTTGCTTGTCTGTAAAGGTTTTAATTTCTCCATCAAATCTGAATGATATTCTTGCTGGTTAGAGTAATCTTGGTTGCAGGTTTTGCTCCTTCATCACCTTAAATATGTCCTGCCAGTCCCTTCTGGCTTGCAGAGTTTCTGCTGAAAGATCAGCTGTTAACCTTATGGGGATTCCCTTGTGTGTTATTTGTTGTTTTTCCCTTGCTGCTTTTAATATGTTTTCTTTGTATTTAATTTTTGACAGTTTGATTAATATGTGTCTCGGTGTGTTTCTCCTTGGATTTATCCTGTATGGGACTCTCTGTGCTTCCTGGACTTGATTAACTATTTCCTTTCCCATATTAGGGAAGCTTTCAACCATAATCTCTTCAAATATTTTCTCAGTCCCTTTCTTTTTCTCTTCTTCTTCTGGAACCCCTATAGTTCGAATGTTGGTGCATTTAGTGTTGTCCCAGAAGTCTCTGAGACTGTCCTCAGTTCTTTTCATTCTTTTTTCTTTATTCTGCTCTGTAGTAGTTATTTCCACTATTTTATCTTCCAGGTCACTTATCCGTTCTTCTGCCTCACTTATTCTGCTATTGATCCCATCTAGAGTATTTTTAATTTCATTTATTGTGTTGTTCATCATTGCTTGTTTCATCTTTAGTTCTTCTAGGTCCTTGTGAAATGTTTCTTGCATTTTGTCTATTCTATTTCCAGGATTTTGGATCATCTTCACTATCATTATTCTGAATTCTTTTTCAGGTAGACTGCCTATTTCCTCTTCATTTGTTAGGTCTGGTGGGTTTTTATCTTGCTCCTTCATCTGTTGTGTGTTTTTCTGTCTTCTCATTTTGCTTATCTTACTGTGTTTGGGGTCTCCTTTTCACAGGCTGCAGGTTCGTAGTTCCCGTTGTTTTTGGTGTGTGTCCCCAGTGGCTAAATTTGGTTCAGTGGGTTGTGTAGGCTTCCTGGTGGAGGGGACTAGTGCCTGTGTTCTGGTGGATGAGGCTGGATCTTGTCTTTCTGGTGGGCAGGTCCACGTCTGGTGGTGTGTTTTGGGGTGTCTGTGGTCTTATTATGACTTTAGGCAGCCTCTCTGCTAATGGGTGGGGTTGTGTTCCTGTCTTGCTAGTTGTTTGGCATAGGATGTCCAGCACTGTAGCTTGCTGGTCGTTGAGTGAAGCTGGGTGCTGCTGTTGAGATGGAGATCTCTGGGAGATTTTCGCTGTTTGATATTACGTGGAGCTGGGAGGTCTCTTGTGGACCAGTGTCCTGAAGTTGGCTCTCCCACCTCAGAGGCACAGCACTGACTCCTGGCTGAAGCACCAAGAGCCTTTCATCCACACGGCTCAGAATAAAAGGGAGAGAATGTAGAAAGAAAGAATCAGTAGAAGTAGAAAGAAAGAAGGAAAGAAAGAAAGAAAGAAAGAAAGAAAGAAAGGAGAGAGGGAGGGAGGGAGGGAGGGAGGGAGGAAGGAAGGAAAGAAGGAGGGAAGGAAGGAAAAAAGAAAGAAGATAAAGTAAAATTAAATAAAGATAAAATATAATAAAGTTATTAAAATAAAAATATAATTATTAAGAAAAAAAATTAAAAACAAACCAAAAAAAGGACGGCTAGAACCCTAGGACCAATGGTGGAAGCAAAGCTATACAGACAAAATCTTGCACAGAACCATCCACATACACACTCACAAAAAGAGGAAAAGGGGAAAAAATCATAAATCTTGCTCTCAAAGTCCACCTCATTAATTTGGGATGATTCGTTGTCTATTCAGGTATTCCACAGATGCAGGGTACATCAAGTTGATTGTGGAGATTTAATCTGTTGCTCCTGAGGCTGCTGGGAGAGATTTCCCTTTCTCTTCTTTGTTTGCACAGCTCTCGGGGTTCAGCTTTGGATTTGGCCCCGCCTGTGCGTGTAAGGTCGCCGGAGGGCGTCTGTTCTTCGCTCAGACAGGACGGGGTTAAAGGAGCCGCTGACTCGGGGGCTCTGGCTCACTCAGGCCGGGGGGAGGGAGGGGTATGGATGCAGGGCGAGCCTGCGGCGGCAGAGGCCGACATGACATTGCACCAGCCTGAGGTCGCCCTGCGTTCTCCTTGGGAAGTTGTCCCTGGATCCCGGGACCCTGGCAGTGGCGGGCTGCACAGGCTCCCCGGAAGGGGGGTGTGGATAGTGACCTGTGCTCGCACACAGGCTTCTTGGTGGCGGCAGCAGCAGCCTTAGCGTCTCATGCCCGTCTTTGGGGTGCGAGTTGTTAGCCGCGGCTCGCTCCTGTCTCTGGAGCGCCTTTAAGCAGCGCTCTTAATCCCCTCTCCTCGCGCACCAGGAAACAAAGACGGAAGAAAAAGTCTCCTGCCTCTTTGGCAGGTCCAGACTTTTCCCCGGACTGCCTCCCGGGTAGCCGTGCGCACTAACCCCCTGCAGGCTGTGTTCATGCCGCCAACCTCAGTCCTCTCCCGGCGCTCCGACCGAAGCCCGAGCCTCAACTCCCAGCCCCGCCCGCCCCGGCGGGGGAGCAGACAAGCTTCTCCGGCTGGTGAGTGCCGTTCGGCACTGACAGGGCGGGGTTAAAGGAGCCGCCGATTTGGGGGCTCTAGCTCACTCAGGCCGGGGACTGGGAGGGGCATAGAGTGTGGGGCGGGCCTACGGCTGCAGAGGCCGGCGTGACGTTGCACCAGCGTGAGGCGCGCCGTGCGTTCTCCCGGAAGAGTTGACCCTGGATCACGTGACCCTGGCAGTGGCGGGCTGCACAGGCTTCCCGAAAGGGGGGTTGTGGATAGTGACCTGTGCTCGCACACAGGCTTCTTGGTGGCGGCAGCAGCAGCCTTAGCGTCTCCTGCCCGTCTCTGGGGTCTGTGCTTTTAGCCGGGGCTCGTGCCCATCTCTGGAGCTCCTTTAAGCAGCGCTCTTAATCCCCTCTCCTCGCGCACCGGGAAACAAAGAGGTAAGAAAAAGTCTCTTGCCTCTTTGGCAGGTCCAGACTTTTCCCCGGACTCCCTCCCGGCCAGCCGTGGCGCACTAACCCCCTGCAGGCTGTGTTCACGCAGGCAACCCCAGTCCTCTCCCGGAGCTCCGACCGAAGCCCGAGCCTCAGCTCCAGGCCCTGCCCCGCCCGGCGGGTGAGCAGACAAGCCTCTCGGGCTGGTGAGTGCCGGTCGGCCCTGATCCTCTGTGCGGGAATATCCCCGCTTTGCCCTCCGCACCCTTGTTGCTGTGCTCTCCTCCGCGGCCCAGAAGCTTTCCCCCTCCGCCACCCGCAGTCTCCGCCCGCGAAGGGGCTTCCTAGTGTTTGGAAACCTTTCCTCCTTCACAGCTCCCTCCCACTGGTGCAGGTCCCATCCCTATCCTTTTGTCTCTGTTTATTCTTTTTCTCTTGCCCTACCCAGGTACGTGGGGGGTTTCTTGCCTTTTGGGAGGTCTGAGGTCTTCTGCCAGCGTTCAGTAGGTGTTCTGTAGGAGTTGTTCCACGTGTAGATGTATTTCTGGTGTATCTGGGGAGGAAGGTGATCTCTGCGTCTTACTCTTCCGCCATCTTCCCGGAAGCCCACATTAACTCTTACATAGGATGTTTTTCATGCTTATCTACTCTATACTATGGATTTATCTGTTGAGTCTTATGCCAGTGCCATACAGTTTTAATAAGTGTTTGTTTTTGTTTTTTCTTTTGCGGTACGCGGGCCTCTCAGTGTTGTGGCCTCCCCCGTTACAGAGCACAGGCTCCGGACGCGCAGGCTCAGCGGCTATGGCTCACGGGCCCAGCTGCTCCGCGGCATGTGGGATCTTCCCGGACACGGGGTGCAAACCCGTGTCCCCTGCATTGGCAGGTGGACTCTCAACCACTGTGCCACCAGGGAAGCCCTTAATAAGTTTGGTTTTATAATAAATTGTGATGCCTGCTTGGGATGAAATAACCCTAGACATCTTTGCTCTAGACACCTTAGGAATTTTTGTAAGAGGGCTTGTTTTGGATTGGATTCGACCTGAGAATGCAGTTCCTCTGAATAGGAACGTAGTTGTGAATTTTTTGGTTGACACGAAGGTAGATACACTCAGGGGGTATATAGGAAATTTCTTCTCAGTCCTTCCTACTTGGTTCTTTGGATTCACATTCAGGGGCTCATGGTCCTTTGTGTAGGAAAAATTCCTGCTGGGTTCTTTAGGATGGGTTAAAGCTGTTGCAGTTTTTGCATTTTTGTTTATACTTTCCTGGGCAGTTCAGTAGGAAGGTGGGAGAATGTATCTATTGGCCACTATCATAACCTGAAGTCTACTAGTTCCTTTTAATGATTTATTCTTTCAGCATGTGATTATTTGGCCTGTATTAAGTTCTGAGGATACAAAGATCAATAAGATGAAATTCTTGCTCTTGAGAAATGGACATTTCTGGGATTTATTATAAAGAGGGCGGTGGACTCTTCTTTCCTTCCAGGTCATAGAAATTCAACTATAGACCTTGGATCAAAGGGAAGATAAGAGTTTACTTTGAATGTATTTTGTGATTTGTGAGGGAAGTTGTGGGGTACCTTTGGATATTGTGTGTAATTCTAGAATTTTAGCTCTAGAAGGGCTTAGAAAGCACCCTGTTAAGATACTCCTTTTTCTTTTTTTCTAATTATAAAAAATTGTAAAAAATATATAATATAGAAGTTAATATCTAACTGTTTTTAAGTGTATGGTTCTGTGGTATTAAATATATTCATAATGTTGTGCAACCATCACCACTATCCACCTCCAGAATTTTTTTCTACTTGTGAAATGGGAATTCTGTATCTATTAAACAATAACTCCCCATTCTCCAACCCCCCAGCTCCTGGCAACCAACATTCTACTTTCTGTTTCTATAATTTTGACTACTGTAAGTACCTCATGTAAGTGGAATCATACAGTACTTGTCTTTTTGTGATTGGCTTATTTTACTTAGCATAATGTCCCCAAGTTTCATGTATGTTGTAGCATGTGTCAGAATTTTCTTCCTTTTAAGGCTGAATAATATTCCATTGTATGTATATACCACATTTTGCTTATCCATTCATCCTCCAGTGAACTTATGGGTTACATCCATGTTTTAGCTCTTGTGAATAATGCTGCTATGAACATGCGTGTACAAATACCTCTTCAAGATCTTGCTTTCAATTCCTTTGGATGTGTACCCAGTAGTGGAATTTCTGGATCATATAGTAGTTCTATTTTTAATTTATTGAAGAACTGCCATACTGTTTTCCACAGCTGCTGTGCCATTTTCCATTGCCACCAGCAGTGCACAAGTGTTCTAATCTCTCCACATCCTCACTTGTTCTTCTGTTTTTTTTTTTTTTTGACATCCTAATGGGTGTGAGGTGGTATCTCACTGTAGATTTGATTAGCATTTCCCTAATGATTAGTGATGTTGAGCATCTGTTCATGTACTTATTGGCTACCTGTATATCTTCTTTAGAGAAATGTCTATTCAAGTCTTTTGCCCACTTTTAAATCCAGTTGTTTGTTTTTTTGTTGTTGAGTTTTAGGAGTTCTCTCTATATTTTGGATATTAATCAGATATATGATTTACAAATACTTTCTCTCATTCTATGGATTGCTTTTTTACTTTGTGAATATTGTCTTTTGGAGCACAAAATTTAAAAATTTTTATGAAATCGAATTTGTTTACTTTTTTCTTTTGTTGCTTGTGCTTTTGATGTCATATGCAAGAAATCATTGCTGAGTCCAATGTCACAAAGCTTCTGCTCTATGTTTTCTTCTAAGAGTTTTAAGTCTTACATTAAGGCCATGGATCCATTTTGAGCTATTTTTTTTCTTTTTAGGTTTTCATAACCTTTGGATGATCACTATGAATTTTTTTTAACATCTTTATTGGATTATAATTGCTTTACAATGTTGTGTTAGTTTCTGCTGTATAACAAAGTGAATCAGCTATATGTACACATATATCCCCATATCCCCTCCCTCTTTCAGCTCCCTATCCCACCTCTCTAGGTGGTCACAAAGCACCAAGCTGATCTCGCTGTGCTATGCATCTGCTTCCAACTAGCTATCTATTTTACATTTGGTAGTGTATATATGTCCATGCCACTGTCTCACATCATCCCAGCATACCCTTCCCCCTCCCTGTGTCCTCAAGTCCATTCTCTATGTCTGTGTCTTTATTCCTGTCCTGCCCCTAGGTTCATCAGAACCTTTTTTTTTTTTTTTTTAAGATTCCATATATATGTGTTAGCATATGGTATTTGTTTTTCTCTTTCTGACTTACTTCACTCTGTATGAGAGACCCTAGGTCCATCCACCTCACTACAAATACATTTTGAGTTAATTTTTATATATGGTGTTTGGTAAGGGTCGAACTTCATTCTTTTGCATGTGGATATCAATTTTCCCCAGCACCATTCGTTGAAAAGGCTATCCTTCTCCATTGAATGCTCTTGGCACCCTTGTCAAAAATCTTTTGAGCAAATATGTGAGGGTTTATTTCTGGGCTCTTTATTCTATTCCATTGGTCTATATGTCTGTCTTCATGCCACTACCACACTGTTTTGGTTATTGTAGCTTTGTATTAAGTTCTGAAATCAGGAAGTGAGAGCCCTCCACCTTTGTTCTTGTTTTTTAAGATTGTTTTGGCTCTTTAGGATCCCTTGAGATTCCATATAAATTTTAGGATGGATTTTTCTATTTCTGCAAAATATATCTTTAGGATTTTGATAGGGATTACATTGAGTCTGTGGAATCCTTTGGGTAATATTGACATTTTAACAATATTGAGTTTTCCAATACATGAAGTTTTCACATCCATAGGATGTGTTTGTTTCCATTTATTTATGTCCTCATTAATTTCTTTCAGCAATGTTTTGTAGTTTTCATTGTACAAATCTTTCACCTACTTGGTTAATTCTTAATTATTTTATTTTTTGATAATGTAAAAGAAATTATTTTTATAATTTCCTTTTCAGATTGGTCATTGTTACTGTATAGAAATGCAACTAATTTTTGTGCATTGACTTTGTATTCTGTTACTTTGCTGAGTTATTGGTTCTAACAGTGTTTTAATTTTTTCCTTCTTTTTTAAAGTCCTTTTTTTTTGGCTGTATGAGGGCCTCTCACCATTGTGGCCTCTCCCATTGTGGAGCACAGGCTCCGGACGTGCAGGCTCAGCAGCCATGGCTCATGGGCCCAGCCACTCCATGGCATGTGGGATTTTCCCGGACCGGGGCACGAACCCGTGTCCTCTGCATCAGCAGGCAGACTCTCAAACACTGCGCCACCAGGGAAGCCCCTAAAGTCCTTTTTAAGATGAGAAAACAAAGTCCCAGAGTGAAGTGACTGGCCACCAAAGTCACATGATCTCTGATGGCCAATTCGGTCCTCCACCCTCTGCACTGGCAAGGACCTACTGAATGCTCTCTGTAGATGTGAGTGTGAGTGTGGTGTGTGCAATAACATATAAATAGAAAAATCCAGCAGTATTATATTCCGTTAATAATGAAGATTTGTGTAAAAATGGCAATTTGATCTTGACATAAAATGCTAAGACAGTTGTCTTTTTCTTCTTTTTTTCTTATCCATTCAAATCTTCTAATTGCTTTACGATACGGCTTTTTATACTCTACAATTCTGCTTGCTTATAAGGTAGCAGTTCTATTTTTAAAAGGGGGGGTTCTAATCCAAAAATGGGCAGAAGACCTAAATAGACATTTCTCCAAAGAAGGTATACAGATTGCCAACAAAAACATGAAAGGATGCTCAACATCACTAATCATTAGAGAAATGCAAATCAAAACTACAATGAGGTATCACCTCACACCAGTCAGAATGGCCATCAGCAAAACATCTACAAACAATAAATGCTGGAGAGGATGTGGAGAAAGGGAACCCTCTTGCACTGTCGGTGGGAATGTAAATTGATACAGCCACTATGGAAGTTCCTTAAAAAACTAAAAATAGTACTACCATATGACCCAGCAATCCTACTACTGGGCATATACCCTGAGAAAACCATAATTCAAAAAGAGTCATGTACCACAATGTTCATTGCAGCTCTATTTACAATAGCCAGGACATGGAAGCAACCTAAGTGTCCATCAACAGATGAATGGATAAAGAAGATGTGGCACATATATACAATGAAATATTACTCAGCCATAAAAAGAAATGAAATTGAGTTATTTGTAGTGAGGTGGATGGACCTAGAGTCTGTCCTACAGAGTGAAGTAAGTCAGAAAGAGAAAAACAAATACCATATGCTAACACATATATATGTAATCTAAAAAAAAAAAGGTTTTGAAGAACCTAGGGACAGGACAGGAATAAAGGCACAGACATAGAGAATGGACTTGAGGACACGGGGAGGGGGATGGGTAAGCTGGGACGAAGTGAGTCAGTGGCATGGACATATATACACTACCAAACGTAAGGTAGATAGCTAGTGGGAAGCAGCCGCATAGCACAGGGAGATCAGCTCGGTGCTTTTTGACCACCTAGAGGGGTGGGATAGGGAGGGTGGGAGGGGGATGCAAGAGGGAGGAGATATGGGGATATATGTATACGTATAGCTGATTAACTTTGTTATAAAGCAGAAACTAACACACCATTGTAAAGCAATTTTACTCCAATAAAGATGTTAAAATAGAAATAAAAAGGGGGGTTCACTGAGGGCATCTATAGTAGTAGTGGAGGGGCTGGATGTACTAGCTAGTACTTTCCTGGTGGCAAATGAAAGAAACTGAACTTGAACTAGGGAAAGCAGACAAGGGCAGGGCCAGAGTTGGCACTGGGGAAAATTGGCATCAAGGACTTGAGCACTGTGAGGGTTCCTGCTCTTCGTTGCTTGTCTTGGCTTCTTTGAGCATCAGCTTGTTTGCTCAGCCTGGCTTTCATGCGGCTGGGGCTGTTGTTGCTATAGCTCCAGCCTTGCACGTTTACAGTTCCAAGACCCAAGAGGAAAGACTCTTCCCTCAGCTCAAGTCTGAGAAACCCCAGCATAGAAATCTGATTGGCTTGACTTGGGTCAGATGTCTATTCCTGGACCAATCCCAGTAACAGGATTGAGACTTTCTGATTGGCCCATCTTGGATCAGGTGCCCTCCTCTTGGCACATGTTAGGAGCACCCACTAGAACCACATGGTTTGAAAAAGCATCAACCTGCAGATGCTGTTCTGGGCATCTTTTTTTTTTTTTTTTTTTTGCGATATGCGGGCCTCTCACTGTTGTGGTCTCTCCCGTTGCGGAGCACAGGCTACGGACGCGCAGGCTCAGCGGCCATGGCTCACGGGCCCAGCCGCTCCGCGGCATGTGGGATCTTCCCGGACCGGGGCACGAACCCGTGTCCCCTGCATTGGCAGGCGGACTCTCAACCACTGCGCCACCAGGGAAACCCTGGGCATCATTTTAATAAATTTTTCTTCGAAGCTCTCCTTCCCTCTGTTTCTTTATATTTATGTATTTATAAAATGACATCACAGGTGAATTGGGAGATTGGCATTGACATGTATACACTGATGTGTATAAAATGGATGACTAATAAGAACCTGCTGTATAAAAAAATAAATAAAATAAAATTCAAAAATTAAAAAAAAAAATGACATCACAGGGACTTCCCTTGTGGCGCAGTGGTTAAGAATCTGCCTGACGGGCTTCCCTGGTGGCGCAGTGGTTGAGAGTCCGCCTGCCGATGCAGGGGACACGGGTTCGTGCCCCGGTCCGGGAAGATCCCACATGCCGCGGAGTGGCTGGGCCCGTGAGCCATGGCCGCTGAGCCTGCGCGTCCGGAGCCTGTGCTCCGCAACGGGAGAGGCCACAACAGTGAGAGGCCCACGTACTGCAAAAAAAAAAAAGAATCTGCCTGCCAATGCAGGGGATATGGGTTTGAGCCCCGGTCTGGGAAGATCCCACATGCTGTGGAGCAGCTAAGCTCGTGTGCCACAACTACTGAGCCTGTGTGCCACAACTACCGAAGCCCGTGTGCCTAGAGCCCGTGCTCTGCAACAAGAGAAGCCACCGCAATGAGAAGCCTGTGCACCGCAATGAAGAGTAGCCCCCGCTCACCGCAACTAGAGAAAGCCCGTGTGCAGCAACAAAGACCCAAAGCAGCCAAAAAAAAAAAAAAAAAAAATGACATCACAGAGAGAGAGCCTCTGTTAGGTCCTAATCTCTCTTTATCTCATGGTTGCATCTGAACATTCTTAACAAAAGTGAGCCCCAGGAGCACAGGGCAAGGCTCAGGCTGGCTGTCCCCAGGGAGCAGGGCCCATTGAATGTGTGTTGATTGACAGGATATAGTAAATGAGCTAAAGTAGAAATCCTGAGTCTGTGATCCTGGAGGGGTTTCTGTATTTCTGGCTGTTAGTAGATAAGAAACAAATTTGTGTGTGCTGAAAACTAGAGCACAGAAAGACTGGTGTTTTATGAGGGGAGAAAGGGAAAGAGAGAGAGAGAGGGAAACCATGCTTATCCTCTTTCTGATGTGCTCACAGCCTTCCTCTCTTTTCTGGCATGTCTCCCAACTCAGGAGCTTGCCTGGGGGCTTCCCCAGCCAGTTTTCAACTCCACAAGGCAGGAAAAAAATGCTTATTAATTTTTGGTCTCTTTTTTTAATTGGCTTGGAAATTTAACCAGAAAAATTCCATATACATGCAATTGTAAAAAAAAACAACTCTATTAATTAGCTACCCACAGGCTTGCCTTCTCAAGTTAGGTTTAAACCCTAAGGAGAAAATGATATACAGCTGCTCTCTTCTATACCTGCAGGTATGGAAACCACCACCCAACATGAAAGCATCAGTGAAGATATTGCTTTGGAGGGATTCAGATTTTAGAGAAGAAGAGAGGTTATGAGAGCTCATTACTGGATCACTGAACTGGTAAGAATTATAAAGAGCTCCCTTTTCTCTTTAGTTATATGTGCATTGAATGTATTTTTCAGGTGTGACAACTGCTCACAATGGGCCAAACATTCACTCTGCTAATGACACTTGATGTTTCTAGTCACCTGAGAAACAAGGATACCTAATTTCAGGAGATGGCCATAAAGGTTGTAACAAATCAGCCCACAGTGTAGACTCTTTCATTTTTGAGCAAAAACACTCAAAATGTACTCTTTCATTTTGAGCAAAACACTCAAAATGTACTCAGGCTCAACTGACCTCAGAAATACATTTCAAATATGTAGTGGAACCAGTTTTCCCGAGATACCTCACTTTTCTTCTTGCCCATGGCCTTCGGTTCATCCACTCCAAAGAGAATTCTATCACGTGTGGCCTCTTGTCTCAGGGATGGCCAGTCCACTGCCAAGCAGCCAGCCTATTATATTCTCACCCTTTCTAGCTCTATTTCTCCTCTCTCTCTCTCTCCCCTCATCTGAGGCTCTTGCTAAGATGCAGATCCTGCTTCAGTAGGGCTGGAGTGGGGCCTGAGAGTCTGCATTCTGACAAGTTCAGGTGATGCAATGATGTAGGTCCCAGGGCCACACTTAGCATAGCAAGGGACTAAGGCATAGAGACAGAGGGAATTAAGAGCCCAGACATCTTTACTGTGCTGCTGGTGTAAATACAGGGAACTCGTGCTGCAGAGGGTCCCAGATAAGCTCTGGTTTTGTCCTCCGAGGTCTGTTTTTATCTTTGCCCTGCTTTTCCATGGATTCCCCAAGGGATGTACCTTTTGAACAGAGCCCCTTTTCTTGAGATAATTTGAGGGGGATTCTGTTCCTTCCTTCCAACCAGATGTGTCTTGACTAGGTCAAAAAGCTGATATGTCAGCAGTTAGAGAAGAGCCCACTGGTCAGGCCTGTATGAGGTCCAAGTCACCGGGCATTGCCTTTTCTTGGGTATGGTTCGGCACATTTCCCCTGCTGCGTCATCACTCCATCAGGGACAACAGGTCTGTGCGTTTGTGGCAAGACCTTGTTCTGACCCTGTTAACTTGTTCATTCTTTTAGTGCCAACTTCTGTAGTTAAGAGATGAATTTCAAAAGAGAAATATTTCCAATACCGCAAACTGAAGAAGGAAGAAGATTTAGCTCTCTGATATAAAAACAACCAGAAAATACAATAAATGAATCAGTGGTTGGAACACTAAAGAGTATATTTGTTTGCAATGTGAATGGCACGTCAATTGTGATTTGTGTGTGGCCCACAATAATTTCCAGTTATATATCCACACTAAATAGAGACTAACGTGTTCTATTTAACATATTCATAAAGTGGGGCGAAGTCTAGGAAGAAGTGAATATTAATATGTGACTGTTTAGGTTGTTTTATTGCTTGGCCTTATATGGCATCCACACTCAGTCTGGCTCAGGAAGTGAAAATGAAATGGGCAAATATATTCGGTGATGTAGATAACAATAAATAGAATAGGTTCTGCTCAGCACTTGGTGTGTGGAAGTAAAAGAAATCCAAATCCTTTGGGTAATATGCAGTCACTCAAGACATACTTACTGAGCACCCATTTTTGTGCAAGCCACCATGGTAGGTGAAGTGAGGGTTCAAAGGTGAGCAAAATGCTCTTCCTTCCTTTGATGCTCCTACAATCCAAAAAAGAAACAAACAAACAAAAGAGCCCTACAATTAAGAAATGGTCTCTTCTTCTTCCGTGTTCTATTAGCTGACTGCCACATTGGCCTTTTATTCCTTAAGCCAATGGAATACAACTCTAATGGTGAAGTTTTAGTCCCAGCATTAGGCCAATGAGAGAGGTGTTTTTTTTTTTTTTTAAATTTTTATTTTATTTATTTTTGACTGCGTTGGGTCTTCGTTGCTGCACACAGGCTTTCTCTAGTTGCAATGAGCTGGGACTATTCTTCATTGCGGTGCGCGGACTTCTCATTGTGGTGGCTTCTCGTTGCAGAGCATGGGCTCTAGGCACGCAGGCTTCAGTAGTTGTGGCACAAGGGCTCAGTAGTTGTGGCTCACGGACTCTAGAGCACAGGCTCAGTAGTTGTGGTGCACGGGCTTAGTTGCTCCATGGCATGTGGGATCTTTCCAGACCAGGGCTCGAACCTGTGTCCCCTGCCTTGGCAGATGGATTCTTAACCGCTGCGCCACCAGGGAAGCCCCGAGAGAGGTATTTTTAATGGACGTTTCCAGTGCCTCTCAGCTCTTATGATGCAGGTGACAGTCCACTCTTAAGGTTAACCCTGTGTCCATCCTTCCACAGTCAGAGCCATTCTGTGCTCAGATAATCACAGCTAACTCTTTTGGCTAAACAATTGCTTGCATACTCCATCAACCCTTACAACCTCCCTGAGGAACTTCTGTCTCAGACTCTGCAAGGGGCCATATGGAGAAGATATTTCAGGAGCCAAATGGCAAAAATGATACAGCTGGTGAATTGGGTGAGCCATGCTACCCACCAGCCAATCTCCCCACACAGTGTATTGGTGATTAAGAACATCAATGTGCCAGGTCAGGGGTGGTATGGACTGAATTGTGTCCCCCTCTCATTCATATGTTGAAGTCCCAACCCCCATGTGACTGTATTGGACACAGGGCCTTTAAAGAGGTGATTAAGGTTAAATGAGGTCATAAGGGTGGGGCCCTGATCTGATAGAACTAGTGCCCTTATAAGAAGGGGAAGAGACATCAGACGTCTCTCTTCACCATGTGAGGATGTGGCAAGAAGGCAGCCATCTGCCACCTTAGAGGAGAGATCTCTTGCCAGAACCCAGACATGATGGCACCTTTGTCTTGGACTTCCAGCCTCCAGAACTGTGAGAAAATAAATGTCTGTCATTTAAGCCACCCGGTCTGTGGCAGCTCGAGCACAGTAATACAAGGGGTGATTCAGTGAATGGGAGGCAAGACGAGATGGGCGGGGGAGAGAGCTAGTGACTGTGTGAGCCGACGGTGTTGAGGTTTGGTGACCAGGACAGTTCCCAGTGAAGATGAGCTTTATCCTTTTCTTCAGAGTTTAAAATCCACAGCTGGGAACCATGACTTCACTTCTTATGGATGGGTAGCAAGAAAAACTGCTGGAGACAAGATGTATATTTAATTTTGGGTGTATTGGCAACAGGATTATTTTACTCTAAACTGCAGAGAAGATGTACATCTTATGACACAGATAGTGAAGGAGTCATGTAAAAATAGGTCTTTGGCCTCAGAACTTACGGAAGTTAAAGTTTGAATCCTAAATATTTCTTAATTTTTGACAGCCCCAATAAACCTCATGTTAAAACTACAGCTTCCAATCTACTGATCTGATCATTAGGGTTTCCATTTTTCAGGAGTTATTAGGAGGAAAAACAACTCTATCCCAGTTACTAGGAGATGCACAACCACTGATAATTAGAAAGAAATAAAATCGATGACTAAATGAATGTGCAGTTTACATGCAAAGGTAACCTTTTATTCTTTCCAATTAGGATGTTATTTCTCTGTAGACTTGGCAGATGAGGCTGTGTTATAAATAGAAGTGATATTTTGTAGGGTTCTTCTAACTGAAATGTGCATGAGGTCAAATTATAATCAAAGTAATATGTATAAGTAATGAGCTGAGCCGACATTCCCAGGCATTTATCCATTTGGTGGTAATAAATGAGCAAAGATGAAAAGAGTGCTTCCGGACAAACACAGCAAAATAGTTAACTTGTGTGGTTAAAACACAGCAACTTATCTCTTTGTATTGAATGCTTGCCAGTGATAATCAACTTCATTTGTTAATTGTATTCATGATATTAATGAGCTCATTAGCATAATAGTCACATCCTGTTCTCTTGTGGTCTGAGTCTGGGGAATCACAAGTTTTGCACACCTTGTTGCTATAGATATATTTATGCATCCTAATTATGTACAAATTCAAATGCCATCTGTGTTAACTTTACACAAGGATACCCTCAAATCATTCCTTGCTTGGTTTTAAGGGAGCTCTCTGAGAATTTGGTAGAGATCTTTTCTTGTCAGAGTAATGAGGTTCATCTTTATGATAAAGGTTTAAATTTAGCTCTTGTTATTGGTAAGAATGATCTTTTTCTCCTGAATTCTACTCTTCAGTAAGCCTTAGCCATGAGCCTGGAATATGGAAGAAGAAAGTAACGATGGCAAGTCCCAGCAAGCAAGGAAAGGGAGATAAATGAAAATTCACCTCTTCTGGCTTGGGGGATTGTGGGGGAAAGAAAGGAGGCAGGTGGGAGATGGGTGTGTTGGGTAAGACCTTCAAGGGTGGGGGCCGGTGTTTCCCCACACCCCAGGGAGGATGGGAAAGGGGACTGAATGAGAGCCACAGGGCCTGCCTTGGCATCTGGCATGGCAAGATGAAGGTGACCCCCTTGGGCCACATAGACCGGCAGCCAGAGGAAGGATGTGGCAGAGCTCAAGTGAGTCAGCCAGGAAGAATCACCAGGCCATCATGGGGCTGCAAGAGGCCAGCCCAGCTCAGCACTGGTAGGGGCTTTTGCAGGAGAAACTTGCACCCCTCCAGAAGCCGGCTGCTCCATAAATGTTATCAGTCCAGGAACAAGCCCAGGCTAGGCATTTTGCAGCAGGGGACACCATCTGGAATCAAGGACTCCTTCCTTTTCTTGAATGTCATCTTGGGGAAGAGAAGAAGCAAGGACATCTGAAAGACTGAACATTTATCCAAAAGACATCAAGTTATGTAAGGATTTTGTTCAGTTTTTGGGATTGGACTGAGATTATAAGCTTGAACTAAAATGTCTAGTTCCCTCTTCCTGCTTGCAAGGGGAGATGGGAACTTGTAAGAGAGATTAATTAATAAGACAATAATGAAGCTTCATTTTCTTGGGATTTATGAGGGTGATGTAAGTCAACTTGGAGCCCTACTACAGATGAAATTGCTGTGAGGAGGCAACTCGTTTTTGTCCTGCTCACCCTCCAGGTCCGTTCCAGTTATGTAGAATGACTGCTCAGTATAACTACAGAAAAGCTAGCAGATTTGGACATGGTTGTGGCTGTCCTGTTACCATGATCCAAGCTCTTAGGCACAATCTGAAGTTCCTGAGATGTAACCTTCCCCTTGATTATCCCTGTGGTGCCTCCTTACCTGGACCCTTTCTTCCTGATGCTTTTTGGTACCTGGGATTCCTCTGTTTTCCCCTATGACCTTGACTTGGTGGGAAGTCATGCTGTGTACTTCAGCTGGCTGGAGGGGCCCATAGGTCTGCACTGTTCTTGCTGGTGCCATCCCCATTTTACAGATGGAGCACAAGGAAGCTAGGTAACTTAACCAAGGTCATACAGCTAGTTGCCTAGCCAGGGTTTGAACTCACATCAGGGTCCATGGACTCTGTGCTTAACCCTACCCTCTACTGTCTACTAGCTCACATAAGTCTCCAGATTACTGTACCCAGCCAGGCCCAGCTTTTCCCACCTCTCTTTGGTTAGAAAAGAAGATAGGACACTGACAACTTGGCTCCATATTTCTACCCACAAGGACACATTTGACTTTGAAGCCAATTCCAATTGGCTTTGATTGGAGTCTAAATTCAGGGCAGTTTTCTCAGACAGTGAATAGAACTTCCTCAGGTTGTGGCCACACAATGACAGGTGAGTCTCTTGTGTGATCCCCTGACTCCATGTGGGAAAAAGGGACAGGAGGAGGTTGTTGTTCTCACAGTGTTGAGGAGTTAAGGTAAACAACTCCAGATAAGGGGCTGTTTCCATACAACTCTCCCTATACTCTTGGATTGATGGTCACAAAGGGGAGGTGTTTATTCCAGTGCCCAAGGTCACACCCTCCCACAGCTGAGGGGAAATCAAATAACACTTCATAGTAGTTCGGCAGCCCCAAGCTCAGCATGGCCCATTGAGCCAAGGGTGTCTCTTCCCAACCTGAGGAGTTCCTGACCAAATGGTTCTTCAGCTGGTGGCTGTAAGACTCTTGATCTACACATAGGAAGGCACTCAGAAATTAGATTTAGTAGGATAAGCCTGGGAGAAAGTGTGGGCCAAATGAATCTGCTTGTTCCCTGTTTTAGCTTTCTTTCACTAGGTACTGAATATGTTTAGTGGGTCCTTGGCCCTCTCCATGGTACCTCTCCTAGGCTATTTCACTGGACTACCCTGTATCCAAATGCTTTCTAGTCCCTCCATTAATACAACCTTCCTTGGGCCTTTTTGGCCAATGTTTTGATGGATGGATGCTGTGATGGTTAATTTTATATGTCAGCTTGGTTGGACCATGGTGCACAGATCTGTGGTCAAACATTATTCTGGATGTTTCTGTCCGAGTGCTTTTGGATGAGGTTAATATTTAGATCGGTAGACTTTGAGTAAAGCAGATTGCTCTTCATAGTGTGGGTGGGCCTCATCCAATCAGTTGAAGGCTTGGCAAAAGACTGACCTCCCTCTGTCAGCAGGTGACCTTTGGATGTGAACTGCAACATCCCTGGATCTCTAGCCTGATGGCCTTGAACTGCAATATTGACTCTTCCTGGGTCTCCAGGCTACCTGTCCACCCTGCAGATTTTGGACCTGGCAGCCTCCACAATGACATGAACTAGTTCTTTAAAATCTCTTTCTGTGCTATTGGTTCTTTTTCTCTGGAGAACCCTGACTAATACAAATGATGATAACTTAATGGCTTTAAAACAATTGCAGTTCGTTGTAGGGGTTAAGAACATGGGCTCTGCATAAAAAAGAATGAAATAATGCCATTTGCAGCAACATGGATGGACCTAGAGATTATCATACTAAGTGAAGTAAGTCAGACCGAGAAAGACCAATACCATATGATATCACTTATATATGTAATCTAAAATATGATGCAAATGAATTTATTTACAAAACAGAAACAGACTCACAGACATAGAAAACAAATTTATGGTTACCAAAGGGGAAAGGGGGTGGGGAAGGATAAATTATGAGTTTGGGATTAGCAGATACAAACTACTACATATAAAATGGATAAAAAACAAGGTACTGCTATATAGCACAGGGAACTATATTCAATATCTTGTAATAAACCATAATGGAAGAGAATGTAGAAAAGAATATACAGTAAGTTCCTTACGTACAAACCTTCAAGTTGTGAACTTTCAAAGACGCGAATGTGCATTTGCATGTCCAATCACGATAGTTCACGTGTCTGGCGTACATTGTCACGTGCGTGCATCCTCTGAAAGCTTTTGTGTACTTTACTGTACAGTAGTGTATAGAGTACTGTAGTACAGTATCTTCATTTCAATCCCAGGATGTCCGGAAGCAAGCGTAAAAGCAGCAATGATGTGGCTGGTACTACTGTACTTTTCAAGGTACTGTAAAATTAAAAATGTTTTCTCTATCTTTTGTGTTTGTTTTTTATGTATTATTTGTGTGAAAAGTGTTATAAACCTATTATAGTACAGCACTATATAGCCGATTGTGTTAGTTGGGTACCTTGGCTAATTTTGTTGGACTTACAAACAAATTGGACTTATGAATGCGCTCTCGGAATGCAACTCATTCATATGTAGGGGACTTACTGTATATATATGTGAAGTGATTACTTTGCTGTACACCAGGAACTAACCCAACATTTGTAAATCAGCTATACTCCAATAAAAAAAGAAAAAGAGAGAAAAAAGAACATGGGCTCTGAAATCAGATGCTGGTGTTCAGATCCCCGCTCTTCTGTGGGATCTAGAATAAGATATTCAACCTCTCTGTGTCCTCTGATGATTAACTGAGACAATACATGCAAGGCACTTAGCACATTGTTGGCAGATAGTAAGTGCTTAATAAATTACATAGCTGGTTAGTGGTGGACCCAGAATTTGAACTCAGGCAATATGCTCCAGGATATATGCTCTGTCCCTTACATGATACCTCCTCTCTCTTATTATTGTGATATTATTGTTCTTCCCTTGGGAACTTCTTGGTAACTTGAACTGGTTGGGGTCCACTTTCTCCTTACTCCCCTCAATTGCAGTAGTTCTATTTTAGTCTGTTTTGGATTTCCTAAAATATTTAATTTAAATAAAAGTTTCTGTGGCTAAAAATATTTGAAAAATGCTGGCATAAAATATTATCCTCTTAGATGACATAGTTGCATTTTAAATTTTTACCAGTTTTCCTGACTTCAGTTACCTCTATTGCAACCTGCAAAACATAAGACTCAGTGAGGCAGGGTAAGACCAATCAAGGCTGAACTTCCATGGGCTGAAACTTAAGGGCATTGCTATGGATAAGCCCCCAGCTTTGCAGGCATGGACCACCTTTTCTATCCCTTTGCCAATCAAATAAATAAAAGAAATTTGTTATTATATAACAATACATGTTCTTTATAGGAAAACCGAAAATAGAAACATTTGCAAAAATCTCACTAACACTAATATTTTGGCATGTATCGTTCCAGACTTTTTAATTTAAAAAATGGAATCAAACTATATATGCTATTTTGAGACTCACTTTTTCACTTAATAGCTTATAACCATCCTCCAAAATCAATAAACACAGTTCTTCATAATCATTTTAATGTCTTTATGGTATTCAGTTACAAAGGTGTTCTATACTTTATTTAACAAATGCCCTTTTGAGACATTTAGATGGTTTCGTTTTTATGTTATTAATTAGGACAATTTAATGATTTACATTGGCTGTTACTTTTCCATCTCCTTTCCTAGCTTTTCCATCTCTAACTAGCCTCTAATTACTGGAGACTCCTGATCCTTGGTCTTGCTCTTCTTTCTTTTTTCTCTATATCCCTCCCTTGGGAAGAAAGTGGGAGAAGTTTTAGCATAAACTATAATTATTTTGGGGCCAGTAAGACACAGGGAACAGAGGTTAAGTAAGAAAGGCCATTTTCAGCCATAACAGTAATGTACAGAAGTAGAAAGTCAGTGTGTTTTAGCAAGAATAAATTATTTTGTATGGAATTTAAAATATGGACTATAATGCATTAAAAGTATCCAAATCACTGAATGTTTGTGAGGAATCCATTGCACCTGGAAATTGAACTAGGTTCTCTGCATTTAAAAGTAGAGTAAGCACTAAACAGGCTAAAAAAATTATCCTGGCCCCCTGCCTTCTGTTAGTCTTACATGAAGCTTTTAAGGAATAGTCAACTGCACAAAAGCAACATCTGCCTGACAGATTTCCTTTTATCCTGGAGCCTACTATCCTGTTCTCTCCCACTGAGCATGTTTATCTGAAAGTATGAGTGAATTCCAGAGGAAACACAGATGCATTTATTTAACCAGAGGCTTGCTTCTTTGGACTTGCCTGTTCAGATGAAGGCAACCATCTAGGACTGGACATGATGTGTGGCAATGTCCACTTGGGGGACATGTTGAATGATGGATAAAGCAACAGCTGCAATGAGTATTTGGCAGAATGAGAAATATTCTAGATTTAACTCTCTTGCGTGCAAGGCCAGATTATGATCGGCACTTCAGCATGATGAGGTCAGAAAGTCATTTTTAGCCAAAATACTCATGAAGGTCAGAAAGTTAACTTTTGGTAGTCATTGTGTTTTTAAGGGCTAGCACAGGTGTTGGTTTTTCCTTTTGAAGGTCATTTTCTGAATTCATGGATTTCTAATTGTGTATATGGCCCAGGATAATAGATTTTAGTGAAAATCAAGAAGTTTACATTTAAAAAAAGACATTTATTGATTTTTTTCAGTAACTATATCAATTGTTAAGGTTCTTTTCTTCTCCCAAATTGGCAGCATCTATTAGGTTAAACATACGTAATTGCCAATATTTGACCATTTTGAACTTAAAAAGGCAATTTTTTAAAAAAAATTTATTTTTATTTTATTTATTTTATTTTTGGCTGTGTTGGGTTTTCGTTGCTGCGTGTGGGCTTTCTCTAGTTGCGGCGAGCGGGGGCTACTCTTGTTGCAGCGCCTGGGCTTCTCGTTGCGGTGGCCTCTCTTGTTGCAGAGCAGGCTCTAGAGCTCAGCAGTTGTGGCGCACGGGCTTATTTGCTCCGCAGCATGTGGGATCTTTCCGGACCAGGGCTCGAACCTGTGTCCCCTGCATTGGCAGGTGGATTCTTAACCAGTATGCCACCAGGAAAGCCCAAAAAAGCAATTTTATATGGTTCAATTGAATATATACTGGATTTCAATTCAATTCAATACCTTAACAAATATTTACTAAGTTTCTACTGAGGCACTATGCTATGTGTTGAAGTTACAAGGATGAACAAAATAGTCATGTATTTTGTCCTCACAAAGCTTA
This sequence comes from Stenella coeruleoalba, assembly GCF_951394435.1. Taxonomy (NCBI): domain Eukaryota; kingdom Metazoa; phylum Chordata; class Mammalia; order Artiodactyla; family Delphinidae; genus Stenella; species Stenella coeruleoalba. The sequence continues at coordinate 57,102,258 of NC_137157.1, read as the reverse complement.
CAGTCTAGAGGGGGTGGCAGACAATTACCAGCTTTCATAAGGGAACAACAGTTTCAAATTTAGAGCAAGGGAACCTAATCCATTCTAGAAAGGTCAGAAAAATCTTCCCAGCAGAATGAAAGCTAAGGTGAACCTGAATGGTGAGTAAGGGTTAGGTGAGTGGGATGGGAATGAAGAGATTTAAGGTAAAGGGAATAGCAGGATATGGAGTAAAAGCAGGATACAGTGGGTGTGTGTAATGTGTCAAAAATGGAGCGACATTCAGTGTGGCTGAAGCAAAGAGTGGAGGGAAGCTGTGTAGAGAGATGATGCTGGAGGGGGAAGGAGGACGACAACGGTGAAGAGAAGAATCTGGTAATTCTATGGTAAAAGTTTAACCTCTTTAATAAGAAACGCAGGGAGTGACATGATCATAACGGTGCTGTATAAAAAAGACCACACACAAAGGATTACTTCCAGTGGAAAATAGACTGGAATCTGGGAAATCACTGAAGAGGCTGTTCTTGGAATCCAGGTGATAAAGGTGGTGGCTTGTACTGAGGCAGTGAGTATGGGGATGAAATGTGGAAGATGGAAGACTCTGAGAGCTGTTTAGGAAGCAGATTGGCAGGTCTTGGTTATTGTGGGGTGACCGAGAGGTGGGAGGGAGGATTGCCCTTCCATATGAATGTAGGACTGCTTTTGGGACACTGGATTTTCACTGGCCTCACCGTCCATTTCACTGAACGACCCAGTGGGCTGCAGTATCACAGTTTGGCAGCAGATGCCGCTCTCTAACATCTTCTGAATCCTAGCTTAACAGTCTCCAAGGTTTCAGGCTATGTAATAGCTATTAGTTTTTTAGCTTTATCAATTCAAAAAGGTGTGTTTGGAGTATACTTAACGCTGAGGAATACCAGCAGAGTTTTTTTTTAAACTTAAAACTTGATGATACAAGTTTCAGTTTATAGTTCAGTCCTATGCACGTGGTAAGGCTTTGTTGGATTTTTAACTCAGTTCTATTCTGCTTCGGCATAGTCTGGACCTAATTTGGTAAAGACAGGCAAGGGGTGCAGCTGGTCCATTAAAAAGTTCTGGATTTTCATTTCACCAGTATCAGCTCAATTGCATCACTGCGTTCAAGATGGATATTTCCCCTAGACAGGGAGGATATATGAAGTGAACATTCACTTATTGAGTGCCCCCCTCCCCCTCCCCCACTTTATTGTGTCATCTCTGCTATACCCCACACTCACTGCATGTCATCATGAAAGACACATGATTAAAAGGAAGCTTTTTGATAACCAAAAAGATTTAGATATCAGTCAGCTATCTTCTAAGACATTCATTTAATTACTTATGGTAGCTATCTTATTTAAGTAAGATTAGTAGATTCATGTTGATAATAATCTTGATAAATGAGTTGATAAAAGCATACTATTTCACCTTAAGACATTTTGAAGAGGTTATTTGCATGCTTTAATGGATAAAAAACTACTGTTAGCATAGGACCTTTTTTGGGGCCTTGCTATTCAGAGCAGATGGAACCTCATCAATGCAGCTTTCAGACAATGATAATTTGGCCACCAGAGATAAAGGAGCAATGCTTACATTCATAATATAGTGGATGTAGGCATAATGTATTGCTATAGGGCCACTGAATGGAAGCTTGGAGGAGGAAAATCTGCCATTTGCTCTTGTGGCAAAGGCGATTATTTGAAAGTGCCTGCAAGGAAAATCCACCCCTAATTCATTTGGAAGCTATCATGCTGTAGCAAGGGGAAAAAAAGGTGCTGGAGTCATTTGGGCCTCCTGAAAAAAGAGACTGGGACATGGCTACCATTTTCAATTCCTTACATAGACTGATAACTATAATAAAGTTCACAGAATCAGGAAAAGATGATATAGTATAACAAGTAAGACAAAAAAGACTTTAAGAGAAAGAGTATTATTAGAGATGAAGAATGTTGCCACATAGGGACTTCGGTGGTCCAGTGGTAAAGAATCTGCCTTCCAATGCAGGGGATGCGAGTTCGATCCCTGGTCGGGGAACTAAGATCCCACAGGCCGCGGGGCAACTAAGCCTGCGCGACAACTATTGAGCCTGCTCGCCGTAACTAGAGAGAAGCCTGCACACCACAACTAGAGAGAAGCCTGTGCGCCGCAACAAAGAGCCTGCATGCTGCAACGAAAGATCCCACATGCCACAACAAAGATCGTGTGTGCCTCAACTAAGACCCAATGCAGCCAAGAATAAAATAAAAACAAAATAAATAAAATAAATATTAAAAAAAATTGTATTAGTTTTTAAAAAAAGAGTGTTGCCACATAATGACAAAGGTTCAATTCACCATGGATATATGAAAATTCTAAGCTGGTATACACTAATAACACACTTTAAAATATATAAAGCAATAATTGACAGAGATGCAAAGGGACAAGAGGTGGAGCTTCCAGGCATATCTGGTAGCTGAGTGGGAGATTTTAACCTATCTCTCCCAGTAATCAATAAATTAAGCAGATAAAAAAAAATCAAAAGGATATGGCAGATTTTAGTAACATAATTGGCAATCTTGGTCTAATGGACATAGGTAGAATACTGTACCCACAATATTAGAAAAATTTAAAACATAAATCTAAATAAATCTAAAAAAATAAATACGTCTAAAAGGCTTATGGATTAGAGAAGACATTGTAATAAAATAAAAATGCTAAACAATAATATAAAGCAAATAATTTGTAAGATGAAGCCAAAATAATACTTTGAGGAAAATATATAGTAATGAATGCACACATGCTATAAAAATATAGCATATAGCATGTATTAATGAAACAGAAAACAAAGATATCATAGGAAGTATCAAAAGAGACAAAAGTTGTACTTTTGAAAGATTAACAAAATTGAGAAGCCTTTTAGAAGAATGTTAAAACAGGAGAGAAGGCACAAATAGCAATTATTTGAAAGGAAAAAAGAGACCATCACCACAGATGACGTAGAGATTAAAAAGAAAATTTAAGAATATGGTGAACAACATTTTACCTATAAATTTTTTAGCAGAAATAAACACATTTCTTGAAAAATACAAATCCCCAAAAGAGTCTCATGAGAAGATAGAAAACCTAAATGATCTTCTAATGATTTAAGAAATTAAATCAGTAGTTTAACATTGTCCCTTAAAGAAAACACCATGGCAGGTGGCTTCACTGGCAAGTTCTACTGAACATTCAAGTAAAAGATTACTAATCATATTCAGACTATTCTAGGAATAGAAAAAGAGGGAATATTCTCAACCCATTTTATAAAGCTTGTATATCTTAATACCTCTGAGTGAAGCCACCTTCTGGCTCATAGGGGGTCCGTACAGGCAGTGATTGTGAGGTGGTGCTGCAGAACTAGTGCTTTGCTCACTGAGGGGGCACCCTGGGGTTTGGTGCTTGAGCTGTCAAAAGTCTTAGGTAGATGAAGCTATTTGTCTCTGTATGAGGAATGTCAATAGGAGCTAGAAAACAGGAAGTCCCATCTCCCCTTCTCTTGCCTTCCAATCTCCCATCAGTATCTTTCATTGGCAGAATCTCACAAGAAGCTGGTATCTGGGAAATGTAATATGTAGGTTCCCAGCCTTGGCATCACAAAGCAGAGTATGAAGGGGTGGATCTAGTGAAGAACTGACACAATATTTAATGATGAATGGTTAAAAACATTCTGTTTAAAAGACAAGAATTATGCTATTACACTTCTACTCGCCTTTGTACTAGATATATTATCCAGTATAACAGGCCAAGAAAAAGAAATGGAAAATACAAAATTTGAAAGGATGTAGGAAAATTGTAATTATTTTCAAATGATATGAATTTTTAACCTCCAAGAATCTATGGAAAATTATTAGAGTTAATAAGAGAGTTTTATAAGGTTGCTGGATATGAAACTATTATATAAAAATCATATGTGTTTCTAGACATCAACAGCAAACAGTTAAAAAACAGTTTTAACATCTAACATTTATATTAGCTAACAAAATAAAAGGTACCTAGATATGAACCTCACCAAAGATATGTGGGACTTTTATGGAGAAAATCATAAAACTTTATTGAAAGACATTTAAAAATGAAGTGTCATATTATTGCCAAGAATAGAAGGAATATCATTAAAATGTAATTTATCCCCAAATTGATCAACAGAGTCAATAAAATTCCAGTAAAAACCCTAAAAGGAGTTTATGTGAACCTTGAAAACTTACTCTAAAATTTAAATTGAGAAGCAAAGAGTCAGGAACGGCCAAAATATTCCTGAAGAACAATGAGCTGGGAGCAGATTCTACTAAAAAACTTATTGTGCAATGTATAGTATTTAGACAATGTGGCATTGGTGCATGTGCAGAGGAATAGGTTAATGAAACAGAAAAGAAGAGTCCAGAAACAGACCCATCCATACTGGAAGGATATAACAGAAATGATATATTTCAGATCCATAGTGAAAAATGGAGTATTCAATAGAAAGTGTTTGGAAATTGGCTGTCCTTATTGGAAAAAAATGGATCACTACTCATATCATACAAAAAAATCAATTCTAGAAGAATTAAGGACTTCAATGTTGAAGGTAAAAGTTTAAAACTTTAGAAGAAAATATTGGAGAATATCTTTATGTCCTCAGATTTGGAAAGGATTTTAAAACAAAACACAAAGAGCATATACTACAAAGACTGATAAATTCAACTCCCTTAAAAATAACTTCTGTTGGGCTTCCCTGTTGGCGCAGTGGTTGAGAGTCCGCCTGCTGATGCAGGGGACACGGGTTCGTGCCCTGGTCCGGGAAGATCCCACATGCCACAGAGCAGCTGGGCCCGTGAGCCATGGCTGCTGAGCCTGCACGTCCAGAGCCTGTGCTCCGCAACGGGAGAGGCCACAACGGTGAGAGGCCCGCGTACCGCAAAAAAACCCAAAAAACAAACAAAAAAACCCTTCTGTTTATCGAAAAGCACATAAATAACATGAAAAGATAAGCCACAGCCTGGGAGAAGATAATTTCAATTCTGTATAACTGTTAAAGGCTTAATTTCCAGAATATTTATAGAATTCCTAAAATCAATAAGAAAAAGACAGACATAGGGCCCAGCTCATTCAATGGTTCTGGAAGTGTCCTTGGCAGGCCCCATATACATAAATACTAGGGCAGACTTTGGGTTTCTGAGCAAAGCTCTGCCATCCTCTCCAGATCACTATTCCTTGTGAGCAATACCTTCTGGCCTGCTAGTCAACTGTAATAGAGACTGAACATTGAACATGACCTGAGGTGCCCAGCATGAACACTATAAGGAAGAGGCCACACTTCTGCCATTTCTGTTATTTTTTTCCTGGCAGCATGGTCCTGTGGGTGGAATTTTTTCCCTCACGGTAGCTGTAGTGGAGACTCTTCCCAAACTTGGTGGGTGTTGAGAAGCAGGATGTGGTGGCTTAGATAGGTGGTTCTTTGAACACAGCTGTTGAGGTGAGGTCTACCCAATTCCCTGACTTCCTGATCGTGGCAGCTGCGTTCCTTTTGGTGGACCACTTTTGTTGCATCGTTCTGGGAGCTGTTCCTGGAGGCCCAGAGAGTCAGTTCAGGTAGGCCGGGAAGCAGATGGCAAGATGGAGTTAAATGTGTTAGAGATTTACGGGGGGGAAGTGCTTGTGAAGAACCAAGGGTGAGGCAGCCGGAGTGGGCAGGGAGAGCTTCAGACCATGATGAAGTTCTGACATCTAGAGGGAAGGAATGGGGCGCTTTACACTGCAGCATAGTTCTGAGGAAGCCTCGGCCAGGCGGATGCGGCGTCCCTGAGCAAAGACCGCTCCTTAGAGGAACCAGGACTGGGCAGGAGGAACCTAGTCTAGAACCCCACTGGGCTCAGTCAGGGGCTGGGAGCAGCCTGGAGAATGTGTGGCCTCCTGTGTGCACTGCGGTGGACCCTGCAAGTGGCAGCTGTCAGCTAACTACGCTCCTCGAAGTCAGTTTTTCTCAGAGAGACAGCTGAGCACACACTCCCTGGGCTGCCTTGCTTAGCCTGGAGCTTTGCTCCAGCTTTGCTCTCTTGTCTTTCCGATGATGTTTTAGGGGAGCATCTAAATTCTTGTAAAAATTATTCTCTGTTTAAACTAGCTGGTATAATTTCTGTTATCTGCAGCTTTATACCCTGACCAGTATAACCCCCAAGCTTATCAGAGTATCTGGCATATTGAAGATGATCAGTACGTATTTCTTTATCAATGAATTTAAGTGGAGTGGCTAATAGTCTTTTAAGAACAGGATATTTAATATTTAATAGCCGACTGTTTGGGTTATTGCAAACAATCCTTTCAGCAGAATGTGATAGACTTGTAGAACGAGGTTTAGGGGTGATGCGAGGGAACAAAGGGGTGGGCAGCAAAGGGAGATGTGGCTGCCCCACTCCCCAGCCCACTGCTGCTGTGTTGAGCAGCAGGTCCAGGGCTGCAGGCTGTGTCTGGCAGTGAATTACAGTTGCTCCTGGTGTACAGAGCAGCTGCAGCTTGAATTCCAGGCAGGAGCCGATGAAAGGAAAATTATACTGGAGGGAGGTCACTTTTGAGTGGGTGGGCGGGTGGCAAAGACTGATATCTGGGTTTAGATGCAAACCCATGAATTCCGCATATATCTAAGTACATAGCTCTTCCTCTGAGATTTAAAAAACCAACTATAAGAGCCACCTCCTTTTCTGTCTCTTGCTGCCATCCCAAGGGATCTTCCACTTTTTATTACAGCTGAGCAGCCCCCTTAATTTAAAAGGAAGGATTAGGGAAATCACCCCAATTCAGTCTGCCCTTGGGAAGGCTTGATGTGTTTATAAAATCTCAGCTATTTCCTGAGCACTAGGTTTAGTAAACTTTGACTTCTACTCTCAAATTCCCAAAGAACAGTGAATATCACACAGAAAAATATTTCTGAAAGAGGTAGATGCCAACGAAGTTTTGCTGAAAAATTCCTGAAGAAAGGAGAAAACACACTTAAAACACTGAGACCTCTAAAATTAAAATTTAGTCAGCACTTGCCTAAAAACACTCACCTTTTTTGCTGAGAAAAACCACAAGAGACTTAGGGGGAAGTTGTAATTTGTCCAGATAATAAACACTTACGAACAGGAGTGGTAATCGAAGTTTCTCCTCAACCATATCTCAGGCTAATGGAGCAGAGTGTTTTCTATTTGGACATTCTTCACTCCTGCATACCTGGAACCACCCAGGCTGATGAAAGAAACCGATCTAGTATTTAGCTTTGCCAAGTGTTTAATATTTCAACTGGGGAGCTGTGGAATCTCACTGGAAGAGGAGGACAATTTTAAGCCAGCGTCTAATTCTCAGCCTTCCTGTTTTCTTTTCCTTATGGTGACCAGATGCTCCCTGCAGGCCAGGGCTTCTGTTCATTATTGTGTCTAATGACCACAATTCAGGGACTGTGCCCTCTGTACAAAAATACTTAATTTAAACACTTAGGAAGATGCCATTAATATACTTCAATAAAAGCATTATACATATAAAATTTGGACTTTTAATTATTTATTTATTTTAGAGTTAACATTAAAAAAAATCATAAGATATCCCATGAGTGTTAAAGCCTAATTATCTTTTAAATCCCATAGGATTTTTAGTCTTACAGTTTGTTCAAATCAGGATCTAGATAAGGTCCACGCATTGCGATTGGTTGATGTGTCTTTAAGCCTCCTTTTATCCACAGATTCCCCCCATCCCTCTCTCTCTGTCTGTGTCTCTCTTTGCAACCTATTTGTTGAAGAAATGAAATCATTTGTTCTCTGGATCTTCCATTGTCTGGATCTTGCTGATTGCACCCCTGTGATATATCTCAGCCTATTCCTCTGCTCTTTATTTTCCTATAAATTGGTTGTTGGATGGAGGTTTGATCCCATTCACAGCTGCCTTTTGGCAAGACTCATTCATGGATGGACTTATGCTTCCACCAGGACGTGTATGATATCCAGTCATCTGTCTTTTTGTGATGTTAGCAGCCATTGGAGATCCCTGACTAGATTCATTAATTCATTAGGTGGACCCTGAGTTTTATTTTGAAATAATTATAAACAGAAAGTTGCAAAAATAGTATAGAGAGTCACATGTATCCTTTATCCAACTTCCCTTAGCTATTTAAGTAACATATAAACCTTGTTCAATATCAAAACTGGGATATTGACACCACCACAATAATAATACACTTTTAAATGTGCTCTGATAAGAATATTTTCCCTTTAAAAGTCTAGTGAAAGAATCAAAATCAAAACTGTTCATGATTTGGTTAATTATATATGAATTTCACAGTTTTGTTTCAGCTCAAAATACAGGTTTTTCTCTGAAAGTTAATTTATGAACCTAGGTTAAAAATACATCAAAGCTAGCTTTATTTTGGGCTGAAGATAGCATTGGCACTGTCTGATCCTGTTCCAGGAGATTTATTTGTAATTCAACAGTATAAATTTGGATTTTGGGTGTCCTGGAAAAAAATGCCAAAGGCCCACTTTCTTTCCATTAGATGCAAAAGAAACAGCTTTTCAGAGGTGAGATCACCTTCCTTTCCCTTGAAATTCAGGGAATGCACTTATATAATGACTTCATGGAAAAACAGCACACAGTTAACAGGAATGACAGAAATGTTTTTTAGTGCTTTCTAATTTACAAAGGACTTTAGTTAAATAAAGCTACACCTTAATTAGGTGTCGGAGTTTAATAGTCAGTGGAGGGCATATCTTGCTTGGAATCTGGATCCTTTCGTGATGGCAAAAGAAAACTTGGCAGTTTTGACATGTTCACAGTGCTGCTTACAATAGTTTAAACATCACTATTTGTTGGGACATTTCTGAGGACTCTTTCTTCTCTACTTTGGCAATTTAAAAGTATTCTCCAGATTTATAACTTGCAAGAGTTGGGAGAAATTTTAGAGATCACGCGGGCTACCTAGTCATGTTATAGATGAAGGACTGAGGCCCGGAGGGGTGAAGTGATTCCCTCAAGCTCACACATAGCCATTGCCTGGGTCAGCCAATGACCCAGGGCAGATGAGGAAGCAGGTGTGGAGGTACAGAGGCCAAGGAGAGCGTGCTTTTTTCAGGCTCCTGCAAGGGCACTCTAAGTTCCGTGAGGACTGGGCCATGCCCTCTGGTTCACTCCTGTATCTCTGCGGCTCACTACAGCATTTGACCCAGCAAAGGTGCACGTGGTTCTCAGAGTTAGAATACATGTCTAGGATAGGATTTGTGTGTAGGGAGTGACGGGACATGAGACCAAAAAGCCTGGAAGAAACAGGTCATCACACACTTCGTTCACCATGTTAAAGGGTTTGAACCTTGTGTTGGCAGATAATAGCACTGAAGAATTTTAATATAACATAATCAAATGGCCATTTTAGAAAGGGCATTCAGAAGTAGTAGAAAGATGAACAGCTAGAGGCTGATGAGACTGGAGCAGAGACACCACAGAGTGCTATTGCTAAGGATCTGAACAAAGGCAGCAACAGGGCCCATGGAGTTTGCATAGTTGCATTTGAAAGATGCTCAGTAGGTAGAATTGGTCAAACGGGGACTCACTGTACAGAAGTGAAGGCTGACTCCCCTGTTTCTGGTGAGGGTAGTGGCTGATGGTGTTTTATTTGCCAAGATAAGGAAGGCAGATTTGCTGGGCGAAGATGAGGAGGTTAACTCTGGTGATGATGGTTGTAGGTCTGGAGCTCAGTAGAGAAGTGCCAGCCCCGCAGGGAAGAGATAGTATAGTGGAAATTCACAAATTTAACTGAATGCTTTTAAAAAGTCTTTTGTCTACATATTATGGACTTCAGTGTGTTTCTGGCCTTAACAAGAAACTCACTTGGTTTGCAGTTCCTTTGCGGCAATGATTAAAATAAAAGTGCTTCTCAGCAAAAGAAACCGTAAACAAAATGAAAAGACAAGCTACATACAGAATGGGAGAAAATATTTGTAAACTATGTGACCAACAAGGGTTTAATTCCAAAATATACAAACAGCTCAAAAAAACAACCCAACTGAAAAATGGGCAGAAGAACTAAATAAACATTTCTCCAAAGAAGACATGCAGATGGCCAACAAGCACACAAAAAGATGCCCAACATCGCTAATCATTAGAGAAATGCAAATCAAAACTACAATGAGATATCACCTCACACCGGTCAGAATGGCCATAATTAAAAAGTCTACGGGCTTCCCTGGTGGCGCAGTGGTTGAGAGTCCGCCCGCCGATGCAGGGGACACGGGTTCGTGCCCCGGTCTGGGAAGATCCCACATGCTGTGGAGCGGCTGGGCCCGTGAGCCATGGCCGCTGAGCCTGCGCGTCCAGAGCCTGTGCTCCGCAGCGGGAGAGGCCACAACAGTGAGAGGCCACCGCAAAAAAAAAAAAAAAAAAAAAAAGATACCTGCACCCCTATGTTCATAGCAGCACTATTCACAATAGCTAAGACATGGAAACAACCTAAATGTCCATCAACAGATGAATGGATAAAGAAAATGTGATATATATATATATATATACACATACATTCATACACATGCACACACACACACAATAGAATACAGTCATAAAAAAGAACAAAATCGTGCTATTTGCAGCAACATGGATGGCACTAGAGATTATCATACCAAGTGAGGTAAGTCAGAAAGAGAAAGACAAATATCATATGATATCACTTTTATATGGAATCTAAAATATGACACAAATGAACTTATCTACGAAACTGAAACAGACTCACAGACATGAAGAGCAGACTTGTGGTTGCCAAGGGGGAGGGGGTTGGGGGAGGGATGGATTGGGAGTTTGGGGTTAGCAGATGCAAACTATTATATATAAGATGGATAAGCAACAAGGTCCTACTGTATAGCACAGGGAACCATATTCAATATCCTGTGATAAACCATATGGAACAGAATATAAAAAAAGAATGTGTATATATATGTATAACTGAATCACTTTGCTGTACAGCAGAAACTAACACAACATTGTCAATCAATTATACTTCAGAAAAAAATAAACCAAAGTGCTTCTACGACAACTCTCTGTCCTGATGCTTTGTCCCCAAAGTTTGGAGGAGAGGCTGAGCTGCACAGAGAGGAGAGCAAAAAGGCAGGGCCACCAGGGGACAACACCTTCAATCACACACACCACTGAAGGAGACCACAGCGCGGGTTAGGGGGTGGTTAGCAACCCACCACCTGCCCACAGTTAAGTTGCTTGCTCCAGTTCTCATCTCCTTCTTTCCCTACCCCACTTACTCTCCCCAAGGTTGTCTTCCAACCTTACATATTAACTTTGAGAGGAGTTCTGGAAAATACAGTTTTCTGTCTCATTACATTTCCACCCTTTTTTTTTTTTTTTCAGTACGCGGGCCTCTCACTGTTGTGGCCTCTCCCGTTGCGGAGCACAGGCTCCGGACGCGCAGGCTCAGCGGCCATGACTCACGGGCCTAGCTGCTCCGCGGCATGTGGGATCTTCCCAGACCGGGGCACGAACCTGCATCCCCTGCATCGGCAGGCGTACTCTCAACCACTGCGCCACCAGGGAAGCCCCATTTCTACCAGTTCTCATCTCCTTCTTTCCCTACCCCGCTTACTCTCCCCAAGTCTGTCTTCCAACCTTACATATTAACCTTGAGAGGAGTTCTGGAAAATACAGTGTTCTGTCTCATTACATTTCCACCCTTTTAAAGCTGGTTATCCATTTGATTAAATTCATCTATTTTTACTTCTATATCTCTTAACCGAATTACAAGCTTTTTGTGGGGAGGAAGTGCAACTTACTCATCTTTTTGGAACCCAGCTTCCAGTTTCGTTCCTAGTTCATCTCTTAATAAATGGAATTGAAATGAAAAGTATTTTATAGTTTCACGTTTATAATTTTTCTTTACAAAATAAAGAAGTTTCTGTAAGAATTATTTTAAGGACTTTTATAAAAGAAACAAGTTCCCTACTCTTTCTCATTTAATTCGTATAGAACATTTTCTTACATTGTAAAGAATGCTCAGAATATAGAAATATGTTCTATAAAAGCTGTTTTTTGAACTATACTGTCTATTTTTCCAGTGATCTTTAGATTTGGTAACATCTTTGATTTTATACACATGGTTTTAAAAATAAAGAATGATTGCATTTGAGGCAGATTGAATTTATACAAAAGTGCTTAGGTCTCCCATGGGTGTCGGCAAGGGTGAGTATAAGAGCATGCATTTACAACAAACAATTCAGACAATAAATAAGCTGGCTTCTGAGTTGCCCAGTTAGGAAGGCTGAGGTGTGTGGAGATCAATGCTGTGTAGTCTAACATTCTTAATGAAACTTGTTAACAAGAGAAATAGGACTTTACAAGGGATTTCAGTTTTAAAGGCATGGCAATGGCGAAAGTATCTTGTCTGAGTGGTTTTGTTTTCTTCCTGGGAGCCAGAAATTGATTGGATTATAGAGAAAAATCTTTTCTTTCTCCCTTTGAATAAAAAAAAAATACAGACCTTCTTCTAGCTCATATTTTCTTTCAGTGTTCAGTTCTCTCACTTATACAGCTTTTATTTTTTAATGAAAAGTAAATTTTTAAAGAAGTAATCCATAAATTATTGTGTGTTCTTAAGAATTCAAACGATACAGAAATAAGTTTATAGAGCAACTAGAGAAGGTCCTTTTAAACACAGCCTCTTTCTAAACCACCTCTTCCTCAGCAGTGACTGCTATGAAAGAGTTTGATGTATATTTTTCAGACCCTCTTCTGTGTATTTATGTATATACATACGCACCCAAACTTGAATTTCTTATTTTTTAAACAAGTGAGAATATTATATGTATTGTTCTGCCATTTGCTATTCTTTTTGAATGATCATCTTAAAATTTTTTTCATGTTACTACATATAAATCTACCTTATTCTATTTGACCTTTGCCCAGTATTACAGAACATGTGTGGTAGACAACACAGTTATACATGCTTTGCCATAACCTCTTGATTTGTCCATGTAGAGGGCAGATATCTCTTGATCTCAGGGAAGGCAGGCCTTTTCTCCAGCCAGTCTTGGTCCCCTTGGCAGGTATTTGTAATAGCTAGAGTGACCATGTGACACTGTCTGGACTATAAGATGTAAGGGGAAGTTGACAGAGAGGCTTCTGGGAAATCTCTTTATTCCTTGATAAAAAACGAAAGCATTGGGCTTCCCTGGTGGCGCAGTGGTTGAGAGTCTGCCTGCCGATGCAGGGGACACGGGTTCGTGCCCCGGTCCGGGAAGATCCCACATGCCGCGGAGCGGCTAGGCCCATGAGCCATGGCTGCTGAGCCTGTGCGTCCGGAGCCTGTGCTCTGCAACGGGAGAGGCCACAACAGCGAGAGGCCCGCGTACCGCAAAAAAACCCAAAAGCATCACAAGGAGGTTACTCTCTGCTCTGGCCACTCTTCTCACATCCCCAACTTCCTGCTTTGAAGACAACTGCAATTTCTGCAGCTTGAAACTAACTTGAGACCACAAGGCCACGGGCATAAGGATGGAAAGTCAACATGCCAAGTTTATTAGTTAATATTTCTGTCTAACAAACAACCTTGAAATCTCAGTGGATTACAAGGATAAACATTTGTTTTCTTGCTCATAGTATGCGAGGTATCTCTGGCTCTGCTGGGCTCACCTGAGATCGGCTGGGCGTGGCTCCAAGCTGTGTGTTAGGTTCAGGTCTGTTCTATGCATTTCCTCATTTTTCTTGCATCACTGGCTCTCTGAGGTAGTTCTTCTTATTATGGATCACAGGAGTGCAAGAGAGTGAGTAGAAACACGAGATAACTCTTAAGACCTTAGCTTAGAACTAGCACACACAGAGTTACTTCCACCCACATTCAATTGGCTGATCCAGGTTGCAAGGCCAAGTCCTACGTCAGCCCTTTCTAGCACACTGCAAGGTTATACTACAGAGCAAGAGAGTGCAGAGCTGAGAACAATAATCCAGTCGGCACTCAAAGATGGAGGAGCAGAGGGATGAAAAGATGCTGGGTCCTTGGTGAAAACATGGAGCAACTGAGCAAACAATGGCATGAGTTTCATTCAGAGCTTGTTAGGTGATTTAAAAAAGAGCCCCTGTTTATTTAAGGCACAATTTCTGCTTGTACCTGAAGACATTCCAAAATGATAAAACGCAGTTGTGTTCTAAATAAACTATTTCTTTATTGATGGGCATTTAAGCTGCTTCCAATTTTCCATTATTACAAATAATGCTACAGTGAACATTTTATATACAACGTGACCAAAATGTATTTCTATCAGATAGGTTCTTAGATACAGAATTGCTGAGCAGAAGAGTATTTACATTTAAAATTTTGATAGATAACATCAGATTGCCCTCCAAAAGACTTTGTCAGTTCATTCTTCATACCTTACTAATCCTGCTATTATCACATTTTAAAAAATGCTTCCAGTTTGATGGGTGAAATATAGTTCTGTTTCATTTGCACTGATTAGTGAAGTTAAATGTCTTTTCGTATATTATTGGCCATTTGTATTTCTTATTGTGTGATCTGCATGTTCTTATCCTTTGCTCGTTTTTTTATTGTGTTTTCATTTTCTCTTAGTAATTAGTAGAGGATCATTTTATTTTGTTTTTAAATTTTTTCTGTTTTACATATGTGATAGATATTTTCTGTCATTTATTTGTCTTCTTTAAAATTTTTAAAATTAAATATTTCAGAGATGTAAAACAGTATATATGAAATATGTTTAAATGCCAAAGAATGACAATAGAATAAATTCCCAGGAATTCATGACCCAGTTAAAAAACTTGTACTTTCTCATTACTCATGAGGTCTCGTTCCACCCCCTTCTCTCCACATTCAGAGGGATCACAACCCTGAACTTTGAGTTTATCATTCCCTTGTTTTTTTAATTTTTTTAAAATTCTATAAAATTCTTTTTTTTAAAAAAAATTTTTCATTGGAGTATAGTCGATTTACAATGCTGTGTTAGTTTCAGGTGTACAGCAAAGTGAATCAGTTATACATATACATATATCCAGTCTTTTTTTTTTTTTTTTAAGATTCTTTTCCCATATAGGCCGTTACAGAGTATTGAGTAGAGCTCCCTGTGCTATACAACAGGTTCTTATTTGTTATCTGTTTTATACATAGTAGTGTGTATATGTCGGTCCCAATCTCCCAATTTATCCCTCCCCACCCTTATCTCCTGGTAACCGTAAGTTCGTTTTCTACATCTGTGATTCTACTTCTGTTTTGTAAATAAGTTCATTTGTACCCCCCCTCTTTTTTGATTCCACATGTAAGCGATGTCATATATTTGTCTTTCTGTGACAGACTTGTTTCACTCAGTATCACAATCTTTAGGTCCATTTTTTATGGTTTTACTACATAAATCTCTGTCCACAAATAATATACTATTTAGTTTACATGTTTCTGACTTTTATATAAATGGAATCATAAGGGTAAGCATTCTCTGATGACTTCTTATATTCAACGTGTTTCTAAAGTTCATCCATTTTTTTGTACGTAGCTGTAGTTCATGGCAGCACAGAATTCCATTACATGAAATAGCATAATTTATCCATTCCTCTGCTGATGCCCATTTGAGTTAGTTCTGGCTTATACCTCAGCAAACAGTGGTGCTCTGAACATTCTCGTATGTGTTACTTGGTGCCCAGGTGCAAGAGTTTCTCAAGTTTATCTAGGAACGAAGTTGATAGGTCCTATGTTGTGTATACCTTCAGACAAACTAGGTAATGCCATAGTGATTTTTTTACCAATATACACTCGTACCAGCAGATATAATTGTTTCTGTTATCCCACATCTTTGCCAACACTTGATAACATAATCTTTAAATTTTTGCAAATCTAGCAGGAGTAAAGTCATATATTATGGCTCTAATTTGCATTTTCCTAATTACTAGAGATTGGTATCTTTTCCTGTGCTTGTTGAAGGTTCTTATCTTCCTCTTCCAGGAAACCTCTGTTCATATCTGCCTATTTTTCTATCAGATTGTTTGTCTTTTTCTTATTTATTTGTAATACTTCTATGTATAGTCTAGATCTGAGCACCATGTCATTTTGTCAGTTTCTTACTCTGTGCCTTGCCTTTTCACTCTCTTAACGGTATCTTTTGGTGAACAGAAGTTCTTTTTAATGTACTCAAACGTATCCATCTTTATGGTTAGATGTGGGTGTGTGTGTATGTGTGTGTATACAGGTGTATGTGTACTTTACTTACGAAATTCTTCCGTACTCTAAGGTCATAAAGATAATCTTTGAGACTTTCACCTAAACATTTTATGGTTTTGCCTTTTACATTTAACTTTTTAATCCATGTAGAAGTGAGTTTTGTGGGTGTGGTGAGATTCCTCCTCACCCCCTTTTTAAACATGGGTAACTAATTGTGACGGCATAATCCAACAGAAGTCCAGCTTTCTCACACTGCCCTGTGCTTCCGCATCTCTGCTATAAATCACATCCCAAACGCATGGGTTTTTTTCTGGGTTTCTATCCTGTTCTAGTGGTATATTTGTCTATTCCAACACAAATGCCACAATATATCAATTAATACAGCTTTATATGTAACTTAAAAAACAACTTCTCCCACCCAGTTCTTCTTCAGGTATACCTGAGGCTTTATGGGCTGTTTTCTCTTCCATATGTGCTTTAGAATCAGCTTGTCAAGACTCATAAGACTCTCCAGAGTTTTGACTGACTTAAATCTATAAATTAAGTTGGGGAGAATTGACACCTTTATAATAATGATTCTCTTTATACATTAACATGGTCTCAATTTATTTAAGTATTTTCAATATCTGTTAATAAAGTTTATAATTTTTTCTCATGAAGATCATTTGGTATACTTATTCCTAGGTTCGTCACATTAAAAAAAATTTATTTATTTATTTATTTTTGGCTGTGTTGGGTCTTCGTTGCAACGTGCAGGCTTTCTCTAGTTACGGTGAGCGGGGGTACTCTTTGATGCGGTGCTTGGGCTTCTCATTGTGGTGGCGTCTCTTGTTGCGGAGCATGGGCTCTAGGTGTGCGGGCTTCAGTAGTTGTGGCTCGCAGGCTCTAGAGCGCAGGCTCAGTAGTTGTGGTGCACGGGCTTAGTTGCTCCGTGGCATGTGGGATCTTCCCGGGCCAGGGCTCGAACCCATGTCCCCTGCATTGGCAGGTGGATTCTTAGCCACTGCACCACCAGGGAAGTCCTATTCACATTTTTAAATGCCATAAGTGATACCTTTTTCAAAAAGTACACTTTTTAACTCTTTGCTGTTGTTGGTTTAGAAGGACAGCTGATTTTACATTCAGATCCCATGTTGAGCTCTACTGTTTATTCAAAAAATCTATTGATATTTTTTAAGAGGTTTCTATATAGATAATATATCATACGCAAATAAAGTTATATTTCTTCCTTTCTAGTGCTTAAATTTATTTCTTTTTCTTGCCTTACTTCACTGGCTTAGATCTCCCATTGTATCTCACTTTATCCTCTTTTGTTTTTTTAACAACTGTTTCCTATTTTCAATTTCTTTGTCTCTCTGTTCTACATTCTCACTAATTTCTTCAGCATTATAGTCCATTTCATGAATTCTCTTTTCAGTGGGTCTAGTCATATAGTAAACTTGTTCACTGAGTTTTAAATTTTAATTATGATATTTTTAATTTCTAAGGATTCTATTAAAATTTTTTGTAAAGTCTTTTTCCTCCCTTTTTTTTTGAAGGCAAAACACTTTTATTATAGCAAGATATAAAACAAATATAACTTTAACCTCTTTTTTTTTTTTTTTTTTTTTTTTGCGGTACGCGGGCCTCTCACTGTTGTGGCCTCTCCCGTTGCGGAGCACAGGCTCCGGATGCGCAGGCTCAGCGGCCATGGCTCACGGGCCCAGCCGCTCCGTGGCATGTGGGATCTTTCCGTACCGGAGAACAAACCCGTGTCCCCTGCATCGACGGGCGGACTCTCAACCACTGCGCCACCAGGGAAGCCCAAAAGATATAACTTGAAATGTTCATAACCACACTAGGCATTATCATGACTGATGGTGTTATTTGGCTTGCTCAAATCTGGGGGAATAGTTATATATAACTCTTGAAAGTCACTGACCATCATCATGAAAACATTATGAATTGGGAAGTTTGAGTATGGTATTGAAATGCATGTACATGTTTTTGTTAAGATATATAAATTTTCTCTTTCCTGACTTTATTCACAATCTCGATATTTTCATACATCCTCAGTGAATTAACCAAACTCAAGGCCTTTTATTACTAAGAGAACCAGCACAGTTCTATGTGCCAGTGGCAACATCCTTAAAGGTTAATCAATAACAATTGATAGGTGACCAACAGGTTTTGACCTAGTTCCTCCTTCCTTTAGAGCAAAGTAAACTTTTACCTGGGTGTAAATATCCTTCAAACAACTCCTTTAAAAGCACTCTAAAATAGCATTGACATATACACACTACCAAATGTAAAATAGATAGCTAGTTGGAAGCAGCTGCATTGCACAGGGAGATCAGCTCGGTGCTTTGTGACCACCTAGAGGGGTGGGATAGGAAAGGTGGGAGGGAGACACGAGAGGGAGGGGATATGGGGATATATGTATACATATAGCTGATTCACTTTGTTATACAGCAGAAACTAACACAACGTTGTAAAGCAGTTATACTCCAATAAAGATGTTAAAAAAAAAGCACTCTAAAAAACAAAAAACCCAATCAAAAAATGGCCAGAAGGCCCAAATAGACACTTCTCCAAAGAAGACATACAGATGGCCAACAGGCACATGAAAAGATGCTCAACTTTGCTAATTACTAGAGAAACGCAAATTAAAACTACAGTGAGGTACTACCTCACACCAGTCAGAAGAGCTGTCATCAAAAAGTCTACAAGAATAAATGCTGGAGAGGGTGTGGAGAAAAGGCAATCCTCCTACATTGTTGGTGGGAATGCAAATTGGTGCAGCCAGTAGGGAGAACAGTATGGAAGTTCCTTAAAAAATCTAAGAATAGAGTTACCATATGATCCAGCAATCCCACTCCTGGGTGTATATCTGAAAAAGATGAAAACTCTAATTCAAAAAGATACCACTCCATTTTCATATCAGCACTATTTACAATGGCCAAGACATGGAAGCAACCTAAATGTCCATTGACAGATGAATAGGTAAAGAAGGTGTGGTATATATATAATGGAATATTACTCAGCTATAAAAAGAATGAAATAATGCCATTTGCAGCAACATGGATGCAACTAGAGATTATCACACAAAGTGAAGTAAGTCAGAAAGAGAAAGACAAGTACTATATGATATCACTTATATGTGGAATCTAAAAAAATGATACAACTGAACTTATTTACAAAACAGAGGGGACTTCCCTGGTGGCGCAGTGGTTAAGAATCTACCTGCCAATGCAGGGGACATGCGGTCGAGCCCTGGTCCATGAAGATTCCACATGCCGTGGAGCAACTAAGCCTGTGCACCACAACTACTCTCTAGAGCTCGAGAGCCACAACTACTGAGCCTGTGTGCCTAGAGCCTGTGCTCCACAACAAGAGAAGCCACTGCAATGAGAAGCCCACGCACCGCAACGAAGAGTAGTTCCTGCTCATCGCAACTAGAGAAAGCCCACGTGCAGCAACAGACCCAACACAGCCAAAAATAAATAAAAACAAACAAACCAGAAATAGACTCACAGACATAGAAAACAAATTTATGGTTACCAAAGGAGAAAGGTGGGGGAAGGATAAATTAGGAATTTGGGACCAACAGATACAAACCACTGTATGCAACATAGATTAACAACAAGGGTTCACTGCACAGCATAGGGAACCATATTCAACATCCTGCAACAACCTTCAATGGAAAAGAATCTGAAAAAATATACACAACCAAATCACCCTGCTGTACACCTCAAACACTGCAAATCAACCATACCTCAATAAAAAAAAAATAGCACTCTAAGTAGCCATTTCCATTTTAATAGTGGGATGGGGACTGTAGCCTTCAATCTGAAAGTTTTCAGCCTTGAAGTCATCGATTTTCTCAACTTTTCCAAGGATTTTGAGCTTTGGGAAAGGCCTTGATTCTCCCTGAAGCTGCATTTTCAGCAGCTCAATGTGATCAAGGTAAATATGTGCATCTCCCAAAGTGTGTACAGAGTCACCTGGCTTCAGGCCTGTGATGTGTGCGATCATGTAGGTGAGCAGGGCATAGCTGGCGATGTTGAAGGACACACTCAGGCCCCTGTCTCCTGACTTCTGGTACAGCTGCAGGACAGTCATGGTTCATCACGTAGAAGTGGCAAAGGGCATGGCACAGGGGCAGGGTGGTGGGGTATGAGAGGAAGATCTTTCGATTCCAAGCACGTAGAATGATTCTTCTGTCTTCAGGGTTGGTTTTGATTGTGTCAATCACCTTTTGCAGTTGGTCTACTCCTTGACCTGAATAAATTTAAATCCACATCTTTGTATTCGGCCACCAAAAGCCTCCACTGAAAGCTATAAACTAGGCCTAAATTCCCTTCTTCTCTGGTGGAGAGTACCAGGCTGTCCAAGAAGTCTCGGGACCCGTAGGCATCCCAGATTTTCACTCAGGAGACCCCGGCTCTTCCTGTGACCACTAAAGTCTTTTTATTCTTAGTCACAGTTTCAATCTCCCTTTTTCTTTCTTTCTTTCTTTTTTTTTTTTTTTTTTTTTTTTACGGTACGCGGGCCTCTCGCTGCTGTGGCCTCTCCCGTTGCGGAGCACAGGCTCTGGACGCGCAGGCTCAGCGGCCATGGCTCACGGGCCCAGCCGCTCTGCGGCATGTGGGATCTTCCCAGACCGGGGCACGAACCCGCGTCCCCTGCATCGGCAGGCGGACTCTCAACCACTGCGCCACCAGGGAAGCCCCCCCCCCCCTTTTATTTCTTAAACATAGTAAACATACTTGTAGGTTTCTTTCAGTATCTGAAGTTTATAGGTTAGTTCATGTCACTTGCTGCTTCTGTTGACTCTTTTACGGTGAGTTAAAATCTTACTGTGGTTAGGGATTTTTGACTCTCTTCATAATTTTTACCCATGGGAATTTTTGAGGCCTACGTTGAAGGTGGGTTCTTTTAGGATTTTCAGTTGTTTCTGCCAAATGTCTGGGGCATTACCAATGTGGGACAGTTTTATCCTGAAGTATTTATTTAAGGTTTCTCAATCCAAGGTATTATGTGTTTGGGCTACAAACTTTCGAAAGAATCAGCTTGTGTTAAGAATTCTCGAGGGAGATTTTCCCCCCCTCTATCTAGTGACAGCATTTAGGGCTGGGCAGGCAATTTTATTTGCGGCCTCCTTTGGCTGTGGCTGGCTGATTTCTTGTTCACCCTGACATTGTGAGTGTGGCTTTTTGTGGTTCCACTTTATGGAGGGAGGGGATCTCCTATAGGACATCCGACTTTAGATTGACCCTTATGATATTTAATGTCAGGAAATGAAGTTCAGGGACTCTGGAGTTGGGCAAATGCCCTCAGAGTAAATGTCAACTTTGGGGCTCTACTTCTCTGTGTTTCCACTTTCTCTTGATTTTTGGGTTTTGAGGATTCTTAATTTTCTTGGTGAGCCCATAAACGCCTTAAAAAAAGATGTTTTCAGTATTCCACCCAGAGTTTTTAATTTCTGTGGGCAAAGCATTGTTGGCAGAGGTAGGCTGGGCTGCTTCCCCTTACTTTGGTCGGCCTTAGCAGATAGGAATTTCTTCCTTCTGGCCCTGAGTTATTTTCCTTGACAAATGGACAAATCTCAGTGTAACATCTACATCTCCTCTGTGAATGTACATATGATCTCCTCTGATTATGAACTTTTTTCAACGCCTTTTAAATGTTTTTTTAATTTTACAATATGCCTCAGTGGAACTGACCTTACTTGGGGCTGCAGCAGAATGTGTAAACGGCTTCTCTTTGGGCTACTTGGAAGGCCTAAATATACTATCCTAAATGGACATTTCCCAGTGAAGCTGATTTATGAACAGAAATCAGTGTTGAGAAATGATGGCATATGAAATAAGATCTGGGGGAAATTTCATGCATATTTCTACTATGGAGAACAGCACCCTCGATTGAAACATAGGTTATCCCTTTCTATTTATCGTCTTCCATAGGATGGATACACTAGTCTCAGTAGAAAGAGAGAATCCCCCCTCATTTCAATCCTTGACATAACCGTTCGGGAAACTGCCATCTTGGCTGGACTGGGCAGGGGCTGAGCAGAATAAGAGAGTTTAAGGGTCTTTCAAATGTCTTTTTTTCTTTGCGGTACGCGGGCCTCTCACTGCTGTGGCCTCTCCTGTTGCGGAGCTCAGGCTCTGGACGCGCAGGCTCAGCGGCCATGGCTCACGGGCCCAGCTGCTTCGTGGCATGTGGGCTCTTCCCGGGCCGGGGCATGAACCTGTGCCGCCTGCATCGAGAGGCGGATTCTCAACCACTGCGCCACCAGTGCAGCCCTCCAATGTCCTGAAAATCTTCGGAATAATTAAGTCACGTGGGAGAGGAGCTTCAAGATGGCGGAAGAGTAAGACGTGGAGATCGCCTTCCTCCCCACAAATACATTAGAAATACAACTACATGTGGAACAACCCCTGCAGAACACCTACTGAACGCTGGCAGAAGACTTCAGACCTCCCAAAAGGCAAGAAACTCCCCCACGTACCTGGGTAGGGCAAAAGAAAAAAGAAAAGAGAGACAAAAGAATAGGGACGGGATGTGCACCAGTGGGAGGGAGCTGTGAAGGAGGAAAGGTTTCCACACACTAGGAAGCCCCTTCGCGGGCGGAGACGGGGGTGGGGGTGACGGGGGGAGGGAAGCTTTGGAGCCACGGAGGAGAGCGCAGCCACAGGGGTGCGTAGCGCAAAGCGGAGAGATTCCGCCCAGAGGATCGGTGCTGACTGGCACTCACCAGCCCGAGAGGCTTGTCTGCTCACCTGCCGGGGTGGGCGGGGTTGGGAGCTGAGGCTCGGGCTTCGGTTGGATCCCAGGCAGAGGACTGGGGTTGGCTGCATGAACACAGCCTGAAGGGGTTAGTGCACCAAGGCTAGCCAGGAGGGAGTCCGGGAAAAGGTCTGGAGCTGCCGAAGAGGCAAGAGGCCTTTTCTTGCCTCTTTGTTTCCTGGTGTGCGAGGAGAGGGGATTAAGAGCGCCGCTTAAAGGAGCTCCAGAGACGGGCTGCTGCTATCAGTGCGGACCCAAGAGACGGGCGTGAGACGCTAAGGCCGCTGCTGCCGCCACCAAGAAGCCCGTGTGTGAGCACAGGTCACTCTCCAAACCGCCCCTCTCGGGAGCCTGTGCAGCCCACCACAGCCAGGGTCCCGTGATCCAGGGACAGCTTCACCGGGAGAACGCACAGTGTGCCTCAGGCTGGTGCAACGTCATGCTGGCCTCTGCCGCAGCAGGATCGCCCCGCACTCCGTACCCCTCCCTGCACCCGGCCTGAGTGAGCCAGAGACCGCGAATCAGCTTGTCTTTTAACCCCGTCCTGTCTGAGCAGGAACAGACGCCCTCCGGGGACCTGCACGCAGAGGCGGGGCCAAATCCAAAGCTGAACGCCGGGAGCTGTGAGAACAAAGAAGAGAAAGGGAAATCTCTCCCAGCTCAGGAGCAGCGGATTAAATCTCCAGAATCAACTTGATGTGCCCTGCATCTGTGGAATACATGAATAGACACGAATCATCCCAAACTGAGGTGGTGGACTTTGGGAGCAATGATATATATATATATATTTCTCTTTTCCCGTATGGATGACAGGGTCTTGGTGCTGCGGCCGGGCGTCAGGCCTGTGCCTCTGAGGTGGGAGAGCCGAGTTCAGGACACTGGTCCACAAGTAACCTCCCAGCTCCACGTAATATCAAACTCCGAAAATCTACCAGAGATCTCCATCTCAATGCCAAGACCCACCTCAACTCAATGACCAGCAAGCTCCAGTGCTGGACACCCTATGGCAAACAACTAGCAAGACAGGAACACAACCCCACCCATTAGCAGAGAGGCTGCCTAAAGTCATAATAAGTCCACAGACACCACAAAACACACCACCAGACGTGGACCTGCCCACCAGAAAGACAAGATCCAGCCTCATCCACCAGAACACAGGCACTAGTCCCCTCCACCAGGAAGCCTACACAACCCACTGAACCAACCTTAGCCACTGGGGACAGACACCAAAAACAACGGGAACTACGAACCTGCAGCCTGCAAAAAGGAGACCCCAAACACAGTAAGTTAAGCAAAATGAGAAGACAGAGAAGAACACAGCAGATGAAGGAGCAAGGTAAAAATCAAGCAGACCAAACAAATGAAGAGGAAATAGGCAGTCTACCTGAAAGAGAATTCAGAAAAATGATAGTAAGGATGATCCAAAATCTTGGAAATATAATGGAGAAAATGCAAGAAACATATAACAGGGACCTAGAAGAACTAAAGAGCAAACAAACAATGATGAACACACAATAAATGAAATTAAATGTTCTCTAGATGGGATCAATAGCAGAATAACTGAGGCAGAAGAACGGATAAGTGACCTGGAAGATAAAATAGTGGAAATAACTACTACAGAGCAGAATAAAGAAAAAAGAATGAAAAGAATTGAGGACAGTCTCAGAGACCTCTGGGACAACATTAAACGCACCAACATTCGAATTATAGGGGTCCCAGAAGAAGAAGAGAAAAAGAAAGGGACTGAGAAAATATTTGAAGAGATTATAGTTGAAAACTTCCCTAATGTGGGAAAAGAAATAGTTAATCAAGTCCAGGAAGCACAGAGAGTCCCATACAGGATCAATCCAAGGAGAAACACGCCAAGACACATATTAATCAAGTTATCAAAAATTAGATACAAAGAAAAAATATTAAAAGCAGCAAGGGAAAAACAACAAATAGCATACAAGGGAATCCCCGTAAGGTTAACAGCAGAAACTCTGCAAGCCAGAAGGGAGTGGCAGAACATATTTAAAGTGATGAAAGGGAAAAACCTACAACCAAGATTACTCTACCCAGCAAGGATCTCATTCAGATTTGATGGAGAAATTAAAACCTTTACAGACAAGCAAAAGTTAAGAGAATTCAGAAGCACCATACCAGCTTTACAACAAATGCTAGAGGAACTTCTCTAGGTAGGAAACACAAGAGAAGGAAAAGACCTACAAAAACAAACCCCAAACAATTAAGAAAATGGTAACAGGAACACACATATCGATAATTACCTTAAATGTAAATGGATTAAATGCTCCCACCAAAAGACACAGACTGGCTGAATGGATACAAAAACAAGGCCTGTATATATGCTGTCTACAGGAGACCCACTTCAGACCTGGGACACATACAGACTGAAAGTGAGGGGATGGAAAAAGATATTCCATGCAAATGGAAATCAACAGAAAGCTGGAGTAGCAATTCTCATAGCAGACAAAATAGACTTTAAAACAAAGACTATTACAAGAGACAAAGAGGGACACTACATAATGGTCAAGGGATCAATCCAAGAAGAAGATACAACAATTGTAAATATTTATGCACCCAACATAGGAGCACCTCAGTACATAAGGCAAATACTAACAGCCATTAAAGGGGAACTTGACAGTAACACAATTACAGTAGGGGACTTTAACACCCCACTTTCACCAATAGACAGATCATCCAAAATGAAAATAAATAAGGAAACACAAGCTTTAAATGATACATTAAACAAGATGGACTTAATTGATATTTATAGGACATTCCATCCAAAAACAACAGAGTGCACTTTCTGCTCAAGTGCTCATGGAACATTCTCCAGGATAGATCATATCTTGGGTCACAAATCAAGCCTTCGTAATTTTAAGAAAATTGAAATCGTATCAAGCATGTTTTCTGGCCACAATGCTATGAAACTAGATATCAATTATAGGAAAATATCTGTAAAAAATACAACACATGGAGGCTAAACAATACACTACTTAATAACCAGGAGATCACTGAAGAAATCAAAGAGGAAATCAAAAAATACCTAGAAACAAATGACAATGAAAACACGATGACCCAAAACCTATGGGATGCAGGAAAAGCAATTCTAAGAGGGAAGTTTATAGCAATACAATCCTACCTTAAGAAACAAAGAACATCTCAAATAAAAAACCTAACCTTACACCTAAAGCAATTAGAGAAAGAAGAACAAAAAACCCCCAAAATTAGCAGAAGGAAAGAAATCATAAAGATCAGATCAGTAATAAGTGAAAAAGAAATGGAGGAAAAATAGCAAAGATCAATAAAACTAAAAGCTGATTCTTTGAGAAGATAAACAAAATTCATAAACCATTAGCCAGACTCATCAAGAAAAAAGGGGAGAAGACAAAGCAATAGAATTAGAAATGAAAAAGGGGAAGTAACAGCTGACACTGCAGAAATACAAAGGATCATGAGAGATTACTACAAGCAACTCTATGCCAATAAAATGGACAACCTGGAGGAAATGGACAAATTCTTAGAAATGCACAACCTTCCGAGACTGAACCAGGAAGAAATAGAAAATATGAACAGACCAATCACAAGCACTGAAATTGAAACTGTGATTAAAAATCTTCCAAAAAACAAAAGCCCAAGACCAGATGGCTTCACAGGCAAATTCTATCAAACATTTAGAGAAGAGCTAATACCTATCCTTCTCAAACTCTTCCAAAATATAGCAGAGGGTGGAGCACTCCCAAACTCATTCTACAAGGCCACCATCACCCTGATACCAAAACCAGACAAAGATGTCACAAAGAAAGAAAACTACAGGCCAATATCACTGATGAACATACATGCAAAAATCCTCAACAAAATACTAACAAACAGAATCCAACAGCAACATTAAAAGGATCATACACCATGATGAAGTGGGGTTTATCCCAGAAATGCAAGGGTTCTTCAATATACGCAAATCAATCAATGTGATACAAGAATAAAAACCATATGATCACGTCAATAGATGCAGGAAAAGCTTTGGCAAAATTCAACACCCATTTATGATAAAAACCCTCCAGAAAGTAGGCAGAGAGGGAACTTACCTCAACAGAATAAAGGCCATATATGACAAACCCCAGCTAACATCATCCTCAATGGTGAAAAACTGAAACCATTTCCTCTAAGATCAGGAACAAGACAAGGTTGCCCACTCTCACCACTATTATTCAACATAGTTTTAGAAGTTTTAACCACAGCAGTCAGCGAAGAAAAAGAAATAAAAGGAATCCAAATCGGAAAAGAGGAAGTAAAGCTGTCACTGTTTGCAGATGACATGATACTATACATAGAGAATCCTAAAGATGCTACCAGAAAGCTACTAGAGCTAATCAATGAATTTGATAAAGTAGCAGGATACAATATTAATGTACAGAAATCTCTTGCATTCCTATACACTAATGATGAAAAATCTGAAAGTGGAATTAAGGAAACACTCCCATTTACCACTGCAACAAAAAGAATAAAATACCTAGGAATAAACCTACCTAAGGAGATAAAAGACCTGTATGCGGAAAATTATAAGACACTGGTGAAAGAAATTAAAGATGATACAAATAGATGGAGAGATATACAATTATCTTGGATTAGAAGAATCAACATTGTGAAAATGACTATACTACCCAAAGCAATCTACAGATTCAGTGCAATCCCTATCAAACTACCACTGGCATTTTTCACAGAACTAGAACAAACAATCTCACAGTTTGTATGGAAATACAAAAGACCCCGAATAGTCAAAGCAATCTTGAGAATGAAAAATGGAGCTGGAGGAATCCGGCTCCCTGACTTCAGACACTACTACAAAGCTACAGTAATCAAGACAGTATGGTACTGGCACAAAAACAGAAATATAGATCAATGGAACAGGATAGAATGCCCAGAGATAAACCCACGCACATATGGTCACCTTATTTTTGATAAAGGAGGCAAGAATATACAATGGGGAAAAGACAGCCTCTTCAATAAGTGGTGCTGGGAAAACTGGATAGCTACATATAAAAGAATGAAATTAGAACACTCCCTAACACCATACAGAAAAATAAACTCAAAATGGATTAGAGACCTAAATGTAAGGCCAGACACTATCAAACTGTTAGTGGGAAACCTAGGCAGAACACTCTATGACATAAATCACAGCAAGATCCTTTTTGACGCACCTCCTAGAGAAATGGAAATAAAAACAAAACTAAACAAATGGGACCTATTGAAACTTAAAAGCTTTTGCACAGCAAAGTAATCCATAAACAAGATGAAAAGACAACCTTCAGAATGGGAGAAAATATTTACAAATGAAGCAACTGACAAAGGATTTATCTCCAAAATATACAAACAGCTCATGGAGCTCAATATCAAAAATCAAACAACCCAATCCAAAAATGGGCAGAAGGTCTAAACAGACTTTCTCCAAAGAAGATATATATATTGCCAACAAACACATGAAAGAATGCTCAACATCGTTAATCATTAGAGAAATGCAAATCAAAACTATAATGAGACATCACCTCACACCGGTCAGAATGGCCATCATCAAAAAATCTACAAACAATAAATGCTGGAGAGGGTGTGGAGAAAAGGGAACCCTCTTGCAGTGTCGGTGGGAATGTTAATTGATACAGCCACTATGGGGAACAGTATGGAGGTTCCTTAAAGAACTAAAAATAGAACTACCATACGACCCAGCAATCCCACTCCTGGGCATATACCCTGAGAAAACCATAATTCAAAAAGAGTCATGTACCAAAATGTTCATTGCAGCTCTACTTACAATAGCCAGGACATGGAAGCAACCTAAGTGTCCAGTGACAGATGAATGGGTAAAGAAGATTGGCACATATATACAATGAAGTATTAATCAGCCATAAAAAGAAATGAAATTGAGTTATTTGTAGTGAGGTGGGTGGACCTAGAGTCTGTCATACAGAGTGAAGTAAGTCAGAAAGAGAAAAACAAATACCATATGCTAACACATATATATGGAATCTAAAGAAAAAAAAAACAGGTCATGAAGAACGTAGGAGCAGGATGGGAATAAAGGTGCAGAGAATGGACTTGAAGACACGGGGAGCGGGAAGGGTAAGCAGGGACAAAGTGAGAGAGTTGCATGGACATATATACACTACCAAATGTAAAACTGATAGCTAGTGAGAATCAGTCGCATAGCATAGGGTGATCAGCTCGGTGCTTTTTGACCACCTAGAGGGGTGGGATAAGGAGGGTGGGAGGGAGGGAGACGCAAGAGGGAAGAGTTATGGGAACATATGTATATGTGTAGCTGATTCACTTTGTTATAAAGCAGAAACTAACACACCATTGTAAAACAATTATACTCCAGTAAAGACGTTAAAAAAAAAAAAAAAGACAAATGGGAGGACCGAACTGAGCTCTCAGGTCCAGTGATGGGGAATGATGCTGACACATGGTTACCCTAGACTTGAATTTGTTGGGAGGGGATACAGGAGTTTAGATCTCAGACATTTCAGAAACTTTCTTTCCTTTTTTCAGATTTAAAAGCCAAAACTATATAAATTGGTGAAATTTTCTCCCTCGAGAACTGATCAAGGCTATTTTAAACGGTGGGTTAGATCCAAGGCAATTTGCTTAATATTGTCATTATCTATATGAATTGCTGGTCTTTCTTCTGTAGTTTAAGTTCCTGTTACTTTTGAATGTTAATTATTGAGATTGCTTCAGTTTGTGTATGTGAATGCATATGTTAGATACGTACGTGTGTGTATTATTTTGGGATGGTATCCATTCTGCCCTCCTATATTTCTTTCTTAATCTTGATTACAATCTGCAAGACAGATTACCTGGAAGCAGTTTCCATCCATCTTCTTCTGGTTTATTCATTCGAAAAATATTTGAGTGCCTGCCTTGAGCCCAGTGCTGTGCTATGTGTTCATTCAAATTTATTTAGGTCAATAATTATTGTACACTCTATATTTGGTAGATACTACCTGGGTGAGTAATGCACCCTCCCTGGACCCAAGAAAATCAGTTTTGTTAGATAGAAACATTTAAATTTTAGGAAAAATCATTTGGCAGTTTTGCATGGATAAAATATGGAGATAGCTTCTTTAACTTGCTGTTGTGAAAACCTCATCTTGTGTATTTATAGATTCTACTTAATCCAAGTGAACTAGGAAAATGTTACTTTTAAAGCATTCTCTTTTTTATTTTACCTCTTTCTGAAACACTTTAGGGTCTAATGTCTCCTTTCCCTTTAGCATTTAGCAAATAAAACCTAAATATGATTTCCCATACACATAAATGATCCATGTCAAAAATGAAGGAATTTTATCTTGTGTCCTCATGGGGAATGTTGCAGGTAGTCATATTTTCCAAGATCCTGTAAGGATTTGACAGGACATAAAGGAACAAGGCCCAGGTATTTGCTGGGTAGCTTAGGTTTACTTTAAATATAGAAAAATACCACCAATAGAAAATAAGTGGGGAAAACTGAAATCTAGAATTTTTTTTTTTTTTTTTTTTAGGACTGCAGTGTTCTTATTTTCAAAGATACTTAGTAATGTGAATGAAGCAGCATGATACTGCCTGCTAGAGATTGTAAGGAAATCTGCTGGAGTGATCGAGATAGAATTATGAGTCGTTCGTAACTTATTTGCTTTAAGAAAAGGACGCTTTCAGATTATAATACCAATAGTAATCATAAGTTGTACCACTGAGTGTTTAGTGTGTGCCAGGAACTTCTCTAAGTATATTGTTAACTCTAATCTTCATGGCAATCTGCTATGAAGTGTGTATAAGTAGGATCTGCATTTTACAGATAAGAAAATGGAGGCACAGTAAGGTTAAGTAATTTGTCCAGGTCACAACAATGGTGAGACAAGATTCGAACCCAGAAGGACTGATTCTGTAAAGTTCGTGGTCCTAAGCTTTACTACCTCCTGTTTGCCTTTTGATTACAACAGTATGAACATTTGCACTATCCATCTTGTTTTCCATAATATTTTTAATCTTTTAATTCATTTAGAAAATCTTATTTTTTTTATAGATTGTGAAAATGCCACCCAAGACATTGCCCAATATATTAAAAGATTAGTGGAGTCCAAATTTACAAATTGCAAGATGGGATATTTTTATTGATGGTGATTTGCGTTCTGAAATAGTTATACTGTTTGCATTTGTCTAAAAAGTATTATTAAAAAAGGAGAGAGAGAGAGAGAGGGCTTCATATACACACAAAACTCCACAGTGATAAATTGGATAATTCACAGTGATGTCTAATCTTCTTAGGGAATGGACTGTTTTCTTCTAGTCTTTGAATGTTCATACTGATATTTAGAGTAGTATATCCTCATTGACCCCTTCCATTAGATGGTGGTCTAAAATTATGCTTCCGTTGCTCTTCTGTCCTCCCTCGGGAAGCGAAAGATGATGAATTCAGCATAAAGCTGGACCTCACTGTATAAGTACGTAGCCTGACTGCTGGGCGCATCAGGATAACTTTCATGATACATAGAGGTAACACAATGGAAATCACAGTTTAGAAATCCAATTTATCTTGCTGTGAATAGAATTGCCTCCAATCCTGATGACAATTAGTTTTGTTCCGTAACACTGTTATAGAAATGTGACATTGAAAAACTACTTGTAATCTACTGAAGCATCCGTCTACCATGAGTTCATGCCATGGAGGGAAAAAATCCCCATATAAGTGTTAATTCCACTTATGTGAAAAAACATAAAAGGGTTTTTCACAAAGAGCGGCCACAAGGTCAGGGTATGACTGCTGAGGTAATGAAGTGAAGGCTTCCCTGAAACTTTTAGTTGCTTATACATTCTATTAAAGCTGCAAAATTCTGCTGATTCTTTTTTCTCAAAATCACTGGGGTTGCGGCTCAGTCACATTATGGATTAAGCGGCGAGTGATGCCAGCCTTTAATGTTTCCTGGAACTGCATAGAGCCTGCCACTGATGCTCTTGGCTGG
Organism: Stenella coeruleoalba; assembly: GCF_951394435.1. Classification (NCBI taxonomy): domain Eukaryota; kingdom Metazoa; phylum Chordata; class Mammalia; order Artiodactyla; family Delphinidae; genus Stenella; species Stenella coeruleoalba. Next base: position 57,070,332 of record NC_137157.1, on the reverse strand, counting down.
CCTTGACTTTCCTCTTTGGTTCCAGCATCCTCTTCCTCTTCTTCTGACATTGCCGGTCAAGTCCATTCAGTACTTACACTATTGTGTCGAAAATCCTCAAATTGCACTTTCACATTCACTGTGAGAATAAAATGCCCCCTGGTATAGAGTACTCTAGAAAAAAAAAAAAACCAACCCTGAAATATGGGTAACTTATTTGCCTCTGTAGGCAAACACGCATCAAAAGAAAAATCTGTAGTTTGATAAGATTGGACTCAGACATCTTGCAGCTCAACTGTATGTGTGTTTATTGATCACTACAGGAGCTTGGAGAGATCTGGAGCAGGGCTGACTTGGGTGGGAATCCAAGTGCCACCATTTACCAGCTGTGTGGGCCGGTGCACATACTTGTTTGGCAAATAGTTCTGAATGTGAGTTTCTTCATTGGTAAATGGGGAATAATAGCTATCTTACATGGTTATTGTGGAATTAGATGTTATGTATACAGTGTGCTTAGTATATCCTGAGTGTTAAGTGCTAGCTGTTATTATCAGGCTATGTGACTTTGTTCCCACCCTTAAGGAGATTGTTCTGGAAGAAGAGAGAAAGCATGCGCATAAATATCTGTGCTTCAAGGCAGAAGGGATGAAGGCCATGAAGGAGCCTCAGAATGTCTTGATGTGCGTGCTATGGAGAGAGCCTATTGGCTGGGATATGGCCATAACCTCTTAACTGGTCTCCCTGACTCTTATCTTGCCCCCTGCAATTTACTCTTCATAAAACAGCCGTGTCCTTTCTTAAATGCAAATCCTCCCATGGTTTCACATTCCCTTTGAGATAAATTGTTCAGTATATGAACTCTGCTTAATTCTCCAACTTAGTCTCTTCCCCTCTACCTTTCTCATTCCCAAACATACATTTCATGTGCTATCTCTACTAAGTTTTTTTTTAGTTCTGTATTAGTCAGCGTTCTCCAGAGAAACAGAACCAAATATGTATACGCACATGCTCACACACATTTATTTTTATATACACACATACATGCAACATGCAGTTGACCTTGAACAATGCGGGAGTTAGGGGCGCCGACCCTTGCACGGTCAAAAATCCAAGTACAACTTCACAGTCAGTCCCCTGTATCCTCAGTGCCAAATCCCCAGTTCAAGCAACCTCGGGCTGTTTAGTGCTATAGTATTCATTGAAAAAAATCCCCATATAAGTGGACCCATGCTGTTCAAACTCATGTTGTTCAAGGGTCAATTGTGTATGTATGTGTGTATATATATATAAATATAAATATATATATATATAAAATAAATGATGATGATGATGATGAATTGGCTCACATAATTATAGAGGCTGCGAAGTCCTCAGATCTGCAGTCATCAAGCTGGAGATCCAGGAGAGCCAGTGCTACAGTTTCAGTCTGAATCAAAGGCTGGGGAACTAGGATAGCTGATGGTGAAAGTTCCAGTCTGAGGGCAGGAAAAGACTAATGTCCAATCTGAAAATGTCAGGCAAGTGGAACTCTCTTTTACTCAGCCTTTTTTGTTCCATTTAGGTCTTCAGTTGATTGGATGAGGCTCTTGCACATTAGGGAGGGCAGTCTGCTTTACTCAGTCTATCAACTCAAATGTCAATCTCATCTAGGAACACCCTCACAAACATAGTAATGTTTGGCCAAATATCTGGGCACCTCATGGCCCAATCAAGTGGACACATAAAATTAACTATCACAAGTTTTAAGAACATGGCTTGTTCTCATTTACTGCTGTTCTTTTGCACTTGCTGTTCCCTATGCCTGGACTGTGCTTGGTCTCCCGACCCCTAGCTCATTCCTACTGGATCTTCAGGTCTCAGTGTGCAAGTCACTCCTTCCAGACTGGGGTAGGTCCCTCTCCTGTGGTACTCTCCAGCTTCCCTATCAGAGCTTGCTTCTCTGTGCACTGTAATTTCCTGTTTACTTGTCTCTGTCACAGAGAACTTGTCAAGAGCTTGTCTTTATTGCTTCTATAATATATCTCCTGTGTCTAATGCAGGATCCAGCACATTGAGGTCACCCAATAGTTGTTCATTGAATGAATGAATAGATTTAGGGAAGGAGGTGGAAGTTGATGTGGGTCTTAGGGGAAGGAAGATTTCATAAGAAGTATAATGTCCAATTTGGGAAAAACAAGTACAGGGAATACCAAAATATTCACCAGGGAATTAAGACTTCAGATGTTTGTAGAGAGATTCTGAAAGCCAGCAGTCATTTTCTATACCCAAAATAATTGTAGTCATCATAAAGTAGTCTCCAGGAGGCAAGGGGCTTTGTTTTTCATCATATTTTAAGAAACTTTACTCTTAAATTTTTATGTATGAAAAATTAGAAGATACAGAAGTTGAAAAATAGTATAATGAAGCTCTGTATACTCACCTTAAACAATTATTAACATTGCCACATTTGCTGCTGCTTCTTTTTTTTTGGCTGAAGAATTTTAAAGCAAATCCTGGACAATCTGATATTTTTTGCCCCTAAATATTTAAATGTATTTATACATATATTTATTTATTATTTATTTATTTATTTTTGGCTGCACTGGGTCTTCATTGCTGTGCCCGGGCTTTTTCTAGTTGTGGCCAGCGGGGGGCTACTCTTCATTGTAGAGCACTGACTTCTCACTGCGGTGGCTTCTCTTGTTGTGGAGCCTGGGCTCTAGAGCGCGGGCTCAGTAGTTGTGGTGCAGGGGCTTAGTTGCTCCGCGGCATGTGGGATCTTCCCGGACAAGGGCTCAAACCCATGTCCTCTGCATTGGCAGGTGGATTCTTAACCACTGTGCCACCAGGGGAACCCTAAATGTATTTATATATCTTTAAAAATAAGAATATCTTCTTCTTAAAAAAAAAATTAATTAATTTTTGGCTGCATTGGGTCTTTGTTGCTGTGCACGGGCTTTCTCTACTTGCAGCAAGCAGGGGCTACTCTTTGTTGCGGTGCACGGGCTCCTCATTGCAGTGGCTTCTCGTGTTGTGGAGCCCAGGCTCTAGGCACGGGCTTCAGTAGTAGTGGCACGTGGGCTTCAGTAGTTGTGGCTCACGGGCTCTAGAGTGCAGGCTCAGTAGTTGTGGCGCACGGCCTTAGTTGCTCCGTGGCATGTGGGATCTTCCTGGACCAGGGCTCGAACCTGTGTCCCCTGCATTGACAGGTGGATTCTTAACCACTGTGCCACTGGGGAAGTCCCAAGAATATCTTCTTAACCACTGTATCACATAATAATGGCATAAATAATGGCATTATAGCCCCACCCCCAAATTAGCATTATTTCCTTAGTGTCATTTAATATCCAGTCCATGTTTGAATTTCTCAAAAATGTCCTTTTTTATTTTAACAAGTCGTTTGTTTGAGGTAGAATGCAAATAAGGCAAACACATCTGATTGTTATGTCTCTTGAGTCCTTTAAAATCTTTAACAGTATCCTTACCCACCCTTTTTACTCATGTCATTGACTTGTTGAAAAGTCCGGGTTAGTTGTCATGGAGAATAGCCCTCATTCTGATTTGTCTGATTGTTTCTGAATGGTAGATTTTAACCTGTTCTTCTTTCCCTTGTATTTTCCATAAACTGGAAGTTAAAATCTTAAGTTCAGATTCAACATTTTGACAAGAATATGTCATAGGTGGAGTTGGGTACTTCATATTATATCAGGATGTACATATTGTCCTCTGGTTTTAGGGATGCTAAGAGTGATCATCTGATCCTTCTGTTGTAACGTTGCATGTTCCCCCTTATAATCAGTGAGGTGTTACTTTGGTACCCCATGGATATCTGGTTATCATTATCCTTTTACCTAATTGTTTTGCCAACTATTGATGGTTGCCTGAACAATGATTCTATTAAGGATTGCAAATGGTGATTTTCTAATGCTATAATTCCTGCTATATTTATCAGTTGGAAGTCTTCTGAAAAGAAGAGCTTTCTTTCATCAATTAGAGCTATTTGGTATTCCAAAATAAAGTCTTTTTTTTAAAGACAGGCAAGATAAATTCTAAATTTATTCTCTTTAAAGGGCTTTTTAAAAAGTTCATCATGGATTTTTATATATTCATTGTATTTCAACCGATTGCAATCATTATTCTCTTTGATGTTCAAATTGTCCCATTTCTGGCCAGTCAGAGTTCCCTTAAGTTGGTTTCTGTGACTTGTTGACAAGTCCCTTTAAACTTAGATGGTTTCCTTGCTTTCTAGAGCAACAAAATGTTCCAAACTCATCTTGTATTATTTCCTGCCCTAGGTCTGGAATCCGCTTTTCTCCAAGGAGTCCTGGTTCTTTTTAGTGGTTTGTAATATTTGAGTCCCAAATATGGTCAGTAGGGGTGCTCATTACTGGGCTGTTGTGGCTTTCAAGCCTTTTCAGTAGACAAGAGCTGAGTAATGTGCATTGAAAAAGCCCATGAGTTCATTCTGAAATTTCCAATTCAAATTTAACTTTGTAGAGTTTTTACTTAAAAAATTACACATTTGGATCTTTTCTGAAAACCTTGATTCTTAATAACAGCAATATACTTTTCTATAGCATTATCATACTACATAGATGAATAGTTAAAAATAACTACACCAATATTACTACCAGCAATTAGATTACTAAATAAAAGTTAAGGGATTTTTTTCTTTTTGTCTTTAGAACATATTTCATTAAATAAGTATGGCCAAATACTGTGTTTTAAAGCCATTTAATTATTTATTTTCTCTGTGTGGTAAATTATCTTTTCTAATGACTTATACACCTCTACTAATGAGTCTTCATTATGCTTGAATTCTAATAGAATTAGTTCCTGGGGGGAGGGGCACTGGAGATTAGAGTTGCATTCTATATCAATTAGTTAGAGCAACACAAAAGCAGAGAAAAAATCTGTTATGTAAATATGTAGTCACACAACAGATTCAATCTTACTGAGCCTTGTCAGGGAGTGGAGAACAGCAGATGTAGAATTTTCCTGCCAATGTGAATTATTTGGCTTCCTGGGTAATATCAGACTTCTGCAGGTTTCTTAATACACACCAAACTATGGACACTACCAGATTTCCTTTCACCTACTTGGTTTCCAGGTCATGTTGGTGTAAGCCTGTATTGAACAAAAGGTTGGGAATGTGGTTAGGTTAGAAGCAAAGAAGGCAGTTGTCTTTCACCAGTGTTGAAAGTGGGAATGAAGAAGATGCCTGGTGATTTTGCTGCTCCAATGGTGTACCCTTTGAGTACAGCTAGGGTAGGAAGAGTGAGAGAGAAGTCAGACAAATTTTAGGGAAAAAGAGATGGAAAGAAAGGAAGGAGGTGTAGGAAGATAAAAATTACAGTAGTACTTCTCTACTGTACCAGACACTGGCTAGACAATTTAATTAGTTTAAGTAGTTCTCAGAACTCAGATCACTTTCACACTGTCTCTTTAAAATGGACCAGAGGGTGTATATTGCCAATACCATTTTAGCAAAAGTTTTTAGCGTCTTCTTGGGTCTGGTATAACATAGTGATCTTTTTTAAACATTTTCTTAGACTAGATATATACTTTGGGTTGAGGCTGAGACCAAGTCTCTCATTCACTGTTTTTGTAGAGAAATAATTAGGAACATCAGTATTATAATCACTTTCATTTTATTTTCCCAAGCCCCTAGCCTAGGGTCTGGCACATAATAAGTGCTCAATAAATGTTTGTTGAATGATTGAATTGCCCAAGTACTTTTCAAACCCTTCCAACCCCAAGATGGAAGGGGAACTAAAAATATACTCATGAAAATTTTATCCAGGCACACAATTAGATAAAGAGATATACCGATTGGAAATGCTGTAAATGTTGAAATAAGTGTATGCTCTCTACTAAAGTAAAAGGAAATATCACAAAAATCTGTGGATAATATAATAAGCTTTCAGTGCTAAAAGGAGCCTTGGAAATCATCCAGATCCTCGTTTTGTAGATAAGGACCCTGAGGATCAGACATGATTGTGACTTGCGCGGGGCCTCACCCTGGTAAGGGGCAGAGTCAGCTGGACCTGGTTTTCTGATTCCTCCATTCAGGTACATACTCCAGCCTAAGATCACGCCTAATGTCCAGGCGAGGACAGAGAGGAAGAACTGACTTTCACATTCACTGAACTCCACATAATTAGTTTGAGAACACTCGGAGAAATCAGGCCATTTCCTGAGATGAGAATTAAGTCCATAAGTTATGCATTTCAGAAAATAAATGAGAAAATACAGCAGATCAAAATAAGCTGGTTTAAACTGAGAACCACATACAGAATAGTCTCTCAATAGACCAGATAGATCCTGCAATATTAGAGACATTTTTGCAACGATGACATAAAACTATTGGGATGTCTGGGAGAGAGTTAGTCTTCCATCCCACCAAGAGGTTGAATAGAATGACTGGTTCTATTTTCAGTTTCCCTCATTTTCATTATGTGTTTGGGATGGGCAATCACAATCTTAGTTATTTCTGTTTTGGGTAAAGGTTGGAGGACAAAACTAATGATGTCATCAGAGGAAGCACACAGAGAGTATTTACCATCCTGGAGCGCAGTCAACTGAAAAATTTGCTAGCACATCACTCCTAGGGTGATGAGCTTGGTGGGAGCTGAGAGTAGCAATGAGTTGTGCCAGCTACCCACTGAGGGTGACGGTTTAAAAACAATGGACTGAAAAATGTCATAAATTTGAAAAACAATGAACTGCCTGGTATCAGGGTTTAGAGATTGATGGGACTGGTGCCTGGAAAGCCAGAAAGAAGGAGTGTAGAAATCCACACCATTTTAACATTCAGAATGTCCCTTGCAAATGATTCCCTAACAGCCATGTAGGTATATATGTGTATATACACGTATACATACACGCATACATTATTTATATTGTTTTCTCTCTGTGTTTAAAATGCTCAGGAGCTGAAACTTGTTTGGAAATGTTCAGTCAAACGAAATGGTTCCTTTTGCAATATGCAGTTAGTTTTGATAGCTCAAACTGCCTTTAACTTTCTTTTCCCTTTCTCCCTGTGTCATTAAAGGTGAAGGGCAAGCAGGAGAGAGAGGGTTTTAACTTATTCTGGTGCTCTCCCAGCGGAACTGCTGTATGCAGCCTTAAAGGCTCTGTGTTGCACGACATAGATTATGGTGCGATGGTGCTCCCACCGCCCAAAGTGGTGCAGTGGGGCTGCCAGTCTAACGTAGCCGGAGGGGGATTTGGGGTTTGGAAGTGTATCAGTTAGCTATTGCTGCTTAATAACTCCAAACTTTGTGGTTTCAAACAAAAGCCATTTATTATATTTCATGAATTTGGTGCTGCTGATCTTGATTATGTGATCAGCTGGTGGGTAGGCTGGTGGCTGGTGGACCTAGGATGACCTTGACAGGGACAGTTCATCTGTCCTTCCTGTGTTTGTCACATTCCTCCAGCAGGTTAGCTCAGGCTTGTTCTCATGTTAGTGGCAGTTCATGTATAAGCGTTTTTTTAGCTTCTGCTCAGTCATATTTGCTGCTTTCTCATTCTCCAAAGCACATCACATGGCCAAGTCCAGAGTCAAGGTGAGAAGGCAACTACCAAAGGGTGTGGATACAGGGAGGTGTGAAAAATTGGGACTCAATGCAATCAGTCTGACGAAGTGAGTTAGCAAACAAAAGGCTCAGGAGAGACTGTTGTGGATGCCAACAGTCATTAATGTTCAAGTCAGTCATGTTTTACTTTGGAGTTTGTGTTTATTCATTTATTCATCCATCCAACATTTATTAGGGGACTATCATGTTTAGACACTGTTCTAGAGGCTGGGACAAACTTTGTATTTAAAATGGTTACCTGACAGGACAGGATTTTCTTTGCAACTGTCACCTTCTATTTCTTTTCTCATCTTAGGTATGAAGGGGGTCTTTTGTAGATTGGAATAAAGAGGTAGAGATTTTTGTTAATGTAGTAATAAGTTTGCTCTAAGATATTGTCAGTGTAAACCGAGGAAGATTTGAAGGTCCTGAAGCCTCTTTACACAGGAATATTGGCCCACTTGTGTGGAGCTGGGACTTGGAAGGAGGGGAAGGGGGTAGAAAAGGACCAATGAGGTGCAGTGGGGCAGAGAGAGAGGGAAGAGGGAGGAAATCCAGAGAGAGAGAGTGGAACTTCAGATGCTTATCTGAGGTGGACGGAATTAACTGAAGGATGACATTATGGGAAAGCAAAGATGTTTTGCATCTTCCTCTGGGTTCCGTGTGTGTGCATACTCAGCGAATGCTTTTCTGTAATATGTTGTCGTAATGTGATCCCCCAGACACTATGGGATTAACAAAGGCATTTCATTATGTGGGAATATTGAAGAGTTAATCATTTAGCTTGCTCTGTTCTTCCCCTCACATCCCCTTACACCTACCGAGACTTCCCTTCATCCTTATCACTTGCCAGTCACCGTCAACTTTCTTTGGCCTTAGGGGTCTCCCCCTTAACCAGGACCTTGATTATTAGTCATTTTAATTTGCCTCTGTAGAATTCTAGAATTCTCATCTACTTGATCTTTATTCTTCAACAACCTTCACACATCCTAGCTTCCAGCAGACTATCTTGATTCTGATTTCATTCTTTCATGGGACATTTCGGGAGCTCCAATGATCATGTGAGGCAGGGTGGCTACAGACATTACTGTGCAAATAATAACAATTGAGTCTTATTATGGAAGCACTCAGTAAGCATTACTATTCTAAGCACTTTTGCTTGTATACACTCAACCTCACAACAATGATGATTATCCTCATTATAGATGAGGAAATGGAAGCACAGAGAGCTCAGATAACTCGCTCGAAATAACGGAATTGGTGGCAGAGCTGGGATTTGAATCCAAGTGGTCAGGCACAACCACACTCGATAAATAAGGGCCACTCCTGACTGCAGGGAGTGACAGTGCCTTCATTTTCTCTTCCTTTCTTCTCTCACCATAACCTCTCATTGCTTCAAACATTTTCTGCCTTCATCCATTCTTAAGAAAAGCTCCATTTATATATATGATGTTTTAATTCCTCTCTCTACCATTTCCTTCCCTCCTGTCCTCACCTCCTATGAGACCTCGCTCTTTTCATTAGCTTGGCTTTTACTTCTATCTTCTCTCAATTCATCTCTGCTAGTTCCTTCCCCTCAGTCAGCAAATATACTTAGCATTAGAAAACAAACTATCCTCTAACTTGTTACTTTCTTGAATGAGAAAATAAAAAAAATTGAACCTTTAATAATCCACCACTTGATGGAATCTCTCTCCTGGGGCCTCTGAAGATCACATCAAAGCTGACCATCTTTCCTCAGTCATGCTCCCTCCGTCACGTCTCTGAATATACATTCCTATTTCTCTGATTGTGGTTTCCTGTTTCCATAACTGTTTTTATTCCTTCTCTTCTTACCTATCAGTGGGCATTGCCTAATGTTCTGTGCTGTGAGCTTTTCCCTAATCTTTTTACTTTCTCCCTCAGAGATCATGTGGTCATATAATTTATTGCCCAAACTGGGAAATTGTTGTCTGGGACAAATGTGAGACTGGATGTGATGCCAGGGCAGTAGGAGCAAACCAGGATGGCAGCCTTTCCCCAGTCTCTCTCAGTTCCACATTTCCAATCCCTTACTGCTGGTCTCTATGTATGTTCAGGGCTTCAAGCTCCACATATCCTAAACCACACCCTTCATATTTTTCCTTCCTTTTCTAACCAACTATTCCTGATTTCATTACTTTTGCCATCTTGCAATGACTGAGACTTGAAAACTTGGGTCATTTCTGAATGTTTCCCATACACGCTGTCAATGACATCAGTGTCTAGGTCTACTGATTTGGCTTTTATGTTTCCCCCTCTTATTCCTTCCTTTCCATTTTTTAAAAAAAATAAATTTCTTTATATTTTGGCTGTGTTGGGTTTTTATTGCTAGGCATGGGCTTTCTCTAGTTGCGGCGAGCGGGGGCTACTCTATGTTGTGGTGCATTGGCTTCTCATTGCAGTGGCTTCTCTTGTTGTGGAGCATGGGCTCTAGGCGCGTGGGCTTCAGTAGTTGTGGCACGTGGGCCCCGTAGTTGTGGCTCATGGGCTCTAGAGCATAGGCTTGGTAGTTGTGGCGCATTTGCTTAGTTGCTCTGTGGCATGTGGGATCTTTCCAGACACGGCTCGAACCCATGTACCCTGAATTGGCAAGTGGATTCTTAACCACTACGCTACCAGGGAAGTCCCCTTTCCTTTCCATTTTCAGTGCTACTATTTTAGTTCAGGCCTTTATCACTTCAAGCCAGTACTATTTTTGTAGCCTAATCCCAAACAAACTTTTTAAACTGTGTCTTCTACTTATCCCAGAACTCTATGCATATCTAATCCAGACCCTTTACTGTCTGCTGTCCTGAATAGAATACTTTGGCTTTCAATAGTTTGATTATGATGTGTCTAGGTGTGAATGTCTTTGAGTTTATCCCACTTGAAGTTTGTTGAGTTTCTTGGATGTGATTAATGTTTTTTTCTTCAAATTTGGCCGTTATTTTTACAAATATTGTATCTGTCCTTTTCTCTTTGTTTTCTCCTTCTGTGGCTCATATTATGTGTGTATTGGTATGTTTGATGGTGTCCCTCAGTCTCCGAGGCTCTGTTCATTTTTTCTTTATTCTTTTTATATCTGTTCCTCAGACTAGATAATTTCTTTTTTTAAATGTTTTACTTTATTTTATTTAATTTTAAAAATTGAAGTATAGTTGATTTACAGTGTTGTGTTAATTACTGCTGTACAGCAAAGTGATTCAATTATACATATATATGTATATTCTTTTTGAAAATATATATTCTTTTTCATTATGGTTTATCACAAGATATTGAATATAGTTCTCTGTGCTATACAGTAGGACCTTGTTCTTTATCCATTCTATATGTAATAGCTTACATCTGCTAACCCCAACCTCCCACTCCATCCCTCCCACAACCCTCTCCCTCATGGCAACCACAGGTCTGTTCTCTATGTCTGTGATTCTGTTTCTGTTTCATAGATATGTTCGTTTGTGTCATATTTTACTTTTTAAAAATTTTTATTTATTTTTACTTTTTATACAGCAGGTTCTTATTAGTCATCCATTTTATACACATCAGTATATACATGTCAATCCCAATCACCCAACTCATCACACCCCCCCAAACCCCCCTGCCGCTTTCCCCCCTTGGTGTCCATACGTTTGTTCTCTACATCTGTGTCTCAATTTCTGCCCTGCAAACAGGTTCATCTGTACCATTTTTCTAGGTTCCACATATATGCGTTAGTATACGATATTTGTGTTTCTCTTTCTGACTTACTTCACTCTGTATGACAGTCTCTAGATCCATCCACGTCTCAACAAATGACCCAATTTCGTTCCTTTTTATGGCTGAGCAATATTCCATTGTATATATGTACCACATCTTCTTTATCCATTCATCTGCTGATGGGCATTTAGGTTGCTTCCATGACCTGGCTATTGTATATAGTGCTGCAATGAACATTGGGGTGCATGTGTCTTTTTGAATTATGGTTTCCTCTGGGTATATGCCCAGTAGTGGGATTGCTGGATCATACGATAATTCTATTTTTAGTTCTTTTTTTTTTTCTTTTGTGGTACGCGGGCCTCTCACTGCTGTGGCCTCTCCCATTGTGGAGCACAGGCTCTGGATGTGCAGGCTCAGTGGCTATGGCCTCACAGGCCCAGCTGCTCTGTGGCATGTGGGATCCTCCTGGACTGGGGCACGAACCTGTGTCCCCTACATCGGCAGGTGGACTCTCAACCACTGTGCCACCAGGGAAACCCATATTTTTAGTTCTTTTAAGGAACCTCCAAAGTGTTCTGCATAGTGGCTGTATCAATTTACATTCCCACCAACAGTGCAAGAGCATTCCCTTTTCTCCACACCGTCTCCAGCATTTGTTGTTTGTAGATTTTCTTTTTTTTTAAAAAAATAAATTTATTTATTTATTTTTGGCTGTGTTGGGTCTTCGTTTCTGTGCGAGGGCTTTCTCTAGTTGTGGCAAGCGGGGGCCACTCTTCATCGCGGTGTGTGGGCCTCTCACTATCGTGGCCTCTCGTTGTGGAGCACAGGCTCCAGATGCGCAGGCTCAGTAGTTGTGGCGCACAGGCCTAGTTGCTCTGCAGCATGTGGGATCTTCACAGACCAGGGCTCGAACCCATGTCCCGTGCATTAGCAGGCAGATTCTCAACCACTGAACCACCAGGGAAGCCCCATTTGTAGATTTTCTGATGATGCCCATTGTAACTGGTGTGAGGGGATACCTCATTGTAGTTTTGATTTGCATTTCTCTAATAATTAGTGATGTTGAGCAGCTCTTCATGTGCTTCTTGGCCATCTGTATGTCTTGTTTGGAGAAATGTCTATTTAGGTCTTCTGCCCATTTTTGGATTAGGTTGTTTGTTTTTTTTAATATTGAGTCGCATGAGCTGTTTATATACTTTGGAGATTAATCCTTTGTCCATTGATTCATCTACAAATATTTTCTCCCATTCTGAGGGTTGTCTTTTCGTCTTGTTTATGGTTTCCTTTGCTGTGCAAAAGCTTTGAAGTTTCACTACATCCCATTTGTTTATTTTTGTTTTTATTTCCATTACTCTAGGAGGTGGATCAAAAAAGATCTTGTTGTGATTTATGTCAAAGAGTGTTCTTCCTATGTTTTCCTCTTAGAGTTTTAAAGTGTCCAGTCTTACATTTAGGTCTCTAATCCATTTTGAGTTTATTTTTCTGTATGGTGTTAGGGAGTGTTCTAATTTCATTCTTTTACATGTAGCTGTCCAGTTTTCCCAGCACCACTTATTGAAGAGACTGTCTTTTCTCCATTGTATATCCTTGCCTCCTTTGTTATAGATTAGTTGATCATAGGTGCATGGGTTTATCTCCGGGCTTTCTACCATCTTCCATTGATCTATATTTCTGTTTTTGTGCCAGTACCATATTGTCTTGATTACTGTAGCTTTGTAGTATAGTCTGAAGTCAGGAAGTCTGATTCCTCCAGCTCTGTTTTTTTCCCTCAAGACTGCTTTGGCTATTCGGGATCTTTTGTGTCTCCATACAAATTTTAAGATTTTTTGTTCTAGTTCTGTAAAAAATGCCATTGGTGATTTGATAGGGATTGCATTGAATCTGTAGATTACTTTGGGTAGTATAGTCATTTTCACAATATTGATTCTTCCAGTGTAAGAACATGGTATATCTCTCCATCTGTTGGTATCATCTTTAATTTCTTTCATCAGTGTCTTATAGTTTTCTGCATACAGGTCTTTTGTCTCCCTAGGTAGGTTTATTCCTAGGAATTTCATTCCTTTTCTTGAAATGGTAAATGGGAGTGTTTCCTTAATTTCTTTTTCAGATTTTTCATCATTAGTGTATAGGAATGCAAGAGATTTCTGTGCATTAATTTTGTATCCTGCAGCTTTACCAGATTCATTGATTAGCTCTAGTAGTTTTCTGGTGGCATCTTTAGGATTCTCTATGTATGTCATCTGCAAACAGTGACAGTTTTACTTCTTCTTTTCCAATTTGTATTTCTTGTATTTCTTTTTCTTCTCCAATTGCCATGGCTAGGACTTCCAGAACTATGTTGAATAATGGGCGTGAGAGTGGACATCCTTGTCTTGTTCCTGCTCTTAGAGGAAATGCTTTCAGTTTTTCACCATTGAGAATGATGTTTGCTGTCAGTTTGTCGTATATGGCCTTTATTCTGTTGAGGTAGGTTCCCTCCATGCCCACTTTCTGGAGAGTTTTTATCATAAATGAGCATTGAATTTTGTCAAAAACTTTTTGTGCATCTATTGAGATGATCATATGTTTTTTATTCTTCAATTTGTTAATATGGTCTATCACATTGATTAATTTGCGTACATTGAAGAATCTTTGCATCCCTGGGATAAATCCCACTTGATCATGGTGTATGATCCTTTTAATGTGTTGTTGGATTCTGTTTGCTAGTATTTTGTAGAGGATTTTTGCATCTATATTCATGAGTGATATTGTATCACAATTGTATGTAGTGTCCTTCCTTGTCTCTTGTAACATTCTTTATTTTAAAGTCTATTTTATCTGATATGAGTATTGCTACTCCAGCTTTATTTTGATTTCCATGTGAACGGAATATCTTTTTCCATCCCCTCACTTTCATTCTGTATGTGTCCCTAGGTCTGAATTGGGTCTCTTGTAGACAGCATATATATGGGTCTTGTTTTTGTATCCATTCAGCAAGCCTGTGTCTTTTGGTTGGAGCATTTAATCCATTCACATTTAAGGTAATTATCAATATGTATGTTCCTATTACTATTTTCTTATTGTTTTGGGTTTGTTTTTGTAGGTCCGTTTCTTCTCTTGTGTTTCCCACTTAGAGAAGTCCCTTTAGCATTTGTTGTAGAGCTGGTTTGCTGGTGCTGAATTCTCTTAGCTTTTGCTTGTCTGTAAAGCTTTTGATTTCTCTGTTGAATCTGAATGAGATCCTTGCTGGGTAGAGTAATCTTGGTTGTAAGTTCTTCTCTTTCATCACTCTAAGTATATCATGCCACTGCCTTCTGGCTTGTAGAGTTTCTGCTGAGAAATCAGCTGTTAACCTTATGGGACTTCCCTTGTATGTTAGTTGTCATTTTCCCTTGCTGCTTTCAATAATTTTTCTTTGTCTTTAATTTTTGCCAATTTGATTACTGTGTGTCTCGGCATGTTTCTCCTTGGGTTTATCCTGTATGGGACTCCCTGCGCTTCCTGGACTTGAGTGGCTATTCCCTTTCCCATGTTAGGGAAGTTTTTGACTCCAATCTCTTCAAATATTTTCTCGGGTCTTTTCTCTCTCTCTTCCCCTTCTGGGACCCCTGTAAGGCGAATGTTGTTGCATTTAATGTTGTTCCAGAGGTCTCTTAGGCTGTCTTCATTTCTTTTCATTCTTTTTTCTTTATTCTGTTCCACAGCAGTGAATTCCACCATTCTGTCTTCTAGGTCACTTATCCGTTCTTCTGCCTCAGTTATTCTGCTATTGATTCCTTTTAGTGTAGTTTTCATTTCAGTTATTGTATTGTTCATCTGTGTTTTTTGTTCTTTAATTCTTCTAGGTTTTTGTTAAACATTTCTTGCATCTTGTCAATATTTGCCTCCATTCTTTTTCTGAGGTCCTGGATCATCTTTACTATCATTATTCTGAATTCTTTTTCTGGAAGGTTGCCTATCTCCACTTCATTCAGTTGTTTTTCTGGGGTTTTATCTTGTTCCTTCATCTGGTACATATCCATCTGCCTTTTCATCTTGTCTATCTTTCTGTGAATGTGGTTTTTGTTCCACAAGCTGCAGGACTGCAGTTCTTCTTGCTTCTGCTGTCTGCCCTCTCTGTGTCATATCTTAGATTCCACAAATAAGTGATATCATATGGTATTTGCCTTTCTCTTTCTAAGAGAAATGCCATCTAAATGACATTCTTAGTACTTAACATCTATCTATCTATATACATACATATATATATATATATATATATAAAATATATATATTTCTTCGGTGTGTGGGCCTCTCACTGTTGTGGCCTCTCCCGTTGCGGAGCACAGGCTCTGGATGCGCAGGCTCAGCGGCCATGGCTCACGGGCCTAGCCGCTCCGCGGCACGTGGGATCTTCCTGGACCGGGGCATGAACCCGTGTCCCCTGCATCGGCAGGCGGACTCTCAACCACTGTGCCACCAGGGAAGCCCCTCAATATATATTTTATATATATTTATTATATTATTTTATTTTTTGCATATCTGTATCTCCTCTACTAAAATGAAAACTCTTTGTGTATAGTAACAATGTCCTGCACCCTCTGATTCCTCAAAGATTCAATATTATAGGCAACCTTCTAAAACTTTGCTGAATGAATCAATAAATAAGAGCATTGTTTTCATGGGCAATAAGCTCTTAATTCCACACTAGGACTGACCAAGTAAAACTACTGGAATTTGGAAACTCATTGGTAAGTTGGAAATTGCCAGCAACTGCTTTCTTAATTAAGAAAGCAGTTAGTTTTGTAGAGATTTGAACCTAGAAAAGTGACTCTAATTGTTTTCACAAATTATTTTCTTGAAAAATGCTAAGTAGTAAAACCCTAGTGAAATGTGTAAATGAAGAAACTTTCATCTTAGATGCTTTGGGAGAAAGGAGGGAAAACATTGAACTGCAGAAAGATATATGTGCTGTTAGTTATTCATTTCTTTTTCACTTGAGATGATGGTTTTAGGTGAAATGTCAGCAGCTTTGTCATCATTCATCTCTTGAGTCTCAAAGCTGATAATTTACAGACTTTCTACTTTCCCTGGCATATGACCATTTGCCTCTTGTGCATAAAACAGGCGTGGGTTGCCAGGCCTGGTGACTCTGGCTCAGACAGATGGTGAAGTTATCCCTGGTCTCAGATGCTCTTTGTGGTCTGTGGTGTGAGGTGGTTTCCTGGTTGGTAAATTGACATTCTCTTGCCCAGAGAAACTATGAGATGTTAAAGGAGTCTTGTGGGAGAGAAAGGTGCTATAGGATGTTAAAACATATGGGCACCGCTCTAGTTCACTGCCAGAGAAATAGATTAAGTGAGCTCAGCAAGTTTCCAGTAGAATTCAGTTAATTGTCCTGCCCCACATGAAAGAAGCTTATTAGAAATTTGTTAGGTGATCATAGATTCTCTCTCTTAGTGCACTGTATAAATAGAGATTAGTTTTGGCTTATTTAAAAAGAGGTCTTTTCCAAACTTGTTTAACTGTTGGACCATATTTTCTTGGAGCATCTCTTGGGGTTGGTGTTCCACAGACTACATGTTAGGAAATGCTGTGGTCGAGATACATGAAAACGCAGAGTTTAGGTTGCTTTCTAGAACACTGCACCAAAAGCCTTTCAAGCCAACATCCAGGAAATTTCCTTTTCCTCTTTATTTCCTTTTCTAATTTCCTTCTCTAATCATTCTTCAAGTCCTTGCCAAACAGAAATTCTGATTCAAGCACTTGATAAATACCATGACAGTTAAAGAGAAGTAAGACAAGTTATTTGTTTGGTCTGGGCCTCAGTTTATTCATGTGTAAAGCAAGAAGGTTGGATTATGATTATTAATATCTCTGCCAGCTCTTTAATTCTGTGCTTTTTTGATTCAGAAAGCACGATCCCTGACCCCTGACCTACTAACTATCTAGCTTGGGATAAAGGCTAATGCAAATGACATAACTAGGAAGCAGTTCAAAATGGCACATATCTCTGCGCCAAATAGTGTGGTGCAGATTAGAGGGGCTATACAAGTGCAGACAGGGGAAACCAGTGGGGCCAGAACACTTCTAACTCTCTCTGTTCTTTTCTTGCTCAACAGAGCCCCTAAAACAATGATTTAATGAGAATGTATTTGGTTATGGAGATATAAAATGCATTTACTACATGGAAAGCCTTTGTTCCGTGTCTACTTAGGCTCAATTAATGACAGTGCAGAGGTTTGCTACAATGTGAGATTAATGAAAACACCTCTGTTGATAACTTAATACTTATTAAAACAATCATTAAGTCACCAATGCTTTTTGCGGAACCTGAAGACTTGAGCTAAAAGATGTTCTAGGCCGAAGGCATGAATAGGATCCTAGAATGTTAGAGCTAGAAGAGTCCTGAGGGAGCACCAAGGTAAGGGGTCAGCAAACTTTTTCTGTGTAGGACCAGATAGTAAATGTTTTAGACTTTGCAGGCTGTTAGATCACTGCTGCAACTATTCAACCGTACTGTTGAAGTGCAAACTCAGCCATGGACAGTATGCAAATGATTGTGCATGGCTGCATTCTGACAAAACTTTATACACAAAAACAAGAAGCCTGTGGGCTCTTGTTGAAGATGAAGACCAGAGTAGTTTGGCGTTTGCTCAAGATCATATGGACTGAATTGTGTCCCCCACCCTCCAGTTCATATGCAGAAGCCCTAACCGCCAATGTGACTATATTTGGAGATAGGGACTACAGGGAAGTAATTAAGGTTAAATGAGGTCATAGGGTGGGTCCCTGACACAAAAAGTTTAGTGTCCTTGTAAGAAGAGACACCATAGAGCTTGATTTCTTTCTCTCTCTTTTTCTCTCCACCATGTGAGGACACGGCGAAAAAGTAGCTGTGGAATGATAGAAAATATGGTTGTGCCTGCCCCTGGTTCCTGTCACAGAGCTCCTAATATGCCTTGGAATTTTTCCGGGTGATAGGAGCATCTTTTGTTCTAATGAGGCTACTCTTGGTGGGCTCCTGGATGGGGACTTGTCACCAGAAAGAGCAAGCCATGATTAGAAGCTTGGAACTTTCAGACCCATCCCTCATTCTCTGGAGAAGGAACAGGGACTGGAAATTGAATTAATAAGCGATCATACCTATGTGATGAAGCCTCCATAAAAATCCCCAAAGTACTGGGTTCATAGAGCTTCCAGGCTGGTGAACACATCCACATGCTAGGAGGGTGGCACAGCCCGACTTCATAGGGAAAGACCCTTGCAGATCTCACCCATGTATCTCTTCATCTGACTGTTCATTTGTATCCTTTAAAATATCATTTGTAGTAAATTGGCAGTAGTAAGTAAAACAGTTTTTGGAGTTCTGTGAGTTACTCTAGCAAATTCTCAAACCTGAGACAGGGGTCATGGGAACTTCCGATTTATAGCCAAGTCAGACAGAGGTCGTGGGTAACCTGGGGACCTAGTACTTGTGATTGACATCTGAGGTGGAAGGCAGTCTTGTAGACCTGAGTCTTTATCCTGTGGGGCCAGTGCTAACTCCAATTAGTGTCAGAATTGAATTGTATTGAACTGTAGGACACTCAGCTGGAGTTGGAAAATTGGTCAGGGAAAAACCCCATGTATCTGGTATCTGAAATGTTGAGAACACGAGTAAAGGAAAAAACAGTGAATTTCCTCGACAGTGGCTATCTACAGGCCAGGAAGAGAACTCCCACCAGAGCCTGACCGTGCTGGCAACCTGATCTTGGACTTCCAGACTCCAGGACTGTAGGAAAATAAATTTCTGTTGTCTAAACCACTAGGTCTGAGTATTTTGTTATGGCAGCCTGAGCTGACTAACACACACAGCAAGTTTGGAGCAGAGTGGGGGCTGGTGTTGAGATCTGATGGCATTCCAAGCAGCTTTGGGTAGAGAAGAAAGAATATATTATCTTAGGTTTGAAAAGGAAAGTGATAATTTTTTTCCATTTCACCGTTTTATACTTTGGTCCAATATACAAATCAATAGATTAAAGAATTAGATCTTCATTTTGGAAAGCTAAAGTGTTGAGTAGGATATAAAATCTGTTAGGAGATTGAAGAAAGCATGAATGAGGATTTAGACCACATTTCCTAACTTTGCCTCCGAATTAATCTCTCCCTTCTCTGGGTACTTCTGTTAGTCACGTGCTTCTCACACCTTGTCTGTTACTACATGTCTGTTTTCATCTCCAAATCTTCTTGATGATAGGGTCACATTTAGTTACTTTATATTACCATAGCACCTAGCTTGTGCTATGCATAGAATGTGAATGCAATAGAATAATCATGGGTGTTACAACACATTCATTCAGTCCACAAATATTTGTTGGACATGTATTAGGTGCCCAGCTCAATATTAGATGATGACGGTGATGGCTAAGAAGACACCACCCTTACCCTCATGGAGCTCATAGACTGGTAGGAAAGCTTGATCCAATAATATAAGCATTCAATTTAAAATACATTCACAAACTTTGATGAATGATTTAAAGGAAAGGTACAATGCAGCAAAGCTATAAAATAGGGAAACCCCCTAAACTTGACAGCTATGTGCAAAAGAATCATACTGGACTACTCTCTCACACAAGATACAAAAATAAACTCAAAATGGATTAAAGACTTAAATGTAAGACCCGAAACCATAACACTCCAAGAGGAAAACAGAGGCAGTACGCTCTTTGACATTGGTCTTAGCAACAGTTTTTGGATCCATCTCCTCAGGCAAGGGAAACAAAAGCAAGTAAACAAACGGGACTATATCACCGTGAGTAGCTTTTGCACAGTGAAGGAAACTATCAACAAAATGAAAAGGTAGCCTACTAAATAGAAAATATTTGCAAACGATATATCTGATAAGGGTTAATATCCAAAATATACAAAAAACTCATATAACTCAACATCAAAAAAAGCAAAGAACAAAAAGCTTGATTAAAAAATGGGCTGGGGCTTCCCTGGTGGCGCAGTGGTTGAGAGTCCGCCTGCCGATGCAGGGGACACGGGTTCATGCCCCGGTCCAGGGGGACCCCACATGCCGCGGAGCGGCTGGGCGCGTGAGCCACGGCCGCCGGGCCTGCGCGTCCGGAGCCTGTGCTCCGCGGCGGGAGAGGCCCGCGTACCGCAAAAAAAAAAAAGGGCTGAAGACCTGAATAGATGTTTTTCCCAACATCCTTACAGATGTTGTAAGGAGACAGAAAGTAGAATGGTGGTTGCCAGGGATCTGGGGGAGGGAAAATGAAGAGTTTGTGTTTAATGAGTATAGAGTTTCAGTTTTGCAAGATAAAAATAGTTCTATGGATGTTGGGTGGTGATGGTTGCACAGTGATGTGAATGTAGTTAATGCCACAGAACTGTAAAAATGGTTAGTATGGTAAATTTTGTGTTACATGTATTATATCACAGTTAAAAAAAAGAAAGTTATACCTGTGACTGAGGAAGCAGGGGGCCACCCACAGCCCTAAGGTATGGTGTGTCCCATGCAATATTTGGGACGTACTTACGCTAAAAAATGATTTGTTATTTATCTGAGATTCATATTTAATTGTCATGCACTTTTTATTTGCAAACTCTGGCAACCCTACCCAAGAAGCCACACTTGCCATTTGAACCAGAACTTGCTTTGAGTGATGAAAGCTAGCAATAGCATTCTAAGAAATGTAAAATACCAGAGAACTCTATCTTACCCTTTTTCACCTGTGTTACTTCCCTGTGTTAGCCAGCTACTTACACTGAGAATGATGACGTACGTAAAAGGAAAGACCAGGCAACCTAGAGTTCCTATTCCTTTCAGTCCTTCCTTAGTCATCAGTTAGCCTAAGGTAGAGGGTTGGTTGCTAGAATATGCATGTATCAAGAAGTGAAATAAAAACAATTGAATTAGTTTTGTGCAGTGTTTCCACTGTTTTCATAAGAGCTAAATGAATATACAAGCTATGAGAAAATAAAATAGGGAAACCCAAGAAAACTTTCCTAAGGAAATGGTGTTTGTGGTGAGATCTGAAAAATGAGTAGGCATTAATCAGGTGAAGGAAAGATATGGGGTGTAAAAATAAGGGCAGAGACCTTAAGATGAAAGGAAGCATGATGATTTGAGGAATTGATTGGGGCCGGGATGGCTGGAGCACAGATATACAGATGAGTCTGGAGTGAGTAACATGGCCTGGCCACTCAGAACCCCGTAGGCTGGATTAGTGGTTGTCCTAAGCATATCGAGAAGCCACTGCAGAGCTTTAAGCACCTTTAAGACTGTTCAGGCTGCAGTGTATCGCAGGAGAACAAAAGTGACTGTGAGAAGGCCAGTTCAGAGATACTTGCTGTACGATGGTGCTTTGAATCAGAGATCTCAGTGGTTGAGCTGGAGAGAAGCAGATGGAATTGAGGGTTTTAGGAGGACTTGATGAGGGTTAAATAAGGAGCTGACAGCGTGCAAGGTGTTGGATAATTCCTAAGTACCTGGCTTGTGAAACTTGAGAAGTGAGGGTGTTGGTCCTTGGGTGGAGGACACTAGGAGAGAGCTGGGTTTCAGAGAGGACAGGTGGGAGTGGGTTGTGATTGAGATTGGGCACTTGTGGAGGTATTGGTTAGGCAGCTGGGATTGTGGACCTTGGTTACACTCTCCCTAACCACAATTAAAATTTGTGATATCTTTCAAAGGTAAAGGGAAAGCAAAAGTATTTTGGATGAAAAATGAATACAGAAGGACTAACTCGCCTGCCTCTGATTTATTATCCTGGGCAGATACCCCGGAGCTGTGTCTGATAGGAAATCCCAGTGCTGGGGGTGGCTTGAAGTAAAATGATATAGACCAGGATCATCCTTTGTAAGTTTTATAGATGAGATGGTAGCTTCTTCAGACTGTGACACCACATCCTTTGGTATCTTCCCATCCATGTTTAAAAATCTGAGCTTCCTTCTTACAAGATCTTGCATGACTTGGCCTCAGTCTACGTCTCTAATGTCATCTGGCTTTCCTCTCCCTAGATTCTAGCCAGGCTGGCTCCCTGCTTGTTCCTTTCACGAACCAAACTTGCTCTGCCTCAGGCCTTTTGAACTCGAGTTCTCTTCTTGGTGTGCACCTCCCTTGCTCTATTAATGACAGCTCCTTCTCTGCACGAGGTTTAAGCTTAAATTCCTCCTCCTCAGTGGAGCCTTCCCTGTTCATCCAACCTAAACACTTGTGCTCATCACTTTCTATTCCATTACCCTGTTTTATTTTCTTCATTTATCTCACACTCGCCTAAATTGGGCTTACGTATTTTCTCATCTATTTCTCCCTATTGAATGAACCCTTATGAGAATGGCAACTGGGTCTACTACCTTGTTCAGTGCCTTCAGACCTATCACAGTGTCTGTTAAGGTGGAGGTGCTCAATACACTTCTGCTTAGGGAATGAGTTCTATTAGGCATTGGGAAAACACAGATAAATGTTGAGTAGGAATCTAAATCTTGAGGGCTGCAAGTGTCAGACTTTGGAGTAACATTGGTGCTCTAGAGAAGGGTAGGGTGTGGGGGACAAGTTCTGTGCAGAGATATGAAGGCCAAGTAGTTCTGAAAAGTCCACTAGAAACATTCTTAGCCCTCCTCAGACTCACTGACCTATATTAACCCAAATCCCCTTCCCTATGATAACGTGGGGAAGCACCTCAAACACCACAGCTCGAAGGCTACTACCTGGTATACCTGGTACTGCTGTTGCCAGCATGTACGTTGTATATAGAAACAATGTAAGCTCCCTCTTTGAGAAAGAAAATATAAAATCAGAAGCATGAGTCTCCTTTAAGAGGAAAATCATCTTTAATTAAAGGAAAACTAGTAAACAGTCTGCTTGGACCTAAAATTGCTTCGTTTCTGCATGCTATTAAATTGGATTTATGATCTAATAAAGCAAACAAAGGGCTTTGGATAGCTGAACAATAAACTAAGATGAAAATTTTTGAGAAAGATTAAAATCGATAAACCCTGTTCTCTACAATAAGGGACAGATTTCTTCTCTGGATTTTTCTTCCATACAATATAAAGAGATAGGGACTGTCTTGCTGTCAGATTGTCTTGCTACAAGACTACACTTCTATGCTTGTAAAGCTTATTTTAAGCATTGCAGAAAATCATAAAGCATGGCCGGTTTAGGGAATAATCACAGGTTAGAAATTTTACCCACTTAATCAACTCAGATATAACTGAACCTAAAATAAACTTTCTAGCAACAATGTAGAGAATGAATCCCCAAAATGAAGAGCTGGTTCTGATCTGAATCCTGAATAGCATCAGTCAGTGACAGCCCGCTGCACTTGCCCCTAGTATTGGCTGGGGTCATCTCCAGGGTCATACCCCAGATGGAACTTGGAAGGCCACTGCCAACGTCTGCCTCTCTGATCTTTTAGCTCATTTTTTGTATGCTTAAGTCCTTGATCAACCCTCTTATGATTGAGATATTCTTTTAAAAAACCATTATTTTTCTGAACATAAAAGTTACATGTATATATTATAGGAAGTACAGAAAAATATAAAGGAGATAGAAATCCCTGTATCATAGCATCAAAGGGAAAAAAAGGTTAATATTTTGGGGTATTTTTACCTGGGCTAAGTTGTTTTATTTTTTTAGAAAATTTGTCTTATAATGTGTTATTTCCTGCTTTTTCTTTTTAGTTAACATATCATGAACATTTCCCCATGACATAAACTGCTTTTTTGTGGAAATAATATTAATGGCCCCATAAATATTCCATTGTATAGATTACCATTCCCCTACTTTTATTTATTTATTTAATACATTTATTTATTTATTTATTTATTTGGCTGCCTTGGGTCTTTGTTGCTGCGCGTGGGCTTTCTCTAGTTGTGGTGAGCGGGGGCTACTCTTTGTTGTGATGTGCGGGCTTTTCATTGTGGTGGCTTCTCGTTGCAGAGCAAGGGCTCTAGGCGCATGGGCTTCAGTAGTTGTGGCACATGGCTCAGTAGCTGTGGCTCATGGGTTCAGTAGCTGTGGCTTGCAGGTTCAGTAGCTGTGGCTTGCAGGCTCTAGAGCGCAGTCTCAGTAGTTGTGGTGCACGGGCTTAGTTGCTCCGCAGCATGTGGGATCTTCCCGGACCAGGGATCGAACCTGTGTCTCCTGCATTGGCAGGTGGATTCTTAACCATTGTGCCACCAGGGAAGTCCCTCCCCTACTTTTATTTATTTATTTTTTATAATTTATTAATTTATTTTTGGCTGTGTGGGTCTTCGTTTCTGTGCGTGGGCTTTCTCTAGTTGCTGCGAGCGGGGGCCACTCTTCATTGCAGTGCGTGGGCCTCTCACTGTCGCGGCCTCTCTTGTTGCGGAGCACAAGCTCCAGACGCGCAGGCTCAGTAGTTGTGGCTCACGGGCCTAGTTGCTCCGCGGCATGTGGGATCTTCCCAGACCAGGGCTCGAACCTGTGTCCCCTGCATTGGCAGGCAGATTCTCAACCACTGCACCACCAGGGAAGCCCCCCCTCCCCTACTTTTAGACGAGTGGATTGTTTCCAGTCTCTTCCCTCTCTATCTTGTTCCCGCCCTCCCTGCCTTCCTTGAATTTTGTAAATCTCAATTAAGCTGTTAATTCTTTTCAAGATGGCAGATTGAGTTATATAGTTAAGTCATAACTTGATAATCTTTAGTAACATACCACATTTTATTAATCATTAGTAGTCGCAGAAGAATGAAAAAAATGTAGAGTTGGGAGAGATGGTTGAGTAAGTATTGCCAAATACCAAACTTTTATTTTCAGTGAAGGTGAGGTTTAGTTTTAGGACCAACATTATACAGAGAAAGGTTTCACTGTCATATAGACTAGTTTCCATTCAGACTACAAAATGCTTCCGGCTCTGTCACATAAAATGAGATGCGTTTACGGAAACTTCTCGGTTTGCAGCTTCAAATCTGAGTTGCTCTTGGCATTTGTCTCCTTTCCTGCCAGGCAGAGGTGCTCTGTACAGTTTCTGCTCCACACCACTGGCCACGTGATTCTGTTCCTCTCAGCATGTTATATTCTACGTCAAGTTCTGGTAGCCCATGTGATTCTTTGCTTCCTTGTATTCTTTATCATGGTGCCATTTTGGGCAAGAATCCTTCAAGACCGTGACTAATATTTTTCTTATGGACATCAAACAGATAGTGGGGCATCTGAACCGAGGCCTGTTACCTTTTCCCAATCAGTGAAATCCTGGATGTGCTTATCGAAGTGAGCGTCGCTCATCTAGCTAGGTGAATAGTTGCCCACTGGATTTAGCAGCTGATTCTCCTAGAGATGATCCATATTCTTTTAGTTACAGGGATAAGCAACAGAATGTTGTGTTGGTGGAGAAGGTGGTTGCAGTAATGACGGGGATATTTTTGAGTAGAAAATACACAATAAACCCAGTGTAAAGCATGGAAGGTCTGGATTCCGGGTTTAGGATGAAGCTGGGAAAAATTCTCAGGGTTCCCTTGTGAAGAACTTTTCTTCCGAGTTCAGGAAGAGGTGATAAAGGATCAGATGTGATACCCCTTGGTCTTCTTTACTCCTTTTCCAGGGAGAGCTGCATTCTTCATAGAGGAGCTGCAGTAGCTGTGGCAGAAAGTGCCAGGTAGGTCAAAATAGTGAGAGTCCCAGCGGTGAGTAGCCACAGTGCACTGTGGTCCAGATGGCAGAGCTAGTCAGCTGTACTGCTAAGAAGGTGGCTTCTAATTTGTTTTTATCAGTAATTTTTTATGAACAGCTTTGTTGGATTAGAGTTCTAGAAGTATTTGGGAAGATGTAAATGCTCGATCACTTTTCGTATGAAAACTCAGTTTCTTTTTTTTCTTTTTTTCTTTTTTTTTGCGGTACGCGGGCCTCTCACTGTTGCGGCCTCTCCCGTTGTGGAGCACAGGCTCCGGACGCGCAGGCTCAGTGGCCATGGCTCACGGGCCCAGCCGCTCCGCGGCATGTGGGATCCTCCCGGACCGGGGCACGAACCCACGTCCCCTGCATCGGCAGGCAGACTCTCAACCACTGCTCCACCAGGGAAGCCCTGTTTCTTTTTTTAAACTGTGTTGGTGGAAGTCACACAGTCAGTCCTTGGAAGAGTCTGGGAGAGTTCAGGCCAGTGGCCGGAGTTCACAGAGTCTGTGAGGACAGCACTGGGGTCCAGGCTGCTTCTCTGCATCAGTAGTGACATGTTAGGCTGAGGTCTCTGCTTGCACCTAACATTTCCCTTTAGAAAACATCTTGCCTCTCTCAGGATTTCAGGTCTCATTGCTGCGAGTTCAGGAAGAGGCGGTGTAGTCGGGGTGGAAACAGGTACTTGGGGTCGCCTCAGGAGTGAGCAGTAGAGGGCTGTGTGTATGGTTGCAGGTGGTGGCATCCTCACAGGATTGATTTTGTATATTGATGGAAGTCCTGGCTGACTACGTTATTATTCATGGCAACAATTTTAGGTAGTTAATTATTTATTACATCCTTTCCCCCTAGTGGATGTAACGGAACAAGAATCTTTATACCAGGGCTACACAAGTGTTGTCCTTTTACCTTTTGTAATGGAAGGCACTTTTGCCAGTTTAAAGATAATTGCTATCATTAAATATTGATAGAGCCTTTTTTTTTTTTAAGTTTCTAGAAGTTAAAATGAAGGGAACAACTGGGAAATATAATCAATGTGCCCTGGACTTTTCATCCAATGAGACTTGGACCTCAAGGAGTAAGAAAATTATGTGGAAGGAGGATGCCTTCCTATTTGTTTTTTAACAACAGGCCTCCCAGGTTCTAATTATTGCCTGACATGTGAGCCAAAGGAGACATTTTACAAGGCAGAATATAAGAAAGAACTAGCACTTTACTACTGATATCAAACCAGAGTATAACTGTGTGTCTTCTATAACTGAGGGCATGCTGCCCTGAAAAGGGTTTAGAGGGAAGTTGTTAGGTGTAAATTGGCCTCAGCAATAGAAACAAGGCTAATTAGAAGAAGGCAAAGGCCTCTGACATCACTATGCAGAATGGAGTCTCAGGCTTGAACAACTACAACAGTGGCAGGCTCTGGACAGATGAAAGCAGAGGAAATTGTGAGTGGGAATGGACCTTGTCTTTAGCAGTAGAAGGAACAGAGCAGTCAAACCCTGGAGCTCTGTCCTGTAGGGCTTTGGCTGCCTTGAGAAGCGCACACGCTCTACCTTTTTCCTCCTGTCCCAGGTTACTCTCCAATGGCATTTACTTTTATACGAATAAAATGAAGTTGCTCATTCACTTTCTCTTTCCAAAAAGGATTTGAAGAAGTTAATGGAACATCAAGGGTGAACTCAAATGGAGGAAAATAACTTACAAATAGGTAATGTGGAGTCTCAAGCGGGAGATTGTGCCTGTGGGATGAGGGAGGGGACGGGTTTGCCTAGTAGCAATGGCGATGGCATGCTATGGTGGCTGTGGGGAGCTGTTTAACAGAAGATTGCTGCGCGTGTGTGTGTGTGTGTGTGTGTGTGTGTGTGTGTGTGCGCGCGCGTGCGCATGTGTGTTTGTGTATGTGTAGGGTGGTCATTTTAACCTCCTATTACTGGGTCAGCCTGCAGCCACTGTTAAGGCTTCACAGATTTGGAAGGGCTGTGTGTTTCATTTGGGGAAATTTTAAGGTCTCCCTTAACATTTAGCCACCCCTGGAGGCCCCAGTCTGGTTAGGAATGTTTCGGTGGGTGAATGGCAGAGCTCTTTGGCACTGGCAGCTGGAACCTTGCACACACACACT
Organism: Stenella coeruleoalba; assembly: GCF_951394435.1. Taxonomy (NCBI): domain Eukaryota; kingdom Metazoa; phylum Chordata; class Mammalia; order Artiodactyla; family Delphinidae; genus Stenella; species Stenella coeruleoalba. The sequence goes on along the minus strand of NC_137157.1, from coordinate 57,042,402 downwards.
TCTTCCTTCCTCTGATTGTGTTAAGTCAGCGTAGCCCTCGGACCCCGTGGCTGGCAGTCCGGGGACGTCCCCCCGTTGGTTTTGTCAGGGCAGTATTGGGAATTTTTGGTGGCATCTTTTACCAGCTCTCAAAATTTTCTCAGATACATCTTGATGAGATGAGACCTAGAAGAAAAAGGGAAATCTTATTGGGATTGAACAAAAAATACAACATTTGAAATAACATTTTGAAATAAAATTGGCTGTTAGCAACGGAGAACTTAGGACTGTGGATAGTGGTATGTTAAAATTCACATGCCTCACACAGATGTGCAGAGCAAATGGAGTTTCTTTGTTTCCTAAAACTGATGTAATCTTCCTTTACCAGACCACACTCAAGCTGCGTGGGGGTAGGTAGTGGGAAGTGTGGAAATTAACTTTAAACTTGTCAATTTATGCTATCTCTGTACCTTTGGGTTTAAATAGTCTCTCTTGGATGACTAAGTTCCCTTTGGGTAAATATTCAGTCTTTTAGATGCCCATCCCCCTGCCCCTCCCACTCTAAAATGGTACCTAGATAGATGGAAGGGTAGGGTGTGTGTGACCTCATGTTAGCAGGGGAGAGATGGGAGTTTCAGACCCATGCAGTGTCCTTTGGTTCCTCATTGATCTTCACCGGGCCATGGCTGATCTGTCTGTTCCCTGTGCTACTGTTGGAGAGGGCCTATCTGCTCATTTGGAGGTCAGATCCCCAATATTGAGTTCTTGCTTTAGGCTCTGATCATGAAGCCCTTGACTGCAGCAACCATTTTGTCCTAATTGCAGCTCCTCACAGGTCCCCTCTGGTTTCTGAACCCCTGTTCCGGAGCAGGTGAGAGGTCCCAGATCTCTTGATACCTTCTTTTTTTTTTTTTTTAAACTTAAAAAAAAAATTAATTTTTGGCTGCATTGGGTCTTCGTTGCTGTGTGCAGGCTTTCTCTAGTTGCGGTGAGTGGGGGCTACTCTTTGTTGTGGTGTGCAGGCTTCTCACTGCGGTGGCTTCTCTTGTTGTGGAGCACGGGCTCTATGCACGTGGGCTTCAGTAGTTGTGGCTCACGGGCTCTAGAGCGCAGGCTCAGTAGTTGTGGCGCACGGGCTTAGTTGCTCCGCCACATGTGGGATCTTTCTGGGCCAGGGCTCGAACCCGTGTCCCCTGCATCGGCAGGCGGATTCTTAACCACTCCGCCGCCAGGGAAGCCCTTGGATGCCTTCTTAAAAAAGTTTTTTTTTATTGAAGTATAGTTGATTTACAATGTTGAATTAGTTTCAGGTGCACAGCGAAGTGATTCAGTTATATATATATATATATATATATATATATATATTTGTTTTTCAAATTCTTTTCCATTCTAGGTTATTCCAAGACACTGAGTATAGTTCCCCGTGCTATACAGTAGGTCCTTGCTGGTTGCATGCCTTGCTCAAGCCTTGGGCAGCCAGGAGCACTGCCAGGGCTCCTCTGTCTAGGCTCCTCCCTCTACCAGGGCTGCACTTTTTTCCCATGCTGCTTAGGATGAAGCCCTCCCTGTAGCCTCACAGGCTTCCCAAGCTCTGCCCAGGAAAGCACACCAAATCACAAATCCTACCAAAAGCTCCAGTGCTTATCTGTGTCTGTCTGTGTGGATGTTTCTAACATGCCTCCTACTCCCAGAGCCCCACTTCAGAGTGGACAGTGAAATCACGGGTATTTGATCTCTCCTCCCCGTATTGCACCTGGGATTTGGAAGTGGAAAGCTTTCCATTTTCTCTTCCTGTCTGGAAGGGCCTTTCTCCACATCATATTCTCCTCCTTCCTGATGTGGCATTGACTTTCGCCTCCTGTTGCACCATCATAACGGAGTGGCTGCCAGGGAACAAGAACCATACATCAGTAATAGTTTCACAAATATTTTCCCAGTTATGTGCATATTAGGAGACAGTGGGGAGCCCCTGGCATCCTTCCAGTTGTTGTGGAAGTTTTCTGTTGTAACAGTTATTGGGAATGGAAGAGGAGTGGTGGTTGATCAAATACTATGTATGGTTTTACTAAACATTAAAATCATAAATGTGGGAACTGGAAACCTTTTGCCTCTGCAAATTGAGCATCCACAGTTTTGTGTTAGAAACTGCTGTTAAAACTCCCTGCTTTCAGAACTTGGCTGCTGTAAAGGTCCTGAAAAAAAATTGCAGTTTGGCTGGAAATGTTCATGCTTGGTTTCAGCACATTCACAGAACATTCACAGGAAATAATTGCAAGTTCACACAATATGATCTGTGTGGGTGTGATTCAGATCAGCTCTCAAGAGCACAGAATGAAGGCTCTCAGCCATTTATGCAAAGAAACATTAAAATAATGATAAAGGGATCCAGTATGATTGAGGGGAGTGGAAAAGAATTAGATATTAAGGCACAAGTTTTTATCTTTTTGGGAATCAAAAGCTGCTGGGCACATCAATGGATTTGAACTTCTATTGAGAAGTACTCTTAGGGTTTTAAGGACTTGAGTCGTGTTAGTTTTGTTTACTGAATCCTGGTCATAATAACATTTCATTTTGTGGGGAAATAATAGGAGGCAGGAACAACGAAGGAGCACAGAAGGGGACTTTCTCTTTATAAAAAAAAAGTGCGAAAGATTTGAGACTTGACTCTCACCAAATGGGGAAGAAAGTATCTTTGTGCAGCCAATCTTGTGTCCTGAGAGACCTCTGAGTACCAAACCTTGATCTGAACACTGTGAGGGCTAAGTGGGAAGGTGGAAGATGGGACCTGACCTTGAGATTCATATAACCTATTCTGGGAGGTAGAACATTCTTACGTGGAAGTATGGCTTCACAAAACTAAATACAAGTTAACACCAATTAAGAGGTGCCCAAATGAAAACAGAAATCTGAAAACATGAACCTGGAAGACTAGAATCATGTATATAAAACAGCTATATGTATGACTAATGATCAAATATACGATAAAGACATAAATATATAGTTCAATTTAACCATAATTATAGCTCGCATCTGAGTTGTACTTGACAGTTTTCAGAGCATTTTCAGATACTTATTTTCACATTTTTCACATACAGTTGTTACAGCATGGACTCACCACTGCTGTTCTCCACCACTAGAACCGTGCCTAACATGTAGTGGGCACTCAGTTTTTTTTTTCTTAATGACTTAAAACAACAAACATTTATCATCTCACACACCTTCTTTGTGAGAGGCCTCGCGACGGCGGCTAGCTGCCTCCAGGGTGAGCAGTGCAAGAGACAGCAGTGATTATTTGTTGAATGAATGAACCATATAGTTTCAAGGAGCCTCAGAGGTATTCTGGATCCTCCTCCAATTCAAGCAGTTCTCTTCACTGATAGTGTTTAAACATTTCCAGTGACGGTGAGCACATGGCCTCTTCAAGTGGCCCATTCCATCGTCAATAATGAAATCAGCTACCACGCTGGACATTATGCTAGGTCATCTTCCTACCACACTGTGCTCCCTCCTGTCAAATACCTCTGATTATAAGAAAGCTCTTTCTTGCTTTGAATTGAAATCTGCCTCTTACCACCTTCCTCCAACTGTATTCATTTTGTTCTCCTAAGCTTTAGATGGGGTGCCCATCAGGACACCTTTTGAGAAAAATTGAGAGTTTTGAAAGTGAAAGGAGCTACAAATAATTAAAATGAACGTGTTTTGATGTGTTTTCTAATTCATTAGCGAAGTTTTTTTTTTTGGATTTTACACCAACTTTATTAAAAATTTTTCAAGTTCAATTACTGTAACCATGTATATAAATAAAAAATTAGTAAATTTTACCATTATAGTTACATTTTTGTTGGTGGAATGTTGCATTATTTGGACATAATTATAAATTATGTTATACTGTAATCAGTGCCAAGTCATTTCTGCTCCATAGGTTGTACCTATATATTTTTTGTTGTTGTTTGTACTAGGAAATATATCAGACTTATCTGAACAGCCATTGACACAGCATGATTAGAACACATGGATTTTAATCAAGGTTTTCTTTTCAGCTGCTCTCTCCATGGGTTCCTTAATTTAGTAAGAATATTGCTTTGACCATGACACTGTACTCTGAAAATTATATTTCCACCATAGAAATTTTAATATCCACTCTTGAACTTCTTCATGAGATGAGTAGAAATACTGAAAATATTAGAGCTATTTTTGGAATGAACTGATTTTCTCTTTGAAACTTCAGTCCTGATCCTGATGGAAAACTGACAGTTTTTAACTGAAGTTTTTCTGCTTACAGAGTCAATCCATGCAGCCTTCTCTTTATTTTTGGTATATGCACAGAAACATTTGGAATATAAAATAAGTGAAATTAATTTAGAAGGACAGTCATTTGATCTAGATCAACAGTTGTGTCTCACAGAGTGATATATAAATAAATCTTGTGCAGTTGAAAGTGTTAAACCTTTATCTTTGGGCACAGTCTTCTGAAAATAGCTTTTGAAGTAGACGCTGACTCTTTTCAGAGATTCGTGTCTTCAGGTTTTCATGTGGTCAGTGACATCACTATAGCCCCCACGGTGGATGGTAACTCTTAACATTCTTGAAAAATAGAAATTTAGTACTTATTATTTTATTAATAAGCACTTAAAAAATCATTGCTGCGAAAGGTTTATTACAAAATAAAAAAGCATTACCAAATAATAGAACTCCCTACAATAAATGGCAAAAACACTGGAGTAGGGTGTTTAGACTACTTTCTGTGTTGTAGTCTATGGCAGGACAGGCCAGAGTCCGCTTTAAATTTCCCACATTTCCCACTCTTTGGTGCGGTGGTCCCCAACATTTTTGGCCCCAGGGACCGGTTTCGTGGAAGACATTTTTTCCACTGGCGTGGGTGCGGGTGGGGGTGGGGAATGGTTCGGGTGGTGATGTGAGCGATGGGGAGCGATGGGAAGCGGCAGATGAAGCTTCGCTCGCTCGCCTGCCCGCCACTCACCTCCTGCTGTGCGGACCGTTCCTAACGGCCCCAGGGTCCAAGGCCTGGGGCTTGGGAACCCCTGCTTTGGTGAACTGGGGGGTGTGCCGTCTTTGTGCATCCAGACATCTCAGGGGCCAGTCCACCAAGCTGCCAGTAGAGGGAGCAATGCTGAATCTGTCTTCCACACCTGAGATGGGTAGTTTCTCCTGTGTTTGTATACGAATGTCGTTTATCATATGGGTGAGTGAGCACCCTGCATGCTGTTCTTGAAAGGGAGGTACTGGTTACATTGCCTCTGGAAAGAGTCTGGAAAAGAGAGATGGGTTGTTAATCCTCTTTCAGTTGGAAACCATGTGTAAAAGTTAGATCTCTGTTCATTGCATATAGGTCTTACACAAAGTTAAGTGAAAATTAAGGCGGAAGGCGGAAGTACAAAGTGGAAGTCTACCAAACCCATTCTGAGTTATCTTCATGCAGCTTTAATAAAAATGTTTCCAATAGGACGAAGGCTAAACTGGCCCTGGGTCAACAGACAAAGCCAGTACCGTCCTAGGGACAATGAGAGTTATGTTCATTCTAGTTAAGGAGAAGTAACTGCTCTCCTTCACCATGGCTTAGCCCTTCTCATGTTCGAAGCTTCCTTCTTTGCTTCAATTGACCTCTTCTCTGAGCTAAGCATCCTCAGTTCCTTCCTCTGTTAATCCTATGAAGGAGATGCCTGTAATGTCCTCTCTCTGGGTGAAGGGTAGGACTATTCAGTGTCCTTACTTTTACTTCATGTTTGATGAGCTGATCAACCCCCTGTTCCCACCTATGTGGGTCAGCTCCTCTGGCACTGCCCTTGGCCATGATGGGCTACGTGCGGTATATAGGAAAAAAGAATTCCGGGACAAGATAGGCAGCTATTTCGTGCTCCCAGTTCTGTCCAGAGGACAGACTGTTTCTCTGCTTCCTTCCCCCCACCTCCATTCATTTTACCTGTCCTGTGCTGTCTTCTCTGCCAGCCTCTTCTATGCCACTTGCTTCTTTGGAAGCTCGGCTTTGAATCTGGGTCTGTCCTAAGTTATCTAAAAGCCAGTGGAGAGGATGATGAGTTGGCTTCTTCTGTCTTATCACGGTGGTCTGGCTCACCTCTATTCTTCCTTTAACCTATGACATTCACATGCTTTCTACACCTGGCAGTTCTTATAAAATTCGTGTGTACATAACTTGTTACCTTAAATGAGCACTTTTTTCATGGTAGAGGAAGAAGAGGAACACATTATCCTGGAGTCAGAATTGAACTTAGTTCTCAGACTTTGTCTACTGCTTATTTCCGCAAAACGCGTTATATGTGCCCTTATAGAACTGCTGGTTGCTCTTTAATTTAGATGCCTGTTGTATAGACCATCAGGCACGAGGAACACACCCTCACGTCTCCTTCTAGAGAACCTCCCTAGATCTCCTTTCCCTACCTCACCTGTGCTCATTACATTGCTGCCCACATTGCTCCAGGCAGAGGGTGAAAACATCGGAGGGAGATGTCAAGGCGGTGAGCGCAAGGCTGGACAACTTTACAAAGTGATCAGTCAGAGCAGAAGATTGTAGATTGTGGTGTAAGTGATTCCTGTCCCACTCTTCACCCATAGAAATGGTGCAGGGTTTAGACTTGCTAATGGGCTCACAGAATGCTGTTGCTGGTCAGAATCTTTGCAATCATATGTGTCCAATCCTTTCATTTTACAGAAGAGAAATCAGAAGTTCAGGGAGATGTCAGTCTGGGAGTAGAATATGTGTCCCTTGACTCTGCTCATCACAGAGTCTTCTTATTCATGGGTACCTGGCATAGTAAGAGTTGGGGGACAGAAGAGAAAAGAGCAGGGATTTTGGAAAAAGCATTGGTCTGGGAGTCAGGAAATTTCTGTTCTAATACCATTTCTGTCATCACATATCTGCATGATTTTAGGAAGTCAGTTTCCTTCTTTAAGCATCAGTAACCTTATTTATGAATTGATAATGTCTAATGTCTCTTCCATCTCTAAAGTTCCACTGTGTGGTTGCTTTTCTTCTAGCATTTGCTGAGACTTACTATGGGTTAGGTCCTGTGCTAAACACATATTTAACCTGTAAACGATTCTGAGGTACATTCTGTTATTATCCCATTTTACAGATGAGGAATCTGGAAAACAGAGGTTAAATAAATTGCTCAAGTTTCCAGAGCTAATAAGTGGCAGAGTTTGGAACATAACTCCAAAGCACACCCAGTGAGTGGAAGATAAACGTATGCATGTGTGTGTGTGTGTGTGTGTGTGTGTGTGTGTGTGTGTGTGTGTACACGTAAAGGAGTTCCTGAATCTGCTGTATGTACTGGGGCACCAAGGAGGTGTTTAGTATTAAAGGCTGAGAAACATTGAATTGAGTCCTAGGAGCAAATGTAAGATAATAGGTTTTGGGTAAATATGTTGCCCGCTGATGCCAGTTGAAGTCTTTGTGCAGATTGTTGAAAATGAAAGCATTTTCTTATTGAGCTACCGGACACATGCCTCATAGCTCTTAGTTCATTCTGGCTTCATAAAATGCCTTTGTTCGCTGTCATTTGCAATTACATTTCCCTGATTGCCTCCTCAAGTTAAAGTATTCTTCTCCACTTTCATAAAAAAGAGGCTAAAAATAATAGGCAATATTATAATAGTCAATTCATCATCAGAGAATTGATTTAAGATCTATTATGACAGGCAAGCAAAAGTGAAATTTTAATGAAGACTCTTGAACAACACTTTTTCCTCTTTGATTCTTTAATAGACTGACAGTTTGTCATTTTTAAAAGGGTTTGTATTTTGCACTGTCGTTATGCTGGGTATAGTGCCATATATTCTCTCTTACGAGGTGACGTCTCGAACAGAGCAATACTCCAGGTTTCCCATCTCCCAAGGGAAATGTGTATAGCATTACTTCTTGAAGTGCATGGTTTTTATATAGCAGTAATCCTCACATTTTTCTTTATTGAAGAATAATTTACATGTAGTAAAATGCACAGATCTTAAGTTCAATGATTTCTGATAAGTACATACACCTGGGTTATCATTCGAATCGCGATACGAAACATTTTTTTAATCTTTGAAAGTTCCCATGTGCCCCTTTTTAGTCAAATCCTCCCACTCAAGACAACCACTGTAGATACATTTTTTTCGGCCTATTGTTTGACTTCATATAAATGGAATAATTAGTCAACATATTGTTTTGAGATTCATCCATGTTGTTCCATGTATTCATAGCTTTTCCCTTTTTATTGCTGGGTAATATTCATATCCCATTGTATGAACATACCACAGTTTAGTTACTTGCCTGTTGGTAGATGTTTGGGTTGTTTCCAGTTTTTGAGTATTATGAATAAAGGTGCTATGTGTAACTGTGTCATGCATGTTCATTTCTCTTGGGTATAAACCTCGGAGTGAAATTGATGGGTCATAGGGTGTGTAAGTATTTAACAGTACTCAAACTTTTGCATCCTGGTCCTACCTATGAAAAACAGTCTAAGAGATTTGCTAATGTAACATGTATCTCTCTGGGGTATGATGTTCCTGATATTCAAGAGCTGATTTATTTTGGGGGGAGGTTAACTTCGAGTCCATTCAGATCATGAAGACATCCTTTTACCTAGACAGCTGTTTACTTTTTGATTAAATGATACTTAGTAAATTTATCAGTAACTTGTTTAGAGTCTAAGATATCTAAGTCCTGAATGCTGGGAATACAAAGATGTGTGATCCCTACTCTGCAAGAGCTCACGGTCAGGTGGGGAAGACAATCATGTGAACAATCCTTGCAGCCTCATGAAAATGCGGCAATGGCTAGTGTGTCGGAGGAGCATTTATCTCTATCTGTGGAGATCATGAGAGGGTTTACAAAGGAGGAGACATCTGAGCTGAGTTTTGAAGGATGTCTAGAGGTCCAATAGGTGGCAGGGATGTGAGCCATTGCAAGGGGTGGGAACATACAGCTTGACACACGAGGGGAACTGCACGTTCGAATGACTTATATGGACTTCCAAAGGTGGGCAAAGGTCAGATTGTGAGAGGTTTTGCAAACTCTTTGGACTCATGATTATAGAAATAGTGATTTTATCAAAGGAAAACAGTATCACAAATTACTGTTGGCTGCACTGGTAAAGAGAACCCTTTACAAACCCAGACTTTTGAATTTCCACCGCGTCACTTTGGATTACCCAAGGTGTCAAGAAACTTTACGTTCTATGGCCACATTGGGGGCTCAGGCAAAAGGTCCCCTCTTTTGGGATCACTGGCCTCCATGAGGACAATTCTGCCTATGTCTCCTCCTCCAAGGAGGCTCCAAGGAGCCTTTTCCTCAGTTATCCTCTCCTACTTGCATCCTTGATATTAGCAGGGAGTGTGAATAAGGGGGATCCTTGTCTCCAACCCTTACTGACACTACCACAATTTTCCTTTCTTCCCTACCTTCTCCAGAACAATAATAGCTCCCTTTCCCCCTTGCCAACTAAGGAAAGACAAAATCTCTTTCCAGGTTATTTTCTTTTTCCATTTTCTTGTGCTCAGTCATTAAATCTGGCCAACCTCCCACTCTCAGCCCCCAGGAGGTGTGTTCATTTCCCAGGTTTGCCAGGCCATTCGAGAAGTCGAGTCTCTGCAGCAATTCACTGGGGATTATAAAGACAAAACCTACAGCTCATTAGCAAAACTGCTACCCAACTCCTATTGGATTCTTTTGGTGACACCTTCCTCTCTGCTTCTGTCCTGTCCCCAGTGCGTTGGCTGCCAGTTTGAGAAAGAAAGGGTGTTAAAGGATGACCTCTGAAGTGGACATCCTTCTTATTGCCTTTCCTGGGGTGACCATTCTACAGCCTGAAGCAAACCTGGGAATCTTCCACAAGGTCAGTGAGGCACAGATGGTGCTGACTTGTTCTCTGTCTCCACTGAGGACCCAACAACGGGAAGTGGCTCAAATTGTCGTAGAAAGTGTTAAGTCAACCACATATAGGGCCATGTAATCATCTACCCAAAAACAGGATAAAATTACCTCCTCAAGGGAATCCTGGAGCTTAAAAATACATTTCAATGATAATTGCAGAGCATTTATTTACTCATTCATTCATCAGATATTTTTTAAGCTCCTGTTGTGTGTCAAGGGCTTTTCTAAAAAGGAAACAGAAATCAGTAAGATTTGATTCCTGCTCTCATAGAGCTCACAGTCTAGCTGGAGATACACATGCACACACAGGTAATACCTCACAACATGTTGAGTCTTATAACAGAGTCATGTGCAGCAGGGGGCCCCAACCCCTGCTGTAGACTGGTACTGGTCCATGGTCTGTTAGGAACCGGGCCGCACAGCAGGAGGTGAGCGGTGGGCAAGCGAGTGAAGCTTCATCTACTGCTCCCCATAGCTCCCCATCTCTCGCATCACCTCCTGACCCATCCCCCCCATTGCTCACATTACCACCTGACCCATCTTCCCTGCCCTGTCGGTGGAAAAATTGTTTCCACAAAACCGGTCCCTGGTGCCAAAAATGTTGGGGACTGTTGATGTACAGCATACCTGAGAAGCAGCACAAAACCACCTGGAAGGTTTAAGCAAGTCTCCCAGAGATGGTGATACTGAGTTGACCTTGAGGACACGTAGGAGTTCACCAGGTGGGCCTTAGTGCAAAAACCCTTTATCCTTTTTTTTTTTCTTTTTAACATCTTTATTGGAGTATAATTGCTTTACAATGCTGTGTTAGTTTCTGCTTTTTAACAAAGTGAATCAGTTATACATATACATATGTTCCCATATCTCTTCCCTCTTGCGTCTCCCTCCCTCCCACCCTCCCTATCCCACCCCTCCAGGCGGTCACAAGCACCGAGCTGATCTCCCTGTGCTATGCGGCTGCTTCCCGTTAGCTATCGACCTTACGTTTAGTAGTGTATATATGTCCGTGCCTCTCTCGCGCTTTGTCACAGCTTACCCTTCCCCTTCCCCATATCCTCAAGTCCATTCTCCAGTAGGTCTGTGTCTTTATTCCTATCTTACCCCTAGGTTCTTCATGACATTTTTTTTTCTTAAATTCTGTATATATGTGTTAGCATACGGTATTTGTCTTTTTCTTTCTCACTTCACTCTGTATGACAGACTCTAGGTCTATCCACCTCATTACAAATAGCTCAATTCCGTTTCTTTTTATGGCTGAGTAATACTCCATTGTATATATGTGCCACATCTTCTTTATCCATTCATCCGATGATGGACCCTTAGGTTTTTTCCATCTCCGGGCTATTGTAAATAGAGCTGCAGTGAACATTTTGGTACATGACTCTTTGAATTATGGTTTTCTCAGGGTATATGCCCAGTAGTGGGATTGCTGGGTCATATGGTAGTTCTATTTGTAGTTTTTTAAGGAACCTCCATACTATTCTCCACAGTGGCTGTATCAATTTACATTCCCACCAACAGTGCAAGAGGGTTCCCTTTTCTCCACACCCTCTCCAGCATTTATTGTTTCTAGATTTTTTGATGATGGCCATTCTGACTGGTGTGAGATGATATCTCATTGTAGTTTTGATTTGCATTTCTCTAATGATTAATGATGTTGAGCATTCTTTCTTGTGTTTGTTGCCAGTCTGTATATCTTCTTTGGAGAAATGTCTATTTAGGTCTTCTGCCCATTTTTGGATTGGGTTGTTTGATTTTTTCTTATTGAGCTGCATGAGCTGCTTATAAATTTTGGAGATTAATCCTTTGTCAGTTGCTTCATTTGCAAATATTTTCTCCCATTCTGAGGGTTGTCTTTTGGTCTTGTTTATGGTTTCCTTTGCTGCGCAAAAGCTTTGAAGTTTCATTAGGTCCCATTTGTTTATTTTTGTCTTTATTTCCATTTCTCTAGGAGGTGGGTCAAAAAGGATCTTGCTGTGATTTATGGCATAGAGTGTTCTGCCTATATTTTCCTCTAAGAGTTTGATAGTTTCTGGCCTTACATTTAGGTCTTTAATCCATTTTGAGCTTATTTTTGTGTATGGTGTTAGGGAGTGATCTAATCTCATACTTTTACATGTACCTGTCCAGTTTTCCCAGCACCACTTATTGAAGAGGCTGTCCTTTCTCCACTGTACATTCCTGCCTCCTTTATCAAAGATAAGGTGACCATATGTGCGTGGGTTTATCTCTGGGCTTTCTATCCTTTTCCGTTGATCTATATTTCTGTTTTTGTGCCAGTACCATACTGTCTTGACTAGTGTAGCTTTGTAGTATAGTCTGAAGTCAGGGAGCCTGATTCCTCCAGCTCCATTTTTTGTTCTCAAGATTGCTTTGGCTATTCGGGGTCTTTTGTGTTTCCATACAAATTGTGAAATTTTTTGTTCTAGTTCTGTGAAAAATGCCAGTGGTAGTTTGATAGGGATTGCATTGAATCTGTAGATTGCTTTGGGTAGTACAGTCATTTTCACAGTGTTGATTCTTCCAATCCAAGAACATGGTATATCTCTCCATCTATTTGGATCATCTTTAATTTCTTTCATCAGTGTCTTATAATTTTCTGCATACTGGTCTTTTGTCTCCTTAGGTAGGTAGGTTTATTCCTAGATATTTTATTCTTTTTGTTGCAATGGTAAATGGGAGTGTTTTCTTGATTTCACTTTCAGATTTTTCATCATTAGTGTATAGGAATGCCAGACATTTCTGTGCATTAATTTTGTATCCTGCTACTTTACCAAATTCATTTATTAGCTCTGGTAGTTTTCTGGTAGCATCTTTAGGATTCTCTATGTATAGTATCATGTCATCTGCAAACAGAGACAGCTTTACTTTTTCTTTTCTGATTTGGATTCCTTTTATTTCCTTTTCTTCTCTGATTGCTGTGGCTAAAACTTCCAAAACTATGTTGAATAAGAGTGGTGAGAGTGTGCAACCTTGTCTTTTTCCTGATCTCAGTGGAAATGCGTTCAGTTTTTCACCATTGAGGACAATGTTGGCTGTGGGTTTGTCATATATGGCCTTTATTATGTTGAGGAACTTTCCCTCTATGCCTATTTTCTGCAGGGTTTTTATCATAAATGGGTGTTGAATTTTGTCAAAAGCTTTCTCTGGATCTATTGAGATGACCATATGGTTTTTCTCCTTCAGTTTGTTAATCTGGTGTATCATGTTGATTGATTTGCGTATATTGAAGAATACTTGCATTCCTGGAATAAACCCCACTTGATCATGGTGTATGATCCATTTAATGTGCTGTTGGATTCTGTTTGCTAGTAATTTGTTGAAGATTTTTGCATCTATGTTCATCAGTGATATTGGCCTGTAGTTTTCTTTCTTTGTCTGGTTTTGGTATCAGGGTGATGGTGGCCTCGTAGAATGCGTTTGGGAGTGTTCCTCCCTCTGCTATATTTTGGAAGAGTTTGAGAAGGATAGGTGTTAGCTCTTCTCTAAATGTTTGATAGAATTCGCCTGTGAAGGCATCTGGTCCTGGGCTTTTGTTTGTTGGAAGATTCTTAATCACAGTTTCAATTTCAGTGCTTGTGATTGGTGTGTTCATATTTTCTATTTCTTCCTGATTCAGTCTTGGCATGTTGTGCATTTCTAAGAATCTGTCCATTTCTTCCAGGTTGTCCATTTTTTTGGCATAGAGTTGCTTGTAGTAATCTCTCATAATCTTTTGTATTTCTGCAGTGTCAGTTGTTACTTCTCCTTTTTCATTTCTAATTCTATTGATTTGAGTCTTCTCCCTTTTTTCTTGATGAGTCTGGCTAATGGTTTATCAATTTTGTTTATCTTCTCAAAGAACCAGCTTTTAGTTTTATAGATCTTTGCTATCGTTTCCTTCATTTCCTTTTGATTTATTTCTGATCTGATTTTTATGATTTCTTTCCTTTTGCTAACTTTGGGGGTTTTTTTGTTCTTCTTTCTCTAATTGCTTTAGGTGCAAGGTTAGGTTGTTTATTCGAGATGTTTCCTGTTTCTTAAGGTAGGACTGTATTGCTATAAACTTCCCTCTTAGAACTGCTTTTGCTGCATCCCATAGGTTTTGGGTCGTCATGTCTCCATTGTCATTTGTTTCTAGGTATTTTTTGATATCCTTTTTGATTTCTTCAGTGATCACTTCGTTATTAAGTAGTGTATTGTTTAGCCTCCATGTGTTTGTATTTTTCACAGATCTTTTCCTATAATTGATATCTAGTCTCATAGCGTTGTGGTTGGAAAAGATACTTGATACAATTTCAATTTTCTTAAATTTACCAAGGCTTGATTTGTGACCCAAGATATGATCTATCCTGGAGAATGTTCCATGAGCACTTGAGAAAAATGTGTACTCTGTTGTTTTTGGATGGAATGTCCTATAAATATCAATTAAGTCCATCTTGTTTAATGTATCATTTAAAGCTTGTGTTTCCTTATTTATTTTCATTTTGGATGATCTGTCCATTGGTGAAAGTGGGGTGTTAAAGTCCCCTACTATGAATGTGTTACTGTCGATTTCCCCTTTTATGGCTGTTAGTATTTGTCTTATGTATTGAGGTGCTCCTATGTTGGGTGCATAAATATTTACTATTGTTACATCTTCTTCTTGTATCGATCCCTTGATCATTATGTAGTGTCCTTCTTTGTCTTTTCTAATAGTCTTTATTTTAAAGTCTATTTTGTCTGATATGAGAATTGGTACTCCAGCTTTCTTTTGGTTTCCATTTGCATGAAATATCTTTTTCCATCCCCTTACTTTCAGTCTGTATGTTTCTCTAGGTCTGAAGTGGGTCTCTTGTGACAGCAAATATATGCGTCTTGTTTTTGTATCCATTCAGCCAAACTGTGTCTTTTGGTGGGAGCATTTAGTCCATTTACATCTAAGGTAGTTATCGATATGTATGTTCCCATTCCCATTTTCTTAATTGTTTTGGGTTCGTTATTGTAGGTCTTTTCCTTCTCTTGTGTTTCTTGCCTAGAGAAGTTCCTTTAGCAGCTGTTGTAAAGCTAGTTTGGTGGTGCTGAACTCTCTCAGCTTTTGCTTGTCTGTAAAGGTTTTAATTTCTCCATCAAATCTGAATGAGATCCTTGCTGGGTAGAGTAATCTTGGTTGCAGGTTTTTCTCCTTCATCACTTTAAATATGTCCTGCCAGTCCCTTCTGGCTTGCAGAGCTTCTGCTGAAAGATCAGCTGTTAACCTTATGGGGATTCCCTTGTGTGTTATTTGTTTTTCCCTTGCTGCTTTTAATATGTTTTCTTTGTATTTAATTTTTGACAGTTTGATTAATATGTGTCTTGGTGTGTTTCTCCTTCGATTTATCCTGTATGGGACTCTCTGTGCTTCCTGGACTTGATTAACTATTTCCTTTCCCATATTAGGGAAGTTTTCAACCATAATCTCTTCAAATATTTTCTCAGTCCCTTTCTTTTTCTCTTCTTCTTCTGGAACCCCTGTAATTCGAATGTTGGTGTGTTTAATGTTGTCCCAGAGGTCTCTGAGACTGTCCTCAGTTCTTTTCATTCTTTTTTCTTTATTCTGCTTTGCAGTAGTTATTTCCGCTATTTTATCTTCCAGGTCACTTATCCGTTCTTCTGCCTCAGTTATTCTGCTATTGATGCCATCTAGAGTATTTTTAATTTCATTTATTGTGTTGTTCATCATTGTTTGTTTCATCTTTTGTTCTTCTAGGTCCTTGTGAAATGTTTCTTGCATTTTGTCTATTCTGTTTCCAGGATTTTGGATCATCTTCACTATCATTATTCTGAATTCTTTTTCAGGTAGACTGCCTATTTCCTCTTCATTTGTTAGGTCTGGTGGGTTTTTATCTTGCTCCTTCATCTGTTGTGTGTTTTTCTGTCTTCTCATTTTGCTTATCTTACTGTGTTTGGGGTCTCCTTTTCACAGGCTGCAGGTTCGTAGTTCCCGTTATTTTTGGTTTCTGTCCCCAGTGGCTAAGGTTGGTTCAGTGGGTTGTGTAGGCTTCCTGGTGGAGGGGACTAGTGCCTGTGTTCTGGTGTATGAGGCTGGATCTTGTCTTTCTGGTGGGCAGGTCCACGTCTGGTGGTGTGTTTTGGGGTGTCTGTAGACTTATTATGATTTTGGGCAGCCTCTCTGCTAATGGATGGGGTTGTGTTCCTGTCTTGCTAGTTGTTTGGCATAGGGTGTCCAGCACTGTAGCTTGCTGGTCGTTGAGTGAAGCTGGGTGCTGGTGTTGAGATGGAGATCTCTGGGAGATTTTCGCCATTTGATATTATGTGGAGCTGGGAGGTCTCTTGTGGACCAGTGTCCTGAAGTTGGCTCTCCCACCTCAGAGGCACAGCACTGACTCCTGGCTGAAGCACCAAGAGCCTTTCTTCCACACGGCTCCTTAATTTGGGATGATTCGTAGTCTTTTCATGTATTCCACAGATGCAGGGCACATCAAGTTGATTGTGGAGCTTTAATCCGCTGCTCCTGTGGCTGCTGGGAGAGATTTCCCTTTCTCTTCTTTGTTCTCATAGCTCCCAGGTGCTCAGCTTTGGATTCGGCCCCGCCTCTGCGTGTAGGTCTCTGGAGCTCGTCTTTTCTTCGCTCAGACAGGACGGGATTAAAGGAGCCGCTGATTCGGGGGCTGTGGCTCACTCAGGCCGGGGAGAGGGAGGGGCACGGAGGGCGGGGCGAGCCTGCGGCTGCAGAGGCCGGCATGACGTTGCACCAGCCTGAGGCGCGCCGTGCGTTCTTCCGGGGAAGTCGTCCCTGGATCCCGGTACCCTGGCAGTGGCGGGCTGCACAGGCTCCCCGGAAGGGGGTGTGTGGATAGTGACCTGTGCTCGCACACAGGCTTCTTGGCGGCGGCAGCAGCAGCCTTAGCGTCTCATACCCGTCTCTGGGGTCCGCGCTTTTAGCCGCGGCTCGCGCCCGTCTCGGGCTCCTTTAAGCAGCGCTCTTAATCCCCTCTCCTCGAGCACCAGGAAACAAAGAGGTAAGAAAAGGTCTCTTGCCTCTTCGGCAGGTGCAGACTTTTCTCCAGACTCCCTCCCAGCTAGCCATGGCGCACTAACCCCCTGCAGGCTGTGTTCACGCCGCCAACCCCAGTCCTCTCCCTGCGCTCCGACCGAAACCCGAGCCTCAGCTCCCAGCCCCGCCCGCCTCGGCGGGTGAGCAGACGAGCCTCTCGGCCTGGTTAGTGCTGGTCGGCACCGATCCTTTGTGCGGGAATCTCCTCGCTTTGCCCTCCGCACCCCTGTTGCTGTGTTCTCCTCCGCAGCCCCGAAGCTTTCCCCCTCCGCCACCCGCAGTCTCTGCCTGCGAAGGGGCTTCCTAGTGTTTGGAAACCTTTCCTCTTTCATAGCTCCCTCCCACTGGTGCAGGTCCCGTCCCTACTCTTTTGTCTCTGTTGTTTCTTTTTTCTTTTGCCCTACCCAGGTACGTGGGGGGTTTCTTGCATTTTGGGAGGTCTGAGGTCTAATGCCAGCGTTCAGTAGGTGTTCTGTAGGAGTTGTTACATGGGTAGATGTATTTCTGGTGTATTTGTGGGGAGGAAGGTGATCTTCGCATCTTACTCTTCCGCCATCTTCCCGGAAAAATCCTTTATCCTTATTCTCCTGACATCAGAGGCACTGAGACCTACGGTGGAAGAGGTACCATTAAAGGTGGGAAAATGGGAGAGAGAGGGCACAGTTTCTCATTAAACACCTGTGATTGATATTAGTCCAGGTGAGAGTGAAGTCATTTACCCTTCGTGGGCAGAAGTGGCAGATTTTTTTCAAAGTAAAAATCACGCTGATGCAGAATCTATATTATGCCAACTCTGGTGAGAATTTCGGCGGCCTTTGCTCTTCACTTAGGGCTCAGAACTCCACTTGAGTTCTGAGGTTGACTGTACTGATCATTGACCATGATGTTGGAAAGGATGTTAGCAAGGGATTTTTTAGTTCTCCAATTTCTTTTGTCACTTTAATTAATTAGTTTAATTAATTAATTTTCTTAGTTCTATTGAGATGTAACTGATATATGCCTCCAGTTTTATAGTTGAAGAAACCGACTTGTTCAGTGTCACACTACTGAGGTGGCAATGGTGTGCATGTCTTCCTGGCTAACAGTCTCAACTGAAAGCAGCAGTAATAAAGGCAGATGACTAGCCATTAGGTCTGTGGCACTTCCAGAGGGCGAGAGAAGGCAGGAGAGGGGCCAGATTTGATCATCAATACTTAGGATAAGGTTGAGAAGGGTGAGTGTGGCAGGGACTCACGGACATCAGCAACACACAGGACTGTGTTCAATGTGGGCAGGTGGGCTGTAAAGCCGGATCCATGCTCTGAGCCAGAGGGTGACGAGAGTTATCCCTTTGGGATCTCAACCACACCTTTTGTCTGTCTAATGCCCTTTATCTCCACATAGTAAAGCCATATTTGGAGCCCTAACCCTGCCTGGCTCCACACTGCTGCAGCCTTCCTCTTCCAGCTGGTCCTAGGGAGTTTTTTTGCTGCATTTCCTGGGGTGGTGACCTTAAGTCTCCCTGGTGGGTGGACTCTTATTCTGAGCTCACATTATGTGGGAGCAACAATAGGACGATAGCATTTTAGAGCTGGAGGCCAGACCACGTGAATGTAGATATACAGGAAAGGAAGAGGCTATAGGTTTACAAGATGGGTCCCTCAGGGTACATTTGAGAAGAACCTAGTTTGCTTTCTGTTTGCTGAGCTGCGACAACAGAATTGTATAGAAAACCAAAGTATACCCGCGAATTAAACAAGATAGAAGCTTGTTTGCCTTTCTGGTAAAGTCTGGGCAGCTGGATCAGGAATGTGTCACTCTGTAGTGTCAGAGACCCCTCCTTCTATCTCTCTGCTTGACTGCGTGTGACCACAACTGCATGGTCCAACATGGCAACCTGGCCATCTAGCTTGCAGGAGAAAGGGATAAAGAAGAGGCAAAGCGTGCACTCATGAGGATGATTGAGTTAAAGGTGGTGAATGAAAACTACCACATGCTACAGCTGTCTGCTTCCCATTGACCATAATGTAGTCCATGCCCACACTTAACTGCAAGGGAGTCTGGGAAATAGTATTTATACCAGGTAGCCAAAGCATCTACCTAAAAATTGGGAGTCCTTATAGCAATCTCTGCCACATATACATTATCTTACTCAGATGAGTGTCATTAGACCCCTTTTTACAAAGGGAAGTAAACATCAAAAGGCCACACAGGTGGAGGTATCAGCACTAGACCCCAGGCTGTCTGATTACTAATACTGTGTCTGTCTCTGTAAGTTACGTCCCACCAGTGTTTAGCAAGTGCTTCACACATAGTAAGTTCTCAGTAAATGACAGTTATTTCTATTTCTGCAACCATACATAGTATAAAATAGAGCTCTGCTATTTCTTTGGATTATTTGAGGCTGCCTTTTAGTTCCCAGGGTCCCAGTTTTCTGCACTGTGTACCCTGTCTTGTACTGCAGGATGATTTCAGCCCTGTGACAAGACCATTTCTCTCCCAGGGAGAAGAGTCTACTTAAATATTTGAATTGCTTGGATCTGCATTGCTTTCCAAAGTGAATCAAGCCAATGGTGTATGAAGGGCAATTCTTAATAACTGGATGGGTTTTATTTTGGTCTTGTTAGTCCATTCAGTGCAGTACACTTAAATCAGGAGAGAGGGGGCATTCAGTAAAATGGGTTTGTTCCCAGCCTCCAGCATCTCTCTTCTGCCCTGGAACATTGTTGGATGAGAGATTTTCTTTTTTTTTCTGCCTGAGGTAGCCAGTGTGCAGTGGCTTAATTGATTTGTATAAGTTCCATTTCTATGGGGCCAAAGGTTATGAGATCATATGAGGAAAAGCATTCATATAGGTGGTTGAATTATTTAATTAATAGACTGATTAACTAATGTGAATCTGGCCCTAGAGGTGGCTCACAACGACTGTTATGTGAACTGTGCTATCTCCTTATTTTTATTTTATTTTATTTTTTTAATCTCCTTATTTTGCTTTTAAAAATCACCTTGTCCTGTGCCTGAGAATGTACCATGGATGGCAAATTAAATATTAATTGTCTGCAATTCAAATGCATTGTCTTACACTTGTTAATCTTCCTATAGCCAGTTATATATTATCTGACTAAAAGAAAGGCCTTGGGGTCTATATATATTTAAAAAGTCACTTTATTACGGTCATAGCATTTTTCTCACTAAGATTTTTCTCTCCTCTTTATTTCCCCTTTAGGTCTTACCAAAGAAAATATAACTCTGGAGTGTTTTGTACAAAAAAGTACACGAGCATACAAACAGAACGTTTATTCATTGAATTGGATAATTTATCTCTACATCCCAAAACACTTTGCTAAGAAGTGTGTTATTTCCAAACCTTAGTTAGTAAAGCTGCTTCCAGAAGCCTTGGTCATTGCTCTACTCAGAGACAGTGGGAGATGTGAAAACAAGAACCTGGTCTCTGAGAGGGGGTTGTAGGTGGTGGTTGGGACCCAGCCCTTGTCACTAGCCTGACTGCCTTTGAATCTCAGATTTTCTATTTGCCAGCCATGTCACCTTAGGCAATTTACTTAATTTCTCTGTTTTAAATTACTATCTGTAAATTAGGGCTGACAGTAATAATACGTAATGTGTAGGCTTTTGAGGATTAAAAATAAACATATTATATTTATACAGCGCCTGCCACATATAGTAAATGCTACATTAAGTGTATACTGTAAACATTTGGTCTTTTTCTCTAAGGCATGGTTTTTACTTGACATGAACATTAATAGGAGACATACAGCATCTCCAAGATGGCCTGAAAGACACACAACACCACTGCAAATGGCCTGATGCAGCTTCTGATTTGGCCATTTATCACTCAGGATGGCTCAGGCTCATGTGAGTTGAGGCCAGAGTGGAGTTGTCATGAGCAAGGGCTTTTGGAGTTGAACAGGTAGGGATTAAATCTTGGCTCTGCCACTTGTCAGCTGGGTGACCTTAGGCAGGTCCCTTACTTCTTCTGAGTCATGGTTTCTTCACCTGTGAAGGATCACTGGGGAGGGATTAAAAGAGGCGAAGTATGGAAAGCACTTTGCACAGTACGTTTTTGGTCCATGGTAAGTGCTCAATAAAGGCTAGATTTTTTTAACCTTTAATATTTTATTTTTTAAATTTTACTTTTACATTTTTTTATATTTATACAGTTTTAAAGGTTATTTTCCATTTATAGTTATTACAAAATATTGGCTGTATTCCCTATCCTGTACAGTACATCCTTGAGCCTATCTTACACCCGGTAGTTCGTACCTCTCACTCCCCCATCCCTATATTGCTCCCCCCATCACTAGTAACCACTAGTTTTTTTTCTATATCTGTGAGTCTGCTTCTTTTATGTTATATTCACTAGTTTGTTGTATTTTTGAGATTCCACATATAAGCGATATCACACAGTATTTATCTTTCTCTATCTGACATATTTCACATAGCATAATGCCCTCCAAGTCCATCCATGTTGCTGCAAATGGCAAAATTTCATTCTTTTTAATGGCTGAATAGTATTCCATTGCATATATTTACCACACCTTCTTTATCCATTCATCTGTTGATGGACACTTAGGTTGTTTCCATGTCTTGGCAATTGTAAATAATGCTGCTGTGAACATTGGGGTGTATTTATCTTTTCAAATTAGTGTTTTTGGTTTTTTTGAGTATATACCCAGGAGTGGAATTGCTAGGTCACATGGTAGTTTTATTTTTCGGTTTTTGAGAAACCTCCATAATGTTTTCAACAGTGACTGCACCAATTTACAGTCCCACCAACAGTGTACAAGGGTTCCCTTTTCTCTGCATCCTCACCAACATTTGTATTTGTAGACTTTTTGGTGATAGCCATTCTGATAGGTTTGAGGTGATACCTCATTGTGGGTTTTTTTTAAAAGATAAATTTATTGTTTATTTATTTAATTCATTTTTGGCTGCATCGGGTCTTAGTTGCGGCACGTGAGATCTTCGTTGAGGCATGCGGGATCTTTTGTTGTGGTGTGTGGGCTCTATGTTTCAGCATGCGGGCTTCTCTCTAGTTGTGGTGTGAGGGTTTTTTCTTCTCTAGTGTAGTGCATAGGTTCCAGGGTGCGTGGGCTCTGTAGTTGCAGTGCACGGGTTCCAGAGCTTGTGGGCTCTGTAGTTTGCAACACACAGGCTCTAGTTGAGGCGTGTGAGCTCCGTAGTTGTGGCATGTAGGCTTAGTTGCCCCGCGGCATGTGGGATTTTCCCTGACCAGGGATCGAACCTGTGTGCCCTGCATTGGAAGGTGTGTTCTTTACCACTGGACCACCAGGGAAGTCCCTCTCATTGTGGTTTTATTTATTTATTTATTTATTTTGCGGTACGCAGGCCTCTCGCTGTTGTGGCCTCTCCCGTTGTGGAGCACAGGCTCTGGATGTGCAGGCTCAGTGGCCGTGGCTCACGGGCCTAGCTGTTCTGCAGCATGTGGGATCTTCCCGGACCGGGGCACGAACCCGTGTCCCCTGCATCGGCAGGCGGACTCTCAACCACTGCGCCACCAGGGAAGCCCATGGTTTTATTTATTTACTTATTATTGCTTCAGTAGTTGTACCACACGGGCTCAGTAGTTGTGGCTCGCGAGCTCTAGAGTGCAGGCTCAGTGGTTGTGGCACACAGGCTTCTCATTGCGGTGGCTTCTCTTGTTGTGGAGAACAGGCTCTAGGTGCGTGGACTTCAGTAGTTGTGGCTCACGGGCTCTAGAGTGCAGGCTCACTAGTTGTGGTGCACAGGCTTAGTTGCTCCGCGGCATGTGGGATCTTCCAGGACCAGGGCTCAAACCCGTGTCCCCTGCACTGGCAGGCGGATTCTTAACCACTGCGCCACCAGGGAATCCCCCTCTCATTTTGGTTTTGATTTGCATTTCTCTGATGATTAGCGATGTTGAGTTAAATGCTCAATAAAAGCTAGTTTTTTTGTTTTTTTAATCATTGTGACTAAGTCCCAGAGGGAGACAATCCAAAAGCTTAGATTAAGAAGGGCCGAACAGCATTTTCTCCCTTTATGTCTTTATTTTCCCTCGGTGTAAAGTTAAAACAAATCCTTTGATCAAAAAATGTCTCCAAAAGGTACTAATGTTAGCTGCATGTTGACTAGTTAAATTCAGTTATTCAGGATAGGTGGGAAACCTTTTGATAAACTGGACCAAATTACAGCTGAACTTTCCAATTCATAGCACATATCGAAATTTCAGTGTAAGGCTGTGTCTATGTACATACAATTAAAAAACCTACATTCTTCTAAATCACCATTTGGATGGAATTTTTAAACTTTTCAAATAGTTGTTTTTCTGCCATGTTATAAGAGAAGGAACAAATTAAGCTGTATACACATTTAAATGCTAAAATCACTACTGTTGATAATTTGCCTCCAATATTGTACAATACAGTTGTAACTATTGTGAAGTGGAGCATAATTATATGAACGGTGTTGAATACAGCTGCCTTGTAGCTGTAACAATCACTGTTTGCTATTATAGTTGTCATATTTTGGATAACATATCACATCAACAAACATTTATTGCATTTTATAAGCAAAGGAGCATGATAAACTCAGAAAGAAACCTAAAGCAAAGCCTTAAAAACTTGTCTTAAATAAATAGCTTTTTATTTCAACCCAGTTCTAATACTTATCCAAGACTGAAAGAAATTCTCTCTGGTGGGACATGATGTGAAAAGTGATGGGGAAAGTAACTGAGTTCCAGAAGCCTGGGAACAAAGCTGTGGCCCTCGCCCCTCCCTTTGCTTACCTGGGTACCATCAGTTCCTGTCCTGGAAGATACATCAGCTTCTTGGAGAAACCACCTGTTCGCTCTTAATGACTCCGTGGTTTGCTGGTGGTTTGAGACAGACATTAGTGCCAAGAGTTTGCTCAGTCCATCTAGGCTGTTCAATAAATATCAATTAATGATCAGAAGACTTTATTAAAGAGATCCCAGCTTTCAAAATTGACTTCACTGTAACTCTTTTTATTTAAAAAATAGATCTTTTTATTTAAAAAATATTTACATAAAAACTATTCAAAATAAAACAGATTAAAATGGTTTATAGTGAAAAAATTAGAAAATATTACTATAGTACAATCACTATATTGTACACCTATACGTTTAGTATTATACATGAACTATATGTCAATAAAAAATAAATTGAAAAAATAGAATAAAAAAATAGAAAATATTATAAACATAAAAAGGTAAATAAGACCCAGCATCACAAATTCATTTGTAAATCCTATTAGTATCATGGTGTATATCTTATTATAAGGACTTTAAAAAACATATAGTCTGGGAACTAAGAAACTAAGGAAACCTGGAATGAAACTATATTATTTTAAATGAAAAGTGCTGAAACAGAGCACTCAGGATTAACTGGTCTCCAGTTCTAGCCTTTTCTGTTCTCCAGTACCCTTTTCTTCACACCACTTTGTTCATGTTGCTTTCCTTACCTTACTGTCTCCCAATTAAACATTTTAAGTTTAAATCTATCTTGCTATCATGACATAATAGGAATAGTAATAATAGCAGTTACAGTTTATTGTTAGCCAACTATATACTAAGCACCATGGTTTTTCTAACATTCCATCCTCACAACTACTATATGAGGCATGTACCCTCATTTCACAGATTAAAAAAAGGTGAAATGCAAGGAATTGATTATCTTGTCCAAAGTTGTATGTTAAGTGGCAGACTGGCAAAATCAAATTGCCACCTGACATTTAAGGTCTTCTTTCATCTGGACCGTACTTCTATTACGTGTTTCTTAATAGAAATAGTAACTATAGGTCTATTTACTGCTCTCTAAACTCTCTGTCAGGGTTCTGTGTACTAGTGTTCCATTCCATGAGAGCCAGTTAAGTCCTATCTTCATTTATCCATCCATCCATTCATTCCTTTAACCTTTATTGCACACCTCAGTATGCCAGGCACTGTGCTAGGTGCCACTGTGGATCATTTCCCAGTTTTTGTTGACTGGTCCGTGATTGTTAGGTCGTTTTTGTATATTTTGTATATTTCTCCCCAGCTAGATTGTAACCAACTAGCAGTGGGAACCTTTAGGGAACATTTGAAAAGGGTATGCCATCTGTGTTATTATAATGACAGTATATAATGACTGTGATGTATGTTATAAGGAGGTGCCACTGGTATTAGTGCCTGGAGGCCTGGGATATTAAATATTGCACAATGTATGGAATAGTGCTGCACAGTAGAGCATTGTCCCACCCAAAATGACAGTAGTGCCCTCCTCCAGAAGCACTGCTGCAAGTGGATCTAAGGGCAAATGTCTTTCTTTTAACAAGTTCTCTGTATCTTTATCAAGCCTGGTATACTACTCATTGAAAGCATTGGTTTTCTGTAATGACAATGTTCTCTTGATTAACCAAAAAGTTTAAGTGAGATATTCAGAGAGATGCATTCATGGAGACATGGAATGTGATGATTTCTAGGACTGATTTATTTTTTATTCTTTTCTTTAAAAATAATTTATTAGTTTTGGATCACAAAATATAGGGAAGACACAAGGGCAATGCCTGTGACCCCTTGGGCCATACTTCCCTTCCATAAACACCTTTTAGAACCCCAGACTTGTGCTGCCCAAGCATTCTCTCACATCCTAACAGCTGCAAAGTATAGTACCTGACCATGTGGGAAGCTTAAATAGACTCTCTAGGACTGATTTAGATGAAAGAAAATGATGCTTTCTAAAGCAAATAGGAAATTTCTCTTCACCCATATGTGAAAACTTGAGACTATAGGAATGTAGAAACTCCTCCCTTGACTCATGAAACATTCCCCTCAAATATTTCTATGTACCTCCTAAAGAAGATGGTAGAGTTCACTGCTGTTGCTAAGGTTACTTGTTTTCTAGTCACCAGGCTGTGAGCCAAGGCCACAGCCCCTTCAAGATCCACTGATTTTAAGCAGACTAACAAGATGCTTTGATAAATGGTATGTGAGAGAAACAATATCCTCGTCTCTAGTGGATATCTGTCATTTTTGTTTGGTGCCCCAGTAGTTAAACTTCTTTCTTATTCTTGGGGAGTCCTCAATCAGGTGTAGTCTTGGTGGAAGGCA
This sequence comes from Stenella coeruleoalba, assembly GCF_951394435.1. Classification (NCBI taxonomy): domain Eukaryota; kingdom Metazoa; phylum Chordata; class Mammalia; order Artiodactyla; family Delphinidae; genus Stenella; species Stenella coeruleoalba. Next base: position 57,016,434 of record NC_137157.1, on the reverse strand, counting down.
GGATTTCCATCTCACCACATCGTAGCTGCCAGAACATGAGCACGGGATTTAGCGTGGACAATCAGGTACTGCGGCCCGGACCTTGGCTCTCAAGTGAGCGACTCAAAGATGAAAGGTCAGCTAGAATTTATTCCTGTCAGTAGGAAGCGATGCCTCGTGTTGGTGGTGGCAGTGCTCTGCAGCAGGGGTGGTGGTAGCCTTAGCTGACTGTTCTCGTTTGGAGATGATGTCTCTTCTGCTTCTTGTTCTCTAGAGCTTCCTGGGGTCTTTGTCTGTTCGGGCTGCTATAACAAAATACCACAGACTGGGTGGCTTATAAACAGTAGAAACATTTCTCACAGTTCTGGAAGCTGGAAGTCTGAGATCAAGGTGCCAGCATAGTTGAGTGAAGGCGTGCTTCTGCGTTCCAGACTTCCTGTATCCTCACATGGTGGAAGGGCCTAGGGACCCCTGTGGGTCTCTTTTCTAAGAGCATTAATCCAAAATTCTGGAGGGCTCCACGCTTATGACCTAATCACCTCCCAAAGCCCCTGCCTCCTAATACCATCACATTGGGCATTAGGACTTCAAGATATGAATTTCAGGGAGGATACAACCATTCAAATCATAATACTGGGTTACTGTGGCAGAGACTACCATATTCCTCAATATCCTTTCTCTTTTTATTTTAAGAAAAAGACCCCCTACATGCTAAATTTTAGCTTGGCATTGAGCTACCTAGCTGGAGACTAGATTTTTCCAGCTTCTCTTGCAGCTAGGGGTGACTAGGTGACTGATTCTGGCCAGTTGCCAGTAGGTGGGAGTGATGTGCACAACTTTCAGGTCACATCTTTAAAGGAAGCTGTTTACTCTTTATTGCCTCTTTCTCCTTGGCTGGAGCCTGGATGTGGTGCTGGTAATGTCACCTTGCAGATTAAGACAGTGTCTTAGAGAATGGAAAGCCAAGTGGCAGAAGCCTGGGTAGAGCAGCCTACACTCCTGTTTCCTTCTCCCTACACAGGAAAGAAACAAATTTTCTATGTTGGTTAAGTCACTGTTGTCTGGCCTGTACTAAAGAAGGATCTGTATCCTAATTAGTAGAGAGACTGCCCATTTTCTAAGCCTAGTCCTCCAACCTCCTGTTGTTCCATAAGCCCTCAGTACTTTCCAACAAATTCCCTTTTGTTTAGAATTGTCAGAGTCTATTTGTTTTTTTTGCGACTGTTAATAGGAATATTTTAGATAGATACACCTAAAAATGTGGAATTGGCTGATCCCAGGGAGCTGAGTGGGGAGCAACGAGGTCTCACTATCCAAGTCTGGAAAATTATCTGTTCTTACGACTAGTAGTGGAACATCTGGTTGACCTAAGGCCTGACCTATAATTTAGTTCTTCGATCTTTTGCCTACAGGGGCAGCAGCATTAGGAAACTTAGTAGAAAAAATTAAGGTTGTTGGCGTATTTTGACTCCTTCTTGCAAACTTTAGTAAGGTCTTACTGAAAGGAGTTTGCTTAGCCTGTAATTGAAAAGAGAGGGAAAAACCTGACAACTTTGCAGAGAGGCCTTTGATGTAGTGGTCTATAATCCAAAGTGGTTTGAGGTCTAGCAGGTTTAAAAAATCTCTTTCCCAAGCTAGAGTTAGTACAAGCAAAAGCAAGGAAGTAAAAGACTCAGCTGCAGATAAGGTCAGAGCTGAGAGAAGCATGATTCCCCCAGACTCCTCCCAGGCACCTCCTGCTATGTACTCCCTGCTGGAGAGCAGAAACAGTTACTGCTCTCAGGAAGGCACCGCTGGGATTGGGCCCTTGGAGAGGAGTCTATTAATGGTGCCTTCCTTGCACAGTCTGCTTGGAACTGGCCCAAGGTAAAGGCCACTAAATCAAGGGCAGATCATCAGAAGAAAAAAGTTCTTAGTCTTAGACTTAAAGTCTACAATATGACAAGATATGTGTCTTGGTTACTAGTCACATTGATTGGTTCAGGGATAAGCACAGGATTCCCACAATTGAGAGTTAAGGAGATGTTTCTAGAATCTTCTGGAAAGGGAGCTTTCCTGAGGTTCTTCGGGTGGTACTAGAAAACTGCCCTTTGCCCCTGAGCTTGAATAAGGAAGCGTGTAACCCTGGGACCTCCCTGTGACTATGAGAGAGCCAGGCCTAGGATAAACCTGACCCTCTGGGAGGCAGAGAAGAGAGATGGAAAGACATTTTTTTCTCTAATATGGTTGAGTGGCACATCAAGTCTAGCCTAAAGTCTCTTTATCTCTGGACTTTTTAGTTAATGGAGCTAATAAGTCTACTTTGCTATTTAATCCAGGCTAAACGGAATTTTCTTTTAGTTGCAACAGAAAGTAAAAGTGATATCTTTTTCTCAGTCATCTAACTTAGCAGTTTGGCCTTTTAACATTTGAGAATCTGCAGGGTCTCTACCAGTATTACTGAAACTAGTTTATGACAGGTCTTGCCAATGAGAGATTCTTGTAAGTGCTGAATATCTAACACTAAGTTCAGCCTTCTTCTGGGACTTCCCTGGTGGTGCAGTGGTTAAGGATCTGCGTGCTAATGCAGCGGATACGGGTTCGAGCCCTGGTCCAGGAAGATCCCACATGCCGCGGAGCAACTAAGCCCGTGTGCCACAACTACTGAGCCTGTGCTCTAGAGCCATCGAGCCACAACTACTGAGCCTGTGTGCCACAACTACTGAAGCCCATGCGCCTAGAGCCTGTGCTCTGCAACAAGAGAAGCCACTGCAATGAGAAGCCTGCGCACTGCAACAGAGAGTAGCCCCTGTTCGCCGCAACTAGAGAAAGCCCGTGTGCAACAACAAAGACCCAACTCAGCAAAAATAAATAAATTAATTAATTAAAAAAAGAAGAAGTTCAACCTTCTTCCAAGAATTCAGTACCATCTTAGTTAAGATCTGAGTGGCTGTTCCAGACATCGCTAAAACCCCAGGCACCTCTCTTCCACCTTTATGGTTAGTCCAGTCAACTGTGTCAATAATACTCCAATTTTACGTGGTACCTGGGGCAGAGCACTTCCCAGAGATTTGCCTTCAAACTTTCTACTTGCAACAAGAACTTTTGTCATCATTTCTTCCAGCTTTTAGTGAAGTCATCATAACAATCACCATATTTAATGTTTCTCTTCCTTTGCCTTGGGCAAGATTTGGAGATAACAATTTGTTCTTGCATAAACAGCACCAAAACTGGTATGCACCTTTCTCTGAAGACAAAGTTTACATTATTTCACCAAATGGGATATTTATTCATGCAAAATTGCTGTGACAATTCTTGTTTCAAAAATGGAGCCAGATTGTTCTTTAATGTGGTTAGTAAAGGTCAGTGAGGAACCTGCTCATTTAATAATTCTTGAATGGGGTATTTGAGGGATGACTGAATTTCATCATAGCCAGTCATTTCTGTCCAAAAAGATTAAAGGGGCACTGGGTCATTTCCTCTTTAAAGCAGTCACCTCTCTGAGGGCCAAACCTTCTACGTATACTTACCAGGGTGAGAGGTCCAAATCCGCATTGTTCATATGAAAAAAAGAATCCACCTCATAAACAGGGCCCAGAAAGGAGCAGTAACACCTGAATTTTTTGTTTTTTGTTTTGGTTTTTTTTCAGTAGAGAATTAAGGACAGAATAACTGATGACTCTCTCTAGGTCTTTGGTCAGTTTTGAGATTTTCTCCTCATTGCATGTTTTTAAGGAACCTAAAATTAGGTCTAACTGAAACAAGGAAATTACCCCAAGTTGTGGCAAGTGCCTATGAGTGTTATGCTAGTGAAAATCCTCTGGCAGTGGAGGTGATGCTCTTTCCTAATCCTAACAAGTAAACGATGCACCACGGATGCCGTTTACTTTCTTTTGGGGCTCAGCAAGGTTAGTATTTATCCAGTGATTTCAAAATGACCTGATGAGAATACTCTTTGGAGTAAGTCATTGGGTATGCAGAAAGGAAATGCATTCTGCTTTAACGCCCCTCTGCTCAGAAATGGTGATCTGTGCCCTAGGCTATCAAACATCAGCGCACAAAATTATTCACAAAGTGTTTATGGTTCAAGTGGTAAATTCAGGCATTTGCAAAATGTTGACCCAAGTGAGTCAGCATGGAAAGCTTGATCTTTCAGTTTGATGAAAATGTAATTTTATGGACATCAAGTTGAAGTTCAAAAGTGACATGTCATGTCACACAGATAAATAGTTTTGCCAAAAACAATGCCATAGTTCATAAGCACTTGTCTGGCTAGTGGTACCTATCTGGCTGATAAAGCGAAATGCTTGCTAGTAAATGCAATCTTTATCCCATATTATACATTTAGTCTTTTCTGAATAATAAAGATTGTCCTTTTTTTTTGATTTTTCAAACTTAATTTAATTTTTTTTATTTTTTGAATTTATATTTTATTTTATACAGTTCTTATTAGTTATCTATTTTATACATATTAGTGTGTATATGTCAATCCCAATCTCCCAGTTCATCCCACCACCACCACACCCCACACCCCCTGCTTTCCCCTCTTGGTGTCCATATGTTTGTCCTCTATATGTGTGTCTCTATTTCTGCCTTTCAGACAGGTTCATCTGTACCATTTTTCTAGATTCCACATATATGCGCTAATATACAATATTTGTTTTTCTCTTTCTGACTTTCTTCACTCTGTATGACAGTCTCTGGGTCCATCCACGTCTCTACAAATTACCCAATTTCGTTCCTTTTTATGGCTGAGTACTATTCCATTGTATATATGCACCACATCTTCTTTATCCATTTGTTGATGGGGATTTAGGTTGCTTCCATGACCTGGCCATTGTAAATAGTGCTGCAACGAACATTGGGGTGTATATGTCTCTTTGAATTATAGTTTTCTCTGGGTATATGCCCAGTAGTGGGATTGCTGGGTCATATGGTAATTTTATTTTTAGTTTTTTAAGGAACCTCCATACTGTTCTCCATAGTGGCTGTATCAGCTTACATTCCCATCAACAGTGCAAGAGGGTTCCCTATTCTCCACACCCTCTCCAGCATTTGTTGTTTGTAGATTTTCTGATGATGCCCATTCTGACTGGTGTGAGGTGATACCTCATTGTAATTTTGATTTGCATTTCTCTAATAATTAATGATGTTGAGCAGCTCTTCATGTGCTTCGTGGCCATCTGTATGTCTTCTTTGGAGAGATGTCTATTTAGGTCTTCTGTCCATTTTTTGATTGGGTTGTTCTTTTAATATTGAGCTGCATGAGCTGTTTATATATTTTGAAGATTAATCCTTTGTCTGTTGATTTGTTTGCAACTATTTTCTCCCATTCTGAGTGTTGTATTTTCATGTAGTTTATAGTTTCCTTTGCTGTGCAAAAGCTTTGAAGTTTTATTAGGTCCCATTTGTTTATTTTTGTTTTTATTTCCATTATTATAGGAGGTGGGTCAAAAAAGATCTTGCTGTGATTTATGTCAAAGAGTGTTCTTCCAATGTTTTCCTCTAAGAGTTTTATAGTGTCCAGTCTTACATTTAGGTCTTTAATCCATTTTGAGTTTGTTTTTGTGTATGGTGTTATGGAGTGTTCCAATTTCATTCTTTAACATGTAGCTGTCCAGTTTTCCCAGCACCACTTATTGAAGAGACTGTCTTTTCTCCATTGTATATCCTTGCCTCCTTTGTCATAGATTAGTTGACCATAGGTGCGTGGGTTTATCTCTGGGCTTTCTATCCTGTTCCATTGATCTATATTTCTGTTTTTGTGCCAGTACCATATTGTCTTGATTACTGTAGCTTTGTAGTATAGTCTGAAGTCAGGGGGTCTGATTCCTCCAGCTCCATTTTTTTCTCTCAAGATTACTTTGACTATTCGGTCTTTTGTGTCTCCATACAAATTTTAAGATACTTTGTTCTAGTTCTGTAAAAAATGCCATTGGTAATTTGCTAGGGATTGCACTGAATCTGTAGATTGCTTTGGGAAGTGTAGTCATTTTCACAATATTGAGACTTCCAATCCAAGAACATGGTATATCTCTCCATCTGTTTGTGTCATCTTCGATTTCTTTCATCTGTGTCTTATAGTTTTCTGAGTACAGGTCTTTTATCTCCTTAGGTAGGTTTACTCCTAGGTATTTTATTCTTTTTGTTGCAGTGGTGAATGGGATTGTTTCCTTAATTGCTCTTTCTGATCTTTCATTGTTAGTGTATAGGAATGCAAGAGAATTCTGTGCATTAATTTTGTATCCTGCAACTTTACCAAATTCATTAATTAGCTCTAGTAATTTTCTGGTGGCATCTTTCGGATTCTCTATGTATAGTATCATGTCACCTGCAAACAGTGACAGTTTTATTTCTTCTTTCCCAATTTGTATTCCTTGTATTTCTTTTTCTTCTCTGATTGCCGTGGCTAGGACTTCCAAAACTATGTTGAATAATAGTGGTGAGAGTGGACATCCTTGTCTTGTTCCTGATCTTAGAGAAAATGCTTTCAGTTTTTCACCATTGAGAATGATGTTTGCTGTGGGTTTGTCATATATGGCCTTTATTATGTTGAGGTAGGTTCCCTCTTTGCCCACTTTCTGGAGAGTTTTTATCATAAATGGATGTTGAATTTGGTGAAAAACTTTTTCTGCATCTATTGAGATGATCATATGGTTTTTATTCTTCAATTTGTTAATATGGTGTATCACATTGATTGATTTGTGTATATAGAAGAATCCTTGCATCTCTGGGATCAATCCCACTTGATCATGGTGGATGATCCTGTTAATGTGCTGTTGGATTTTGTTTGCTAGTATTTTGTTAGGATTTTTGCATCTATATTCATGAGTGATATTGGTCTGTAATTTTCTTTTTTTATAGTATCTTTGTCTGGTTTTGGTATCAGAGTGATGGTGGCCTTGTAGAATGAGTTTAGGAGTGTTCCTTCCTCTGCAATTTTTTGGAAGAGTTTGAGAAGGATAGGTGTTAGCTCGTCTCTAAATGTTTGATAGAATTTGCCTGTGAAGCCATCTGGTCCTGGACTTCTGTTTGTTGGAAGATTTTTAATCACAGTTTCAATTTCATTTCTTGTGTTCAGTCTTGGAAGGTTATACCTTTCTAAGAATTTGTCCCTTTCTTCCAGATTTTCCATTTTATTGGCATAGAGTTGCTTGTAGTAGTCTGTTAGGATGCTTTGTATTTCTGTGGTGTCCACTGTAACTTCTTTTTCATTTCTAATTTTATTGATTTGAGTCCTCTCCCTCTTTTTCTTGATGAATCTGGCTAATGGTTTATCAATTTTGTTTATCTTCTCAAAGAAACAGCTTTTAGTTTTATTGATCTTTGCTAATATTTCTTTGTTTCTATTTCATTTATTTCTGCTCTGATCTTTATTATGTCTTTCCTTCTACTAACTTTGGGGTTTGTTTATTCATCTTTCTCTAGTTCCTTTAGGGGTAAGGTTAGATTCCTTATTTGAGATTTTTCTTGTTTCTTGAGGTAGGATTGTATTGCTATAAAATTCCCTCTTAGAACTGCTTTTGCTGCATCCCACAGGTTTTGGATCATCATGTTTTCGTTGTTATTTGTCTCTAGGTATTTTTTTATTTCCTCTTTGATTTCTTCAGTGATCTCTTGCTTGTTTAGTAACATACTGTTTAGCCTCCATGTGTTTGTGTTTTTTACTTTTTTCCCCTGTATTTGATTTCTAATCTCATAGCATTGTGGTCGGAAAAGATGCTTGATAAGGTTTCAGTTTTCTTAAATTTACCAAGGCTTGATTTGTGACCCAAGATGTGATCTATCCTGGAGAATGTTCCGTGTGCATTTGCGAAGAAAGTGTAATCCGCTGTTTTTGGATGGAATGTCCTGTAAATATCAATTAAATGTATCTGGTCTGTTGCTCATTTAAAGCTTGTGTTTCCTTATTAATTTTCTGTCTGGATGATCTGTCCATTGGTGTAAGTGAGGTGTTAAAATCCCCCACTATTATTGTGTTACTGTTGATTTCCTCTTTTATAGCTGTTAGCATTTGCCTTATTTATTGAGGTGCTCCTATGTTGGATGCATATATATTTATAATGTTATATCTTCTTGGATTGATTCATTGATCATTATGTAGTGTCCTTCCTTGTCTCTTGTAACATTATTTATTTTAAAGTCTATGTTTTCTGATATGAGTATTGCTACTCCAGATTTCTTTTGATTTCCATTTGCATGGAATATCTTTTTCCATCCCCTCACTTTCATTGTGTATGTATCCCTAGGTCTGAAGTGGGTCTCTTGTAGAAGACATATATATGGGTCTTGTTTTTGTATCCATTCAGTAAGCCTGTGTCTTTTGGTTGGAGCATTTAATCCATTCACATTTAAGGTAATTATCGATATGTATGTTCCTATTACCATTTTCTTATTGTTTTGGGTTTGTTTTTGTAGGTCCGTTTCTTCTCTTTTGTTTCCCACTTAGAGAAGTTTCTTTAGCATTTATTGTAGGGCTGGTTTGCTGGTGCTGAATTCTCTTAGCTTTTGCTTGTCTGTAAAGCTTTTGATTTCTCTGATGAATCTGAATGAGATCCTTGCTGGGTAGAGTAATCTTGGTTGTAGGTTCTTCCCTTTCATCACCTTAAATATATCATGCCACTCCCTTCTGGCTTGTAGAGTTTCTGCTGAGAAATCAGCTGTTAACCTTATGGGAGTTCCCTTTTATGTTATGTGCTGTTTTTCCCTTGTTGCTTTTAATAATTTTTCTTTGTCTTTGATTTTTGGTAGTTTGATTACTGTGTGTCTCAGCATATTTCTCCTTGGGTTTATCCTGCCTGGGACTCTCTGCGCTTCCTGGACTTGGGTGGCTCTTTCCTTTCCCATATTAGGAAAGTTTTTGACTATAACCTCTTCAAATATTTTTTCGGGTCCTCCCTCTCTCTCTTCTCCTCTGGGACCCGTTTAATGTGAATGCTGGTGTGTTTAGTGTTGTCCCAGAGGTCTCTTAGGCTGTCTTCATTTGTTTTCATTTTATTTTCTTTGTTCTGTTCTGCGGCAGTGAATTCCACCATTCTGTCTTCCAGGTCACTTGTCCATTCATCTGCCTCAGTTATTCTGCTTTTGATCCCTTCTAGTGTATTTTTCATTTCAGTTATTGTATTGTTCATCTCTATTGGTTTGTTCTTTAATTCTTCCAGGTGTTTGTTCTTTAATTCTTCTAGGTCTTTGTTAAACATTTCTTGCATCTTCTCAATCTTTGCCTCCATTCTTCTTCCGAGGTCCTGGATCATCTTCACTATCATTATTCTGAATTCTTTTCCTGGAAGGTTGTCTACCTCCACTTCACTTAGTTGTTTTTCTGGGGTTTTATCTTTTCCTTCATCTGTCACATAGTCCTCTCCCTTTTCATTTTGTGTATCTTTCTGTGAATGTGGTTTTCGTTCCACAGGCTGCAGGATTGTAGTTCTTCTTGCTTCTGCTGTCTTCCCTCTGGTGGATGAGGCTATCTAAGAGGCCTATGCAAGCTTCCTGATGGGAGGGACTGGTGGTGGGTAGAGCTGGGTGTTGCTCTGGTGGGCAGAGCTCAGTAAAACTTTAATCTGCTTGTCTGCTGATGGGTAGGCTCAGTTCCCTCCCTGTTGGTTGTTTGGCCAGTGGCAACGCAGCCCACAGGCTCCTTGGTGGGGCTAATGGAGGACTCTGGGAGAGTTCATGCCAAGGAGCACTTCCCAGAATTTCTGCTGCCAGTGTCCTTGTCCCCGTGGTGAGCCACAGCCACCCCCTTCCTCTGCAGGAGACCCTCCAACACTAGCAGATAGGTCTGGTTCAGTCTCCTATGGGGTCACTGCTCCTTCCCCTGGGTCCTGATGCGCACACTACTTTGTGTGTGCCCTCCAAGAGTGGAGTCTCTGTTTTCCCCAGTCCTGTCGAAGTCCTGCAATCAAATCCTGCTAGCCTTCAGAATCTGATTCTCTGGGAATTCCTCCTACCGTTGCTGGACCCCCAGGTTGGGAAACCTGACGTGGAGCTCAGAACCTTCACTCCAGTGGGTGGACTTCTGTAGTTTAATTGTTCTCCAGTTTGTGAGTCTCCCACTCAGTGGTTATGGGATTTGATTTTATTGTGATTGCACCCCTCCTACCATCTCATTGCGGCTTCTCCTTTGTCTTTCTCGATGTGGGGTATCTTTCTTGGTGAGTTCCAGTGTCTTCCTGTCAATGATTGTTCAGCAGTTAATTGTCATTCCAGTGTTCTCACAAGAGGGAGTGAGCGCATGTCCTTCTCATCCACCATCTTGAGCCAGTCCTTCTCCAAGATTGTCCTATTTAAGAACTGAAATCAGAGTTAGAAGTCAAGATCTAACATAAAGACACATGTGTTACTTTTGTGCTTCTTTTGCCCTCACAAAGATTAATTTTAGAACAATATAAAACCATAAATTGTGAGTATCTGACAGTACTTCTCTCCTTAGCTCCCCATAGACCAACTGGATAACAATGCTGGGGGTAAAAAAATGTAAAATAAATAAAATAGCTATTGTTCTTGAAGTGCATTTAGTGCTGAGGAGGAAATAGAAGTCTTGTACACAAAAGACTTTCTTTACACTCTGGCCCAGATCTGCTTTCAGTCAGATCTGCTGTAGTCCCTGACACTCTGATCTCAGACTCTGGAAAGCCCCTGCTCTTTTCTACCATGGAGCCCTGCAAACCTTGCCTGGTTATTATGCCTGGTGTGGCCTTCTCTCCCATTCATCTCATGGAGACTTCCGCTCCTCTCTCAACACACAATTCATTTTCTGCCTTTTGAAAACATCTTTCACTTGCCAGGTAGAACTGTTTTTCTGTTGTAACTTGATTACGCTGTTACCACACTCATTACATTATTTTTTTAAATTGAAGCATAGTTGATTTATAATATATTAGTTTCAGGTCTACAGTATAGTGATTCAGTATTTTTACAGTTCATACTCCATTAAAAGTTATTACAAAATATTGGCTATAATTCCCTGTGGTATACAATATAACCTTGTTGCTTCTCTATTTTATAAATAATAATTTATATCTTTTGATCCCATACCCCTAATGTGTCCCTCTGCCATCCCTCTTCCCGGTGGTAACCACTAGTTTGTTCTCTGTATCTGTGAGTCTGCTTGTGTTTTGCTACATACACTCATTGGTATTATTTTTTAGATTCCATATATGAGTGATATCATACAGTATTTATCTTTGTCTGACTTATTTCACTAAGCATAATATTATCTAACTCCATCCATTTTGCTTCTAAAGGCAGAATTTCATTCTTTTTTATGGTTGAATAATACTTCATTGTATAAGACGTAGGGAATGGACTTGAGGACACGGGGAGGGGGAAGGGTAAGCTGGGACGAAGTGAGAGAGTAACATTGAGATATATACACTGCCAAATGTAAAATAGGTAGTTAGTGGGAAGCAGCTGCATAGCGCAGGGAGATCAGCTTGGTGCTTTGTGACCACCTAGAGGGGTGGGATAAGGAAGGTGGGAGGGAGATGCAAGAGGGAGGGGATATGGGGATATACGTATGCATATAGCTGATTCCCTTTGTTATACAGCAGAAACTAACACAACATTGTAAAGCAATTATACTCCAATAAAGATGTTAAAGAAAATTTCATCGTATATATACCACATCTTCTTTATCTATTCATCTGTTGATGGACACTTGGGTTGTTTCCATATCTTGGCTATTGTAAATAATGTTTCTGTGAACATTAGGGTGTGTGTATCTTTCCTAATTAGTGTTTTCATTTTTTCCAGATATATGCCCAGGAGTCTCTACTGGAGAGCATATGTCTCTACTATTCTCTCTGAAGACAGGATTCAGGTATTTTATTTTTTATATTTACAGGGCCCAGTGCAGTGACTGGCACATACTAAGTAGTGAATGAACAATTGACTCTATTCAAAATTTAACTTGTTCAAAAATCTTTCCCAGAATACAGCCTGCCTGCTCCCTAATTCGACAACGATCATTCATTTATTTATCATTCTTCCATGTTAGAGACATTCTTTGTATCAAATGATTTTGCTCTTGTACATATACTACTTTGCACGTTGACCTCATCTTATTAATAATTTTGCCTGTTTAGGCAAATTCTTCCACCTCCTTAATAAAATTTTTGCCTTCTTAAGTGGAAGTCACTATTTTGTATATATTTTTTCTAACTCTCCTCTCTCATGTTATATGTGTACACTGCCCTGCTCATAGGAGGAACTGAGTACATACCTGTGGAAGAAATGAAATTAAAGAGATTATCTGGTATATTGAAATTCCATTTTTGATCTTCTTCTCTCATCTCATTATTCAACAAGAAATCAAAATGGTAGTCAGTAAACCTTTAATTTTAACAAGTTGATTTATATTCAAAAAGTTAGTGTGGTCTTTATGTTGAATTTATAAGGACAGCTGCTCTTTGAATTTCTGTGAAAAGTAAAGGTCAAACTATAAATAATTAAGTGCATTAATATTGGCTATTTCTGTCAGTCATGAAACAGAGTGGAAATGTATATATTTTCTATGGAAAGAGATTTTGATCACAAATCACTCTTTTCAGACATCCTTGACAAATTGATAGCAAGGACATCCTTTGAGAAATGGATTTGCTGATCTTTTCTATAAGGATTTCATTTGGCTCATTTCTGGAAGTGATACAGGTGAGTTTCTTAATTCCTAAATGATGTGACCTTTGAAGGTGCGCAACAGCTGGTGAGAAAAGGAGATGATGAAATGTCATCATCAGGAAGATACTTTGTTTCTTTGAATTTAGGCAATTTGATATTAATACACTTCTCCGGCACACTGAAAATGCATATCTTATGCATTCATATCTGCAGCTTTGGTACACATCTGAGGCTTTCTTACAAATAACAGAAGAGATGCTTCTGGAGCTACCCACTGACAACACAGACTTTGTACTCACCGTGTCATGTCTGCTAACTAGGTATTGACAGCAGAGAAAGTCCCATCTCCTTGGCCTAATTCATCTCTTATGTAATTCTTGTTCTCTGACCTTGTTTTCAACACTTGGGATCTCATAAAAAATACATTTTTGGTAATAGTTCAAATAGATTATACAGAAGCATTTCCACTTCAAGAGAATGTTTCCTTTATACTATCTTTACCGACTAACTCAATCACCTGGGCCACAAATCTTCACTGGATCACGAAGCTCCCGGCTGGGCTATTTTGGTGAGGGCCATGACAATACATCTATAATTCTGGAATAGATCCAGCTTCTCACCAGTTTCACTGTCCCTCACAAGGACATTATTTATTTATTTATTTAAAAATTTTATTTATTTTTATTTTTTGGTTGTTTTGGGTCTTCATTGCTGTGCGCGGGCTTTCTCTAGTTGTGGCGAGCGGGGGCTACTCTTCGTTGCGGTTCGCGGCCTTCTCATTGCGGTGGCTTCTCTTGTTGTGGAGCATAGGCTTTAGGCGTGCGGACTTCAGTAGTTGTGGCTCGCGGGCTCAGTAGTTGTGGCACACAGGCTTAGTTGCTCCACGGCATGTGGGATCTTCCCGGACCAGGGCTTGAACCCGTGTCTCCTGCATTGGCAGGCGGATTCTTAACTACTGCGCCACCAGGGAAGTCCAAGGATATTATTTCATATTTGTGATACTTTATTGTGAATGTGGACATACTAAGGAGGACCTTTCAGTCTCAGGTTTTATCCTATCCGGAACCTGTGCTTTGCTTTCAGTTCAACAAATGTTATATTTTGGTTGATCCTCAACATGTTGATCTTGCCTCATTCTTATTTCCAAAGAATATTGTGAGGGAGATTTAACTTTTTTCTTTGCCAAATTTCTCTTCAAACAATCTTCTGCTATTTGAAAAGTCCCACATGTCGATTTTACCCAACAAAGCATTTGATTAGGGAGTAGGTAGCAAGAAGTGGAATTGAAATAGCTCAATTTGTCATTTTTTGGGGAAGGAGACCTTTTAAAGTTGTTTTAATTCTACCTGTATCATTTTTCCTGACATGTTCCCCTTTCTTTGTGTGTTTTGGTAAGTTTCTGTTTCTCACAAAGTATGGAATCACTCAGATTCATTCCAGCATTTTATTTTGTATTATTTACTTCATCACATTGATTAGAGCATGAATTCAAGGCTCTCTGGGCTGACTCAGTGAGTAGGTCCTTTTAATCAGACAGGAAACAGTGTGCTGCTGTGAAATCATTGCCTTTCCTCATTTGTAGGTCTCTCCCAGTCTCGTCTCTAAATTAAACCTGCCCCAGGTCTTTAGTGACCTACTGAAGACTCTGCTAGCAAAAAGATAGTCATGAAGCCAGTTGCACCTAGTGGGAATAAAATATTACACATCACTCATATCTACCGGAGGATAGTGGTAAACTCTGTTTCCCACTATCCCTCTCCCCGTCAAAAGAAAATCAAAGTAATGAAGTGAAAAGGAAATACATGCATAGCCACCACAAAGCCAAGTAAAGCTGACACATAAAGAAGGCAAAGGGACTTATTTGTTCAGCTTAATCCCCATCACCAGAAATTGCCCACCTGGCACTTGGATTTGACACCTTAGAGGGCAAGTTTGAAGAGCATGGTTTTTGTCCTTTGGGGGTTTTTAACATGTAAACAGATGTGCAAAAGATTAGCTAAAATTAAATAATGAACCTTAAACAAATAGAGGAATAAATATTCATATTTTACAAATAGTAGCTAACGATGGACTAATGCCATTAACATCTACAGCATAAAAGTGCTTTAGAAATATTTTTCTACAGTTTGGTTTTAGAATTCTGTTTGCCAGCTTTAACCAGAGCATAGTTAGAAATTCATCTTGCCAACTGTTTCATGGGGTTTACATCTGGCTTTATTTGTATTTAACATATGCCTGCGTAACATCTATCATGTCCCAGGCTATTCTTAGCCCGTTATAAGTAGTAACTCATTTAATCCTCATAACAACCCTAGAGGTAGGTACCATTATTTTTTCTTTTTCCGTACATGGGGAAATTGGGACACAAAGCAGTTAATCAACTTCCCAGGTCACTCACCTCATGAGGGGCAGAGCCAAAATAGACCCCAGACACTCTGGAGCTCAGGAGGCCGACACTCAGCCACTGTGCTGTAACTACCCCTCCACGTTCAGAGGCATTTCCAAAAGATGAGTTCCAAAGCTGATGTCGGCATTGCCCACATCAGTGTCAATGACATTATATGTGTGATTGATGTCAAAGACTTAAGTATGTGACCCCCCAAAAAGACCACACTGATTTTGCTGTTTTCCTGTCATTGAAAAAATCCATTTTATTCCTATCTGGATGTGGCTTATGTTTGAATTCAATTTATTATGTAAACTATTTGAGGTATCAGCCACTTTAGTTGTTGATGTAAAATACAAGCCAAGTAAAATTCTTATTAATTCAAACACAGTTTTGACTCATATGATAATGATAAAAAGAAAGGATTATTATTGGCAATAATTATTGACCTGGATGCTCACAAGTCCTATGACCAGATGCAAGACCTTCCATCTCTCCATGTGTAAAATGTGGTTATTGGATAGACGATCTCTAAACTGTCCTTTCTAGAACTGATGCTA
This sequence comes from Stenella coeruleoalba, assembly GCF_951394435.1. Lineage (NCBI taxonomy): Eukaryota > Metazoa > Chordata > Mammalia > Artiodactyla > Delphinidae > Stenella > Stenella coeruleoalba. The sequence continues at coordinate 57,000,909 of NC_137157.1, read as the reverse complement.
TACTAGTTTATAATTCTATGTACAACTATTAATTTGCAAATCAGTGTTCCCTACTGTCAACCATAATGCACAGACTTTAGCTGCTATGTGTATTTAGAATCTCTGTCTATCCCCCTCCACATATATTTATAATTTATAAACACACACACACACACCTCACTTTTTAATGGCTTCCAGTCATTTTCAGGATAAAGTTGAAGCTCCTTGACTTGGCACACAAGGTCCACCATCATCTACCCTTTGCCCATCTCTCCAGTCTCTTCTCTTGCCATGCCCCCTCCTCCTATGCCCTACAAACACATTGTTCCATCAAAATGGATTTTTTTTGGCGGTACACGGGCCTCTCACTGCTGTGGCCTCTCCCGTTGCGGAGCACAGGCTCCGGACGCGCAGGCTCAGCGGCCATGGCTCACGGGCCCAGCCGCTCCGCGGCATGTGGGATCTTCCCGGACCGGGGCACGAACCCATGTCCCCTGCATCGGCAGGCGGACTCTCAACCACTGCGCCACCAGGGAAGCCCAAAATGGATGTTTTGACACAGTTCTCTGCCTTTGAACATTATTCTCTCTCCCTGAAAAATGTTCTCCTTTTATTCCCACCCAGTAAACTTTTCTCTCAAGATTCAGTTAGGTTTTTGGGGAAGCTTTCTTTGAATTCCTCTTTTCCCTCCCCTCTGTAGAATGAATCAGGAGCCCATCCTATGTGTCCCCATAGGACCCTGTGTACCCTTTTTATGGCACCTGCCACATTGGAAATCTCTGGATTTCTTGCTTGTCTTCCCCATTGGGCTGTGATTGGAACAGACAATATTTCACCTGTGTCTGTCTGGTGGTTACAAGTGTTTGGCAAAGTGACGATCCTCAATGCATGTTAACTGAATAGAAGAACAAATGAAATACGAAGCTCAAATTGTTCCTACAGGATGTAGTTAGTTATAATAGTCAGTTGTCTTCAGTTCAGGAACTTTTGTGGAGGTGGAATTCCTAGAATGGATTCAATGTTGAGAGAGAGAGAGAGAATGAAAGATGAATGAGAGAGAATGAATGAGAATGGAATGGTTGTGGTGGCGTTGAGTCCTGATATACTTACAGAATGAATATAATGTAAAAAGAAAAACCTGAAGAATTTAAGGAACAACCCATAAATTCTTTTGTTGACTGAAAAGTATTGTTCATTTTTTCAGTCCAGGCATTTGGAGGACACTGACCAAGAGGAATGCACATAGTTTCAGTCCTCTAGAAATTCTCTAACATGGGAAAAATGATAATTTTAGATCGAAACATATGAATATTGGCAATTTCATCTGTTGAACCAATTTAAGGCAGAGTAAGAGGTTATATGGTAAAGTTCGTCCATGGGACTTCAGGGGAGAGTGAAATCTTATTCAGTTGGAGGAAGCAGAAAGGTCTTAAACAGGAGACAGTCTTTGAGATGAGTCTGAACAGGTGGGTAGGTTATCAGAGGGAGAGATAGCATCAAAGCGGGCCAGTTCTACAGAAGTGAGAACCCCCAGGGCATGTTTGGGAAAGAACAGTAATCTATTCTGGCTGTATCCACAGGGGAGCGAGGAGTTATTGATGAGAGTTTTGAATGCCAGGCCAGTGGCAAGCAATATGGAGCCCTTGAGGATTTCTGAGCACAGGAGAGGTTTCATTGGAACTTCATTGTAGGAAGAAGCTGATGTCATTTTTAGATTGGATTGGTACACTCTGTCTTATTCCTCTGCCCGTGCCTTCCCTGTTCCTTCCAGCTGGGCACGTGAATATGGTACATAGCTACTGAGCCTCTGCCCCATGGATACTCTGCTAGGTTCTTGGATATAAAGAAAGTGAAATCTAATTATCTGTGCTCAAGAGGCTTAAATGGATGTCTATTTAAAGCATTTTCCAAACCAGTGCTTTTCTCTGGTTTGCCCTCGATCCAGTTAGGGGGGTATTTACATGGTGTTTTACAGAGCTGTGCTTTGGGCAGCTGTTTACCTGGTGTCTCCCTCGTGTAATGTAACATGCTGGCAGTGCTCCCAAGCCTTGACAGAGGCAGTCATCTCTGGTTTTGAGCCCATCACTGCTGGCTTGGGCTCGACACAGACCCACAGGTAAATGTGGTGTGGAGAGAATTCTAAACCAGGGGAGAGACGGTCTGTGCTCAGCCTGACTCCATCACTGACTAAAACTGTGACCTCCTGTCAGGGCTTTAACCTCGCTGAGACTCAATTTGCTCATTTTTTTTTTTAACATCTTTATTGGAGTATAATTGCTTTACAGTGGTGTGTTAGTTTCTGCTTTATAACAAAGTGAATCAGCTATACATACACATATATCCCCATATCGCCTCCCTTTTGTGTCTCCCTCCCACCCTCCCTGTCCCGCCCCTCTAGGTGGTCACAAAGCACCGAGCTTCGAGTGATCTCCCTATGCCATGTGGCTGCTTCCCACTAGCTATCTATTTTACATATGGTGGTGTATATATGTCCATGCCACTCTCTCACCTCATCCAGCTTACCCTTCCCCTCCCCGTGTCCTCAAGTCCGTTCTCTACATCTGCATTTTTATTCCTGTCCTGCCCCTAGGTTCTTCAGAACGATTGTTTTTTAGATTCCATATATGTGTTAGCATACGGTATTTGTTTTTCTCTTTCTGACTTACTTCATTCTGTATGACAGACTCTAGGTCCAGCCACCTCACTACAAATAACTCAGTTTCATTTCTTTTTATGGCTGAGTAATATTCTGTTGTATATATGTGCCACATAGGGTGTGGAGGAAAGGGAACCCTCTTGCACTGTTGGTGGGAATGTAAATTGATACAGCCACTATGGAGAACAGTATGGAGGTTCCTTAAAAAACTAAAAACGGAACTACCATACGACCCAGCAGTCCCACTACTGGGCATATACCCTGAGAAAACCATAATTCAAAAAGGGTCATGTACCACAGTGTTCATTGCAGCTCTATGTACAATAGCCAGGACATGGGAGCAACCTAAGTGTCCATCGACAGATGAATGGATAAAGAAGATGTTGCTCATTTTTAAAATGGAGATAATACCATTGGCTCTCCCTACCTTGCTGGGCTGTAGTGGGATAAATGAGCTACGTGTAGGTATTCATGTTTAGATTGTTACAAAGTCCTATGCACTTTTATTGGCTCTTTTATATTAACCACTGGAGAAGATTCTTCTGGAACTTACCTGCTGTGTTTATTACATAAAGAATATTGCTTAATTTTAAGACTTAAAAAAATATCTAGTAAACCAACCAGAAAAGCTTAAATTTGCCTCCAGTGTCAGCTGCTCAGACTCAACAACAGCAACAACAAAATTAGAGATTTAAATCAAAGCTAGGCCAAAGCTTAGCCCAGTAACAGGCTTTAGGACTTTAATGATAAGGCTACTGTAGCTACTTTTCCTGCACTGAATTTGCTAAAAGCAATTTCTGGTTTTTAACCCAGGTAGACAGCCCCAGTCCCCCAGGGGTTCATTAGCTTGGCGTTCCACGGGCAGTCTCTTTCCTGCTATTTGTCTAAAGCGTGAAGGTACAACAACAGATGGGGAAGGTTTAGCCTCACCTTTGTGGTTAATGCTTATAATCTTATTAAAGGCTAAAGAAATACAGGATCAGCTAACTCTTTGTACCACTAAAAACTGATTTACCAGCATCACATCAAATATTTACCTTGCCCTAAGCTACCAGTAATTACAAGCTGATTATTGTTCAGGCTCAAACAAACACAGAGTAATGAATTTCTGCTAATTATCAGGCACTGATGAAAAATGGGATTTGCCCACTCCCAGATTTATCCCGGCACCTCATCTTTCTTCACGAGGGAAAACTTCAATTGATATGAATATATTCAGTGCTGCTGGAAAGCACTTCAGTGATGTCAACCAGAAATAATTACCAGTGTGTCTGGGAAAGTGAGTAAAATGGTTTAGAATTAAGATTTGGTTTGCTATAGTTATTTCTATACAAATACGCCACATTTTTCAACTGACATGGGTGTCTTAATTAAAAACAGGCTAACGCTGTAGAATAACAAAAGATTTTTAAATTCAGCCAAACCTCACACTATAAAAAATAATGATTCCAGCCTTAGCTGCAAATGAAAGTAATCTTTCTCCCCGTTTTAGATTTTATTGGGCTTTTTAAAAAGTTCCACCGCAGACTGTTACTGATTTGGGTATTTCCTGATGGAATACTCAAATATTTCAGATACTTTACTTTGCAGCCCCTTTGTTCAAAAACAGGAGAAGAGTGCGTCTCTTGTCTGTCTGCCCCCTTGGGGAAGAGTCCGATGATGCCTTCTTATATTTCTCCTACAGTTGGCATCAGCAAGGGACCTCCAGAGATGACTGATTTTTTTCCTTTCTAACTTGAAGGGAGAGGGGAAAGAGTATAGAAACCTACGTTGGGGCCAGACCCCAGACCTCACCTTGAGGCCCTCCTCTTTCTTTGTATTTCCTATTTCTGCTTCTCTTAAACTCTCCAATTTAATCAGATATGGAGGGTTCAAAAGGTACATCAGGGGACCTTTTAATACTCTGTAATTTTTTCAGGCCCAACCTGAGAAATCAATTATAGACGAAGGGTTTTTTTGTTTTGTTTTTGTTTTTTTGCGGTACGCGGGCCTCTCACTGTTGTGGCCTCTCCCGTTGCGGAGCACAGGCTCCGGACGCACAGGCTCAGCGGCCATGGCTCACGGGCCCAGCCACTCCGTGGCATGTGGGATCTTCCCAGATTGAGGCACGAACCCGTGTCCCCTGCATCGGCAGGCGGACTCTCAACCACTGCGCCACCAGGGAAGCCCTAGACCAATGTTTTTTAAACCCAATAGGTAGCACCTGTTTTCTCCTTTCCTTTCCCCTCTGCTTTTTGGAAATTATGTTCTCTATGGCTGTTTTCTAGGTGGTTATCCCAGCTCTGTTAACTTGTATACTTACAGTCTAAAGTTACATAGATAACATATGTAGTACATCAGAATGCTTTTGGTGATTTAATCCAAAGCAGAAGTAATGTGAAAATTCTAGGAGTTAAAAAATTTTTTTAGGAGTTGTTGTAAGATCAATAAGGAGAATATTTTAGGGCCAGGATCTATTTTTCAAATTGCACTGGAGAGGGAATTCCCTGGGGGTAGGGATTCCCAGTGGTTAGGACTCAGTGCTCTCACTGCTGTGGACCTGGGTTCGATCCCTGGTTGGGGAATTAAGACCCTGCAAACTGCATAGCGTGGCCAAAAAAAAAAAAAAAAACTGCATTGGAGAGAACTCCTAATAATATCAATTCCATCTTCAGTCTTCTTCTCTCCCTCTCTGTATACACCCTCTGGGAAAATTTTTTAATGCCCAGGACTTCAACTATCCCTTATATATACTAATACCTTCCAAAGCCACTTCTTCATTCCCCCCTTGTGAGATTCAGACCCTGTTGTCTGCTGCTATTGCCACCTCAGTGTCACCATGTCTAGAACTGCATCTCTTCCTCACCCTTGCTCCCTTTGGCCAATCACCCACCTGCCCATATCCTGAAATCTTAATCTTGGTTATTGTGCTACTATCCAGAGAGCGGCTAGAGCCAGAAACTGGAGAAGCATCCCTGACTATTTAACATTTCCTGTTTCCCATCTCTCCAAGTTCTACTGATATTCCTAACTACCTTTCAGTTCTGTCCCCCATGTCCTCCGTACTCCCTACCTCCCCATCTCCAACTGGCACTGCTTTATGTCTGTGTTTCACCATGTATTGCTTGGGCTAATTGTCTCCTAACTCCCGTCCCTGAATTTCCTCCTCTAACCCTCCCAACATGTCTTTCCATCCATTGTCTTTCTGTCTCTTGCCTGGAATCTTCCATGATCATCCACTGCCCACAGATAAGGTCGAAACCTCTAACCATGTTGTGGTGGGCATCAGATTGTGCCCTCCCCACTCCCAGCATCTGTTCATTCTTCTAATATCAGTAGCATTGTTGTGATTCTGTCTTTATTGAAAACTGGAGCCATCGTGGAGCCTTAGGCAAAAGGAAAAATCAGTAATACTGAGCTTGTCTTTATTTAAAAATTTGATATTTTGTTCATCACAGATTGCTTTTTGAATTTATAAAATATTGCAGTAAAATATTATTTATCTTGATTACTGAGTTTTTGGGTGACCCTTTAAATTTGTGCATGAGGTGGTGAGTGCTTCCCTCATCCTACTCTAGTGTGGGCCCTGGGTGGATTCTGGAGCTGATTCTGGAAATTTTCATGTGAAGTCTGAGGATGAAGCCAACTCAGCAGAAGGCTGGGGAGAACCTGAGCCGTACGGACATCATTTGAATTCTGAATCTAGTTATGCCTGAAGCCTACACCTTGATCTTTCTGTTGTTGTTCTTTTTTGTTTTTGCTTAAGCCAGTTGGAATTGGGTTCTTTTTCACTTGTGGCAGGAAAGTTCTTGAATGATAAAAGGGGCATATGAGACTCCTGATGACATGGCCCTCCTTTTACTTCTCCAGCCTCACTCCTGACTGTTTATAAGAGCATCCCGTGTCTCTGTTGCACTACACAGCGTGCTGTGCTCCTCTGTGTATGGAATCCCCTCTTCTTGGAACATTTTTCCCCACCTGGCCTATCTGGTGAAAACCCACTCGTTCTTTATTACGATGTTTAAATGCCACCATAGGTGGGCCTGAATAATGTCTATGGTTATTTTCTTTGTTCTGGAGTTTTTTTCTTTAAATTTTCAAATATATGAAATAACAACTCATCCAGTTGCAGTGCTGTTAAATTCCCTACTCAGCCAATTTTCTTTGCAGAGTTAGAATTTTTCATCCTCAAGTTATGTCCCATAAAATATAATGCAACTTAAATGGAAATTAAAAACTTGGAACACTCCAATGGTAAGTAGTGCCAAATTCTAGTTGTCTCTTCAGAGAGGCCCTCAGTGCCTTTTCTCTCTCTCTCTTACTCTCAGTATACACTGGCCCAATAACGGAAATTTTCTTCTTATAAAATAAATATAGTATTTAATAACACAGATGGTAAATGCTGGGCTTTCTTTATCTTAGCCAGTCTTAAAAGCCTCATAATTATGAAAAGAAAATGAACAAAGGAAATAGTTTAGCAGACACTGGACTTCTAAGATTTAAGTACCTTCTCCCATGGTATTTTTTTGGTGCATGAATTCACAGTTAAACACAGATTATAAACTCCTTGGGACAGCATTTTTCCCTTTTAGACTTTATTTTACACTGCATGCTCTATAGCTTCCGAACAAATGCTACTTCAGCTTCCATAAGGGGGAGAGGAGTCATCTCTTTACAAGGTTAGAGCCCAAAGTACCATCCCAAATACAATGAGTCCACCTTCTTTCCCACATTATGCCCTTGGGTTTCTTAAGTTATAGGAAAAAAGGTAATGAAAACTTAAAAGGTGAAAGCAAGCCTGACAGTTGAAGGTCTTTCCAATGTCTTCAGAGACTTAAATTTGAGCATCAGAGTTTCTGCTAAATGATGCACATGCTCAGTCAAGGCCCCCAATTCCCCAATTCCCGGGACTCAAAGGTCCTGGGCTACTCAGTTAAGACTCTCTTGGTCCTTTCCTAGAGCCTCCTACCCATCACTGCAGGTAATGAATACGAGGGTACGCAAGATCCATTGAGATCTAACGGCAATATAGGGGTAGGGGATTGAGAGCTACAAACTATTATGTATAAAATAAGCTACAAGGATATATTGTACAACACAGGGAATATCTTATAATAACTATAAGTGGAGTATAACCTTTAAAAATTGTGAATCACTATATTCTACACCTATAACATCTATAATATTGTACACCAACTATACTTCAATTAAAAAAAAGATTTAATGACATTGGAATTGGCTTTGGAAAGGTGAGGTGGGGAGAAGTGACAGCATTTACCCTATAGGGAGTATTTTAGGGTAGACCCCTTCCCATATCCCTCTTTGTGTTTCTGTTTTTTTGCCACTTATGAGTCCCCTTTGCCCCATCCTCTCATGCTGTCTCCCACCCGTATAAAGCTCCCCACTTGCCTCAGAGATGTCCATGCTCCCTCCTTTCTGGAGCGGCCATGCCCGTTAGTGACAGAGACCTAGGGATCATCTTGCCAATCCAGTAACAGCTCCCATTTAGGGTAATACTACCTCTAGTTTTGTGATCTCCTTAACAGGTTAAGAATGTGGATTGATGTTGAATTTTGTAAAATTATGGCTCAATGTTGAATTTTAGGAAATACATTTTCTGCACTTTTTAATACCATGGTCACATGGCATTTCTCTATTTTTTTCAAACATTTTTAATTGCCTTAAATTTTTTATTCTTGAAATTTCAAGCATATACAAAAATAATTAAAACATAAATTAAAAAATGCATCTTTATTTTTATATTTTTCTTGGTCTAGGATTCCTATTATCTGGATATTAGCACTTCTACTGCTAGGCTCCATCTTTGTTAGCTACTATTTTATATTATCTATTTCTTCATCCTTTCTTCATTTTGGAAGGTTTCCATAATCTATTCTTTCCAATCTCTGATTTGTCCCCTGGATATTTCCATTCTGCCATTTATTTCTTCCATTTACATTCTATGTATATTTTATACTTCACATTTCTTCTTGGCTTTATCTTTTCTCCTCACCCAACAACTTGCCAGGTCAGAGTTTCACCCTTTGCCCTTCCTCCCCAAGAGGAAGCAATCTTGGGATGCTCTCATTTGCATGGTTATTCGCCAGCCCTGGGGCTTGGATGTGGGCAAGGGTGGAGAAGCAACGGTCCAGGGTTAGTTAGTCCTCATTTATGTTCTTCAGCTCTTCACACAAGCACAGGATTTCCATCGTGCCCTGATCTCACTCTGGAGGACAGCTGGACCAGGTGTGGGTCAGGCACCGTTTGTCCGAGGGCATGGCGAGGAACGTGGGATAAGCAGGGCCCAAACTCCCATAGTTCTGTTCCTGTTTCATCCTTCCCCCGCTGTGCAGGTTACCTTCCCCTGCCAAAGCCACCATCCCACACGAGCACTTATCAAAGTAGAACTTCACCTCATCCTCACCCCACAGCTCTCAGGGTTTTCTCCACTTTCTCTCAGGAGATGCTGCTCTTGGAGGCTGGAGCCAGCAAACGTGCTGGTTTAGCCGTTTGGTCCATTAGCTGTTCCTTTGCTTTGCCTGAATATCTAACTACAAAGGGGCTCGCCCAGAGATTGAGAAAGGTCTTAAGCCAATTTTTTAAAGCTCCTTCTATGTTAAGAGATGAAAAAATAGCAAAATAAGACTCAGAAAATTGGGCTCCATTTCAAAAATTTACTATGGATAAATTAACACTTTCAATATAACTAATATGCTGATTATACCTTACGCTTAATTTAGAGCGCACATAAATGTAAATTTGGGTTTTTTGGTGGATGTGAAATAGTTCTCCTGTCTTCACCTATGTTAACCCTGCCCCAGTCTGGTTGGAGTCTGGTTTTGGGCTGCAAAATTAGGTCATTTGCTTCTCCCTTTTTACTGAGTCTCAGCTGGTGGTATTTAAAAAATCTTAGGCCCACTTTTAATTTATTACAGCTCCTTTATCTGGGGGCAGTCTGAAGATTTTCCTGGGGGAACATGAGAAGGCAGTTTGAAATTGAGTGTGCCTTACTCCCGTCAAGTTCTTCAGTCCCTGGCAAACAGTAGCTCCAGACTGAGACTGTTCACTGAACTTTCTCTTCTCTCCAGTGAGTTCTTTCTGCCCTATGTATAGCAACCAGCAAATTATTTCTTCATGGCTCATGGGTCAGATACCTGGGCCAGTATCAGTCTAGTCTGATGGGTCACTGTCTTTCCCAGGCTAAAGAGGCCTCATGCTAATAAATACCTGACTTGGCCTGACTCAAGGACTTCCCTGGATTTCCGGTAGATACTGAAACTAGGCCAGGGGTCAAACTCATGCCCAAAGAGGCAAAGTTTGCAGAAAGCTAGTAGGGTCAAAAAATGGCTATTACGAAGACTAGTTTTGCCCAATGCACTGCCACTTTGTAATTTCTGAAACAAGTGCTCTACACAATAAGAAAACCGAGACCCAGAGAGGTCATGACAGAGCAAGAAGAAAAACCCATGTGCCAGAAACCAGATCCTAAAATAACTGGATTTTTTTCCAATCACATTTTTCTGTGAGGAAGAAAAGATCACTCAAAAGGATTATGTTGGAAGGCCTATCTAATTTTCCCAGATAGATGAAAAAAAGTACAAACTACTCCATATTCCTGAAACTGCTGACTACTAAAATTGCATCTTGTTTATTTGCTGATAGGGAAAAACTCAGGAAAATTTCAGGGAGAAAAAGATTTTTCCTTAGCTCTTAACATTTCTAAACATTCCAAGCATGAAAATTTAATGAGCAGGCAACTTGTATATAATTTGTTTTATATTTCTGCATTTAAACAGTGATTTTATATCTGTGTTGCATATATATGTCTTTATTCACAAATTTCAACAAAAAAATTTAGTTTTATCTTAAATCTCTTCCCCTATACACCTATGGTTTCCAAACTTTACTCTTCCTTCTCCTTTATCAAAACCCTTCTTCTGTTGACATATCTAATATAATCTGATAAAACAACCTTAAGCTTCCTTTGGACTATTCCCCTTGGCTAATGGGTCTCTAGTGGGTCAAGTACCTCTCAAATGGTGAGAAGGTCTTGTGTGTATGAAAAATATGTAGGCATTGATGCTTGAGTTATAGACAGGGTTTTGGGGGAGGCCTTGGAGCAGAATTTCTCAATTTTGGAGCTATTGACATTTTGAGCCAGATAATTTTTTTGTTGTCAGGGGGGCTGTCTTGTGCACTGTAGGATGTTTAGCAGAATCTCTGGCCTCTACTCAATGGAGTAGTAGATGGTAGGAGCTGTTTCCCCACCTTCCAGTTGTGACAGTCAAAATCGCCTGCCAAGTGTCCTGGCAGATGTGTGTGTATGGACACAAAATCACCCCCGGTGGAGAACCACTGCCTTAAAGTATTTTTTTGGTAACAAAACAAAAATGGCAGCAGTACTACTTTATTGAGTACATCTCCTGTAACAGATGCTGTATTAATAAGCTCCCTCTGTCTCTCTCTCTCTCTAGATATATGTATATATATGTTTGTGTGTGCATGTATGTGAAATCTCAGTGGGTCTCAAAGTATGGTTCCCTGTTCAGAAACATCAGCAAATTGTAGGCCTCATCTGCTGAGTCAGAAACTAGGGCTGGAGCATTAAGAGTGGGGCCCAGCACTCTGAGTTTTAGCAAACCCTCCAGGTTATTCTGATGCTTGATTCAGTTCGAAAGTTTGAGAACCCCTGATATATATATATAATCTTGTTTCATGTTCCTGTCTAATCTAATCTGAGTGGTATTTAGGGTACCTTATAGATGTTGAAACTGAGGTTCTGAGAGATTAAGTAATTTGTCCCAGATTACCAGGTAGATAACCAACTTGTCCAAGGTGACATAGCTAGTATCTGAATCTATATTTAGGGGTGTTTGAGTGGTCCAATAAATAACATTCCTCTTACCTGCTTGAGTTTCGGTTAAATTAAGAATAAAACAGAGGAATCGAATGGAGGCCAAATGATCACCTTAATTACCAATAAAGTCAGGGTTAGAATATATGGCTTGGTGTGAGGGCCAAAAAGCCTGATGACTGAATCCACAAACTGGAGAGAGCGGCCCTCACAGTCATGGCAGCCTTGGGTCTGGGGAGACCTCTGTGTCTGAGGGAAGAGCAGCAGAGAACACAGACTCCGTCAAGTGTCCCCATTCCTGAGGGAGACAGGGCAGAGCTGCGCAGGCATGCCTCGTTAAATCTCCCTAAATTACCAACCAGAGCCATCACTCCAGCTCCTTGGGGACAGAGAGGGTCCAAGATTTATACCTTTGAACTTCCTTCCTGTGGATGGAATAATTTGGAATGAGGGAGAAGTGTTTCCCCTGGTCTAACATAGGCTCTTAACATTGGCAAGTTACTTACTCAGTTTCTGTTCTTGTACTCTGTTAAATATTTGCCTCTCTTCCTTTTTTTTTGCCAGCTGACCTTTTGTGTCAGATATTGTTCAGATTCATAGCAGTAGCTTTAGATTTATAGCAACTAATTGGGGTGTATGTGTGTGTGCACGCACGTATGTGTGCACGCACGTGTGTGTGTGTGTGTGTGTGTGTGTGTGTGGTGGTGTGATCTTGTCAAAAACACATGGGAAGCATTCTAGGATTTCACTTCTGGCTCTGTGCTTTTCTTGTAAGTTACTTAATTTTTTTTCTGATTCTTTTTATTTATTTTTAGTTAGTTTTTATTGGAGTGTAGTTGCTTTACAATGTTGTGTTAGTTTCTGCTGTACATAAAAGTGGTTTACTTAAACTTTTTGAGGATTAGTTTTTTTTTTTTTGCGGTACGCAGGCCTCTCACTGCTGTGGCCTCTCCTGTTGCGGAGCACAGGCTCCGGATGCGCAGGCTCAGCGGCCACGGCTCACGGGCCCAGCCGCTCCGCGGCATGTGGAATCTTCCTGGACCGGGGCACGAACCCCTGTCCCCTGCATCGGCAGGCGGACTCTCAACCACTGTGCCACCAGAGAAGCCCTGAGGATTAGTTTTTTCTTTTTAAAATCTAGAAATAAAGGGGCAGTAATAATGAGACAGCACAGTCTTTTATGAGAATCACATTAGACAAATACTAATACTAACATAGCTATCTGTCATCCTGTACACCTCTCCATTTCTAAATGGTCACTATGCTACGAGTAACAGTTGTTGTATTAGTCAGTGTGTAGTCAGAACTCTACAGATGTGCTTCCTTGTTGGTGTAGTGTGGTTGTTTTCCCACAATTTAAAACATTCAAGGGAACAAAGCAAACCCACTGAGAGAGGGACCCTGGGGATACAAAGATGAATGTGAGCTCAGAGTCCATCCAGGCGACCCCAGGCAGACACGACAGTATGTTTGTAGACATTTGGAGATGACAGATAAAGATGTGTTGTGGGCGAACCTCCCAGGGGAGTGTGTGAGTGTGTGGGGTGCTGGTCATGGGGATGTGTCCTCTGCTCTGAAAGCCCAGACACTCACTCTATTTTTTCTGGCCGTGCTACGCGGCATGTGAGATCTTAGTTCCTGGACCAGGGATCGAACCTGCATCCCCTGCATTGGAAGCGCAGAGTCTTAGCCACCGGACTTCCAGGAAAGTCCCCAGAGACTCACTCTTAATGATGATGACAGCACTTCACAAACTTTAGCACATTTAATTCTCCAGTCACTCTATGTGAGAGGAATTATTATACACATTTTTATCAATGTGTAAAGCAAGGCTTAGGGAAGTTAAAACTTGCTTAGAATCACACACTGCCTTAGAAAAGCAGAACTGGCATTTGAACCCAGGTCTAAGTGACTTAAAATCTCATAATCTTTGGCACTAGGCCATATCACCTACCTCTTTTAAGAGTACTGGGAGGTCATCAAGCACTGGTGGCTGACCTATACTAAGTAAAATGCACATGGGGCTGATTTAACACAAAAATGTCAATTTAGTAATTTAGAGTGAGAAAGAACTTCATAGGAACCAGAATGAGCTGTCTGATTAGGGCTATATGAGCAGGTCATTTCCCCCTATTCCTTACCAAATCAGTGAGTAGGTCAAAATGAAAGGGATTTAGTTAACCTCAGGAAAAATCCTTTAACAAAATCTCTCTAGAGCCTTCCCACCTCTAGGGACAGCCTTCAGCTGGGCCCAGTATATTCTGAGTGGGCTGGCTGGGGCACCCTAGTCTAGGCCAGTGTCTGCTTTGCTTTTTCAATGGGGCAGTTCTGAATATTTCCCATTGCTTCTCTCTCTCTCTGTCTCTGCTCTGGACATTAGGTATTCTACAGCTCTAACATGATAATAAATTTTGTTTTGAGTGGCCCTCAGATTACTTAATTTGAGGAAGTTCTTCAGCTCTTCAGCCATTATGGTGGATAACTTCTCCCAGTAAGGTTCATTTTTTAGTCTGTCAAGGGAGATCTTATCTCTCTCATTTCCAAGTTCTTGGAAGATAGCTTTCTGTAGTCCTCTGGTATCAATAAGAGATTAATGAACAAAATGTAAATATAATTATATAACTCAATTAAGAAAGCATACATACTGTGACAATAATGTCCTATAAATATTAATTCTGGTTCAACAAACTATGTGAACAAGGGTGTACAGAAGAAAAAAATCCAGACGTTTAGTGAGCTTTTGTCAGCACTGATAATTTAGCCAGTATACTGTGGTATATTCCTACTAAAATTTTATAGCTGGTGTTTGCTGTGATTGTCGGGTGACCACGCCATACTGGTGGTAAAATATTTTGAATATCGTCCCTGGCTTCTACCAGGTTCTGGGCACGGTTCTAGGTGTTTTTACATGTTAGTCAATTGAATCTCAAAGTATTAAATTCTATTTGCTCTACAGTCCTGATAGCTAAAGCTCTGGCACCTTTGAAAGTTTATCATCTGCTGAAAATCTAAAGTAGTTGAAGATCAAAAGTCAGGAATAAGGATGCGCATGCATGGAGTGTGTGTGTGCCTGTGTGCGTGTGCGCGCGTGTGTGTGCCTGTGCGTGTGTTCATAGGAGTACCAAATACGTGACAGATTTAAAGGAAGCATAAGGCTTGAAGGAACCTCCAGAGAGCCTCATGTCATCTCTCTGCTATAGAAAGAGAAAGCTTGATATATTTTATATTATGTGCTGACCAACCTGTGACATAATAAGAAATATATATTCGGTCTCTGTCTCCAGTTCCTGACACAGAGCTCCTAAAACCTTTACAATTTCCTGCGATGGGAGTGATAGGAGCATCTAACACAGAACTCCTAATTCCCTCGGAAATTCTTGGGTGATAGGAATGTCTTTTGTTCTAATGAAATGACCCCTGGTGGGCTCCTGGATGGCTTCAGGATGGGGCTGGTCACCTAAGACCACGCCATGATTAGAAGCTTGAAACTTTCAGCACACTTCTCATTCTCTGGGGAGAGTAAAAGGGCTGGAGATTGAATTAATAATCGATTGTGGCTATGTGATAAAGCCTCCATAAAAATGGCTAAACTGTAGGGTTCAGAGAGCTTCTGGGATGGAGAAAGTACCCACGTGCTGGGAGAGTGGTGCACCCAGTGGGGGTGGGGTGTCCCCAACCCCATGGGAACAGAAGCTCCTGCACTCAGGACCCTTCCAGACCTGGTCCTACGGTACCTCTTCATCTGGCTCTTCATTTGTATACTTTGTAATCTCATTGGTAATAAATCAGTAAACATACATAGCGTGTTTCTCTGAGTTCTGTGAGCAATTATAGCAAATTATTGAACCTGAGAAGGGATTGTGGGTATCCTGATTTGTAGCTAAGTCAGACAAAAGTGTGGGTAACTTAGGAGCACACTACTTGAGATTGGCATCTGAAGAGGGAGGCAGCCTTATGGGACTGAGCCATTAACCTGGGGGGGTCTGTGGTAGCTCGGAATTTAATTACATTTTAAGAATCGCAGTTGGTGTCTGCAGAGAACTGGAGAATTGCTTGGTGTGGAACACCCACCTACACATTTGTGCCAGAACTGTTGTGAGTAAAGAAACAGTTTTCCTTTACCACCCTAGCTTCAAAATGCTTGAGGGGTTGATACCGTACTTAGAGGTCCAGTAAGAAGCATTTCCTCACATACAGACCCATCTGTCTTGCTGAACTCTTTTATTTAGAGTGCATTCAAAATATATAGTGGAATTTACATTTTCAGTCCTAAGCTCTGGAAACAAGATTGACATTTGGTTGCACAAGAATCTTCCCCATCAATTTGCAATGCAAAAGCTGTCAGCTAACTTAAATACAGTATTCAAAACAAGAAATCAGATTTTTAGAGATGGTAAGGATGGGTTGTACCACGTGGTGGAATTGCTTGACAGCTTCCCTATTTTCTCTGAAGACAAAACAGCCTTTCTACCAGCAAGAAAGTTTCAATGGGGATGGTAATAGCCACAGCTAAATTTCAAATTATAGTTGATGCAGTTATTTTTCTCCAGCTGAATTTAAAGTGTACCTTTATTGATTTAAATTGTCCTCCTTCTCATATTACTTGGATTAAACGATTAGCTTTTCAAAACATGGGAGAAACAGTCTAGGAGGCCTTAATGGGAAATCTCAATGTGAAAGAAACAATGTCATTTGAACTGATGTGTGAGCTAGTCAGTCACAAACACTCCTTCTTCAACGCAGTTCACTGAATCGAAGAGGGTAGCGAGGGGTAACGATATCAAAATGTTCTTATCAATAATTATTTTTAAATAATTTATAAAGATTATATTAAATCACTATAAAAATTAAAACACTGAAAGGCAGTTTAAGTAGAATAAAAAGTAATCCCTATTTTACCTTTATTCCTTCACTTGTGGGGGTAACCACTGTTAATAGTTTGGTATAAATCATTCCAGTTCATTCTATATGGACTTGTAAATTGTGTGCACATTTATCAGTATGTATGTATGTATGTATTTATGTATGCATATTTTATTTGTATAAAAATGAAATTACTCTATATATTTAGTATATCCTCACTAAATGTGCAAAAAAAAAGGTGTAGGATGGTTTTCAAGATCCTGGACACCAGACAACAAAGGCCAGGGATCCCTGAGAGACAGGAATCAAATGAGGTGAGTTCTGTGATTGCACCAGCTTATTGCCTTTTGCATCCGTTTAGATCTTTAGCCCATTGCTGAGCTCAAGATATACGTGTAAACGTTGAATATACTGGAAGGATGTGTAGGAGGAAAATTTTGTTGTATTGAATGAAGAAGGCCTTTCTTAGGATGTCATGGAAAGCAGAAATGTTAGAAGGTAATTGAAAATTTCTGTAGAATGAAATAATTCACAAACAAAGAACAAAAGAAGTATCCAGCAAAATGTGGGAGCTGTGACCCTCCTCTAAATGCTTCAGGACTCAGATCTGGGCCCTCTTCCCCTCTTAGTTCCATGAATTTAAATACCGTATATGTGCTGATGACTCCCAAATCTATATCTCTACCCCAATTTATGCATACAGTATCTACTTGGCACCCATCTTGGGCACTTGGATATCTTATGGGCATATAAGACTTAAAACGTTCAAAATGCTTGATTCTTAATTACTTGCCCTCATCCCCACATCTTTCCTTCTCCATCCCCTCAGTCTTCATTTGAGTAAATGATGCCTCATCACCTGGCTGCTCAACCAAAATATCTAGTGGTAGTTTTTGCTTCCTCTTTCTCTTCCTGCCCCATGGTCAATCTATCAGCAAGTCCTATTGGCTCTACCTTCAAGATACATCTCAAATTCAATCCCACTTCTTTTGTCTTCACTGTCCAAGTGGCATCACCACTTACTCGGCCTATGGTAATAGCATCTAACTGTTCTCCTGCCTTCCACTTTCTTGCTGTTATCTATTCTACACAGAGCAGCCAGAATAAATGGTCTCAGTGTTCATTTGAGTCACTGTTCTTGCTTAAAAACTTTTAGTGACTTCCCAGTGGACATGTTGAGATATCATTTGTCCATCTTCTTTCTCTAGTAGACAAGTTTTTGTCATGTCTTGTCTGGGGTTATTTCCTATTCTGTTATTTTTGTCTCTGCTTTTTAATACCTTTCTAGTCCTTGGCAGTCATTTCACTGGAATTTAGGAGAGAGAGGAGTATATAAGGGCCTGTTTTCAATTAACTGTGTTTATCCAGTCCCTTAATCTTGTGTTTATTGTCTACCCCTCCCCCGTATAAATACCTTGAGGGTAGGGACTTTGTCTTGCTTACTTTTCTGTATCAGGCCTCTAGCAGTGCCTGGCATAGAGGGGGGGCTTAAAAAATATTTGTTGAATGAATGGATAAAGAAATTTCATAGTTGTGGTTACCTCGTGACTTTATTTTAAAAAGCATGTTGAGATACAATTTACATATCATATAATTCACCCATTTAAAGTGTACAGTTCAATGGTTTTTAGTGTATTCACAGAATTGTGAAACCATCACCATGATGAAGTTTAGAACATTTTCAGTAACCCAAAAAGAAACCCTGTATCTATTAGGAGTCCCTCTCCCAATCCCTCAGTCCTAGGCAAACACGAATCTACTTTCTGTCTCTATAGGTTTACCTATTCCGGATATTTCATACAAATGGAAAAGACCATATTTGGTCTTTTTTAGCTTGCTTCTTTCACTTAATGTTTTCAAAGTTCATCCATGTTGGTGGGGTTGGTCAATATGAGAGCATAGGAAGACCCTGAGCGCACCTCCTCTTGTGGGCACACTGAATCTACACCTGCACATAGAGCATTTCCTCCTGAAGAAGACCCAAGCGCTGATCGAACAGCTACTGCACGTAGAAGGACCACATAGAAACTGGTAGGAAAGTTGGAGACATGGTATCCACAGGAACCCCACCCTGCCATGGCAACCCGCAGTAGGGAGGGATAGTTGAGGGCTCTGAACATAGACTCACCCACCCTGGGACACAGCGGAAAAGCAGCAGTTTAAAGGGTACCTAGACTATATGGGAAGAAAAGCCATTTACTAACCTTAGAGCTTCTGCCAGATGACAGCCCTCCCTGGGGTTGGAGGCACTGGTGAATGCCATTGTTTTGAGTTCCCCTGGGTTGTCTCCCCAGCCCATGCGTACTCCATCCCCAGCTGCCCCACCAAGGCAGCCTCAGGGGCAGGGCTCTCCAGGGACGGGACTGCCCCCGACCGGGGCTGCTCCACCTTCCATCAGCCTGACCAAGCCGCCAGACACAAGCAGTCTACACAAGGGATGCTCCCACACAAGGCCACTCCTTCAAGACCAGGAGAGGCAGCTGTTTTGCTTAATTCATAGAACCAAAGTCTGAAAGTCACACAAAATGAGGAGAAAGAGGAATATGTTCCAAATAAAAGGACAAAATAAAGCCCAGGAAAAAACCCTAATGAAATGGAGAGAATTTACCTGATAAAGAGTTCAAAGAAACAGTCATAAAGAGGCTCACAGAACTCAGAGGAAGAATAGAGGAACTCAGTGACTAAACAAAAGCAAAAATAAACAAGTGGGACTATGTCACACTAAAAGCTTACAGGAAACCACTAACAAAACGAAAAGGCAACCTACCGAATGGGAGAAGATATTTGCAAATGGTATATCCAGTAAAGGGTAAATATCCAAAATATGCAAAAAAAACTTGTACAAGTCAAAATAAAAGAACAAAGACGTTTATTAAAACATGGGCAAAGGATCTGAAAAAACATTTTTTCAGAGAAGATATACAGATGGCCAAGAGGCACATGAAAAGGTTCTCAGCATCACAAATCATCAGAGAAAGGCAAATCAGAATCACAATAAGTTATCCACTCACATCTGTCAGAACAGCTATTATGAGAAACCGCAAGTGTTGATGAGGGTGTGGAGAAAAGGGAACCCTTGTGCACTGTTGGTGAGAAGGTAAATTGGTGCAGCCACTATGGAAAAAAGTATGGAGGTTTCTCAGAAAACTAAAAATAGAACTCCTGTAAAATCTAGCAATTCCACCTCTGGGAATATATATATATATATTTGGGATTATATAATATATATATTATATATTTATATATAATTCTTTCTTATGGTTGAGTACACTATATATATATAAAATGAAATCTTGCCAATTGTGACCACGTGGTGTATGATATGATTTCACTCATATGTGGAACTAAAAAAGAAAACAAATGAACCAACAAAAGAAAATAGAAGTAGACTCATAGATACAGAGAACAAACTAGTGGTTGCCAGAGGGCAGTGGGGCTGGGGGACAGACAAAATAGGTGAAGGAGGTTAAGAGGTACAAACCTCCAGCTATAAAATAAATAAGTCACAGGGTTGTAACGTCTACTTTCTGTCTACTTTCTGGAGTGACATTCCTTTCTTCATCTTCCTGTCAAACTCCTGCTCATCCTTTGAGGACTGGATCAGAAGTTGCCTCCTCTGCAAGGGCCCTCTTAGTCTCCCCAGGCAGTTGTATTCCTTTTGCACCTTAGGACATGTCTCTAACCTTCGCATTTTCTTTGTTTTCTTGTCCCTTCCGGGCTTCTGTAGCTTCTTAGAGGCAGGCACTCAATCTGGTGGTACCCGGAATATTCTTGTTAAATGAATATTTATTAAAACTGCTTTTCTTTAAGCGTCAACGTTCAACATAACTAAGCACTGATAATTTACTTTGGAATGGATTGCTTTTATATTTTTTCTTAATGGTTAATTGCAAGAATTGCAAAAGTATTTGCTGTTGATAATATCTTCTGTAATACTTATGGCATTGAAGTCTTATCCTAATTTAAATATGTTTCTGTGAGCTGTCTTGGCACCAACCCACTGTTTCTAATGTTGTTTCTATGGGAAAAGTAGAGTTCAAATTCTAAACCACTGATTTACAAAGATTTTGAATACAGCTTGGTTATAAATGCAGAGGTCCTTATCAGTTAAACCAGGGTATTGAGCATAATATCCTTTTTAGTAGAAAAAGGATAAGCCAATCTTCCAGAACCTGGAGTCCTTTAGTACCCATAGTGAGAGGCTGCACTGGGAATGGCATTTCACTTAGCAAATTTCAATCTGAAGTCACTGTCGTTTAGTGGAAAGAGTATTTTTTTTTTTTTTTTTTGGTGGTACTCGGGCCTCTCACCGCCGCGGCCTCTCCCGTCGCGGAGCACAGGCTCCGGACGCGCAGGCCCAGCGGCCACGGCTCACGGGCCCAGCCGCTCTGTGGCATGTGGGATCTTCCCGGACCGGGGCACGAACCCGTGTCCCCGGCATCGGCAGGCAGACTCCCAACCACTGCGCCACCAGGGAAGCCCTGGAAAGAGTATTTTTAAAGAGAGAGGTGAGCTTGGGCAAGTCACCAATGCTCTTTGGATCCCATTTTCCTCATCTGTGAAATGAAAGAACAGGATGAGGTGATTTTTCAAAGGACTCTTCTAGCTCTAACAGACTACAGTGTATAAAAGCCAAAATTACTGTGTTAACTTGTGAGTTTTCATTCTAAGTTTAAGCTCTTTTGTTTTAATAATTGAGTCTTCATTCCTCAGACAGACTCATAAAAACACTACCCAAGGTAGAATCCGACTCCAGCTGAACTGAGGTCATAGCCTACTGTAGAAAGCCGAAGCTGTTGGAGATGTTCCATTTATCTGCTGGAAGTACTTTCTCCAGGTTTATCCTTGAAGTCGTTGGACTGCTGACAAAAGTAATTAAATCCAAGTGTACAATTCACCCAGTCCGCTTTTCCATAATAAAAATGAATAGTTCTTTTCCATGGATGGACTACACTGATATATTTACCTCATCCAGGAAAGGGCACGTTAGGGATGTTAACTAAATAAATCCCAAGTTTGCAGCCACAGACTGGCGTTCCAGAGCACCAAAGTGCTGGGTATCGAATGGGGGTGTGGGCTGAGGGTCTTCCTCTGATACTGTGGGTGTTTTCAGGACCTGTTGGTATTGTCCGTTAATGTGACCTCAGGAGTAGGAGCCTTTGGGACATTTTTAGCTGCATTCTGTTCTCCTCTGATGGAAGGTGAAGGGGATTAGAAGGAAGGTGGCTTTCTGTGTTGCAGCTGTGTTTTGTTAAACTGCTAATTGTACTCGACTTCTCCCCCGAGGAAGTGCGTGGACTTTGGCTTGGCAGATGACAGTTCATTTGTCAAAATGTTTGGATGCTTCATGTAAACAAGACTAAGACTCTATTCGTACACAGATCCCATATCTTGCAAAAGATGGCATTTAGTCAGACACTATGCTCTGGTGACATACTTGTTAGTGACCATTTGCATTTTGGTTCTTTGACTCAGTGCAACCATTTCTATAGAGTAGCCTGAAGCAGCATTAAAAAATTTTCCTAGGTGGTCATTCTTTTCATTTTCTAGAGTCTTTAGCTCTGGGCACTTTCAGAAAAGCCAGGGTACAGTGGGATTCTAACACTAGGTACTGAATTCAAGTCACTGTCAGAAGAGTCAGGGAGCATATGGGTTAAATGTGGCCCCACCCACAGGGCCAGACACAAGTCCCATAGTCCTTGTTTGTTTTAAACAGCGTTTTTGCTCCACTTCTCCAGGTAAATTGTCTATTCCTGATCCTCCTGGGCAGCTTCTGCCCGAAACCAACCCGACCCCTGTGACTGCTGACATCCCCACCTTTCCCAGGGAGAGGGGCGCATTCTGTCTCACCAGTGCTGCCCAGCCTTTGTGCGTCCTGGAGGTCTCAAACCCGTGACGTCTTTTAGATGTTCCAAATAATAAGATAGGGTAGGTGTGAGTTGTGCTTTCCCAATACCGCTCTAATCAGTGTGTGTGTGTCTGTGATCAAAGCCCATCTTTTCTGGTACACATACATCTGCTTTTCACATCCTTGGAATCTCACTTCAGTTAACTTGGCTTTTTCTAGTCCTGCACTCTGGATGCCAAATCTCCAAAAAAATCAATCCTTATTTATTTCTACTCTCCCCATCCCACATAAGTGGGGCTTGATTTCTAACTCTTCCCCAGAATGGCATTAAGGTACTCATCATAGGGCTCTGGGGAGGGTTCTTTCTTATTAAAAAAACCCCAATTTTTATGATTCTCTCTCTCTCTCTCTCTCTCTCTCTCTCTCTCTCTCTCTCTCTCTCTCTCACACACACACACACACACACACACACACACACACACATTGGGGTAGGGAGGGTTTGTGTCTTCCATTCTCTGAATGCAGCAGAAAGTAGTGTAGCTGACCTCTACTTCCATGTCACGTTATTGTAAAGTTATAGGTGATAATAGAAGTCCTCTCCAGGGCTCACTGGGCTAAGTTCTTTTTCTTGCATCATCTCATTTCTTCTCTCCAAGAACCCTGTAAGGCAGATACTACTAGCATTTCCATTTTACAGACAAGAAAACTGAGGGCCAGAGAGGTTGAAACTTGCTCAGGTTCACACAGCCAGTAAGTGTCTACCCAAACTGGCATCTATCTGATTCCAAATTTATGTGTTTACCATCCTCACTGCCTATGGATCTATTGAGTCCCTGAGAAACCTGGAGCCTCCTTTATCCTCACCAGTTGACCTTCACCTTCTGCAGGGGAGTGTGAGTGGTGGGGGAGGGCCATGGCTGTGTGTGCAGACTTCATCCCATTTTCAAGATCCATCGATCCCTTCCCCTGGTCAATCTCCTGCTACTAACACTTCCTGCCACCACTTCCATTTCTTTCTTCCTTCCTTTGTTTATTTTACTTTGAATGGTATCACTAATTAAATATTCCAAGGAGGATAGGAAGTGAGAAAATGACTTGTCAGGTGTTGAATCAAGTTTCAGATGTTGGCAGCAGCCTGTCAAGAGGAAAGGAAAGAGTGGGAGGATAGGCCAAATCACTTTGTGGTTTAATTTTAGACCTTTTCACTCAATGGAAACAGCTCTTTCAAAGGTCAGCTGTTAGACACAGAATCCTCATTGTGATGTGCCAGGCCCTCCACAGTGTGGTACCCATCAACAGCCCAGGAAACCAAGTGCCTGTTCTGGAAGACATCCACCCTGTTATGCCTTTGCTGGTGCCCCACCTCCACCTGTTGACATCCCACCCACCAGCCTATCCCAAATGACACCCACAGGGTCATTGTTGTTGCCTTGGAGCACTTCTAAATCTTTCTTTATGACATGTATGATGTTACCTACAGGTACAATGATTAGTGTATTTGCCTTATCTCCCACCTTATCTCCCTAATTAGACCTTGAGCTCTTGGAAGGCCAGGACTATTTCTGAGTCAACTGCAAATCTCCAGTGCATAGTACAGGGTTTCCTACTTGCCAAGCGCTCCAGGGATTGGAGACAGGGATTGAATTAGGAAAAGCCACATTGTAACAAGTGTCTGATTGTGCCTTTTATTCTAGGACCACAGCCCTTCATTCTCTATATTTCCCCTTTCTGCTGGTTTTAGGTATAGAACAGGTATGTAGATATAGAACTGATGCCTCTACTATGTCTCTAAATTTTAGTATCTGGTTTACCTTCACAGAGGAGGTGGCACTATATCACCCTCAGCAGAGACTTATCTTATTCTATTTTTTTTTATATTGCTTTTGCTGGTTGTTTTCAGTAGATAATTGTTCTGGAAAATGCCCTAGAGTTCATCATATACTTAGAAGAACAAGTACTATAAATCACTTTGTGACTCTATAATTCTATGCTAAATTAGATATTTTGTAAGTTTTTATCTATGGCTTCATGAATAGGTTGAAATCTCCTAGGATCTTGTGGGCTAAGTGTTGGAAAAGGCATCGATCGTCTCCTCCTATCTTCTTGCTGTCTCCTGAGCGTCACATTGTCTCTGCCCTCACAGACTTGTTGACAAGAGAGGCTTAATTTCGGGAGGCCACATGGTATAGCGAAAAGAGCATGGCCCTTAGAGTCGGGCAAATTATGAACTCCACTTCCGCCACTGAGGAATGTCACTCTGAGCCTCAGTTTCTTAATCTGTAAAAAAAAAAAAAAAAAAAAAAAAAAAAAGGAAAGTAAAATACTCACTGTATGTGGTTATACAGTGAGACAATATGTTAAAAGTGACTGACAGACTCAAGTCAGTGCTTAATTGATATAAATCCTCTTCCTCCTAACAGAACTAATATCTTTCAGTATCTAAAATGTCAGAAATTCCTCTGCTACATTAAAGTACTAGCATTTACATGGCCCATCATAATGCTGAGGAGGATTTATGTGAGGATAACACAAATTTTTAAAACCCGAGTTTACCATATGAAGGTAGTATTTAAACCTTTAATAAACTTTTCTGTGGGTACATGTAAACCCATGAACGTGCTCTTCTTTCCTACAGAAAGTGTTGAATATCATAAGTTGCTTGTTCTTATTATAGATTACATTTTAAAAATTGTGATTGTTTATTTTGTAAAGATTTAGCATTTTTTACTCTTTTTTCAGAATAATGATGTTAATCAACATCTGTAACCATTAAGAAGCATAACAGTAGTAATCAAAGACTTGAAAAAAATTATAAAAAAAGAAGGAAAAAGCTAATTTAAATGGCCAGCTAATGTGAATATAGACAATGAGCTAATTCCTTATTTTGGGTGCTTTTGAAGGTGAACACTACACACATTAGTCATATAATAGATTATAGATAAGAGAAATCTAATTTCCTAGAACTAAACTAAATCAGAAACATTAAAAAATAGCGATCTTACTGTTCAACAATAGTGTAATATGGAAATGATATTAATTAAGTTGTCTTGAATGATGGTATCATTCAGCTAAGCTGTTATAATGGGAGGGCTTTTCTTGCAGAGGGAACAGAATCAACAAAGGTAAGAAGATGGAATTATCATTTGATAACTGCATATATTTTCTAAGTCAGAAATGAATCAAGAAAAAATGTAGAAAACAATCTACTTTAGCTCTTTCATTTGAAAGATTTGGTAGTGCAGTAATGAAGGAGAAATAGTAAAACTGGTATAAAAGCTAAGCGAAAACAGTAGAACAGGGAGAAGTGCAGCAGTGAGAAGATTCATTTCCCAATTATGAGGAAGCAGCCTCATTTCAATGTTGGCAAAAATTATTTGCTATCATTAGTTCCAGGTTAAAGAAATTTTCTTTAGAACTCTACAATGTAAGGATGCTGGAAAACCATTCCTTGGCAGAACTGGTTAGAGCTAGAGACCTATATACTAAAATGCACTGAGTACCCTATCTTGGGTTATACCTGGAACTGGGATGGGTGTACCCTATACTCTGCCTGTCCAGCCAACCTGGGCATCCAGAAATTAGATAACATAAGAGCTCTGTGCACTGTTGATGTGCTGTGACACACACACACACACACACACACACACACACACACACGCACACACACACACACTCTGTGATTTATATAAACATACTATGGAGGTTTTGAAAGGGGAAAGGTCACCCTTTAATAAGGGTCTTCAGAGAGGACATGAGATAGGAGTTGGGTCTTGAATGATGGTATCATTCAGCTAAGCTGTTATAATGGGAGGGCTTTTCTTGCAGAGGGAACAGAATCAACAAAGGTAAGAAGATGGAAACACACTTGAATATTTGGAACAAAATGTATTTAGAAATGAAAAAGCCGCAATTTTATAAAATAAGAAGATTACAGGTTTCAATTCGTGAGTTGAGTGCTAAAACGTGTGTAGCGTCAAACAGCTCGAAACCCGTGCTCTGGGGCGGTGGTTACAAGAGCCCTGAAGTAGACGCAGAAAAGCAGAGGGTTCTGTGCTTACTTCCTGCACGCCCCAAGACTCCTGATACTTTCTCAACACCCTAAGGCTCCTGTTCCAGGTCTCAGAGCTGTAAGTTCAGCAAAGTTGTAAAGTAGGTTAAGCTTATCTTGAGTCAACCCCATGTCCTTTCTTTCCAGAGCCTTCCTGTTTTCCTCTCTTTTTCACAGATACCCACTGTTCTGTGGTAACTGTCCAAACCCTCTCTCTGGCCCGTTCACCCAACTCTGTCCTTATTAGCAGTACCGTGTCTTGGATGTTTGGTTATGGGCAAAGCTATCACTCAAAGATTGACTCCTGTGTGGCAGGCCACTGAAGGAGACAGCTTTGGCTGGTGGGGAGGAAGCATGTGGGCTTTCCCTTCGCTCACAGGACACTGTCTTAGAGCCAGTGGTACATTCAGGGGAATGTTGGGAATCCCCCTGGGAGGAAGTCATGGTCACAGTGGGTGCTGCTTGCCTTTCCACGTCACGGGAATGAGGCTGTTCATTCCTTGGGGAGAAGTTAATCATCCTCCTAAATGTAGTTATATTTTGTGCTTCTCACGTGCAGTTCTCTGAGCCTGATGGTGAGAGGGGAAAGCTAAGAGCCTGGAACGGAACTTGTCACCTTGAGAATCCAATCATAATTGATAACCAGAGTGCACTTTGCGTTTGAGACCTATTTGATGTCTGAGAGATTTTGGAATATAAATGTCTTCCAGCTCTTTGTCTTCACAGACTGAGATGACTGATATGTGATGTCTAAGGAGATAAAATGAGCAAGGCTACAACGTGTGGAGTTTTTCTGACAGGGGACTTTTAGAAGGCATTAGAGAAGCATGGGTCTGTTTCTTTAACTGACACCTTAATTTTCTGTGTTTCACCCTGGCTGACAAATCAGAGACCTCCCCATCTCCTCGCCAAAGTGCTCTCAGGGGAATAAACTGATTGTGTGTTGCAGTGGCTGTGGCTTAGGTTTAGAATCTTGCTTACTTTTAAATCAAGTGGAGCTTTAGTTTCAGTTATTTCACTGTGAAAACTGAAAAATTGTGTTTGGAAAATATTGCCTTCCTTCTATTTAAATGTCCTTTCTCCTTAAAAATTAGGCTTGTTATTTTAGAAGAAAATGATTCTCAAGCCTCATGAAATGAATTCTGATGTTTGCAATTCTATGACTACTTCGCTGGGGATTAACATCTCTCATCTTGTAAAGAAACTTCATTAACAAAGGTAACAGTCTTGGTGGAAAGCTTTTGAGGCACCAACTGAGTTCATGATTATTAGCAAGAAATTTCCTTTCAGTCATTTTAGGTGTAGCTGGAGAGATGAGCAACACTACCTGTTCCATTTGGGGTTCTCCCAATTAGGAACTGGGCTCATGGTCTAAAATTCGGGAGAATATTATAATATCCTATTTTAATTTGTTGTTTCTGTGTGGGATAAACGAGATTCCTGAGGGCCTCTGTTTATCATATTTCTTGGTTATATCAGTTATAATCCTTACCACCCCCCCCAAAAAAGTGCTTTTATGATATTTTCCCAGGGAGACTATAAAACTCCTATGGAAGTTTTCACATATTCATTCATTCACCAAAGAAGTTGTTGGGTGCTTTTATTTTGCTAGGCACTGTGATAAGTGCTAGGGCGAAGAAAGAAGAACTGGGCACAGATTTGTCTGCAAATGATTTAAAGACTGGTAGGGAGGTAGACACACACACACACACACACACACACACACACACAGACATACAGGCATATTTACACAGCCCTCTACTTTATTCTGCACTGAGTTGGACTCAAGGCAGTTGCTCAATTAATGCTTTTTGGCTGAGAGTTAACTAGAAGAGATGGTGGATATCATCCTGTCCAGTTCATCCCTATCACTGGGGAGGAAAATACTCAGAAAGGCTTAGCCACGTGCCCAAGGCAACGCAGCTAATTAGAGGCCAAGCCAAAGATGTCTGATTCCGAGTCTGAGGCACTTCTGTCTTCTAAAGAAGCTGCATTTCCTGAATTCACTGCATCCAAATTCATACTCCAGATTCATAACCAGACTTAACTCACTAAATTCCCTTGAGGATTTTGCCACGCCCAAAATAAAGTTAGAAGTTGGGGGCTCTGGATTGAACTAACACAAAGAGATCATACCTGGCTTTTTTTTTTAATTTAAAATTTTATTGGAGCATAGTTGATTTACACTGTTGTGTTAGTTTCAGGTGTACAGCAAAGTGAATCAGTTATACATTTATATATACCCACTCTTTTTTTTTAAGATTCTTTTCCCATATAGATCATTACAGAGTATTGAGTAGAGTTCCCTATGCCTTACAATAGGTTCTTATTAGTTATCTATTTTATGTATAGTAGTGTGTGTATGTCAATTCCAGTCTCCTGATTTATCCCCCCACCACCATCCCCTGGTAACCATAAGTTTGTTTTCTATGTCTGTGAGTCTGTTTTGGTTTGGTATATAAGTTCATTTGTGTCATATTTTAGATTCCATATATAAGCGATATCATATGGTATTTGTCTTTCTCTGTCTGACCTACTTCACTCAGTATGACAATCTCTAGGTCCATCCATGTTGCTGCAAATGGCATTATTTTGTTCTTTTTTATGGCTAATATTCCATTCTATATATGTACCACATCTTCTTTATCCACTCCTTTGTTGATGGACATTTAGGTTGCTTCCATGTCCTGGCTATTGTAAATAGTGCTGCAGTGAATATTGGGGTGCGTGTATCTTTTCGAATTATGGTTTTCTCCAGGTGTATGCCTAAGAATGGGATTGCTGGGTCATATGGTAGTTCTATTTTTAGCTTTTAAAGGAAACTCCATACTGTTCTCCATAGTGGCTGTACCAATTTATATTCCCACCAACAGTGTAGGAGCGTTCCCTTTTCTCCATACCCTCTTCAGTGTTTATTGTTTGTAGATTTTTTTTGATGATGGCCGTTCTGACCGGTGTGAGGTGATATGTCATTGTAATTTTGATTTGCATTTCTCTAATTATTAGTGATGTTGAGCATCTTTTCATGTGCTTCTTGGCCATCTGTATGTCTTCTTTGGAGAAATGTCTATTTAGATCTTCTGGCCATTTTTTGATTGGGTTGTTTGTTTTTTTGATATTGAGCTGCATGAACTGTTTTTTTATTTTGGAGATTAAACCCTTGTTGGTTGCATCATTTGCAAATATTTTCTCCCAGTCTGAGCGTTGTCTTTTTGTTTTGTTTATGGTTTCCTTTGCTGTGCAAAAGCTTTTACTTTTAATTAGATCCCATTTGTTTATTTTTGTTTTTATTTTCATTAGTCTAGGAGGTGGATTGAAAAAGATCTTGCTGTGATTTATGTGAAAGAGTGTTCTGCCTATGTTTTCCTCTAAGAGTTTTATAGTGTCTGGTCTTACATTTAGGTCTTTAATCCATTTTGAATTTATTTTTTGTATGGTGTTAGGGGATGTTCTAATTTCATTCTTTTACATGTAGCTGTCCAGTTTTCCCAGCACCACTTATTGAAGAGACTGTCTTTTCTCCATTGTATATTCTTGCCTCCTTTGTCATAGATTAGGTGACCATAGGTGTGTGAGTTTATCTTTGTTCCGTTGATCCATATTTCTGTTTTTATGCCAGTACCATACCATTTTGATGACTGTAGCTTTGTAGTATAGTCTTAAGTCAGGGAGCCTGATTCCTCTAGCTCTGTTTTTCTTTCTCAAGATTGCTTTGGCTAGTCAGGGTCTTTTGTGTTTCCATACAAATTGTAAAAATTTTTGTTCTAATTCTGTGGAAAATGCCATTGGTAATTTGATAGAGATTGCATTGAATCTGTAGATTGCTTTGTGTAGTATAGTCATTTTGAGAATATTGATTCTTCCAATCCAAGAACATGGTATATCTCTCCATCTGTTTGTGTCATCTTTTATTTCTTTCATCGTTATCTCATAATTTTCTGAGTACAGGTCTTTTGCCTCCTTAGGTAGGTTTATTCCTAGGTATTTTATTCTTTTTGTTGCCACACCTGGCTTTTGTATGTTACAAAATCTCATTCAAATATGTAACAGTTTCTCCTTTTCTTCAATTTGGGTTTTTTTTTTTTTTCATCTCACATTTTTGTCTTCAGAGATGGAATTGGTAAGAAGACTGAAGATTCCAGTTTCAGGCCTGCCAGCCCTGCTACCAAAGCTAATTATTTTTCAGTGTGCAAATAATATGACTGTGGCAGGGGGAGTGTGGAGAGAAGAAGGAAAACCATCACAGGAAGTATAAGTATTTGTGATCATATCCACATTTTTTTTTGCCTTTAATTAAAAATCAGGTTGAAATTTTTCCTGGTTTGCAGTCAATCTTTTTCATTGAGCAGTTATTGCTGAATGATCCGATTTCAACTTATTTTTCTTATAGGTGTCACAGTTGGTCCAATGCTAGACTAATGAGTGTGAAGTAGATTTCTGACAACTGAAACACCTAGATCCATTTGGGAAAATATATTTTCTGTATATGCATGTTTTCCCAAATGTAACGCAAAACCTGTATATTTAAAATCCATAAAAGGCAGCTCCAAAGCACATTGAAAAAGTGGAAAAGGGGAAAATCAATACTCTATTAGCTATAACATTACACAGAATTTTTATTCATAGATAAGGAAAAAAACCCCTTTGATTTCATCTTTTGTCAAAATAAATAACTAGCTTTATTTTAAAATCAATTTCCCCCTTTTACATTTAAGTTCTCAAGCCTTTAAAACTGTATACCAAATGACAAAACGGGAACTGAAATCATTAATACCATCAATAAATTGCAATTATCATGTGCTGCAGTTTTGTTTTTTTTTTTTTTAAATCAATTCTCTAACACTGTCTCTGGTGGAGTGAAATGCACAGTTTAAATGAGCACATTAAATTCAACACAACCTTGCTATTTGAGAAGTTAATATTATAAGGACTACTTTTCTTTTGTTGTCAAAAGAAAGTGGCTGTCTAATTACAGAAAAAGGGTGTCCAGAGAATATTGTCAAATTATTGGCTAAATAGGCCGTTGTCTCCTTCTGTCTTAACTCAGATTGTCTTCACAGAGAAGAATGTAGGTTTGAGTGTTGGGGTGTAGGAGAGAAATGCAGTCTTTGCACAGCTTTCAGCCACTTCCATTTATCCCTCTTCCCTGCTTCACTCCTGTTCTCTTTTTTCAAAAGTGTGACCTGGGTTAGCAGAGTGACTGCACTTGGCAGGGAAAGAGAAACAGAGGGAGCAACTCATGGTTCTTCTCATTCTTGGCTTTTCAGCTTTGGGAGGAATCTAACAAAGTAGCTTCTGAAATCAGTTACGAACATAAAGAAACTTATTTTTCAACATGTTTCTGCTACTGATTTCTGCCAAGGCAAATACTTATGGCATATTTGCATATTTGATAATTTGGAGAGATAAATCTTTTAAATAATCACGTTTTGCTTTTGGTAGCACCTTTCCTGTGAATATTTTTCAAAATTCATAGTAATTGGAGTGAAATCCCATGGAAGACCAAGCTCTACCTTAGAGCTCAGTTGGATCATTTAGAAGGCCCTGCAGGGGTTTGCTGAGAGGTCTTATAACAGGACGGAGGTGCCCAAGGCCGGCCAGGTGTGCTCTCACTTCACACCACATCTGAGTGCATTAGAGAATCTCATGGCAGGAAGAGGTGGAACCCTCATCTCCAGGACAGTTGAGGTAATCAATTCCCAATCATTGTGGTGTTCCATGCCAACTACTGCATGAGGACAAAAGAGCCCAAGATAAGAAACAATTAAAATAATACAGATGCTTTATGTGCGAAGGGGAAAAGATCAGCAAAAATATTCTGAAAGTGCTAATGTTTTATCTTTTTCTTTGAGTGGGGATTTGTTGTTGGGACTATTTTATTCATTGGCTATTGAAAAAGTACTTAATGGACTACAAGCTTTTCAAGGGCCTACAACGTTTGAAATTTTAAATTTCTTTTCTCCAAAATTAAAGAAAAACCCAATTCTACAAAATTGAAATTAATTAATACTTAATTTCAATATCTTTTTTTTTTTTGGAGCAGAGAAAGTTTTATTGCAGGGCCAAGCAAGGAGAATGGGTGGCTTGTGCTCAAAAAACACTAACTCCTTAATTTAACTATCTTTAGATAGTTATATCTAAAGATATATCTAATATAACTTTAGATAGTTATATCTAAAGATAACGTTATATCAAGTAGTCTACCACAACTCAACCAGTAGAGTTTTAAGTAATTTGCATGACTTGTTTTAATATGTTTGATATATTATGGTGGTAGTACCTCTGAAGTAAGAACTCCTAAATCTTTCAAGAGTCTTAAAATTCGATGTGTGTGCGTGGGGGGTGGTGGTGGTGGAGGATGGGTGAGAGTGAGGGTGGCATAGGGTGAAGGGAGGGGATGAGGTTTTGGATGGAGGGAAAACTTCTTGAAAACTATGGCCAAAGTTAAAAGCCATGGTGTTAAATATGATAATTTCTGAGAAACTCATACGTGACTTGAAAAGTGCTTCTTAAATACCAAATTGTTTCCTTTTTTTTTTGTGGTACGCGGGCCTCTCACTATTGTGGCCTCTCCCGTTGCGGAGCACAGGCTCTGGACGCGCAGGCTCAGCGGCCACAGCTCACGGGCCCAGCCGCTCTGCGGCATGTGGGATCTTCCCGGACCGGGGCACGAACCCGTGTCCCCTGCATCGGCAGGCGGACTCTCAACCACTGCACCACCAGGGAAGCCCCCAAATTGTTTCCTTTTGAACAAAGACAACAACTTAATTTTGAAATGATAAACAGGATTAAATAGAAGTTGTGATGTACAACTCAGGTTTCAGAATTGGCAGCCATCATTCGTGGAGCAATGAACTAGAAAATCTATTCTTAATGACCATAATAAGCCTATGTGCAGATGTGTTTTTCTTGGAAAACCTGATATACTGTAGCTGGAATTCACAAAATAGATATGTCAAGGAGTTGCTTTATCAAATGATTCTTTGCTTTATGAAAGGGTTTTATTGCAGATTAGTTTAAGGACATGCACATACTTGAAACATTTGTTTAGAGACCACTGTCTATTTGGGGGGCTGATTAGAGAATCATAAAGCCCAAACCCAACCTGTCTGTTTTAGTCTGTTTGGGCGGCTGTAACAAAATACTGTAGACCGGGTGGCTTATAAACAGTAGCAATTTATTACTCACAGTCTGGAGGCTGGAAGTCCAAGATCAGGGTGCCAGCATTGTCGGGTTCTGGTGAGAACCCACTTCCTGGTTCCTCTTCAGTTTCTTTTCTCTGTGTCCTCACATGGCAGAAGGGCCTAGGGAGCTCTGTGGGGGTGTCTTTCATAAGAGCACTAATCTAAATCAGGAGGGTTCTGCCCTCATGACCTAATTACCTCCCAAAGGCTCCATCTCCTGATGCCATAAACCTGGGATTTGAACATATGAATTTGGGGGTGGGGCACACAAACGTTCAGACTATAGCGATGTCCAAAACTCAATCCATGACCATCCCAAGTTAAATCCATTGTCACCCTTCCTCATAGCCTCTACTTGTCCTTGCCCACCTCCATTCAAGGCATCTTTGCTCACTCAGTTGCTGAAGCCAGAAGGCTCTCTCCCATCAACTAGTTCTTCTTATCTTGCAGTCACCAATTAATTCTATTATCTGTGCCTCCTCCTTGTGTCTTGTCTTGGAAGGAGATCTTTTTGTTTTGTATTTTTCTTTTAGCAATTCTTATGTCTGTGGAAGGATTTTTTCAATGAGTCGGTCAGATGCTCTATACATTTTCTATGTGTCATCCTAAAATCAGTCCTTACAGTTCTCTTGTAATATACGTTATCCAGATTAGGAACAGAGGCAGAGAGATAAGGGAGGGTGAAGGTAGGGATGTGTGAAGAGATAATAAACTAGCATTCACTGAGCCCCCATTATGAGTCTGGCTTTCTGCTGGGTGCTTCATATATGTCATCCAGTTTCTTACATCCACCCTTGATGTAGATGATGTAGAGATTATACTTATTTTTTACTAATGAGGATGCAGCTGAGGCCCAGGGGTTAAAACATGTTCAAGCTCACAAAAGCGGTAGGTGGTGAAGTAAGACTTGGGAGCCAGGCTGGTTTCTCATCATTATACCATTCTCCCTTAACTGTATTCCCTGGCAAGGAAAAATGTGCTTAAAATTGAAGTCTTCTGATTTCTAGTCTAGTTTCCAAATGCCCTTCTTCTAGGTTATCCTTTTAACAAGTTAATATAGCTGACATAAAATAATAGAATACATGTATATAATTAGTGATAGTTCTAGTGATAGAGGACTCTAAGGCATTTTGAAGAACTCTAAGGCATCTGACTGCCTGCTTTACTTTTTAAAAATATCTTTTCATTCCTTTTAAAGGAATCTTGCTTCTCCAAAAAGAACCCTAACAGCTCCCTAGAAATTGCAATTTTTTACACTTAATGGAATGTCAGTGGATTTTCAGAGGAATTTTTAAATACAGGAGTTAAATGTGTGAGGGCACAGCCAAAGCTGAGCAGCCTGGAAGCTTTCCTCACTAGTCATGGTGCTGATCATCTGTACAAAAAGGCTCGGAGCTGAGAACTTATCAACAGTGGAATTTGTATAGCGTAAATACAGACAAAAAGTAGATAAATACCAAAAAATGCGTTAGCTCACGACAAGCAGTCAAAAATTGATTACTTATATATAGTTTAAGATCCCATATTAAGTGTGTTGAAGAGGCCTCTTGATTGTTTAGAAAAACTGGAATTAGGAGAAAATATGCCCCTTTTGGGTCAGTGAAAAGATCCCTGATTTGGGGAGTTTAGGGGTTTGTACCACCTCTGCCATTAACTCACCACATAAAGGTGGGTGAGTCTCCTACAAATAGAGGGGTTAGACTAACTCTCTAAGGCCCTGCAGCTCTCCCAATATACACCAAGATTCAAATTTTTTGCGACAGTTCTCTTCACCTCATAAAGAGAAAGATAATAATTCACTCTTTTCCATATTCATGAAGATTAATGTCATAACAGCTCTCAGTCTTCACATTCGTTCTCTTTATGAATTGCAATCCCAGAACTTGTGCTGTGCTGGATTCAGGGAAAAACAAATGACTTCCATGCATAACGAGGTACGAATGTTGCTAATCTGTCTTGTAGAAACGAAGTCCCCAAGGTATAACAATCATTCTTAACTACACATTTGTTTAGATTTCTTGACATGCAACTGTACTTATTTAAAAAGAGGCTTATGCTTTTATAATTCTGAAGTAAGACATTGATTTGTTATTATTACTTTTCCAGAAATGATTCCATCTATTTGCAAAAACACAATTGAACTGAATCACCTTAAGTAATATAAATAGGTATCATGAATAAGGCAAAAATATTCAGACTACTCCTTAGAACATGCCTTCTTTTCTAGTAAATTTATGTTGATATGCCAATTAAGATATGAGGTCAAAATTTATTTCAGAACCCCAGAAAAGAGCTAAGGAATCACTGTAACTACAAGGGCAAACTGCAAGTATAAGCTCTGACCACTAAATGCACACCCCTCCCCGTCTCCCCTCATTTCTGGTCTCCATGCTGGGGTCATTGCCACTCTCCACGGGGGAGGAAATGGAAGCTGTCAAGTCCCAGGCAGCCCTGTGGAGGCTGCTTCATAGGTCATTTCTGAGGAGATTTTGTTTGTGAGCCACAAAATTGGATCCATAACAAAGCAGGTGACTGAGGAGCAGACAAAAAGCCGGAGATTTACAGGGCAAACTGCAGTGCCTGAAAATTCTTCAAGGAGGGAAAACATTTTATGGAGTTGAATGAAACAAGGTGTAGAAGATTGGGCCAAGTAACAAGTTCGAAGTGTAACTTAGCCTTATTCAATTTTTAAAACAGATTGATCCCTCTAAAAGGGGGTTTAAAGGAAACTAAAAAGGAAAGGTTCTCTTTAGGAAGAGGAGCCATTAGCAACTCCATTCCCGGAGGGCCAAAGCCGGGTCTGGGTGAGCTGCTGGCTGGGTTTGCCATCACCAGCCCCTCTGCCTTGCTCCATTAGGGGTCTTCCTTCTCATCTTACACTCTTTCACATTCTCCCTACTTTCCTGTTTTTCAATGCCACCCTCCATGAACATTCCTAATATTTTACAGTTTATCAAAGAACCCTTCATGTCGCTTTGCTGGAAGATTGTGTCTGCTTGTCAGCCACGTTATCTACCAAGGGAAGCTATTACACTTTAATTGTTTTCTTATGAGTATGGCATGCAGCATGTAGTCTGTGGAGCAGGAGATAAAGGTCCCTTGAAACTGAGCTCAAAGAAACCTTCTTTGGTGGTTTCTCTGACCTCCCCAGGGAGAGGAACAGTAAATGTTAACATTTATTAAGGAGCTTATGGTGTGTCAGGCACCATAATTTAAATGCATTAAGTCACTGAATCCTTACAATGGCCTCATGAGAGAACTACAGGCAGGCCTCCTTTTATTGCGCTTTGCAGATATTGCATTTTTTTAAAACAAGTTGAAGGTTTGTGGCAACCTTGCATCAAGCAAGTCTATTGGTGCCATTTTTCCAACAGCATTTGCTCCCTTCATGTCTCTGTGTCACATTTTGGTAATTCTCGCAATATTTCAAATCTTCCACCAGCAGAAAGAGAATGACTTGCTGAAGGCTCAGATGATCGTTAGCATTTTTTTGTTTGTTTGTTTGTTTGTTTTTACGGTACGCGGGCCTCTCACTGTTGTGGCCTCTCCCGTTGCGGAGCACAGGCTCCAGACGCGCAGCCTCAGCGGCCACGGCTCACGGGCCCAGCCGCTCCACGGCGTGTGGGATCTTCCCGGACCGGGGCACGAACCCGTGTCCCCTGCATCGGCAGGCGGACTCTCAGCCACTGCGCCACCAGGGAAGCCCTGATTGTTAGCATTTTTTAACAAGAAAGTATTTTTAAATTACGGTATGTATATATATCTTTAGACATAATGCTATTGCATACTTAATAGACTACAGTATACTATAAGCACAACTTTTATATGTGCTGAGAAGCCAAAAAATTCGTGTGACTGCTTTATTGCAATATTCGTTTTTTTGTGGTGGTCTGGAACCAAACCCACAATATCTCCCAGGTATGCCTGTATTTTTGTTTCCATTTTACAAATGGTGAAGCTGAGGTACATAGCTGGTAAGGGGTATGGGGCAGACTGTGGAGTGGGAAGTCAGAGCAGAGACGCTCAGATGTTCAGGCTCCATTCCTCACACACCAGATGCTGGGTTTGCTGGATAAGAGCCACAAGAGCCATGACAATCCCCACCAGATGGTGGCACGGAGGCCACAGATAGACTTGCTGCTTCCTTTGAGGTCTGGCTCAGTAACTGAGAAGCAACTGAGTAGATTCAACAGGGAGCAAAGACAAAGTCAGGAGGATCGGCCCACATTTTCTAGTCTGCCGTTGCTGGAAGCAGAGGTCTGAGGCAGGTTGGCTGCTGCTGTTCTTCTGTCTTCCGTCAGCTTGTTTCTGGACGTTTCGGGGTCTCATACAAGCCCAGAGTCTGTCTGCGCACACACAGGGTATCGCTGCAGGCACACGAGTCCCCTTTTTTTCATAACTAACTCAACAAGGCACTGTTCACTGGGGTCCTTGGGCATTTTCCTGAATCAGCCTCTATCCACACGCCGTCCAAAACCCTCACGGCTACCATTCTTCCTGTTTGTAGCCTTTCACGCTCTCCGTGTGTGACTTATCTCATTTGTATCCTCAGTGTCTAGCACAGTGCCTGGCATAGGGTTGACACTCAAGGAATGCTTACTAAATGAATAAATGGACGCATGAGTGAGACATAGGACTTGATCACATATTGATGGGTCAACAGGGAAGTGCCCAGCATTATGGAGCTCTGACACCAATTTTTGGCATGCAAACATCTGTCTTCATTTTTAATCTGTTTTCCATCTCACATTCTAAATTGAGTTCTCAGGACTTTTCATTTCTTGTATTTCACTACTATGTGTATATTGTTTCATGCTTGAATGAGGCAGACATTTAAGGTTTTGACAAGCATTTAAAAATTTTTAACTACAGTTTTTTGAATGAAGAGTGAAGGCTCTGTACCTCACCTCAAGAAACAAACATCTTGAGAGAAAATCTTGAATGAATAAGTAGAATGGGTCATCTTGATTCTCTCGAAAATAAAAATACTAAATATTTTTATTGAACCTTATTCCATTGACTTATAATGTTGAAATTATTCCACTAAATATTAACTTGTGTTATTGCTATAAATTTTTTCCTTTAATTCAGCCTGGATAACGAATTTGGATGATGAAATTGCATGTTTGAATATGAAACCTACTCTTGAGTACAAAAAATAATGAGAGACAAGAATAGCAGATTGAAATGCCCCCCAAATCTACACATCTAATTTTAATACTTTTTTTCAATCTCACTAAGCTTTTTAGCAAGTAGCAGGCGAGCAGAATGGACTGATGGCTTTTCTACTCCCTGTTCATCCTCCTACAGAAGTCCTGACCTGCAGTGCAGTGGCCAAGAACTCTGAAGGGGGGAGGCATAAAGAGAAGCACAGATTCCGGTTAATTCACAAATTGCCCAGTCAGCTCCTGGAATAATTGAGAGTCAGCTGTAACAAATCTTGTTTCCATCTCAGGCACGAATAATGCTGGGCATCAACTCTGTATTTTTTTTTTCCTATCTCAGAACCATTCCAGGCCATAAGATTCCTTTTCTATTACTTTAAAAATAATCCAATAAAGAATAAACCTGTGTCTTTTTTGGTCCCCAATACCTGGCATTTCATCTACAGAAATAAAAATCTTAAGAGCAGTTCAGCAAGTGAGCAAATAAAACATATTCTTTGATTTCCGTGTGACACCTGGGATGAGTATATTTATCTTTTTTTCTGGCTTTTTTTTCTGTGTCTGAGAAATGAAAGAACTAGTTCTGGTTCATTACTTAAAACTGCATTGGAGATTTACCGCTCCGTCAGGAAAAAATTATATAAAGTAATGGGTATTTGCAATTGTACGCTCCTCTTACGTTCCATGGAGGAATGATCCTTTGTTCTCTTGGCCTGAGACAGGGCCTCTGTTGTGCTGAATGAGATGTGGGGTTGGGAGTGGGGAGAAGAAAGGCAGAAGTTAAGAATAATTTAGGTTCCTTTGTTTTAGAAAGAAGAGGAGAGGACAAGGAGACTCAAGGGCAGAGGCATGGAAGGAAGAAGAGAGAGGAGGGAGGGAGAGAGAGACAGACAGACAATAGGAGTGAATAAATCTGGGAGTATCATGAGCTGCTGGGAGGTGAGAGACAGAGTTTGGATGTGCCACGTGCTCAGGCTGTACTCCAGGGAGCCCAGTTTTATGCAGGTTACACTATTAAACACGGAGAGATCAGCATTCATAAGTGTGACAATTCTCACAGTTAATTATATACAAGATCTTCATGACTTTGTTTTCGCCTCGCGTCTTTTCTGTGGTGTATTTTTGCGT
This sequence comes from Stenella coeruleoalba, assembly GCF_951394435.1. Lineage (NCBI taxonomy): Eukaryota > Metazoa > Chordata > Mammalia > Artiodactyla > Delphinidae > Stenella > Stenella coeruleoalba. The sequence continues at coordinate 56,961,205 of NC_137157.1, read as the reverse complement.
TATCTTTTATTCTCTTGAGCACAACCAGAATAATAATGATAGACATGTTGTTTTTATAACATACAGTTCTGTTGAGGGTTAAATTTAATTTTTATAGTCTGAAATTGCAGTGGTTCCTCTCAGGAACTCTTAAGTATGCTTTTATCTTTAACATATTTTATGTATTTATAAATTTTTATAAGTTGAGAAAGCTTCATTTGCAAAATCAACTAAGTCGTAGTCTGTACTCTTAGAATGTTATTGCACATCAATATTAACATGACTTTGATACCATACCAATGTGAATGTCTTTTTCTATTTTTTTAAATTTTTTTTTGCGGTACGTGGGCCTCTCACTGTTGTGGCCTCTCCCGTTGCAGAGCACAGGCTCCGGATGCGCAGGCTCAGCGGCCATGGCTCACCGGCCCAGCTGCTCCACAGCATGTGGGATCTTCCCGGACCGGGGCACGAACCCGTGTCCCCTGCATCGGCAGGTGGACTCTCAACCACTGCGCCACCAGGGAAGCCCTCTATCTTTTTATTTTAACAGAAACCAGGGTTTTGTTGGCACTGGTTCCTAATATAATTTTAAAAATCTGTATTTATCTTATTTTAAAATCTTTCTCTCATCATTAATTCCGTTTTATTCATTAGATATTTTTGCTCTTGCTGGTGTCTCACCAGCAACCTTTTTGTAGGTTTCGGTGCAGTAAAGTAACTTTCCTTTAGTGCACAGCACAAGGCTTTGCATAAAGTAAATGCTCACGTATTGAATAAATGTAGACTAACAGCATTCTCCAGTTAGTTTTAGAGGACAGAGAGTATGATGGCTCCTTGATGTGTCAGCTTGGCTGAACGGAACAACAGTCCTTAGGTATTCAGTCAAACACGCATTTAGGGGCTACAGTGAAGGGATTTGAAGTTTAAAGTCCCTAATCAGATGACTTTAACAAAAGGAAGCTTATCCTGGGTCTGGCCTAATCAGGTGAGCTCTTTCAAAGAGGTCTTCTTTGGGCCCAAGACTCCAACAGCTGCTGGGTCTGTATTGGCTCTTGTTCGCTGAATGTTGGGGTTTCAGCCTGCTTATAATTTCCCCTTCTTTTACTGGCCTGGGGACAGAAAACTTCAGCTTGTGCCTGTGGGGTTTCATCCTGCTTGTAATCTTGCTTTGCGATTGTCGTGGACAGGACCTTCAGCCTGTGTCCATAGGTAACAGCTTTCTCATTTCTTCCCTTTTTGAGTGTCGGCCCTATGGACTTATTTAACTGGCCCTCACGATCTCATAAACCAGTTCCTTGTTAATGCACACACACACACACACACACACAGTTTTTGCTGGTTTTGCTTCCCTTGTTGAACGCTGATTGACTGAGTGGGTATCTGATTCCTCCTCTTTTATTCCCAATGACAGTCATTAAGTTTAGTTCTCATAAATCTTGGCTGAATGACTCCTGGAATCCTCAAGGGCTAAAATGGACTCTAAATTATACTTGAAGTATAATTTTAATAAACATATAGGCTTTGGACAAACTAGTGTACCTTGGGAGGTCAGTGTTTCCTTTTTATTTCAAATGCTTTCCTTTTTATTATTTATTGTTTTCCTTTTTATTTTGATGAAAGAAAAATAGCTGAGAAGTTTTGAACATATTCAGTGAGCAAAGAAACTAACCGTAAGCGCAGCCCAGAAAAGATGGCTCTGTTGGAGCTACCAACAGCTGCAAAGAGCTCCATTCCAGCTACTGAAAGATGCTTGAGGATGACGGCTGGTTTTACCCAAGGTTGCTGGGCTGAGGGGGTTTTCATCATACACTCTCATTTCCTTCCCTCCCTCCTTTGCTTTCTCCCCTCCTTCTCCTTCTCTTCCTTCTTTGCTTTCTTCTCTCCTTTCATTTTTTCCCAACCTCTCTTTTTCTCTTTCCTTCCACAAGCAGTTATGGTGAGGGGAAATTGTGATAAGATGTGTCAGGAATACTTCTCATTGGCAGGTTATCAGAGACCTGGAAGGCCAAGCCCGGCCTGGTTGGAGTAGGGATTGGGGGTCAACTTGTGAGGAAAGGAAGCAGGAAGTGGACCGTTTGATCCTGCTTTGATCAGAGGCTGGGCTAAAGGCATTCACTTATCTGTATTTCTGCTTGTTTTTTTTTATTTTTATTTATGACCATTTATTTTTTGTTTTTTAGATTCCATATATATGTGTTAGCATATGGTATTTGTTTTTCTCTTTCTGACTTACTTCACTCTGTATGACAGACTCTAGGTCCATCCACCTCACTACAAATAACTCAAGTTCGTTTGTTTTTATGGCTGAGTAATATTCCATTGTATATATGTGCCACATCTTCTTTATCCATTCATCTGTTGATGGACACTTAGGTTGCTTCCATGTCCTGGCTATTGTACATAGAGCTGCAATGAACATTTTGGTACATGACTCTTCTTGAATTATGGTTTTCTCAGGGTATATGCCCAGTAGTGGGATTGCTGGGTCGTATGGTAGTTCTATTTGTAGTTTTTTAAGGAACCTCCATAACGTTCTTCATAGTGGCTGTATCAATTTACATTCCCACCGACAGTGCAAGAGTGTTCCCTTTTCTCCACACCCTCTCCAGCATTTATTGTTTGTAGATTTTTTGATGATGGCCATCCTGACCGGTGTGAGATGATATCTCATTGTAGTTTTTTTTTTTTTTGCGGTACGCGGGCCTCTCACTGCTGTGGCCTCTCCCATTGCGGAGTACAGGCTCCGGTTGCGCAGGCTCAGCGGCCATGGCTCACGGGCCCAGCCGCTCCGCGGCATGTGGGATCTTCCCAGACCGGGACACGAACCCGTGTCCCCTGCATCGGCAAGCGGACTCTCAACTACTGCGCCACCAGGGAAGCCCTTCATTGTAGTTTTGATTTGCATTTCTCTAATGATTAATGATGTTGAGCATTCTTTCATGTGTTTGTTGGCAATCTGTATATCTTCTTTGGATAATGTCTATTTAGGTCTTCTGCCCATTTTTGGATGGGGTTGTTTGCTTTTTGAATATTGAGCTGCATGAGCTACTTGTATATTCTGGAGATTAATCCTTTGTCCGTTGCTTCATCTGTAAATATTTTCTCCCATTCTGAGGGTTGTCTTTTCGTCTTGTTTATGGTTTCCTTCGCCGTGCAAAAGGTTTTTTTTTTTTTTTTTGGTGGTACGTGGGCCTCTCACTGTTGTGGCCTCTCCCTTTGCGGAGTACAGGCTCCGGACGCGCAGGCTCAACGGCCATGGCTCACAGGCCCAGCCGCTCCACGGCATGTGGGATCTTCCCGGACCGGGGCACAAACCCGTGTCGCCTGCATTGGCAGGCAGACTCTCAACCAGTGTGCCACAAGGGAAGCCCTGTGCAAAAGCTTTTAAGTTTCATTAGGTCCCATTTGTTTAGTTTTGTTTTTATTTCCATTTCTCTAGGAGGTGGGTCAAAAAGGATCTTGCTGTGATTTATGTCACAGAGTGTTCTGCCTATGTTTTCCTCTAAGAGTTTGACAGTATCTGGCCTTACATTTAGGTCTTTAATCCATTTTGAGGTTATTTTTGTGTATGGTGTTAGGGAGTGTTCTAATTTCATTCTTTTACATGTACCTGTCCAGTTTTCCCAGCACCACTTATCGAAGAGGCTGTCTTTTCTCCACTGTATGTTCTTGCCTCCTTTATCAAAGATAAGGTGACCACATGTGTGTGGGTTTCTCTGGGCTTTCTATCCTGTTCCATTGATCTATATTTCTGTTTTTGTGCCAGTACCATACTGTCTTGATTACTGTAGCTTTGTAGTATAGATTGTTTCTGCTTGTTTTTTGTCTTGGGAAGCTGGTGCTAGGAATGCCTCTAACTTGGGGTCACCCTAGAGAAGAAGCAGGACCACAGTGGGGCCCAGGTGGAAGGGGGTGGGGGAAGCTGGCTGTCATCCAGACTTGTGCCAAAGGCAAGAGAGAGTTTGAGGCCCACAGCTGCCCTGGCCCAGTTCACCATGGCTGGAGGGAGGCAAGTTCAGGTGTCCAGCCACAGTGCACATTTTCCAGGAGTGTCTTCTTGCTGTGTCTCCAGAGAAATACAAAGGTGGACTGGCCATGGTGCCGGAGAAGGTAGCTGCCGTGTGGCTATCATGATAGACAGATGGTCTTGGATTTAGGAACTCAGAATCCTGTCTTTTGGACACACAACTAACAGAAAAGTATCCTAGTTCTGGCTGATGGGCTGGGACAACAGGAAAGAGTCTTCAAAGATGTCTTATTTTACTCAGCTCTAATCCTACAGTGTTTGCTTTGTAGAAGCAAAGTAAATAGAGGGATAAAAGAAACAAGTTTACCTAGACTTCTTTTGGGGACCCATTTAGTTTGTCTTGTGATAAAGAATAATTCTGAGGAACATTATGCTGGAGAGATTTAAGGGAGATTATTAAAATGTTCTTTCTTGGATGTAGGAGAGGTTTGTAACACTTTTAAATCACTGTTGAGAAAACAAAAGGATGTGTTTTGTTATTAGGTAGCATTGTATGAAATACATAGAGCGGGATATTTTAATATTACTCTATTTTTTTTTACCTCTGAGAATAGCAAATGTTGGAACAATTGTATTATGCACCCCAAAATTATAGTTTATCATAAAAGAGTCACATGCTCCATTACCTTACAAGAGAAATTTTCTTTGAATTATAATGCATTTCTAAACCACATGAATAATTAGTAAGAGGTTTAGTCTTTTGTAACACAAAGGACTGCTGACTAGAATTACAGTTCCCATTAACAGGAATATAAGTGAAATAATTTTGTTTCAAAAGTCATATCCTAAGGGCATATGGGTCATAGGGAGTAATTAAATTGAAAACATGAACCCAGTATTAATCACTATATATGTATCCCCTGTGGATGACCTCATTTTTTTTTCCCTCAGGACTTTAGCTTTCTCAGACATTTACCATTGGATCAAGACATACTGATAACAATAATAGGGTGATTGAGTATGCCATTAGATTTTTTACTGTAAAATTATTCTCAGCACGAGAGACAACATATTGATATTTCTTTCTAAATTGAAATATTATACAGAGGGCAAAAGGATTAGATAGATTTAGCAAATAATCTGATGGGAAGAAAAATACCATAGATCAGCAACAATGAGTTTTTGTAGTGAAAACAATGCTTTGCAAAGTTATAGGGTATATATTTGAATCAGAACAGCTCTTTACACATAAAATAATGAAAACATGAATGTTTACTTAAAGTAGTTATTCTGACTTGATAATTCTGAACAGTTGGCAAAAATGGGAATTTATGTTTTAGCTCATAAAAGAGAGATTCTACTTCAGGAAATTATGTATACCTTCACAGCAACATGACTCTCTGAAGGCTGCTTATTTCTGATGTATTTTTGGAGTTCCCTTGTCTTTGACCACAATGGTGCTCTGAATTTTAATACGAGAATTTATATCCACATTAACTACTTTATATACCCTCCCTGCAGCTGGTAGAGGAGGAACACCTCTCCTGACAGACTTGGCTGGCTGATTTGTGTAGGTTCTAAGTGTGTTAATGCTACACCAAGACCTTGTGTGCTTTTTAGGTTCAACATAGGTGTGGAAGAAGGAAGAAGAGCAGGAGCTAGGCATGGATAGAGGGACAGAGAGGCAGCTTATCTGGAGATGGTAGTACGGATACATGAAGAAACAAAGGGCATGGGATGCATCAGAATTAAGCTACAGTGATGGAAGAGAAAGAGAATGGAGCAATGTGAGGGGGAGATGGTGGTATAAAGAAAGTCTGGAAACTTCCACGAGGCCAAGAAGGAAGCCATGAACATAACTTGCAGAGGTGTGTGTTTATGTGTGTTTTGTGTGTACATTTACTGCAGGAAGCCTTGGTCCTTTACTTTGAGTGATTTTACTGTCCTAAATAGGTAGATACTCCCCTTTACCTGAAATATGCTCGATGTTTTCATCTAAGCTTCGTTGACCTTTGGAAGAAGACCCTGGGGCATGTGAAGAGGGTGAGAAGTGGTGGTATTTAGTGACGGCGGGGCAGTGTGGAGAGGTGGGGTAGTGTGCTCACTTCACCCACTTCCTTCAGCCGTGTGACTGACGTTGTTTCCATTCAACCCTGTGCTGGGACTTCTGACATAACCCCCACAGCACTTGCTGTATTCATTGAGGTTATCCACTTTTGGCTGTTTTTCATCCTACAGCAGTCTTACAGCAGGACAGAGAACTTTGTAGCATCTCCTCCCAACCCACCTACCCATCAAACAAATTCTCTCCACAAAGTAAAAGGGAGAGGTTTTTTCATTCAAACTGTTTGTTGAATGAATGAATGAATGGCTTATCTTCTGCTGCCTGCTCATTGCGTTTAGCCATTTCCAAACTTCTATTCTAAGCTCTATTCCCCACTTCTTTCCTCAAGGAATCTCCTATTCCTTCTTGGGCTGAACTTTATGGTATGCCCCCCAGATCTTATTCTTCAGGACTTATTTCTCTCGAACTTCAGATCTGAATTTCCAATTGTTTGTTGTGTGTGCTAAACGTTTTTAAAACTCAGCATGTCCATATGAAATTCATTTCCTTGCTTAAGTGTGATCTCTCTTCTCCTTTATTCACTCAACCTAGAAATTTTGTCATACCCCTTACTTCCTGCATCCAGTTAGTCAAGAAACCACATTCATTCTGCATCGTCAAGATTTCTTGACTCATTCCCTCTTTGCCATTCCCATGGCTACTGCCCTAGTTCAGAACCTCATTAATTCCACATTGTCATTTGAATTATTTCCTAAAACACCCATGGCCATGTCATTTCCCACCTGAAGGGCTTAGCAGAGATTCAGTAGGATAGAACTTGTCTCTGGCCCCCTGACTCTCTGAAAGGTCCAAAAGATCCCAGGCCCTAAGGAGGCAGTCATGCTTTGCATTTGAAGGTGTTGTACAAAATGCATGACTGAAAAATTTTTTTTTAATTCAATATATTCTAGAGATGAAAGTGCTTCTGACTTGATTCAGCCATGACCTAATTGTCTTGGTGAGAGCTATTAATATGTTGGAAGGAATTCCTTCAGGTCCTCTCCTTCCCTTAATGATTCTTTAAGGGCAACTCTCAAAATCAAGGTCAGCTCACAAAGGCATCATTTGTCATACCCCAGATAGAGGATTTAAGGCAGTCTGATTCTGAGGTTTAAAAATTTTTTTCATGTAAAAACTAAAAGCTGGTTGATTTAATTAAAAAATCACAAGACATATAATACAGAGTGGCCTAATGACATTTATTTTTCCTATAACAGTACCCATAGATGTCTGAAACGGTGGTTGTAAGGCACCTGGCACAATAGAAAGAGATTTCTAGACCATCAAAGTGCCATCTTGTACCTTTATAACATGTGATGCTTTTTCTTCTTTTGTCCATTGCCACCTTGGTCCCCTTTGCTTTACTGACATTTCCTTCTTTATTGGGCTTTCTAGCTCAAATTAGCTCTCAAAACATGTTTGTTTCAGTGAATTAACATATTGAGTTGCATTGACTAGGGCTTTTGAGTTAAGTGAATGTTATTGTGTTTTTATTTTAAGGATATGGTACACATATACACAATATGTTTCAGCAACTCAGCCTGGCACCTAATCCTCAACCTGACAGGCATCTAAAAGTGTTTGCTTTGTGCCTAACAGAGAGAGACATAGCTTTTGTTTTTTTTAATGAGAGGAGTTTTGGTTTTGATAAGGGGCTTGTTTTTCTTTAATAATCAAAAATACAAACCTAAGAGTAATAAGGGAACCAGTTTAAAAGAAGCAAGAAGACACAGGGTTCTGAGCAGAGTGAGGCTAATTCCGTTTTGGGATTTGGTTTGGGGTATGTGAGGCACAAAAACAGGAATGTTTATATAATTTCCTCAAGCATTAGAGAGTCCCCAGGTGGAGTGGGATTGAAGAAGGGAAACAGCAGGCTACCATCTCTGCCCTTAATTAGGCATGTAAAACAGCATTTGCTTAATCCAGGGCATGAGGATGCATATCTCATGGAATCATGAATGTTGATGCTTGCTGTCTCAGAAGATTACACACTTACGGAGCAGAATTATAGATTTACCCCACTTTAAACATGTCGCATATCAAAGTCTGGTTTTACAGAACGAGAAAATTAAGAGTTAAAAATTTGCTTTACAAAAAGATTCACCGTAAGATTATTTAAAATTCAAACTCCCCTAGTGTATTTCAAATGTGCTAGATTTACATAATTGCAACTACCCAGAACCATCAGAATTTTGCATAGAGTGAGGAGAATCTCTCTAGTAGCACATATGAACTTGGTACGAACTTGCTTCTGTGTAATAATGACCTGAATGAAGAGCATCTACAGATGCTCTTTCTGTCCCATTTGGCCATCAGTTGAAGCCAAGTTTCAGAAATATTCAGTTTCTTAGAGGCATGATTTTTGTGGTTATGACAGTCAAAAGCTGGGAGTTAGGATCTTGTCAGCTAGATTTCTCTCTTTCTTTATGACACACAAGAAGGAAATATTTACTCCTAAAAAGGGGTAAAGACAGATGATCTTTTTCCTTTGTCCACTCTCTGGTAAAGATGTGCTAAAAGGAGTTAGAGTGGAAGAAAATTTTTTAAAAATTAGGGATGTATAATGGGACTGTATAAATTAATGTGTTGAGAGCTTATTTCCCCCAGGTTTACTGAGATATAATTGACATACAATGTTGCATAAGTTTAAGGTGTACAATGTGTTGATTTGATACACTTATATATGGCAAAATGATTATCACCATAGTATTAGCTAACACCTCTATCAAGCCACATGATTACCATTGTGTGTTTGTGTGTGTGTGTATGTGTGTGTGTGTGGTGAGAACATTTAAGGTCTATTCTCTTAGCAACCTTCAAGTATATAATACAGTATTATTAACTGTAATCACCATGCTGTATATTAGATCCCCTGAACTTATTCATCTCACAACTGGAAGTTTGTATCTTCTGACAAACATCTCCCCATTTCCCCCCAACCCCCAACTTCTGGTCTCTGTTTCTATGAATTTGGATTTTTTTAAGATTCCATATATAAGTGAGGTAATAGGTATTTGTCTTTCTCTGTATGACTTATTCCACAGTATATTGCCCTCAAGTTCCATCCAGGTTGTTGCAGATGGCAGCGTCTCCTTCTTTCTTATGGCTGAAGAATACTCCATTGTGTGTGTGTGTGTGTGTGTGTGTGTGTGTGTGTGTGTGTGTATTAAGTAGCTTGCTCAGAGTTACACAGCTAGTTAAGTGGGGGTTTTGGGTGCGGACCATGACAGTTTGCTGTAGAGTGTGTTCTTAAGCACTGCATTAAGTAGTGAAAGTTTACTCCCTGCTCAGGCCACAAATCCTGTTCCAGTTCTCAGAGGCACATTTCTGTCAACAGTATGGGTTTTAAGCTTCAAACTTCCCTGTATGCAAACATACATCCTACTAACAAAATCAATATAATATATATGCCATATATGTTGAATTTTTAAATTTTGGCAGTCACGTTTTTCATCTGCAAGAACCCTTTCTTGTTCCTGATGGTTCATTTTTCTTCATAATCTGTTGAGAATACTAATATCTCTGAGGATACTGATTATACTCCTACTACTAATAAATAGGTAGTAGTCGTTTCTCTTCTGTGCTCCCCGTCTTCCTCAAATGTCTCTTGAGCTTTGATGAACTGGATTCATTAGTATAGGTAGCAAGCTGGATTTCCTTCTTGGTTGTGTAGAGTTTTCTATTTTACTTGTCTTTTCAATGAGTAGCTTTTCGATGTAAATGCTATAAATTTTGTTGTTTTCCAGTTTTCTAATTAGTCAGTTTATACTTTTACCCCTTAACCCCTTCTTCATGCTTTCCCCAGGTCTAGTTTGTTCTTTTAGTCTTACTTTAGAGTTGACTGCTTCTTCTGGCCTCCAGGCAAAGCATAGGCAAAGTTATTTGGTGCTTTTCCCCAGTGCATCGAAGACTGTAAAGAAAAAATATTTACTTCATTGAAACTCGCAGGGGATATTATGAAGTAAAATTCAGAATTGACAATTATGTTGATGATAGGAGAGGGCCTTAAAGGGGATTGGGAGGTTGGTGAATGGGGAGGGGCTGCTTTGGGCTGTATCCCATCTCCAAAATTCTTGGTCATCCCTCCCCTCTGCCTCTGTGGTCCATACATCAAAGCATTTGAAGCCATAGCATTTCAGTCCCAGAGTAGAAGGGTCTGGTCCTGCCAAGGACTAGCCTGAGTGGTGTGTGTGAGATGGGATCGGTAGGGAATGTTTTCTGCAGCTTCTTGGGGACAGTGGAAGCTCCCACAGCAGCGCCCAGGACTAGAGAATCCATCGTCTCTCCTTTGGTGAGCTTGCTCCTTTCTGGAAAAAAAAAACAGCATTCCCGCTTTCCTCTCAATAGGCTCTCGCCAGAATCCTACCCCTGGCTCAGCCAAACTATTTGCTTGCAAGATAAATATGGTGTGCTTTTCCTCTCTTACTATTTGACTTTGTTTCAGAGCCCCTTTCACTGGGTTAAGCCTTGGATTTTAGGGAAAAATTTCAGAAGCAGCGGGTTTACAAGGAACATTGGCCCCGCAGAATGGGCTTAAAACTTAGAGGTTCATCTTTCTGGATTGTCAAACTTTTCCTCCAAAATACCCCCACTCCAAAGAGCAGAGCAGAGAGACCTGCTTCCAGCAGAGCCCAAAGCAGTCAATACAATATCTGTATGTATTTCAGCATAAAAATCATATTTTGTTTCCCCAATCTTTGCCTAAAATATTTAATAAAGCTGTGTCACATGGTCTCTTGTCTTCCTGAGCCTGAGTACCCTGGTTTGAGAAGGAGAGAAAACTGCAAGTCCTTTATATAGTAACTTTTACATTTTCATTTGGTCTTTGGAACAGACAAAAATCTTAGGAGATTAATTGAGATGAGGCTTAAAGACACTGGGAACATTTAGGCAGGAAGGAAACTAACATTTACTGAGTGCCTGCCGGGTATCAAGTGCTATGCTTGTGGCTTCATAAACATTCATAAGATGCCTCAGTCTTTACAGACATCAGCAAGTGTGCAGATTGGTGTCAATGGCCCAGTTCTTCACTTTTTGCCATGCCACTGTGGAAAACCCTCCCACCTGATTCTTTACTGTGCTGTGTGACTTGCTTTGGCCATTTGAGGTCAGCAAATGTGATGCAAGCAAGGACTAAAAAAGTCTTGTGTGACTGTGTCTGTTCTCTCTCAGCACATTCAGCCAAGTTAGCTGGCTGGAGGATGGAAGACCATGAAGCAGGGCAAGGTTGCCCTAACTGTATAAGCTGAGGCCATTCTAGATCAGCCAACAACAAGCCAAGCCCTAGCAGAGCCAACCCACAGACAAGAGCAGGCCGGCCACACTGCAGACACACAAGTGTGCACAGCTTAGCCTGATTGAGCTCAGCCTAAATCAGCTGAACCCCACAGACTTAGGAGCTGAATAAATGTTTACCATTGTCTGCCACTGAGGTTTTATGGTTATTTCTTATGCAGCATTATTGGGGCAATAAAAATAACCAGTACTGCAAGCTTTGCGTTGCCAATCATCTTTTTACTGATAAGACAAATGAGACTCAGAAAGGTTAAGTAATGTACCTAAGGTCTAAATAAGTGGCTGGGCCAGAGTTTGAACTAAGCCCTCCTGATTCCCCTGAATTACACTGAATGGGGATTAGAGCCAGGAAAGGTGACGGGATACATTTATAATCTTTGAAATAACAAGCTTAATTATTTCCTGGTCCCAATGCTGATCCTTTAAAAACATGGCCAAATATGAAAAGAGATCTAAAAGTAGATTAGTTTTAAGGAAAGTAAAGCCATTAAAAATGGATTTCTTGTATTTACTAATTTTTTTAATTTTTGCATATTTTAATCTGAAACAACTCCTCACTCAAATACTCTTCCCTTTCTATTTATATGATATATACCATGAAGACTATGTAAAAACATAAAAGGAACTCTTACCTTTCTCAGGCGAAGAAAATAAAAG